>NC_085843.1:38198034-39398034 GCF_035594765.1 Anolis carolinensis | reverse complement strand
CAACTCCTAGCACAGCACCACACATACGATGTCATAGGCATCACTGAAACCTGGTGGGATGACTCCCATCACTGGAATTTAACCATTGAGGGCTATAACCTCTTTCACAGAAATAGAACAAAGGGGAGAGGAGGGGGAGTAGCTTTATATGTCAAAAACAGTTACGTTGCAGAAGAAATGCAAGACTGTAATCTGGGAAACCAGCTTGAAAGCATCTGGATAAGAATCAAGGGAACCGGGACTCAAAAAGATCTTGTCGTGGGTGTCTACTACAGACCTCCGAGTCAGGATGAAGGACTTGATGAAGCCTTCTGTCAACAGCTGACCAAACAGGCACAAAGAAGAGATATAGTAGTCATGGGCGATTTCAATTATCCCGATATCTGCTGGAAAACAAACTCAGCCAAGAGTACAAAGTCCAACAAATTCCTCACTTGCCTTGCAGATAATTTTATGGTCCAGAAGGTAGAAGAGGCAACAAGGGGATCAGCAACTCTTGATCTAATCTTAACAAATGTGGAAGACCTGATCAATACAGTTGAAGTGGTTGGATCCTTAGGGGCAAGTGACCATGTGCTCCTGCAGTTTGCAATACAAAGGAATGCTGAAACTAAGACAAGTCAAACACGCATTCTGGACTTTAAGAGAGCTGACTTCCAAAAAATGAAGGAATTACTGAGCGGCATTCCATGGACGCCGATATTAAAAAACAAGGGAGTTAAGGATGGATGGGAGTTTTTCAAAAGTGAAATACTCAAGGCGCAAATGCAAACAGTGCCAACAAAGAAGAAAAATAAGACAAGTGCAAAGAAGCCAGAATGGATGTCCAAAGAACTTCTAACTGAGCTAAAGCTCAAAAGTGACATGCACAAGAAGTGGAAAAGGGGAGAAATCACCAAAGAAGAATTCAAACGTATAGCCAACACCTGTAGGGAAAAGGTTCGCAAGGCTAGAGCGCAAAATGAGCTCAGGCTTGCCAGGGACATAAAAAACAACAAAAAAGGCTTTTTTGCTTATGTTGGTAGAAAAAGGAAGAAAAAGGAGGCGATAGGGCCATTGCAAGGAGAAAATGGGGTGATGGCGACAGGGGACAGGGAAAAGGCAGAACTACTTAATGCCTTCTTTGCCTCGGTCTTCTCAGAAAAAGAAAGCCATCTTCAACCTCAGCAACACGGAATGGACGAAGGATTGGGGGAAATCCAACCCCAAATAGGGAAACAAGTTGTCCAGGAACACTTGGCCTCTCTAAACGAATTCAAGTCCCCAGGGCCAGATCAGCTACACCCAAGAGTACTGAAGGAACTAGCGGAAGTTATTTCAGAACCACTGGCAATTATCTTTGAGAGTTCTTGGAGAACGGGAGAAGTCCCAGCAGATTGGAGGAGGGCGAATGTGGTCCCTATCTTCAAGAAGGGAAAAAAGAACAACCCAAACAATTACCGTCCGGTCAGCCTCACATCAATACCAGGCAAAATTCTCGAAAAGATCATTAAGGAAGTGGTCTGCGAACACTTAGAAACAAATGCGGTCATTGCTAATAGTCAACACGGATTTACCAAAAACAAGTCATGCCAGACTAATCTGATCTCTTTTTTCGATAGAGTTACGAGTTGGGTCGATACAGGGAATGCTGTGGATGTAGCGTACCTGGATTTCAGTAAGGCCTTCGACAAAGTCCCCCACGACCTTCTGGCAAACAAACTAGTAAAATGTGGGCTAGACAAAACTACGGTTAGGTGGATCTGTAATTGGCTAAGCGAACGAACCCAAAGGGTGCTCACCAATGCGTCGTCTTCATCATGGAAAGAAGTGACAAGTGGAGTGCCGCAGGGCTCCGTCCTGGGCCCGGTTCTGTTCAACATCTTTATTAACGACTTAGACGAAGGGTTAGAAGGCACGATCATCAAGTTTGCAGACGACACAAAACTGGGAGGGATAGCTAACACTCCAGAAGACAGGAGCAGAATTCAAAACGATCTTGACAGACTAGAGAGATGGGCCGAAACTAACAAAATGAAGTTCAACAGGGACAAATGCAAGATACTTCACTTCGGCAGAAAAAATGGAAATCAAAGATACAGAATGGGGGACGCCTGGCTTGACAGCAGTGTGTGCGAAAAACACCTTGGAGTCCTTGTGGACAACAAGTTAAACATGAGCCAACAATGTGATGCGGCTGCTAAAAAAGCCAATGGGATTCTGGCCTGCATCAATAGGGGAATAGCGTCTAGATCCAGGGAAGTTATGCTCCCCCTCTATTCTGCCTTGGTCAGACCACACCTGGAATACTGTGTCCAATTTTGGGCACCACAGTTGAAGGGAGATGTTGACAAGCTGGAAAGCGTCCAGAGGAGGGCGACTAAAATGATTAAGGGTCTGGAGAACAAGCCCTATGAGGAGCGGCTTAAAGAGCTGGGCATGTTTAGCCTGCAGAAGAGAAGGCTGAGAGGAGACATGATAGCCATGTACAAATATGTGAAGGGAAGTCATAGGGAAGAGGGAGCAAGCTTGTTTTCTGCTGCCCTGCAGACTAGGACACGGAACAATGGCTTCAAACTACAGGAAAGGAGATTCCACCTGAACATCAGGAAGAACTTCCTCACTGTGAGAGCTGTTCGACAGTGGAACTCTCTCCCCGGGGCTGTGGTGGAGGCTCCTTCCTTGGAGGCTTTTAAGCAGAGGCTGGATGGCCATCTGTCGGGGGTGCTTTGAATGCGATTTCCTGCTTCTTAGCAGGGGGTTGGACTAGATGGCCCATGTGGTCTCTTCCAACTCTACTATTCTATGATTCTATGATTCTATGATTCAAGGTTCCACTTATTATGCCAGTTTTGCTTCTTCTTTATTGATATTAGTGATGTGGCACTGTCATGCCAGGACATAATATCCTGTCAGTGGTCTGGTAGGCTAGTCTAGTGAATTAGACAAGTTCACATATTTATTGTACACAATTTTCAAAGTGTGTACACAATTTACTAGTGTTCTTGGATGTGTGAAACTAAATTACTGGTCATTTGATCAGTTGTTAGCTCTCATACTGGGCAGTTAGCTAGCAATGGGAGATAAGAAGGGAACCCAAGTGTCATATGATTGTGCTTTTCCTAAAATGCAATTTTGTAACTTCATCCTAAGGATATACAGTTTCAAAAATACTGTTATCACAATTTTTCCAGTCCTTTCACAGAATTAAGGAGTTTCTCTGTAAAAATACTCTCTGGATTTTAACCCATGAATCTAAACAATAAAAAACAGTGACAGCTTTATTAAACACACTACATATTTAACAGCCTTGAACCAAATCAGTCCACTGGACCATGTACATCAGTGTCTACCTATGGCAAGCATCAGCTCTACAGTCTCCTTTTCAGTTGTTATGGTGAAATCCCACTAGATGCCAGGGATTTAACTTGGAATCATATTAGGTAAAATCTATTAGACAACAATTCTAAGTCCATACATAGTCTCTTCAAAGCAAAAGTTCATCTCCAAATATTATTTTCCTTGGTAATGGTCTGGCTGCCAGTTCACAAATCACACAGGTTTACAGAATATTGATAGGGATGTCAGTGCTCAACCTTCTGCTCATGTTTTTTGATGCAACCACACACTTCCATTGATCTTCAACAGACAGCACAAGGATGTGCGACTCCAGGGCACCTAACAAAGAATACAGCAGTTCAGCACACACGTCTCTCTGCAGGATGGACTTCAGGTGCTATATTAATCCCCAGGCCTTCCTGGGAAATGAAAGTCCTTGAATGAGGCATGAATGTTACTGGCAAAGTTCCCATTACTGTAAAGCAGCCTTCCAAAAGCTATTCCACTCTCTCATGTATGCATGTCTCAGCTCACTTTCCACATCTTACTAAGGTCACTACACCATAATTAAATAATGCCTTTGCATTTCAGAATATGCTCAGATCTAAAAATAGTGCTACTGTTTCATTATGAGACAGTGGACAATGCAAAATCAAACTGAATAGAACTGAGCTAGTGTGGTTAGAAACAGCCTTGCTGTCCACAAAGGAGTGTATTACTCTATTACCCATCCTCTTTCTTTTATCCTATCGTATTTCTAGGACTGAACCATTAAGGTAATGTTCTAATTGGTCCAACTTCCATTGTACCTCACAGCAGGCCTGCACAACTTGTGGCCCTCCACGTGTTTGGGCCTCCAACTCTGAGAAGCCCTAGCCAGCTTGTCCAATGGTCAGGAATTCTGGGAACCGAAGTCCAAAATACCTGTAGGGCCACAGGCCTGCCTTACAGTGTTCACACAACCTGACTATATATCCCAGCCATAAGTCAGAGTTTTATTATCAAGTCAGAAATCAGTGGATTCAAACAACCCCAATGTTGTCTATCTGACCAAGCCATAGTTTTCATATAGGTTTTTTCTGTTTCAATCTAGATCTTTCCAGAGGAAGATAAGCATATATCAGTTAGAGCAGTGGTTCTCAACCTGGGGTCCCTAGATGTTTTTGGCCTTCAACTCCCAGAAATCCTAACAGCTGGTAAACTGGCTGGGATTTCTGGACGTTGGAGACCAAAGACATCTGGGGACCCCAGGTTGAGAACCACTGAGTTAAAGGAACCATTAGATTTATTTTTATTTATTTTATTTATTTATTTTTCAAACTTATATGCCGCCACTCCCCTAGGGCTCGGAGCGGCTTACAAGAACCGGCTAAAATCAACAATTTAAAAAACATTTTAAAAACATCATTTAAAAAAATCTTTAAAACATCCTAAAAGCACCTTTTAAAACATCAGCAACAGAACTCAAAAGCCTGCCGAAACAGGTGTGTCTTACATGCCCTGCGGAAGGCCAACAAGCCCCCAAGGCACGAACTTCAGGTGGCAAGGTGTTCCACAGAGATGGCGCCACTACTGAAAAGGCTCTGCGTCTAGTTGCAGTTAGACGCAAGGTCTTAAAACTGGGGACTTCCAGCAGGTCTTGGTCCTCAGAACGGAGGGATCTCTGGGGTTTGTAAGGGGTGAGGTGGTCCCTCAGGTACATCGGCCCTGGACCATGTAAGGCCTTGAAGGTAAGCACCATCACTTTGAAAGTGATCCGGTGCTCAATTGGTAACCAGTGCAGCTGCCGTAAGATTGGTGTTATGTGGCATCTTATGGGGACTCCCGCAAGGAGCCGGGCAGCTGCATTTTGCACCAATTTGAGCTTCCGGATCACCGACACAGGAAGGCCAATGTAAAGGGCATTACAGTAATCCAGTCTCGAGATGACTGTAGCCTGGATCACTGTAGCCAGGTTGTCCCTAGATAGATAGGGGGCTAGCTGTCTAGCCTGCCGAAGATGAAAAAAGGCAGTTTTGGTAACGGCGGAGACCTGGGCCTGCATCGTCAGTGAAGGGTCCAAGAGGACTCCCAGACTCTTTACTAGTGAAGACGGGCGTAGCACTTCACCATCCAGGGTTGGCAACTGGATATCCCCACTGCCCGGTCGGCCCAGCCATAGGAACTCCGTCTTTGCTGGATTCACCCTCAAACTACTGGAACGCAACCATCCAATAATGGCCTCGAGGCACTGGTGAAAACTGTCGGGTACAGACTCCGGTTGGCCTTCCATCTTTAACACAAGCTGAGTGTCGTCAGCATATTGATAACACTCGAGCCCGAAATCTCGGACCAGCTGAGCAAGTGGTTGCATATAGATGTTAAACAACAGAGGGGAGAGAATGGCCCCCTGAGGAACCCCACAATGTAGAGGGGACCTCTCAGAGACCAGGCCCCCCCTCTCCACTCGCTGTCCACGGTTGTGAAGAAAGGAGGCCAGCCAATTTAAAGCTGTCCCCCTAACTCCAGCAACGGCAAGGCGGTGGGTCAGAAGATTGTGATCGACTGTGTCAAATGCTGCTGTGAGATCCAATAACACAAGCAACACCGACCCGCCCCGGTCAAGCTGGCATCGGAGTTGATCTGTGATGGAAACCAATACAGTCTCTGTCCCATGCCCCGCACGGAAGCCAGACTGGAAAGGATCCAGTCCGGCTGTGTCGTCTAGGAACTGCTGCAGCTGCACCGCTACTGCCCTCTCAATCACCTTGCCCTTATTGTTTTAAGGTAATATTCAAGACAGATTAGAATAATTTTGATGAATCAAAAATTGGAGCTTCCAGAGACATTAAGAAAGATTTGGTAAATGACATATCTTATGCCGACTGCATGTGGAAGGAAGGCATAAGATATTGTCAAGAAGCAGACTTCAGGACTGGATAGCTCCAAACCTTAAATCTTAAGCATGGAGTTTTCTGAACAACCTTGGATCAGGCAAGGTCTGTCAACCTAACCTACTTCATAAGGGGTTTGTCCCTTTTTAGAATGAAAACTATGGTGAAGAAACATGTTTTTAGAGGTAACAAGTATATAGGGACAGCAAGTCCACTGATTATTTTGCTATTGTACCTCCTGTAGCTGCTCAAAGTTATACAGTACCAAACTTATGAAAAGAGAGTGTCCAGCTCTGGGAAAAATCCCATTCAATGCAGGTAAACTGTGGGATCACAAGTAAAACCAAGAGTCAATTCAAAGTCCATGAAGTAACCCTGTATGTTCCGCACAATAAATGAAGTATATAAATAATAAACATAGTTTCTTACAAGTGTTTCTGAGACAAGGAGAATCTTCCTGCATATTCTTGTATTTAATTATTGTCTCTCTTGTTTCCAAGAAGTTCTGCATGGCTTTACAATAAAATTACAAGGCAGACTGAGGTGACAATGGTTGCTGTTCAGTGTCTCAAGGCTAACTTCAGTTTATGACACCCCTATGATAGGGTTGTTGTGGCAAGATTTATTTAGAGAAGATTTATTTTTGCTTTTCTCTCAGGCCCCTTCCACACAGCTGAATAAAATCCCACATTATCTGCTTTGAACTGGAATATATGGTAGTGTGGACTCAAGATAACCCAGTCCACAGCAGATATTCTGGGATTTCTGCCTTGATATTCTGGGTTAAATGTCTGTGGAAAGGACCTCAGCCAGTGGGTTTTCTTTATTGAGTTAGGATTCATATAGTCAAGGGTCTCTAAGGCCCCTTCCACACAGCTGTATAAAATCAGCATTGAACTGGATTACTTGGCAGTGTGGACTCAGATAACTCAGTTCAAAGCAGATATTCTGGATTATCTGCCTGGATATTCTGGATTATATGGCTGTGTAAGAGGGCCCTAAGATTCCTAGCTCAACATTTGAACCAGTTCACCATACTGGCTTCCTCAACTCTTTACAAATTCTTTCGTGTCTTTGTCCTTCTTTTCAATGAGGTTCTAGAGTTTAGGCCCAAGTAATATTTGCCTATTTGGTTCCCCTTTCCCCTGAATTGTCTAAGTGGAATTCTTGTCAGGACCCTGTTTATTGGCTTGTCCTATCACTTTTGTGTTGTTCATCCAATTATTAGCCATTGCACCCTTCAGCCCATTTAAATTCTTCACATCTTTGCAAACAGCAAAAAGCAAAGGTAAGTGCATAGGTGTCAGTGCAAATGGAAAAGAGATGATCAGTTTATAATTCTGTACCTTGCAGAAGAGCTTTGTGGAGTGCTAGTAGTAGAGGATCTTCAGAGCCAAATGTGAATAATAGGCTCAGTCAAACTATATGAATCCAGCATTCCACATAGGGCAACACAAACAGTTGTTCTACTTATAACTGTGACCAGTAGCCACAGATGTTGCTGAACTGCAGCTTGTATTACTGTCACCAATGGATAAACAAATGAAGGCAGATGGGACTTTTGAGTTGGAACATTGTGCAGATTCATTATAGAGTGGCAACATTTCTGCAAATTCCGGCAGTTTCATATGTAGCTTTCATAGGACACCATGTACTCCCTGTCCATTCCCAGAGTCAGAAAGAGGTGGTATAGGTATGGAAATTTGAATTGCTTTATGTATGGAAACATAAACCATTTCAAAAAAATATAACCAGTAACCCCAAATCCTGAATGGTTATATATTAGGCTAGGAGTCAGGTCAACACTTGACAGAAATGGCTTACTTTTATTTTTTTGTATGATATGCTGTGTCCTCGATCCTTTAAAATTATTCTTCTTATCAATTTTCCATATTATAGTGAGGTAGTATCAATATTACAGATGTAGCTGCAAAGACAATCCAGTTAAACTTATAAATTTCACAGATGAATACTGGGAAATCAGTGTGTTGCCAAAATGGAAAAAAGTTAATGAAGAAGAACACACAAACTAAGAGAGGCTGAAGCAATGTGCTTTTGCCTGAGTCTACTGGGAAAGCAAGACTCCAACCCTTCATTCCCCCCTCCCCAGTGCTTAGTTAATGGAGTGCAAACTACTTTTGCACTTTCAGCTCGCAATGAAGCAATGGAAGTATGTTGGAAACAATGACAGAAAATAGTAAGGAAAGGAAACTGGGACATTTAAAAAAATTGAAAAGATGGGACAACAGAGAATTATCCAAGACTGCCCCTGCCAAATCAAGTCAGGAAGATATGTAAATGTAGCTACAAGAGCAAGAACAAATTATATGTCCGTCCAAAGGAATATATTACGTTTCACTTGAGGTTATTAAGCAAAATTAATTTCTGAAGGGATACCATATAGTTTCAAAATTAATATGTACGAAATATCTAGCCTTATGGATTTTAAAAGTCAGTTTCCGATTATGCCCCAATGTCCTCAATATTTTAGAAGCCTAATTTTCTAATGAAAGAAATGCAACAGAAAAGCTAGCATATTGCAGAAATGTTGCAACCACTTCTCAAGCGAATGTTGAAGCCTGACAGCCCAAGAAAATGACCCACTTCTTGCCGACTCAGACAGAAAGGCTCCGCTTAGGCCCTAGGAAAGTGTCTCTAATAAGGCAATTCGTTAGCTATGTCGGCTGGGTCCCTCTCAGCTATCCTTCATTCCTTCTCTCCCTCCCTCAAGCTAGTCATTAATGCGGCAAGAACAGAAGAAAATGAAGCCGTTGGGCTTGCTATGTATTACTGAGCTCTGCACAGTGAATGTAAGACCATTATTTAGACACCCAAGTCCCCAGTGTGTTTTGATCACACCAGTCCAGCAGATGGAAAGGAAGAGTAGCTAATGGGTTTGGATACTTAGAATATGTGTGCATCCTGAAACTTCTCTTTCTTTCCTCCTCCTCCTCTCAATCCCTCTATCACACACACATATATAAACACTTACTTCTAGGAACTGATTTGCCACTCAGGATGTTCCTGCATATGGCCATAAACATGTTTATTACCAACATTATCTCTTTGTCTGGTTACACCCTTTCCTAGAAAAGAGCTATATTTGCTTGCTCTTATAACTTGTTGATCTGAGTATTATACAGTACTGTAGTGCTACTCTGGTCCCTGGCCAGAGTTGATCCCTGAGTCATTTGCTGCTGATCTGTGCAGTTTCCTTAAAAGGAAAAATAACAGCAACAACACTACTACCACCACCAAGAATTGTAGTCAATGGGCACAAATATGTCATCGGTCTCTGGAACACTGGAAATAAATAACTGACAGTTGCATGCATCAGACTGCCTGAAGAGCACAGGAGACTGTCCCTAAAAACATTCTGGACAGAATGCAGTGGCATTTCTTATTATAAGAAGAGTACCGTGGCTATTAGTTTCAGAAAGTGTGAAATGAGAAGTGGGCAAGCCTGGGTAGAGTCAGTCAGTCACAGAAAACGGAATGGGGTGGGGGTATGGGAAACTAACTTTTTTAAAAAATCTAAGAGATATCTGTAAAAGAGTTAAGTCAGGCCAGTCGGAGACATGGCAAAATAGAAATGAACCTTGAGCGAGATAGAAAGAATGGAATGGAGGCTATTTGAATAGAGGTGTGGGGAGCAGAGAATGTGGGAAAAATAGTGTTACCTTGTTTGTTGAGAGTTCAGAAAGTTTGATACTGTTATGGTGTACTTTGTATGAGACAAGCACAATAGTACAATACAGGTTATAAATAGAGGATGATGACTATCCTCTGATAGCTCTTGAAACAGAGTACTGTGGACTGTGAGAAGGATGCACACTGTCATATAAGCTACCTGCTTCTTTAACTTGGGAATGTCATTAAAGTTGAGGGGGGGGGGGACTTTAGCTCTCATAACAGCAGTGCTTGGTCTCTGTCTAGGGCAAGCAGACTAAGTCAGCATACAGTTCTCAAAGGTTTTTTGAATGCATCTCACAGTTGGAAGGCATTTGTTTCTTCTTTTGCATGAAAAGGCTGCAGAATCAACAGAAAACGGGACACAACTTCCCACAACTTCAAGACTTTCCTGGCTCCTCCCCTGGGATGAGGTGAGCCTGGAAGACGATGAACCTAGATCAGGTTAGTATGCTCAGACTCACCTAAGGAAATGTGATATTGGATTATTTGAAAGACTCTTTTCTTCCTCTTTGTAATACTGCCTGCATGTCATGGATCTTTCTCAGAAGGCCAGTATTGTGTTAGATTGGCATACAGAAATTATGGGACTTCTTGGTTCAATGTTCTGAAATTCCCTTCTTATTTTTGTGTAACAAACATCTTCTATGCAGATGTCTAGACAAATAATAAAGATTTCTCAGTTTAAATCTGCTTTCAACTGAATTGGCAATTGCCTTATGTGGACACAGCAGCTTGGCAAATGATTCTTTATGATTTCTGCTGAGACTCTTATGACTTGTATCTGCTTGTGTTCTTTAGTTTGTATGTTATTTGAAAAGTGGCAAGCAAGTACTTTTAAATGCATACTAATGAGATTACTATAAATATAAGAATATGATATTCATCTGTCACTCCCTATTTTCGAGCTGCAGGGAGAATGGATAAGAATTATTATTATTATTATTATTATTATTATTATTATTATTATTATTATTATTGGGCTGTTGTGTGTTTTCCGGGCACAATGGCCATGTTCCGGAAGTATTCCCTCTTGACGTTTTGCCCACATCTATGGCAGGCATCCTCAGAGGTGGTGAGGTATATATACCTCACCACCTCTGAGGATGCCTGCCATAGATGTGGGCGAAACATCAGGAGAGAATACTTCTGGAACATGGCCATACTGCCCGGAAAACACACAACAACCCTGTGATCCCAGCCATGAAAGCCTTTGCCAACACATTATTATTATTATTATTATTATTATTATTATTATTATTATTATTATTATTTCTATTTAAAACTCATGCTGATTGTTTCCACCTTTGCTTTTGGCTGCATGATTGGTTAATTTAGTCACATACTCTGCAGAATTACACACTCAGAATTTAAGCATTTGAGAGGCAGTTTCCAAGATTATAAGTCAAATAAAGTTGTGTGGCAACAATGCTCTAGGGAATCATTGAACCTGCTCTCATGAAGGATGGAAAAAAAATTTACCTCACATATCAATGTGAGCTAAGCCGAAAAAAGGGCAGACTGATAAATTCCCTTTTATCGGCTCTGCAAGTCTGTGGAAGTAGAGGATTTTTAAAGTCTGGCCATTCTCTTCAGTGTCAAACCCAAGGGCGACATTTGAAATTCTCTGGTGACAGGGAAAGACAGAGACAGAGAACTGTGGCCATGTGTTATCAACCCAGCGGACATGACTGAAGTAGGGAAGACAAAAGATCAAAATGCCAGTGGAGCTCCCTAAATAATTCAAAGAGAAACAAATGCTTCACAAACGTGTTTCAAAACAGTGCTAGGCATAAATATCTGTAATGGAACTCTAAGACCATCATCATTTTCTCTGCTCCAAAGTGCCAATGGCATTATCCTGACAGTAAGGTGGCATCTCTACACAGGAATTGGCACCCAAAAGCTGTTCCATTGTGCTCCTTGCAGCTCCATAACACCGGAACAGCCGGCCTTAATTCCAACTACAGAACAGGCAGCTGTTCTGTAGTTGGAATTAAGGCTGTCTCCCTCTGACACAAAGCAGAATAATAGAGATACACAGCTTCATGGTGAAATTTTATACAGAGTTATAGAGAGTGCCTGCATGAGATGTTTGTCCCCTTCATCCAATCTGTTCCTACTGTTTGCACCCATTATAGCTGGCTTATTTTACAGCTAAATTTCACATCTGAAATCTGCTTCGGGGGGCGGGGGGAGGGTCCACTCTGCTCTAGAAAGGCATATGGATTATATGCTGTTTTATTCATTAACCAGAGAATTGTAGATTACATTCCAATTATACATGTACAGTTTTGATCTCACAAATATATTATGTTTTCTCTGATGTACACAGTCATCACCTAGAATTTCCCCTTTTCTCATTTATTTTCTGTTATGTTATGTGAATATGCTTGATCTTTGCTAGCCTCAATAATATGCAGTCTGGTAGGAAATATTTCTTCCTTATATCAGTAAGAGAACTAAGGGCAGGGAAGGGCAACAGGGAAATAGTATTTATTTTAACCCCTCTGATAAGAAAAAGAAGACCTCTGTCCATCTGAAAGGTTTTGCTTCTCCTTCTTTCAGATGCAGTCAAGAACATCTTAAGGTCAGCCTGTAAATCATGTAAAATATCTTTATCTATTCAGGGCTATTTTGCACATTATTTCTCTTCTCAGACAGAGACAGACACAGAGAGAGATACATGCACACACTAAACACTTTTGAGATCATCAAATCCATGCAGCAGTATAGTTCAACACCTAGACTAAATGATATATGAGCAAAAGTGCCAAAAAGGCAAATGGTTACAGTACTAAAACTGCAGAACTCATACTTCTCACTTTGTTGTTATTGAATGGCCTTCTTGTAAAAGAAGAGGGCAAAGACCCCAGGGAAACAGCATATGTACCAAGTAGTATATGACCTTCATATTCTTGCATCTATTGATTCGTATCTATCATGGCCCGCAAGCACTTTCTGATATTCCATTCTGCTGACATACTATCACCTCTACTAAAACAATAAACACAAGAACACATGTTATTTGAATCAGATTTGAGGTTCAGTGGCTGGTTCATTTTAATAATGACCACCTCAGAGACTGAATACTTAGACAAGAGCTTTCTGAACTGTGTGTTGTGACACATTTGTGTGTCAGCTTTCAGTCTGTAGTGCAAATATAACAAGAAACTTTTGAGTCTATGTGAAATAAGTGAATGTAACAAGAACCTTCTGAGTCTCTGTGAAATAAGCAAGAAATTATATATATTTAAAAAGATAAATGAAAGATTTTGGTGGGATATGTTGTGTCCCCATACATTTCATTATTGTTTATATATGTGTCTGCCCTATGTGTCTGTATCGCTCATAAGGTGAAGCCCTCAGTGGCACAGTGGGTTAAACTGCTGTGCAGTTTCCCGGTTCGAATCCAGGAAAGCAGGGTGAGCTCCTGCTGTTAGCCCCAGTTTCTGCTAACCTAGCAGTTCAAAAACATGCAAATGTGAGTAAATCCGGCAGGAAGGTCACAGCACTCCATGCAGTCATGCTGGCCACATGACCTTGGAGGTGTCTACAGACAACGTCGGCTCTTCGGCTTAGAAATGGAGATGAGCACCAACTTCCAGAGTCAGACACAACTAGACTTAATGTCAGGGGAAATCCTTTACCTTTACTATCTTTTATAAGAAGTTGGTTTAACCCAGTGGTTCTCAACCTGGGGTCCCCAGATGCTTTTGGCCTACAACTCCTAAAAATCCCAGCCAGTTTACCAGCTGTTAGGATTTTTGGGAGTTGAAGACCGAAAACATCTGGGGACCCCAGGTTGAGAACCACTGGTTTGCTAGCAAAACTGAATGACTGTGTCAAGAAATAATGAATTTCTAGAAAATGTGTTACCAGCATGAAATGTTTGAAAAGTTCTGACTGAAACAGGCAAGAGTGGGTTTGCGCTCAAAACAGAAATTGTAGTATTCTTTTGCAACCCAAACTAGTTATAAAATTGTAATTGAAGCTCTTTCTGCCTACTAATCAACTCAGGCAGGAGTACACTGCTATCTTCCTTGTTATTTCACCACTGGGCTTCTATTCAACAACTTCTTACTTGGACATTGGTCACTTGACAAATGAGCCCATGGTGCACTTATTGTTTTCCTATTGTTCCTTGCACTACAAAATCAGAATGAAACATGCTTGTTTGAAAGGGTCCATCATGCATTTAGTTCCTCATGCAAAACACACTCCTTTCTTGAAGCGTTGCTAAAATTTACCCCAACCCCAGGAGGAAAACAACAACAACAACATTCTACTTGATCCTGCCAAAAATATAAGAGAAAATGAGAGACAGAAGGAAAGAAACAAAGTAAGGAAAAAAGTGAGAAAATTACTTGGCAGATTGCATTTTAGCTTCTGCCTGTAGATGTCCTTCCATATAAGGAAAGATAACATAGTGGTGTTAACCTACAATGATGCATGTTCACATCTGCTGAAGCAGCTTGAGGCCAACAACTTTTTAAAAAGGTTTCATGGCATAACTGTAAAAGTGCCAAAGCCTTGTTTTATATTTTGTTCCACCATCTTCTTTACAGAAGCAACATTTATCACGACAGCTATAGTATAATGAAATGAATACAGAGACCGTTTGTGAAATCACTTGTCATGTGCTAATGACAAAATAAACTGGCTTTTCAGTAGACTGGGATTTATGGATTTTTTCTTGAATTTACATTTGCTGTCAGGGTTTGTGTGCCTCCGCATCACCACAAAATGGGATATACCAGCTTTGGTATATATGTGATTCCCTCCAAAACTGTTGGAAGATAACCCCAATCTGAAATCAATAAGAATTAAACTCTGTAATATTTGTAGAATGATTGGTTTCTCACAAGTTGGTGCCACAGTGGGTTAAGATGGCCATACTCTCTTTCACTTTGCACCTTTAAATTTCTATTTACAGACAAAATGGTTTATATTTTGGTTGAGTGATTCGGTGAAAATCTTTTAAAAAATTCATAAGCAGATGCGCACAGCATTTTTTAGTTGGGTTTATTTGCTTTTCAGCATTTTGGAACTTAAACAGGGATACAGGTTCTCAAATGCTACACATAGAAAATCCCACAAGAGTTCTGATATATATTCACCAATAAAGGCACTTCCACATACTTATGTGCATGTATGCCTATCATTGAAAAAGATAAATAAGCCTTCCTACAACATCTGTGTCACTGGAGGACAAGACACCCAGGACTCTCATTCAAGTGACCTACTTTTACATTCTGTCCTTAGCTCAGATGGGGGGGGGGGGGACAGGACAGGAGGGATGTCAATACACTCTGTCAATAAACTCAAGCAAGAATCTCGGTTGCAATCATCTAACACAGTTTAATTTTTAATCCGGCAAAGCAGCAACAAGGACATGGGTGGCAGCGATCCGACAGCAGAGCAAATTGGCCAGGACAGAGTGGATTGATCTATCTAAGAGAAATGAAGACGCAGCAGAAACTCTATTTTATCAGTCGGGATGGCTTATTGCCTCCCTCACTTTCAGCCAAGAAAAACAGTAGAAAAACAACAGCAAGGACATTACTGCATTTCAGCAACTTATGATCATCTGAGTATTCACTATCTTGTTTACACTACAGGCAGATTCCTGCATACCTACAGGTTTGCAGGCTGAAATGTGCAATGGTTCAGCTGAAAAATGTTAAATCTTGAACTTAATGGTCTTACTTTTCTCGTACGGAAAATGGTAATATATATCAAAGCAAAAATAAAACAACAACTACTTGCAACCATGCATATGTCAGTCTTGTTGCCTTCTAGAAGATATGTTTGTCACTATCACTGTCATCTGCCCCTTTCTGAGTGGTCATTAGGAAGCCCCTTGACTTGAGTTCTGACTTCTGCCCCAAGGTCCAGCCCTAGGCACAGCATTAGAAATGACAGCACAGTAGAGGCAGTCAGCATTTGTTCAGAGTATATTTGTTCAATTTGTTATTCCTGCCTTTTGTTCTTTCAGAGCCAAGATTCACTTTGCCTTCACTTCACTACTTCCAATGAATCATAGAATCAGAGTTGGAAGAGACCTCATGGGACATCCAGTCCAACCCACTGCCAAGAAGCAGGAAAATCACATTCAAAGCACCCCTGAAAGATGGCCATCCACCCTCTGCTTAAAAGCCTCCAAAGACAGAGCCTCCACCACACTCCAGGGCAGAGAGTTCCACTGATGAACAGCTCTCACAGTGAGGAAGTTCTTCCTAATGTTCAGGTGGAATCCCCTTTCCTGTAGTTTGAAGCCATTGTTCCATGTCCTAGTTTCCAGAGCAGCAGAAAACAAGCTTGCTCCATCCTCCCTATGACTTCCCCTCACATATTTATACATGGCTATCATGTCTGCTCTCAGCCTTCTCTTCTGCTGGCTAAACATGCCCAGCTTTTTAAGCCGCTCCTCATAGGGCTTGTTCTCCAGACCCTTGATCATTTTAGTCGCCCTCCACCTTCCAGCTTGTCAACATCTCTTTTCAATTATGGTACACAGAATTGTACACAGTATTCCTGGTATGGTCTGATCAAGACAGAATAGAGGGGTAGCATGATTTCCCTTGATCTAGACACTATTCTCCTATTTATGCAGGCCAAAATTCCATTGGCTTTTTATGCCATCGCATCACATCGTTGGCTCATGTTTAACTTGTCCATGAGGACTTCAAGAACTTTTTCACATGTACTGTTGTCAAGCCAGGCACCCCACATTTTGTATCTTTGTATTTCATTTTTCTGCCTAAATGGCAGGAATTAAAAAGAAGAAAATGCTTCATCTTTGTGTCAAAATCTCATGGTCAATGTGGTATAAGATACTGAATTGAGAGTGCAGACATGAAGAATTCTGTATCTGAAAAGTTCATCCTAAATCTGAGTCTCAATTCTGGGTGACAGATGGAATATAAATAAATATAATCACTATTACTATCCATGATCACACATGGAGTAAATGTAAGGAGAGGCTTATAGATAATTGATAATGACATACCTAATTCCTGATATTCCTTATTTTTGAAGGAATAATTCAAAGGAATATGAAGGGCAGCCTGCAGTTATATTCATCATGGAATTTCCTTCCTTTGGAACAAAGTATCCCATCTCATAAGAAGTGATGAGTTAGTTCTTCCTATAATTCATCATGAGCAATTAGTGAAAATTCTGTTTTTTGTTTACCTTAGAATAATTCTAAATTGACAACAGTCTAATACTGAGGAAGAAGAACACAGGAACTTCTACCAAAGTTAAAATTGTACACATACACCACATATTAAGGTCTCAAAATTAAAGGTGATTTTTGGAGATTCCATTATTCCCTCCATGTTAAGTTGCAAATATTAAGGACCCTGCTTTTATTCATTTGGACAGGTATAAAAACAACAGCTTTCTGTTCCAATACACATGTTAATTAACTTACTAATGCTAGGATGACTCTGTTACTGTTACAAATTACTGCTGTTGTGAATGGTCACAGTGCATATGTTAATGTACATTCAAAGCTTTATATAATTTAAGTTTTTAAGGCTGGGTTTTTCATCCATCCCATTCCCTTACCCTCAGGTTCTGCCCTTCCCAGTTGCTTTCCAATTCTGTAAATCACATATGTCTAATTCCAATCCCTATGGATCTCAGAGGGTTCATCATGAGAGATTATTGAAAATGTTTCTGCAAAAGACATCTGGGGAGAAAACCAAGTGTGGAAACATGCTTTGTTTTATTAAAGAAAACATGCAGTCTAGAGTGATTATTTCATTTTTTTAGGAAGAAAAAACACAAGAGGTTACAATACCTTGCAGAACTCTGGGGAACCACAAACAATGCTTCTGTGGGCTGCATGAAGGCCACATGATTAACACCCTTTTACCATGTGGTGGAATTTGACACCATCCAATGAAGAAATTTAGAAAGGAAAATCAGCTACTGTTTCTTATGAATCTTTGAATTCTTGTCTTAATTTGTCACAATTATGCATTATAGTATTATGTTAACAAAATTATAAATGGTGCATTCTGAATTAGAACAGAACAACATTTTCCTCAAGCTTGGTAATTCATGAAAGCATTGGCAGATGTAAATGATCACTTAGTTTGGTGTAAACACGGCATATCTGTGTGGATGCTTACACGTGAAGTCCTGGAACTGGTTCAAGGCCTGGATGGTCTTTATATGTACAGCCCTAGGCACACCATTAGAAACGACAGCACAGAAAAGACAGTCAGAATTTGTTCAGAGTATAGGGCCATGGTTATAATTCCACCATTCGGCTGCTGTGTTTCTCATAAGCCATCCTCTATCCTTGTCTAAATCCAGCCTTACTCTTTCTGCAGTCCTTGCAGCCTTGAATTGGTTCCAGGATCTGCAGAGGAATAGCCCCAAATGTGTGTTGCTGCAGATGTTCACAGCATGCATCCTCTAAACATTTCACTGTCAAGCTATCTTCAAACTGCATTAAGTGGTCAGTGTAGATGTGCCATAAGTGTTCAACTGGCAGGCTGAAATGATTTAACCCAGGAAGTCATTACTGCCACTGCTTTGACAGAAGTCATGATCCAATACTAGGATTTTACTTGCTAACATTTACCTTTTTAAAGTACTGTATGTGCAAGGAGACATTGGATACTTTCTTACACAAATGGTTTTTATAGTGCAGTGTGGATGTCCTCTCTACCAGTATGCTGGGAAGGCCACTGTATGGCCCAGGAAAGGATGCCAGATGCCTGTTCTAGCTGGTCCAGTTGACATCACTGCTATTCTGGCCATGGCTAGACACTTGTTAGAGCTGGAGAGCCAGCATTAGTGTCACAACAGATATTGGCATGTGTATTAAACTTGTATGAATAGAACTTGTTCAAAATCTTTTAGGAATTATGTCTCTTCCAGTTGCCTTTTGGGAGAGTTGAATGAAAACTGGTGATTAGCACAGCATCAGATTTGTCACTGTAATAATGAAATTAACCTATGACACTCTTAAGGACACACATCACAAAAAAAACTACATAAGGCCATTTTTAACAGTTTGAGGATGTTGCCTGTTTTAGCTAGAACCCCCCCCCCCCCCCCGCCCCCGGGTCTGTAATGGTTTAGGGCTGACATGAAATATTTCCATTATACAGTTTCTTTGCCTCTACTTTAACTGTAGAAAGTTGAAAGAAATTAATTTATCACCACAGATGGAAACAAATTAATAGAAACTGCAATAAAAGGCAATGATCGTCAACAGAATATGAATTTACTTTGTTCACCAATTAGGGCACATGTGCTTCACCTATTATACTCTACAATCTTTCTTTCCCTTTAGGAGAAATCACAGGTGCTAAATTAGTCATGAGAGGGTTCTCCCATTGTTCTGTCCTTATAAAAGAAACACTGAAAACTGCAGGACTAAATTAGAATTCTAAGGCCTAATTTTGTTCTTAATTAGATGAACCTGGACATTTTCAGGATATTACTTCAATCAAGTATACTTTGCAAAAGAATAAACATTTCCAAACAGGTAGTACAATATTTCAGAAGACATGCTTTTTCATTCATGAGATGACTCCTGCTCTTCAGAAACATTAATCATGTACATACTAGCATTAAACTTGAATAAAAGAAGTGTCTAGGAAGCTCTTTATTTCCTGGATGTTCCATTATTTGACACTACAATGGAAATCGTTTGCTGATTCAGAGACTTAGTTCTATAACTATTTGAACAGCAATAAAGCCAGAGCACATAACCACCTACAGGCACTGCTTTCTTCTAACTAAAAGTTCAACTAAAAGTACCAATGTAAGTTCCTCTGAACAAAATGTTGCTTACTCATAAGTGTATATAGGATAATGATCTGAGAATATTTTGCTAGTAATAATGTCAATGCATCACTTTTGAGGAGAAACATGTGGACAATGCTGTCCTTGATAGTCACTCCACAGAACTGGGGTGCAACAACACTATAGAATTCGACACCTCTTTAACTGGTATGGCTGAATACTTTGCGGTCACTGGAGTTGTAGTTTTATGTTTGCCTTCTTTACCAAAATGTGCTGATGTCTCACCAAACTATAACTCCAGTGACCCTAAAGCATTCAGTCATAGCAGTTAAATTGGTGTCAGATTGCATTAGCATCCAATACCTCTGAAATCATTTTTCTTATGCTACTCTTTTTTTACACATATATTTCTAAACATATTGCATTTCAAAACAAATATTTCTAAATGTATTGTTTTCCAAAATATGCATGTCTGGATACATTTTATCTCCACAAATATTTGGTTTTGCATGTGTCTTGATACTAATTTTGAGGTGATAAATGTACAACAGAATTCAGATTTCCACTTTAGTCTGGAAGGTACAGATCAGGCCAGTTCATACTGGAATTTGCAGCAACTGAATATCTCAAGCATCTTTAACTAGAAGTGGAAGGCACTCAGCACTTGACAGGATTGTCCTCTCTAATTATGGTTTTGCCTTGAACAAAGTGAGTTATTTAACTATTTTCATTAGAGGCAGTGCATTTTTGGATGATAAAGATAATTAAGTACTGAAAGTGTGGTGATCCATTTGACACAGTGAATAAAAGATATGAAGTATTTCTAATAAAAACAGAACCCCCATTGGGACTTGAACTCACTGACTATCTTTGCAGTCTAAGCAAAGCATTCTGTGCGCTAAGCTAATACTTTCTGTTTGTTCACCACTGTTGAATTTATAACTGTGATATTGGCTGCACATCCTGGCTCTCTCTGCCGCTGTTCGCTAAAAGAAAAATAAATATATTGTTTCTTGGATGCTCTATGAGAAAATAAATAATTTCGATAAAAACGAATGTACGTGTTACAACACTGCAAAACCTGTTCTCTTATTTGTGCCAAGATCTACAGCACGTGCTTAATTTTATTACCCATACTCTTATTTCCCCTCTCTCCATCTCTTTCCCTTTTCTTTTCTCTCCCTTCTCTGTTGTCTCATCAATAAATATGAAAAGAGAATGGGCAGGGAGGTCTCTGGTTTTTCAAACATTGCCTTCTTCATGAGCAACCATGGAATGACTGGAATGTCGGATATGACTGAACAGAGTAAATCTGTACAAGCACATTCAAATAACAGTGGCGCAAGTACTCTGAATGGTCAGTGCACGTAGCTGGTGCCCCAGCTCCTTATGAAGTTAGTAGCTCTGCAGAGAGGGAAACAATGCTCCTTCTGTCAAATATGGAACAATTCAGTGTTACAACTTCATAAAATGTCAATGTAAATCAAATCATTCAAGCCTTCAGAAATGTATGTGCCCAACATGAGTTATGAGTCTTTCCACGCTGTAAATCTGCTTAGCAAAGCATGTAAACACATATCTGATATAGACTTTCTTTGGTGTAGAGGAGTTGACAAAATAAATATCGGCTATGAATTATTTTCATGGTGATTCAGGGGTGGGTTTCCAATAATTAAGAGATATAAAATGCAGTTTTATGGTCCCCATGGATCAGAATTTGGAAATGTTATCATTTTGGATTACAATTATACAGGGATCCTCCAGATGGTATGGCTGATGCCTGTGCCAAATGGGAGATTTTGGGAACTACGCTCCAAAAAAGTTACATTTATGAACTCTTCCAGGGACAACAGGATCTGTCAAACTCTGCCTTCATCCAAGGGCTGGAATAGAGGTATGCCCTTTCAACGGAAGATCTGAACTTAGTCCATGTCCTTTGCAACTGCCATGGAGACCCACCTAGCTGGCCCGCCTGTGAGAGCAAGCCTGTGCTGGAAGCATGCTGGGGTGTGCTGGTTTAAAATAATGCAACTTCAACCCCACCCCTAAAAAAACCCCACCTCTTCACATCCCTAATTTGAATTGGGGGAGAAATCAGGAATTGCACTAGAATCACTCTTGCTATATATGACTTCATCATCTCTCTTATAAAGCACAAGCTTAAATCTCTGATTGAACTGAATTTGTAAGCTTAAGGATAACATAGTATATGTCTTCCCTCTTCCATTTTCCTGTGCTAGAGTTTTCCTTACTTGAAGAGCAAACTGGAAAATCTATCAATTATTGGAAGAACTTTAAACAAATCATTAGTGATTTTTAGATTTGGATGTGATTGCTTTAAAGGAAACCCAGTTCAATTCTGAATTTGTCCAGATCTTTCAAATTGCATTTGGACACCGGATTTGTCCATGACTGTCTGATAGACACTTCAAGTGTGTGTGTGCTATACATTTGATATTCTGAATCAATTTAGTATTTTATGTTTTACATTGTACAGTTCTTACATGCCACTATCTGTCAACCTTTCAAAATGCGGAGTAGACGAGGCTGTCAAACTCAAACATTTGTCACTTCTACAAAACACAGTTGTTTTGTCATGGGATTCTTTTCAGTGTGTATGCATGCTAGTGAGTGATGTTGTAGAGCAATTAAATGCAGTATATAAACAAGATTGTACATGAATGTATGATTGATTACTTAGTGGAAAATACTGCATTTAACCAATACAAATTAATTTTTATAAATTATTTGTAAAAGTTTACCTCAGAATTGTCTTATCTTTGCATTGGATAGCCATCGCCATTATAATGGTACTTTGGGAACTGAAATATTAAAGTAACCAAAACAGTAGAGAAATAACAGAAGAAAAAAAGATTTTCGTCTCACAAATGAATAAAAACAAAGGCCAAGATAGTAAAATGCACTTTCATTGGCTTGTACTATTTGCACCTGTGGAATTGGGAGGGGGCAATCACCTCCTCCCTGCAACCTCTATGTGCCCTAAGCAGTTGGTATGGAAAGCTGGGAGATTTGGCAACATGGAGCATTGTAGACAAAGAAACCCTAAATCCACTGGCAAATGCAGTAAAATCGGCAGCAGGATCCTGACCACAGAACACAAATATGAAAGAGAAACTGCATGCTCTGTCTTTCTTACATACATAATTGATTTTTGAAAACCCCATTGATTTTTTTTTGCCTGCATAATCACTAGATTAATTTTTCAATATTTTTATAATGACTGTTAAAGCGCAACGAATTTAGAGGATATTGGGAAAGATTTATCCGATCTGCACTTTATAACAGTAAACCATATGTTTGCATGCAACTCAAATCTCTGGAACAGTGCATCTTGGCTTATTCTACATCTCTTACACAGTGTAGATGCAGAACATACTGCACTGCCTACTTAGAATATACTCTAACATTAATTCTTCTGCCTGACTGGTTTATTTTCATGAAGAAAACATATATAATTCATGCAACAGAACCTACTATGGTCACAAAGTACAATGTGTGCATAGCCTGTGTGCAAAAGCATGCAATTTTTGGTGTTTCCCTCTGGATCCACACTTTATAAAGGTCAATGGGTTCTCTACAGGTTTAATTCCTTTCTTCCTGGCCACAGTTCAGAAGTAAATGTTCACTTTTTATTAAAACTCAAAGCAGAGGTGCTTGTAATCCTCCTGACTCTGGATTTATAATATGTGAAAAAGCTTAGTCCAGAGCAATGTCAGCTAAAATTAGATAAATCAGTCTCTGATTCCTTGAGGTAGGGGGTAGTGTGTGTGTATGTGTGTGTAACACAAGGGGAAAGAGATATTTAGATGTGACCATTTTCTATTATTATTTTTACTGTTATTAAACTGAATGTTATTCAAAAAGGATCACGAGCCTGCGCTTTAGATTCAAATAAACGTATAATCACGAGTATTTCTCACTATAAATATTTGACAACTCTTTAGAAAAAGAAATCATTGCTGTTGGGGATATATTTACTCAAGCTGTGTAGCAATGTTTGATAATTCTTTAAGGTATAAGGTATCTGCACTGAAGGAGATATATTTACTAGAGCAGTGTGTATCCTATTTCACTGGATCTCAAATAAAATTGGGCCAATTCAGACCACTTCACACCACCTTGAAATCAAAAAGACTCACCCAATTTTCATCTTAAGTGGAATAGCATTGTCCAAAGCTATTCAAACAGACTGAGGGACTAGATTTCAATAAGGGGAAAAAAACTATGTGGCTCCATTATGACAGGAATATGGCAAGGTGGCATAATGTGATATAGAAAGAAAGGGAGGAGAACCGCCTTAGCTCACTTACAGATCTTACATTCAGTCTGAAGTAAGACTGGTTGAAAGTGGGAGAGAGCTAGTGAAGGGGGAATGGGAGTGGGAGAAAGTTGCTTCCTCTGTCAGATGCTCTGGCCCTTACCTCTTTAGAGGCAGGGATGTATAGTTCTTAAGGCACCTCTTGCCTTTCTGATTGGAACATCCCTAAAATCACAAAGCTAACAATGGGAATTTCTAATAAACTGGACAATGTTGGGTATATATGCTAGTTATTAATAATTATGCCTGTAATATAAGTCCCATAAATACCACAAATACCATAAATACCATAAGTCCCATAAATACCTGTGAATGACCTGGACTGAGTCGTTTCACAGCTCTTGCACTCCAACCACCTGGTTTCTGGGTTACATATGACCTCATCACACGGGCAACTTCCCCCTGTGCCATTTTGCCAGCCTCCGTGGTGAAATGGCATGGACGTGGGGTAACTCTGTCACCCCATGGCTGCTCCTGAGCAGTGGTGCTTCCTAGGATGCTAAAAATGATGACTGTGATGAGCTCCTTGCAGTATAGGACACATATATGCCTGAAGCTGCAGACTATATGTGTAACATCTCAAAGCAGATCTGTTTTTAGCCACAAATATATCATCCTTGATGAAGGATGCTGATAAATGCCATGCTCATAGTGGGCCATATATTGGTAACCACTGACCCCGAGGCCAGTGCTTCAATGACAATGATTGTTCAATGATAATTTTCTGTCATGTTTTTAAAATTTCAGAATTCAAGAAGAATATTGACAAGCTGGCCAGATGTGGATAACCAAAATGGTAAAAGACGTCAACCACCTCTTGCTGCTGCCTTTAGGGCCCTATCAGTTTGTGAGTCTGCTTTATGGCAACTGTCTCAGCCAACATTATAGGACTGATCCAGACTGAATTGGGACCAAATCCATTGAATAAAACATGAATTGAATGAGGTCTCCAAGAACAGCCCTAATTGGTAAAACTCGGGTTTCTTTGCATTCAGTATATATAAGAAAACAATACAATTTATATGGCAAAAATTCCTATTGGAATATGGTGTACTAGTCTAATAAGCTCACAACACTTTTCAAAATCATTGGAATAAGATAGTTCTCAATATATCAGTGTTGTCTTATTTGGCTGCAATGTTGTTATAAATCATATGGAAGAACCTCCCGCTATCAAAACAAAAACTCTTATTAACCAGGAGTGTTTTTATTCATTAATTTATCTTCAGTTATTGTCTTGTAATTCACATCACTGCATGTAGGTAAAGCAAATTTTCAAAACAGCTTCTGCACTACTCAGATAAATCAATAAAATACACTGCTGACTTGCTCTAAGTGTGAGGAACTCTCTCAAGACCTAAAGCAGTAAGAATGCCAAATCAGATTTTTGGTACTTGGGAGGAATGAAGACAGTGTGTTCTAATGGAAATGGCTTGGCAGTGTGAGCACACAAACTAAACAAGATGGCAAAGCAGCAGCAACAACAACAGGAAGTATGTTTTATGCAACTTTTTATGCAGCCACAATTTATGCACATTTACTCACAAGTAGGCTTACTGTATTCATTGAGACTCCAAATTTTTAAAAAGCAACAAGATTTGATTTGTAACAGTTAATTAATCACATAGTGCATGAGTTCTGCTTTCGGAATACTGCCTATATCTACTTGTAGCTTCTTCAGTTTCTCAAAACTTCTCTTCTTCAATTTCTAGCCAATATTTTTTACTCTAATTTGCATCTTACTACAGAGAAAGTCACATTATATGTTCAGTGTTAAAACATTATGATTCAAAGTAATATGTTTCATTTTGAAGCATTAATTTAATGGATATTGTATTTTGTTAGTGAGTCATTCATGGACTCAGAGGATACTCTAGCACATAACTTTGTACTGACCTAGAAGATATGAAACAAGAGTGTTCATATTGTCCTAACAAACCTGTCACCTAATCTTACGAAGAACATACTAGGGAGAAAACCTCCACTGCCAGCCCAAAAACATTCAGAGTACCAACATTAAATGACAGAACAATCCAGCTAAGCAATAATAAGCCAAATAGCCTGGACCTGAGCCATACTGGGCTTTAAAGGTTATAACCAGCACTTTGAATCATGCCCGGAAACAGACTTGCAGCCAGTGGAGCTGCTGCAATAGGACGGTTGTCCACTCCCTGGAGTCAGCCAGTTAGCAACCTGGGCACAGCTCTTCAGACCAGCTGAAGTTTCCAAACACTCTTCAAAGGCAGCCCCAAGTAGAATATGTTACAGTACTCCAAATGAGATGTAATTAAGGCATGTACCACCATGACCAGATCCAGCCTATCAAGGAACAAGCACAGTTGATACACAAGTCTTAAATGTGCAAAGGCACTCCTAGACACATGATACCTAGGCATCCTGGTTCAAGGCTGAGTCCAGGAAGACCCCCAAAGTGTGGGCATCTGTCTTCAGGGAGAGTGTAACTATCGGGATTTGGAAATTACCTGACATTTTCTAAGTGATAACATAGTTAATATCTCTGACCTAACCACTGTAAAAGAGTTAAGCCACTGTAATTAGGGTGTGGTGGTTTGATGAGGGTTGATGAGAGTTGCTGAGGGACTGAAGGCGATTTGGAGTGTGTTGGAGAATTACTGCTGTTAGTGAGGAAGAAGAAGCTGTAAAGTTTGTATATTTTGTATAAACTTTGTGTACTGCTGTAACAAATGAGAAAGAAAAGCCTTCCTGCTTATTTGGGAAAGAACAAAAGTCTCTCTGTGTTTTGTTGTTTTAGTAGAAGACCACTACAACTGTGTTTTTGGATAATTGGTTCCTTAACCAGAACAAATAGTCACTTCTGCAAGAACAGGAGTTTTCTGACTGCATAGAACCCCTGGCAGTAACCTCATCCAGCACAGGCTGGATCCCTGTTCCCTGATCTGCCTTCCAACTGACCAGGAACACCTCTGTTTGGTCTGGATTAAGTTTCAATTTGTTTGCCCTCATCCAGTCCATTACTGATGACAGGCACTGGTTTAGTGTCGAGACAGCTTCCTTGGCATTAGGTGGAAAGGAGTAGTAGAGCTGGGTGTCATCTGCATATAGGTGGGACCATACTCCAAACCCTGGATGAACTCTCCCAGCAGTTTCATGTATATATTAAACAGGAAGAGAGAACAAAATGGACCATGGAGGAATCCCACAGGTCAATGGTTGGGTGTTCCCCCAGCACACCTTCTGGGTACAGCCTTCCAGAAAGGAAGACAGTGCCTCCCAGTCCCATCCTGACTAGATGACCCAGAAGGATACCATAGTCAATGGCATCGAAAGTTGCTGAGAGATCCAGGAGAACCCTGCATAGCTCTCTTCATAGGTCATCCACCAATGTGATCAAAGCTGTTTCTGTCAATAACCAGGCCTGAAAACAAATTGAAATTGATCTAGATAATCCGTTTTGGATCAGGACAGCTTCCCGTTTTGGATCAGGACAGCCTCCTTATGTTTTAATGCTTTCAATTTATGTTAAGTTACTGCTGTATATGCTTAGATAGTTAATGTAACAGTTTTAACAGCATGTATTTATTATTAAAATTAGCTTTTAATCTATGTTGTGAACCACTGTGGAGAAAGTGGGAATATAAATTAATTTTCATCCACATTGTCCATGATTAGAACCTCTGAAGGTCATATGCTTTGAAAGTATCACAAAATAAAGGGATCCGAGGAAATGAAAAATTGATAGGAGCAAAGGTGAACCCATCTTGCAAAATACATTTAAATAGATGAATTCCAGGGAAGATAAGAAGTCAGGCATCATCCAGATTACATTGTTTGCATTTTGTCATCCTGATTGAGTGCTACATGTGTTAACAGGGTAAACTAAAATAGCTACACCAAACAAGAAAGACTTTTTGTTGTTTAGAAAATGTGCCTAGTACAAGTGCATTTGTACTTATTCCTGCACAACATTTATCAATATTTCAGACATTTTCTCAATATAAAAATCCAATGATTGTCTCTGCTTTGCTACTTTGGAAGAGGAAAGTTTGAGTGGAAAAATTGGTAGTGAGCTCAGTCCTTCTCAGTGTTAGTAAATATGCCTTGGGGAAGTTCAGAAGAAATGTAATGTTCTGTGAAAGTGCTGACCAATACAGGAAAACACATCTTCACTATTCAAATCACTCCCTTCTGTTCATCAATAGAAACAGGTTTTATTCTTTTACTATCTTAGGTACTGGCAATGCCCAGATTAGGTAATTTGGTAAGGATAAACAATAGAAAAAGCCACTGTTTGGTTTTGGATGTTATGGATGAACCCATTAGAAATTGCATAAGGATATGGGTGGGTTGTAAGTCCCATCATGCTCTGTCATTTCTTCCCAAGCCCTATGAGTATTTAAAGTAGTCTTTTTTTTTGGGGGGGGGGGGTTCTGTGTGCCAAGTTGGGTCTAGATCCATAGCTGATGGAGTTTGCAGTAGTATCTGGATGTGGGCGAAAGAACTGAAAATCCCATCAAATCCATCGTCCATCCTCCTCCAGACCTCACCAGGACATAAAGTGGGTCATTGGGGGGGGGGGGATCTGTTTCCCAAGTTTGGTCCAGGTCCATCATTGGTAGAGGTCTCAGTGGTCTCTGGAAATGGGAGCCCATAGGAAATCAAACACAAAAATACACCCCCCCCACACACACAATTAAACACTAACTTTTATTATAGAGGATAGATATAGATTATATAGATATAGATAGACCCCTGGGGGAGAAGAGTGGTATATAAATTAAATAAATAAATAGATAGATACAGAAAAATAGTTTTGCTCCAAAGGAGTTGATGGGAAGAAGAGCTGGGTACAGAAGGTACCCAGCTCTTCTCTGTGTAGGATTTTTAAGGACAACTAGTTCACTGAACACACTCTGGCTGTCTGGCACCTGATGCTCACACAGTGATAAATAGTAACATAACACCAGGATGTGGCACTTTCAAACATGCCATGTACAACTAAATCCCACTACAATATGGTGTGAGAGCTTCAATTGAGTTTGCATTGCAGCTTTCAAATTATATTGATTTTCATAGACATTGAATGGGTTTGGCTCTACCATTGCAATTAGCAGGGAAGAAAATTGTATAGCATTATCTGAATTATGAAATTTGAAGTTTTTTGAAATTCATGATCAGGCAAAATCCAAAGTTCCTACTGCTTTGTCATCTTCCCTGGATCACCTGGGAATTTATTTGAAATGGCATATGTTTGCATGTCACTAACTAGGCTATTTTAAAAACATTGGTTACATATTATGTTTGTTTTTGCAATTCTGAAAATCAGAAAACAGGAGATTGTAAATCCTTAAGGTTTGGAAACGAGCAGTAACCCCATGCTCCAGACATCAGTCCATCTTATGCCAGTTGAGAACACAACACTGGGGTCAAAATGAACCAGATGAAGCTGCCTTGTAAAAAATCAGAACATTATTGTTTGCACCAGAGTGGGAACTGAACAACCCTCCATTTATTAATGTGGTGCACCTTCCAGCAGCCCTTGCTCATATACCCAATGGAGAGAATTATAGGGAGTTTCAGTGCAACAATATCTGGAAGGCTGAACAATTCTTCTCCAGTCTACAGTTATTGGATGAGTGCTCCACCATTTCAGAAAGCAGATATTTTTGTCTTCCTTAGCCTGATATGTAATTGCAGGAGACTGAAACTGGGATTTTCTGCATATCTGCAAAGTATTTGCTCTGGCCTAATAGCAAGAGACACATTGTAAATTGGGCAACAACTGTATAGTATGTGTCCTCCCTTAGTGACCCATCCAAAATATAAAATCAAACACAGTGTCCACCAGAAAAGCAGAAGTTCCTAGTTTGATGCTTTTATGGGATTACGAAGATATATTGTCTCTGCTTAGCAAAACTGTGAGATAATTTAGACTTTGCTGAACACATTTGCCATATGGACACCACATTTTACATCAGTAAATACACAAGGAAAGAAACATATTTTCAAATATAAAGATTTAATGCTATATTGGTACCAACTTCTACACTTCAGATACTGCTTTTACCTAAACAAATATGCAAACTATTAATTATCTATAATAGGTGTGTGGGTTTGTGATTATCAAAGGGATCTCGGATTCATAGTACAACAAACATTCATTATTCCATTTATAACCATTGAGACAGCTCTTTAAGTATCCTGGTGGATATATTCACAAATTGTCCAAGTCATCACACTGGTAATGAATCAGAGTATTAATTCAATCCTTTTCAAAAAAACCGCATCTAGCTGTACTGATTCGTTTTGCCATATGACCTTCCACTAGATGCATTCCTTCTCTTCCAAGTAGTTGTCCAACATACTGAAAATCTGAGAGCAAACAAGCATTGGCAGGTAAGCCATGCTGAAGTCATTTCTTTGCTTTCTGCCAACCTGTCTTCTCTTCTGAGCTGGCCCATGAGTAGCAACGTGCCATGGCATTAACAATACCATTTAGGATTTTACACTCAATTAAATCCTCTCGTAATGGTCTTTCCCCCCTCCTCTCTCTCTTCCATAGGGTATCAGGCTTAAGATTTTATTTTTAGAATGCTCTCTTTGCTGAGGACTCTCAGCATCTTAGATTCCATTTGTTGCCCTTCTCTGCACCTTTTCAGGTTCACTGATGCTGATGGAGCTCCTAGTATTAAAAAGGTTGTTGAACAACCTTTTATTACCTACCACTTTATTTTATGCCAGGACTTGTATGCTGCAGTGGGGTGAATGGAACTGACACAATATATCCAGGTTTTACCAGTTTATTCACAGTCTCAGTCTTCAAAGGTCTTCAGTAGTATTCCATCATACCCTCTTCAGGATCAATTTTGTTCTGAAAGACTTACCTTCAAACCTTAAATTCATTCTAATCTTGAAATGTGTATCACAGTATTGATATTTAGAATTTTATTTTGTTTTTAGAACTGCACTTACAATATACTAATTTATTTGAACTACAGTTGTAACACAGTACAGGCAATCCCCAAGTTATGAACAAGATAACAGGGGTGAGACAACAGAAAATGAGAGAAATCTACCCATCAGAAGGGAATTTCACTTCTGAAAGAGTTCTCATGGGGGAAAGGGGTCTCAACTGAACCTTTATCACCAATCCTTGTTTCCTCAGCAAGCCAATTTTTTTCAAAATCCAACTGTCACAGGGACAGAAAGTGAGGTGAAATCTTCTGAACAGACAGCAAAACAAACATCTCAGGAGTGCGAACCCTTCCCTATGCTATCCAAAGCAAAAAAAAAAAAAATCGGCTGGAGTTACACTTTAAAATGTACCTGTTCCAACTTACATACAACTTCACCTTAAGAGCAAACTTACAGAACCTATCTTGTTCATAACTTGGGAACTGACTGTATATTACTATAATACAGCTGGTCAACTGTATTATAGTAATAAACAACTGCAATGAATCTGGAAACATGTCCACACAAACCACTTAAAATGGCCAAAAGAAAAAAGACAAGAGGTGGTCAAAAGTATACTTCTGTTTTAGGGGGGGGGGGGGTTAAAATGTTAAAACAGTGCAAGAAGGCCCTGGACTGTGTTTAAAAAGGAAATGGCAGTATCAAGGAAGTAAGTCAAGAGAATCTGGAGGAATATAAGGACACAAAAACACCCTTGGGGTCATATACAACTCTAGGACTGCACATTATCCACTCCAGTAAGGTAGAAACACATTGTCAAAAATCAGGAGTGAATATGCAGGCAAATGTCTGTAACCAATGATCTCACCATACATATGGAGTTAATAGATAAATCTATAATCTCCAAAATTCCGAGGGACCTTTTGTCATATACTGTATTTCTGTGATTAGAACTTTGAGGAGTAAGGCATTGTAAAAATCCTCACCACCATTTAGCAGGACTTTATAGATATCCATACTGGCAATTCATTACATATGTTTTATGGAGGAATACAACTTGTTAAATGGCACTGATCCCAAGGTGTTTTTTGCACGAGACTGAAAGAAGCATTGCTGCAAACATTATATCTCTTTGATCAGAAATAGAAACAACATCCTGAACTTTTGATTCCACAGAGACATCAACAGAATGAATGGCCATTGCAATGTTGCAAATATTATATGACACAATGGTCTCTTGGCAGACATCTCTTAGGCACCTGTCCCATTACAGAATACAGATCACATAGTGTGCTGCAACCAGTTTGCAGTGATGCATGGCAGTTATTTTTCCTTATTAGTCAAAGAAATCTCATACCGGTTACTCCCAGGCTCTATGCACCTTATCAGTTATGCATCTTAAAATAGTGCTATATCTCCTCCATAACACTACAACAATTATATTTTACTGACAAAGCAATACTGAGTGTGCTGGAAACACAAATCAGAATTTACAAATATATTGAAGCAATATTACTTTAAATTGAATAAAAATGTACAACAAGAACAATTGTTAATCATATCAGACAACAACATGGAGAATCATGTTATGAGACAAGCACATACAAATTTAACTCTGTAGTAGTAACTGTGTGTGAAGTCGCAAAGTATAGCCAAAATAAATGTATTCATTTAATTGTTTTCCTGATACAAGATGTAAGGCACCTTCTCAATCGCTTACACTACCTATGTCCATTAAGATTATAGATCCTATAGTGCGGGATAACATATTTTACCTTGCTGCATCTGGCACAGTGAAGTAGATACAAGAGATGGCTTCCACTTCAAGGTAGATATTTCTCAGAAGCAAGACAAGTAAAATGATTTTTTTTCATGTACTGATTGATTCTAATGATTCTTTAAAGCACATTTGCACAATTAAAACCTGTATGCCAGGTGCACCCATACCTTGAGACGCCTGATCTGGCCATGGTAGTCCATGTCTTAGTCCCATCCCAGTTTGGATTACTGCAATGCTCTCTATATGGGGCTGCCTTTGAAGATATTCAGAAGCTACAAATGGTCCAAAGATCAGCAGCTAGGTTACTAACTGGAGTGCCATACAGGGGAAAAACCACTCCCATGTTGTGGCAGCTCCACTGCCTGCCCATCTGCTTCTGGGCTAAATACAAAGTGCTGGTCATTACCTATAAAGCCCTAAATGATTCAGGCCCAGACTATTTGAAAAACTGCATTTCCGTATACAAATCAGTTCAAGCACTGCAGTTGATGAGGGAAGCCCTGCTCTCGGTCCTACCCCCGTCTCAAGCACTGTTGGTGGGGAATGAGAGAAGGAGCCTTCTCTGTTGTTGCCTCCTCCTCTGGAACTCCCTCCCTAAAGAAATAAAAATGGCCTCACCCTCCTCTCCTTTAAAAAGCTTTTAAAACTCATTTATGCACTTTAGTATAAAGAGGAGGAAGACTAGTAACCTTTATATACCATATATTCACCTGGGGAAATTGTGTGTGATGGATTATAGTATGTTTATTTAAGTTCGCTTATGCATTATTTTTATTTACTTTTTAATAAATTTATTTTGAGATTGTTTTATCCACTGTTTTGAATTGATTTATCATTATCTGTTTTCGGCATTGAATGTTTGCCATTTTGTTACTTTTGTTGGAAATTGCCCTGAGTCCCCTCGGGGAGATAGGGTGGGGTACAAATAAAGTGTTGTTGTTGTTGTTATCCAGATTATCACATTGTTGCTATCATAACTAAGTAAATAATGGAATAAGTCAATTCATTCCCTATCATCTGTGTTTCCTGGCCAGGTAGCAAAAGACATTGTGTGAATTGGCAACACTTTCTCCAAAATTGTCACAGTGCATTATATCAGAAATAATTTGACCTCATGCCATTGCATTTCTACCAAAAACTGAATGCTGAACCAAATGTTGCTGTAGTGCCATTGACAATTTGCTAACTATTTGTTTCTTTCAGTTAGTGTTTGAAGACTTTAGGACTTGTCCTGTCTGACACGGTTATCTGGAAACCTGATGGATTAACCTTGGCTTGGATCTATCCTGATCAATATGTTTCTTAAAAGAGTTAGAAATAGTGATCCATCTTCCAGGTGAAGTCTAAATGCATGGGCATGACCACTTGTCAACTTATCATTATATAATCCTTAGCACTTACCTCCCACAACAGGAAAGTCTGTTCTGATTAAACATGCATTGAACTTCAATAAGTATTAGTAGTATTTAAACCTGGAATTACTTTTCTACATTTTCTCTACATTTTCTAGCAAATTATGCAACTACATATAAAAATAACAGTAATAACTAGGTTTGTTTAATCTTCAGTTTTAAGAATTGACTAAGAGGGTCACTGTGATTTGGAGATGTGGCCCCATTTTTATTGCTTAAATCACCATCCAAAACTACTGCTATTAATTTCCATAACTATAGCGATATGGGAGGGGGATATAAAAGAAGCAGAAACAATGCAGGAAATAAGCAGTTGAGAACATCTATACACCATAGTTTCCTTTTTTAAAAAGATTTAAAATGTTACATGTACTTTGTAAACATTTCCCACACCCGTAAGTCAGCTTAAAACAAAGAGCCTTAAATTGCTTCCATAAACTGGCCGTGTTCAGATATTGTTCAGTATTCAAGGACAAAGAATTCAATCACTGTGAAGTAGTTTCCAAGAACTGGTAGTATGCAAGTGTTGTATATTACTATATGACCTTGGTATAGTTAAGAGCACCCCCTTAGTTATCATAGCATTATCTGTAAGATGCAGAGAAGAGAAAAGATGGTTTCAATATAAGTACCATATAGTGGTCATGCATAATTTCACCTTGTGGCAGCTGCACCAACATGGGAATCCAAACTGTACCAAATTGTTGCACAAAAAGTCAACCTTGCAGTATCCTAGAGACTATATTTACCCAGTTGAGATATATTGCATTTGAGTACCAGGAAACCAGAATTTCTACATTCCCACATAAAAGGAGAGGCTCCTTCAAAGAAAATAGTTGAACCCAGTAAAAGGCAAGAGCATTAACTGCACTTTTGTTCAATTATGAACTGATTGCCCAGAAAGCAGCCATATGTAGACAATACGGATATTTATTAAATATTTGTTAAAAAATATTAACAAAAGCTGCTTTGGCTAGTTAATATATCCAACTACAGTTATATAATGAATATTGCAATTATGAAGTTACACATTTGGATTGTCCCTCTGTATTCCACTGCCATGGTGGGAAGGGGTGAAAAGGTTTAGTGTTTCTCTATTTGTTCAAGAGATTGTGAGTAGAAATGTCTTAAAGAAAGAAACACACTGTCACTGGTTACAAACATCTGCATTAATAGAATCTGTGCAGTATATTTTTCTGTATGAGTGGGTGAGAGAGGTGCCACTTAGGAGTGTTGAGGGCTTCGATTTTCTACAAGGAGACAGCATTCTCTCTGTCATTCTTACTCTTAGTGTTGTTTTTAAAATGTATTTTACACAGACAAGTGTGTTTTCTGTTTTGTTTGAAAACACAGTGTATTTGCAATGTGGCACTGAAGTGGCCAAACTGTAAGTCACTCTGAGTCCCCTTCAAGGTGAGAAGAGTAGGGGTAGAAATAGAGCAAATAAATAAATAAATAAATAAATAAATAAGACACTTCATTTAAAGGGAAACTGATGTCAGAGAGAAAGTGGGAATTTAGCTCTCTTCCACATAATGACAGAAAAAAGTCTCATGTTTCTAGGACCAATACTGCAATTATTCTTATCTACTGGTAAGTAAAATTAAGATGATAAGGAAGGAAATGACAGAGTCCATGTTTCTGAATCTGTTCCCAAGGATTACAGATACCATGGCGGGCAAAGACCCCGCTGCCTGAAACGTAAGTGACCTGAGACTCCTCAGAGTAAATAATGTTTGGCTTGCAGGGCCTATGGTCTTAAAATATTAAGGCAGTTTCATAAACCGTGATGGGGGAAATGATATATTGTGAAATGCATGGTAAAGGTCAGCATGGCATAGAATACTAAATTGGGTTTAGAACTGAAAAACATAGGCTCAAATCCCAGCACAGCCAGAGGTTTCTTGAACAAACCAACTATAAATACTAATGGATTTGTTATGGCATAAGCTTTTGTGGCTTACAGCCCACTTCACTTGGTGAATGAAGTGTTACCTTGAATGTTACTTAAAGGTATGTACATTCATATTTCTCTTTTCTGTAAAGTAATGTTAGGAACAATTGAAATGTCAAAAGGACAGAAAGGATGACTACTTCATCAAAAGTGGCCATCAGGTTGTTGCCATAGGGAAATCAGAACCAGACTTATTTGCTTTTCTGTTGACTAAGTCTAAGAGTGAACCCCAAACCTTCTGAGAGACATATAGAAAGTAAACTAGGTCTTTTAAAAGCCCTACAGATGTTTTAAACATTACCTTGGGTGAACAAAACAAAAAGTAATTCTTCACTACTGCGTTTGAAAGGCAAGCTACTATGGCCATCAGTTCTGAAAGATTCAGTGCAAAGAAGGCTGTTAAGCAACAGATCAGTCTGTTCTGAGCAGAACCTGGAAAAGTAACTTTTTGACTACAACTTTCACAACCCCAGGTGCCCTGCTGGCTGAAAATTATGGACAGTGTCATCCATAATTTGAATATTTGGAATTGCTCTTGTGTACTTGCCTCTAAGTAAATCTCACACAATGAATTCCAAGTAGAGGTTTTTGGAGATTAAAATAACTTCCCATCTGCTGATGAATCCCAGTATTTTCTTTAAGCACATCCATGCCTGTCATCACAAAAAACAAAAAACAAAACCTAAGATAGACCATGGGTCAAATATCCAATCCAATCAGTTACACAGCTACATTGTAAAGATCTAGACACCAGGGCATCACAAAACATAGTAAAAAGTCATTTGTTCTGTCATTGTTTAAACCAAGGGGATTTAAAAACGGAGTACAATTTAATTGAATCTTGTAGGTGGAAAATGCTGGTTTGAAGACAAATGTTAACATTACTTTAAGAAGACAACAAGAAACTACTGCAGATTTCAAGTCTATGGAAGGGTGTTGGTAAATGATGACTATAATCTAGTTCTCACTGAGCTGGTAAAAGCTGTGCCTAGGAAGTCAAATTGATCATGAGGCTTCACAGAGCAGAATTTCCTGCATTAAAAAACAAACAAACCCTACCCTTGGCAACCTCTGCATATAGAAGACTAGGTGGAAGAAGGATTTGTAATATTTGTAGGTTTCCACGAAGGCTTGGCCATGTCAGATTTCATGCCCATAATTAAAATGCTTTGGCATTCAAATATTACGAAACACATTTTAATTAAATCTGGTTAATTAACATGATAAGGGAAAAGACTTAAATTTCATCAAGGCAAATTTGAAAATTTTAAACTGCTTTTATGACTGTCAAGAGAGGCAAACTTTTAAAAACATAATATTTAACAAATATTGCTCAATAATATCTTGAATTGTACAACTAACTAGTTATATACAGAACTGAAAATGCTAACTCCCTAAGTCTGTTTGCAGTCCACCAGTTCTCACCCAGAACTCATTTATTCACTGCACAATAACATGGAACTCCAGAGCCATTTAGGACCTCACCACAAAGGCCCATGTATTTGCCACACATTGTGGCAAATCCAAGGGCTCCTGGTGGGGAGAACCTGTTGCTTCTTACCTGGCATCGCCCACCTTTACCGTTACACCCATCGCATGAAGGGAAGCGTTACTGCCTGACTTCCTCTCATTGCTAATAAGGCAAACTGGGAATGGGCTCCATGCTGAAAGTGGAATGGAAGTGGCATACGATGGGCAAATTGGACTGTCTGATGAGGTAGCTAAACTCAGTGTTCACCCTGTTACCATTCCAATACAAATAAATGGGATTTGATTGGTAATGTTTTTAGTCAGCCAAAGGTTTCATAGTAAGAATTTCTCTCTCTGATTGCAAAATAAGACAAATTTAATTCAATCACATTACTGAATAAAGTTTGAAAATATTGTACTGACATGTCCCTCTTAGTCTTTTCCTACATAAATATGTCATATAAACTAGGCTTGGGCTACATTAGAATACAGATAAACTGAAACCAGCACAGATAGTTTCCAAAAGGCTTCAAAGTCCAATACTTGGTGATCTAAAGACAGTTGCTAGTGTCCTCAGACTAGTTGCTGCAATCGTGATTACAGGCCTATGAAGAAGAGAATGGCAATCTTGTCAATCAGCAAGACAGACCCAAATATAAGAATTGCATGAAGGGTGGACTTCCAATTGGATGATCAGCCTTCAAAAAAACAAAACAAAAAAACCAAAGCAAACATACCACAGCTTTGGTAGTAATCAGCTTTGACAGGTCATTTGAGAAACACAATAACATGAACTCCTGTGCAAAGCATACAGAGATCTACCAATGAAGGTGAAAATGATGAAATATATTTAAAAAATAAATAGGTAATTCCACAGAAAGACTGTCTCACTGTTTGTTGCTTATTGTGAGACAGAAGAAATGAATGCTGCAGAATCTGACAAATCCTTGTCAAAGCTGTTACTCAGGATCACATGTATTTTTGGCAAATGATTTGTTCCTGTAGTGCTCTCAAGGGCGATAATAAATAGAAAGGAGTCAAAACCACCCCACACAGCTCTTTTGGCAAAATGAACTAGTGTCCTTCAAGAGTATCCCTGGTGTTGGCTGCTTCAAGAAGTCTGCTTCTCCTCGCTGTGAAGAAGTCTGTCTTGCCCCTCCTTCCTCCTCTAACTACATAGGAACAGCAACAGAAATCAGCTTCTAGCAACAATGAAGGGAAAGAAGCAAAAGATGAAATAAAGGATCCAAGCTCTTCTATACACCTTTTACAAATCCACCATGCTGTCTAATGAGAAAAAGATTAACAGCAAATAGCTCTTTGAAATTTGCTATGAGATAGGAAATCATTTAAAGACAACAATAATTGCCATAATAAATGGAACTAATTCTGCTTACTCCACTTTTATTTCACTACTCATAGTTATAAATCCACCTTTGCAGTATTTTCTGTTTTCTTTATCCCAGTGTGAAAAGAAAAGAAATGAAACGAAAAGCTTGCATATTGGTCAGTTTGTAGCACAATTATTTGAAGGGTTCCATCTTATTCCTTATTGTTTTACTGCAAGGTGGGCCTTATTATATTTGTGTGTATGAGAGACAGTGAGATGTAAGCACATATATGGTTTTAATTTGTGGATTAGATTCATAGTGCATTGACTTGGCAATGGAAGATAGTGTATTTATTTTTTATAGAGTACTTTATCTTTCCCAAATGTCTCTCTGACAAAATCAATTGCAAAGCTGTATTAATGAAATGAAACTGTTCTGGGGGTGAGATAAAATGTACTGCTGTGGATTCAATGCTGCCTCAGTGGTATAGAAAAGCATGGGAAATGTGTCACTTCTTCAGAAGCAAAATGTTAACATTTGGATACTCAAAGGATCTTCACCAGTCTAATACATAGAGCCTTTAATTATCTGTGAAAAGGGTAAATATTGCAGGCACAAAGTTTGCAAATGGCAAAAATTTCAACCTATTATTTCAATGGCATATTACTAAATCTATTTTATAGGCCAGTGGTTCTCAAACTTTTAATTGAACGGGGAAGGAAAGGAAGGGGATGACCTGCTGTTGGAAGTTTACATTTGCTCATCACTCATGTGTTCACCCTCTCTTCATTCTGTCTCAAACTTTCTAACAAGTGAAATCAAATGGCTGCAACCTGGACTTCTATTTTCATGGGCCATGGAGAGAGTCAAGTCACAATTACAATGGTAAGATTCCACTTCAACTGCCATGAAAACAGACTACAGACTGTTCTTTGGAATGCAATTTAGGGAGGAGTATTTATTGGAATACACTACATTAATGGTTTTTGTCTATACATCATTAAAGGCTTTTAAAGATAGGCTAGACAATAATCTCTCATAGAACCATAGAGTTGGAAGGGACATTATGGGTCACCAAACTCCCTGCTTAATACACGCTCTCCAGCTAAAACATCACTTGCAGGTAGAAGTTTAGTTTCTTTTGTAAGATGTTCAATGAAGGAGATCTAACCACTACACAATAGGTTCCGTTGCTAAACTACTCTTATATAGGATTTAAGATATGCTGGGGAGGGCTTTTTTTCAGTCCCATTACCAACATGGAAGACAAGATCCTCCCTTTTCCTTCGGAAGTCTGGTTGATCCCCTCTCCCTATTTTTGAGCTAGCATTTAATTTATGGAGGCATTTATATATATTTTGCAGCAGATGGAGCTTTGAATTAATGGGGTTTTGGTATCAGCTGGTGTGGTCAACTTTCCAATATAGATTTGCCTAAGAATTCGGCATTGCTTCATCACATAATATACATACAACTTCAGAGGAGTGATGCTTTAGCAATGGTTTCTTGCACTGGCATGGGATATGAATAGATGGCCTTGGGGTTCATTCTAACTCTGTGGTTCCATGAGAGAGTTCAGCAATTGAGGGTTACAGGGAGGGAGTGCTAGCCCTGATCCCTCCAAAATGTTAACTTGGTTAGATTGTCAGTCCTGGAGCACTCATTGGAGATCTCTCATCTACTCTGTGAAGATGTGAAGTATTAGGGCCAAGATCTTTTAGTTAAGGTCCCACTCCATCAGCTCTCTATGCCATAGCTGCTTACACAATGCATTTCAGAAAGAATTGTCCATACTCTACTATAAAGTATAATTATGTTTTTTTCCCTGATTAAGGGCATATTCTGGTTATGTCCACAATGTGACGTGTGTGTGCTCTAGTTCTCAACCTACTCTTCAAATTATTGTCTTATTCTTGTCTCTTCATAACTTAGTTTTCCTTCTGCTATGTTTTCTGATTGACTGCTATAGAATGTGTGAGATTTAGCGGGTTTCAGAAGAGAAATTGCATGTATTTTTGTTTTGGGGGGCAATTTATATTAAAATGACATATAGGGGTGTCTGCAGATAACAAACCTCCTCCAACAAGGTTAGCAAGTTATGATGAATAGACTACAGTTCTATGGTTTATCATTTTTCTATTTCAGTTTTGCTCCTTTTATCATGAAATCTATTATCTTTAATGAAAAGTAGCATAGATACTTTTAAGAATATATATATATATATATATATATAGAGAGAGAGAGAGAGAGAGAGAGAGAGAGAGAGAGAGAGAGAGAGAGAGAGAGAGAATGTATACAGTAGCTCTGGTGTACACTCTATTGAACCAAGGAAGCTTTATATTTTTGTTGTGTATTTCAAAATAGATGTACTTCCCCACCAGTTGTTGGCAATTTATTGTGTTCTTTGTTGCTTCTTTTATGGATATGCAACATTAGAATAGTGCTTGGTATAATTATTAAACTTTGCTTGCTTGTAAGGCCCTTGGAGGATCCACTCCCCCTCACATGGTGCAGTCTCTGGCAGTGGTGGTGGTGGTGGGTGGGTAATGTGCACAGACAAATTCTAGAGAAACACATAGTGAAGCTTTCTAGACCTGATGTATACCCTTAAAACAAAATTAAACATATGTTAACAGTAGCTGTGGTGATAATGGTAGCCTAGCCGTTCTGGAATGAGAAGGGTGAGGGGAAGGGTTAAGCATGAATCAACTAGGAACATCAAGGGCAGAAAGGAATTCCAATACCTGTTGAGGCATTAACTAGCTTAAGAGCTCATTGTGGGCATGCAGCTTTTGTGCAACACACACTTCAGATAATAGATCAATCCACCACACGGTAAAAATCATGATTTTTTTTTTTAAAAAAAAGGAAAGAAGGGAGAAGGAAAACTTAAATATGGCAGTTAAGATTAATTACATTTTTGCATGAGTTTTCATGGATATAAAACCACTTCTTCAGACATGGTACTGAGTGGCAATAAGAGAGAATATGGAAGGATTCCCTTCCTACTTTTTATGTTAGAAGAAACTAAGATAGCAATTTCTTTGAAAAATCACCCATTATACTTTTGTTACTTAATGCTTCCTAAATATGGGTTGCAGTAGCACAGCTAATACATGCTACTTTTCAGGACAGGTTATTCCAGATGAATGGTTCACCTTCTAATGACAGACCTCTAGTTTGAAGTGGTTGTATCTCTGTGTAACTTCCTAGGACCTCTAATTCTGCAGCAACATTCAATCCAGTCATAGTTGCAAGGAGGCTTCTTCACTTTGGAAACATCAAGCAAACGCAGCTCCATCAGCTAACAATATCTAAAAGGGTCAACATATGGCAAAGGAGATGTTTAGAGTGGTGACACTGAAGATGTAGCTGTGTTTCCTGCAACCAAATGTTTCCATGAGAAAAGAGGCAAAGTGGATCTCTGGCCCAAGTCCAACAATTCCACATAGTGGGTCCTGGGATAAGATGAATTGGAGTGGAAACAGATGTATGCCTTTGTATCTTTGTCACTCTGGTTTGTTCTCTGAAGCAACAGCAGCTTGAGCAGGCATCCTGGTCATTGCCAGGTGGTATTGAGGTAAATTTACCTAGCATGCAATATGTTTAAAATCTGTACCTCATTCTGGATATGGGAAACCTAAATTTTAAAAGAGGGCAGAAGGCTGCACAATGTCAAATGGAAAGCACATTGCACCCTGAAGCAAGGAGGATTGTTCTCAAGTGCTATGCTGATTCAGCACAGAAAATAATTACAGCTGCTAATAGTAATTGTATTGGGACCTTTATTCTTGATAAGAGTGGTAACAAGGCACTTCCAGAAGTTCAAGAAAGAACCCTCCTGATTTTTCTTTTATTTAAAGGAGAAGATTGTTAAGCCAAAAAGGTATTTAGATTTTGTGTTAGTAAAAGACAAGTTTAATTCATGTAAACAGTTTCTTCTGTTGAACATCATAAGGTGGAGGTCACTAAAAGACAAAGGCATACGGAATTCCCTCCCCCTTCTCTTTCTTGCAGAATTTACTGTAGCCTATATTCTGTATTCTAAAGGAAGAGAAAAGTCAATTCTACGAAGTCATTAATAGTTCAAATTTTGCAAGTGACTGAAATAACAGTTTTAAGTGTATAGATTTCTCGCAACATACAGTAGTAATTGAAATGATTTTAATCAATTAAAATATTGATGGTAGGCTTCTATACAAACCAACTCAAAAAATAGGTCCTACTGTATTTAGATTGCATGGATAGTGATCACCTTCTCTTGAGTTTAGCCCTGAAAGTACAATATGAAATAACATACAATGGTGAGTATGAATCCCTAACAACTAGTGAGACAGAACTGAGATTTTCCCATATTAGATGGTCTAGCCAACTGGATGAAGAAATGAGCAAGAAGCTTTAATCAGTTGAAGGCTTACACAATGCCTGATTAAGGGCAACTTCCCCAGAAACAACAATAGTACTGTAATACAGGTCAGCTAATCTCCCTACACTACCAATAGTGGTTTGATCTTAAGAGGAAATATAAAAGTATGATTAAAAGTGAAAAGAACCAGGCTCAAAAGGAAGCTTGGCAACATCTAATAGATGCCTGTAGGAGAGATTCTTCCACCCTCTGGAGAGTTGTCTCAAAAGGATGGCAAAATGCTCCATTAGAAATAGAATATGTAATTCCAGCCACAGTCCAGGAAGAACATTTTCATTCCTTATATGCAAGCAAGCAATCTGCCTAATTGCTCACTCTGACCCCGAGCAGTGCTGACCCAGTGTGGCCCCCAATTACTGCAAAGGAAGTTTGCAGGCTTATTCTAAATCTAAAACAGGGCAAAGCCCCAGGCGTATCCCACCAGTTGCTTAGGGCCAACAATGAATGATGGGCTCCAGTTCTAGCTGCTTTGTTCAAAGGCATTGAGTGCTCTGCAATAATTCCAGATTATTGGGGATTAGCAATAATCATATCAATGTACTGCCATCAGTACTACTGTCGAGTAGGCTTGTGGGTATCCCCTAGCATAAGCAAGTATGCCCATGCAATTTGGAGGAAGTGAAAACTGTCAGGCATGTCCTATTACACTGTCACTTCTATAGGGACATTCAATCTGCTTTTATTGTACAGAAGATCTCTAGAAGAAATGATGAATACTATTTAAAATACATAACAGGGAATCATGGATCACTTTAATAGTGGCTAAGTTTTATGCTGTAGCTATAAAATTAAGGAGTAAGATTACAGATGATTTTAGTGGATAATGTTTTCATCTATGCATTTTAATATCAATATTTACAGATTTTAATTAAGCTTCATATATGAAGCCCATTACAATGGTTGCATATGCTGGACCTCTTGTTTTAAATGTTTTGAACTTCTGCTTTTAATGTTTCAAAAACATTTGCTATGTACACCAACTCAAAATAAGTGCAATTAAGTCCAGGTCAGTGGATGTAAGTTTGTGGCCTTAACTTATTTTTTATTTTTCTTGTTTATCTCTTTTGTTTGGCAGAATCCTCTATTTTACAGAGTAGCTATGATTCCTCTTGTAGTCTCAAAGTAAAACACAGTATTAGGTTAAGATGCCAACGAGGAATAGAAATGGATGAAGTTAAGATTGTCTTGATTTCGGTAATTTAAATTGTTACAGTCTTACATTTTATATTCTATTGTTAAATATGTTTTTGCTATTTACTTGTTCAGAGGTTTTGGATGTATATATACATTAGATGCTATATTAGAGTATTATCATGCCCTGGATGTTATTTGTGACTTTTGTTTTCATGTTCTGAAATTCCATAAAAGGGCAAGGGCTTATAATTGTGTAGAGCCTCACATATACTCTTAAGTTCACACAATGCTAACACATTTAGGAAAAACCAAGCAGAAAATCTCCATTGAGGAGAAAATGGATTTGGCAAATCCAGAATTTGTACAGGTGTCGGGGTCGTTGCCCAGTCATTTTTTTCCATCCCAAATTATTTTTTCAATTTAATAATATTTAGGAACCACCTGCATTAAAGATATCTCATAGTGCTTACTGTGATGAATCTATATACATTTTGACATACATCCTGGGATCTGCTTGTGGGTAACTCTCAAAGTCCAGATCTAACTTGGTGCGTTTTAAATGCAAATTTCTGGTCTTGCTTGCTTATGACAGCTTTCTTAATATCTGCCTGTGGGGATAACTGCTGACACTGCCAGACCTGTATTGCTAATTATGCCTTCCTATGTAAAAATTCTGCATTTCATAAGAAATATTTATTCACACAAGTCTTCAGCTCATTCAATGATATATGATAGCAGAAGGAAATTTCAACTCCCATAGTTTGTAACATCATATAACTTACAAATTATCTTGGTCAATTGGCTTGATTGGTTCATTACTATTTTAAAAGATGTCCCTACTCTTTCCTGGTTTGACATGTCAAAAATTACAGATCTAGTTCTCCCTTTCTCCCACCCATTCCTCCCTCCCCTCTCTCTTGTTTTTAGATAGAGTCTTTTTTTCCTGAAATGGTGACCAGCTGTTGACAGGCTATTACTCCTGAGTAATAAATCACAATAGTTTCAAATTAAGAAAGGAGGGGAAAATTCTTTTCCAAACGTAGTTTGGGTGTCCCTGTTCTTACATGGCAGAGTATTGTGACTGTGGCCAGGCGTACTTTTGTACACCATTGGCTGGGGTTTGTGCCTTCAATTGGCATATTTGGCTAATTTTACACCTAATTTGGTTACAGTCTGTACAGATTTCCTCAATGAACTCTATTGAAGGTTGCCTTTGGAAAATACTCAGCATCTGAAGCAAGGGTGGAATGCTTTAGCCAGATGAAGACAATCATTTCAGTATGTTAACACTCCTTCTGTTTGATCCAGAGGTTCCCAATCTGTGGGCTGCAGACCACTGGTGAGCTGCGAGACGTAAAATAAGGTCAAGATTATTAAATATGTGTTTTGGTGGGTGAGCAGATGGTGACTACTGGATGGCATATCAGAAACTAGAGCTGATGTGGTCTATCCAATGCAATTTTCTGAATCAGCAACCCAAATAACCAAACCGAATCTGAAGTTGACCAAAAACTGATTTGTAACCCTTTTGATACTAATGTTGGTGAGTGGTCCATGGTCAAAGTGGTACCCAGTCAAAATGGTCCCTGGTCAAAAAAAAGTTTGGGAACCACTGGTTCAATCCATATGGCCTCATGGCAGGTTTCAGAGCTTACCAAGCCAGGTTCTGGTCACCCTGTATATCTGGGGGCTGTGATACCTTTTGAAGGTGCATGTACCCCCATGTGGTTTTGTTGTCTCCATTCTCTTTTCAGGATTAGGCCCCTTCATTGAGACATCTTCTAGGACATTATCTAGTTCATCTTCTCTGCCACCGCTGCCTCTCAAAAGTGGAACTAGCTCAATTACTTGGGGTATCTTACATGCTATCTCTATATGACAGCCTTTATTTGCAACTCTGGCCATGGGCATGTAATTTAACACATTGGATCAGTTTCCCCTATACTGACACACTACAAAATGAGGGAAGAGTGGCGTTTTTCCTCTCTGAAAATTTCATTTTCATAAAAAGATCAATTTTTTCCTTCATAGTGCCTTTTGGCAATATAATTTTCAGCTTTTGGGGGTAGGTCCGGTTCAGGGGATAATATGGAGCCAAATATGAATCCCCTATCTTTCTCACTATGGAATCAGACCCCCTACAATGACAAACTATAGAAAAAATACAATACAATCAAGATCAAAACTGTGTAGAAAAATGCATACTTTGATTGTATCAAGACTCAGGGTATTTCTTTCCATGAGAATGTTTTTAAAAATACACTGCATGAATTAATACTTTACTTTTCTGTTATCTTTTCTACATGTTAACTTCAAGATTTTTTTTCTTATTTTTGAGGAATGTACTACAAAGTTAATATATAAATATGCAAATTATAAAACCATGTCAACATAATCTATTAAGACTTGACCCAATGTAGATATAACATTTAATCAATGAGTTCAGGCTGAGGCAGTTCTATTTTCAGGGATGGGCTATTTTGTTCCAGGGCCATACTGTCTGGAGTATCCTATAATTTTATTCCAAAATAGTAGGTTCCCCCAAAACCTCTTGAGAATTAACCTTGACTGAAGACTGATGGTCTTCTTGAGAATTAACCTTGACTGAAGACTGATGGAAAACGGCTCGGAAGTTCCAACTGGTCCAACGAACGGCAGCCAGGATGTTAACTGGGGCCCCTTACAGAGAGAGGTCAACCCTCCTGTTCAAGGAGCTCCACTGGCTGCCATTTACTTTCCGAGCCCAATTTAAGGTGCAGGTGCTTACCTACAAAGCCCTGAACGGTTTTGGACCATCCTACCTCCGTGACCGCATCTCCGTCTACGAACCCACGCGTTCACTTCGGTCATCTGGAGAGGCCCTGCTCGTGATCCCACCTGCGTCGCAAGCGCGGTTGGTGGGGACACGAGACAGGGCCTTCTCCGTGGTGTCCCCCCGACTCTGGAACACCCTCCCCAAGGATCTCAGACAGGCCCCTACATTGGCAGTCTTCAGAAAGAATCTGAAGACCTGGCTGTTCCAATGTGCCTTCCCAGATTAATAGGAAATCTCCAATACCAAGTCCCATAAGCACTTTATTGTCCTGCTCACTTCAAAGGATCAGTCTGAACGCAGATCAGAGATGGCTGCTCTCAAATCCAATCTTTATTGAAGAACACATGACTTTGGAAAAGTCAGGAATGACTCAATGTTTACATACAACTATTTTTATAACTTTTTATGCTACGTAACACCACACGTAAATATCATCATCAAGTCCCACCCCCAATATCACATTACTACCATTTTCACACACTAGACCAATTATAATTGTTTATACTTTCGGCCCCAAGTTCCCAGGCATATTCTATCTTCTTCTGCCAGGTGCTCCTGGGATTGTTTATGTTATGACTCCCAGTTACAGGGCTGAATTACCAAAGCCCTGTAACTGGGTTCCATGACATGGTGCCCTCCTTTTCTTCGTCCTCCTCTTCGGTTCTTCTTTCATCACAAGCCTGAAACAAAACAATAATTCTATGTGTCCATTTTGTCCAAAGTACCCATATATTTTTTCAGTAAGCTACGATGGAATACAGGGTGTATTTTCCCTAAACTTTTTGGCAATGCCAACTGGAAAGTCACCTCGTTGATAACACCCTGTATTCTAAATGGTCCAATATATTTAGGGCCCAATTTTTTCGAAGGTAGCCCCAGTTTGATGTTTTGAGTACTTAGCCACACTAAATCTCCTTTCTCCAATTTATCACCTTCCACCCTCTTTCTGTCTGCGAATACTTTATACTTTTTATGTGCTTCTTTTAAGGATGCAGTCACTTGACTCCAGCATTCCATCATTTGCGCTTTCCATTTCCCTGCCTCTGTTCCCTCATTCTCTGTCCATCTTGGCAGCTGGGGCAGAGGCTGTATTTCATACCCGTAAACTACTTCAAAGGGGGTTTTATTTGTTGCTGAATGTATAGTCGAATTAAAAGCTAGTTCTGCAAAAGCCAACCACCGAGACCAGTCATTTTGTCTCATGTTAGAGTACATTCGAAGGAACTGCCCAAGTGTCTGCTGAGTACGTTCTACCGCCCCATTTGTCATGGGGTGAAAAGCAGAACTTAAACTCCTTTCTGCTCCTAGCATTTCCAGGAATTTTTCCCAAAATTTTGCTGTGAATTGTACTCCTCTGTCACTGACCACTCTACTGGGACATCCATGCAGTTTGTAAATGTGGTTTATGTACAATTCAGCTAGTTTCTCGGCTGATGGTAGTTTCGTCAGTGCTATAAAGTGGGCCTGTTTAGAAAACAGGTCCAATACTGTCCAAATATAACGATGTCCTTTGCTAACCGGTAGTTCCCCCACAAAGTCCATAGCTACACATTCCCAAGGTCTGGTAGGTTCTGCTACTGTTTGTAATAATCCCATTGGCTTCCCTCCTCTCGATTTATTTCTGGCACAATCATCACATTGAACAACATAATTTTTTATGTCCTTCCTCATCCCTGGCCACCAGCAATGTTTTGCTATTGCTTTTGTTGTTTTTGTAATTCCTGTATGACCAGCGCTCTGGTTGTTGTGAAAACGATGCAAAATCTTGATCCTTAATGTTGCTGGGATATACAGTTTCTTGTTCACAAACCAAAATCCCCCCTTCTGCTCCCCCTGTTCTGCATTGGATGCGATCCACTGGTCTCCTTCATAAGACTGTTTCAGCTCGTTTCCCCAATTATCTTTTCCGTCGAGTTCAACCATAGCAGTGTTCTCCTTTTGGGTTTGTGCTCTTGTTCTGACAGCTAAGCCCCATTGTTTGTCAGAGAATATTGTTCCCTCTTTTGCTGTGGGTATTCCTTCGTGTTGAGGCATGCGTGAAAGAGCATCTGCCAAGACATTCTGCTTCCCTTGAAAAAACTTTAATTGGAAATCGAACCTGCTGAAGTATTGTGCCCATCTAATCTGTTTGGGGGACAATTTTCGAGGGGACTTTAAATACTGGAGGTTCTTATGGTCAGACCAAATTTCAAATGGGATTCCGCTTCCTTCGAGAAAGTGTCGCCAGCATTCTAAGGCTTTTAATATGGCTAGTGCCTCTTTTTCCCATATCGGCCAACATTTTTCAGTTTCGCTGAACTTCCGGGACAAATATCCACAGGGTTTTAAGTTCCCATTTTGATCCTTTTGCAATAGTACTGCCCCATACGCGCAGTCTGAGGCATCGCAATGGATTATGAAAGGGCTCCTGATATCGGGGTGTTTTAGAATGGGTCCTTCTGTGAAGCATTCTTTTAGGGTTTCAAATGCCTTTTGGCATTCTGGCGTCCAACTTAGTTTGGCGCCAGGAGCTTTTACTTTTGCTGTCTCTCCTTTCCCTTTTGTTTTTAAAAGTTCAGTAAGGGGTGCGGTTATTTGCGCGAAGCCTTTTATGAAGGATCTATAAAAATTTGCAAACCCCAGAAACGATTGCAATTGCCTCCTTGTTTGAGGCACTCCCCATTCTTTTACATCTGATACTTTAGCTGGATCCATAGCTAACCCTTCTGGAGATATCCGATACCCCAGAAAGTCAATTTGAGTTTTATTAAATTCACATTTGGACAGTTTTGCGTACAGCTTTGCTTCTCTTAGTCTCTGCAAAACTTCCCGGACCAATTTCACGTGCTTTTCCTTATCTTCAGTCACAATCAAGATATCATCAAGAAATATGAATACCCCTCTGTACAACAATGGGTGCAGTATTTCATTTATAAGCTGCATAAAGCACCCGCCTCCATTTTTTAATCCGAAAGGTAAAATTTTATATTCAAAATGGCCGAATGCGCAGGAAAATGCAGTTTTCCAAGTATCCTCCGGTTTGATCCTTAATTTATGATATGCTTCAATTAAATCAAGTTTAGTAAATATGCTCCCTTTTTTCAATACGGTAATTAAATCCTTTACTAAGGGCATAGGGTATTTATTGTCCTTAGTAATTGCATTTAAATTTCGATAATCAATGCACAATCTTAGGGAGTTGTCTTTCTTTCTCCTGAATAATACTGGGGCCCCGAGAGGAGAATTGGATGGCTTAATGAAGCCCCGCGCCAGGTTTTTATCAATGTATTTCCTCAATTCCTCCTTCTCCTGCACAGACATGGGATACACTTTTGGTTTTGGTAAGTTTGCTCCGGGGGTTATTTCAATTTCTACTTCTATATTCCTTTTGGGAGGTAATTTACTTGCCTCTTTCTGATTGAACACATCCACAAAGTCTCTGTATTCAGGTGGCAATAGCAGTGGGTCTATTTCACCTTCTTCATCTTCCTCGTCCTCCTCTTCTGCAATCTTGCTTATCTCCCATTGCGTCTGCTGTTCTTTAAATGCTAGGCTCTTTCCTCTCCAATCTACTTCGGGATTTGCCTGTTCGAGCCATGGTATCCCTAATATTACGTGGTATGTGGCAATAGGGGCTATCACAAAGGATATTCTTCCTTCCCATTTGCCTATTTTACATGGGACCTCCCGTATTTCCTTTGTAGATACTTCCCCAGTAGCAACTGATCCGTCTAGCTGCGAAAACGCAATTGGGGAGTCAAGCGCCATCTGCTGGCATTTCAACGCTCCTGCTAACTCTGGAGTTATAATATTCCTGGAACAACCACAATCCACAAATGCCTTGCAGGTGGCCCGATTCTCTAGCCCCGAGAGGCAGATTGGCACTACTATCATGCGTTTGTCCCGACTCACCAATTTTTCTGAAGATTCTGGGGCTTGCACCTCCTCCTCCGCACGCCTCCCGGTTGCTGGCTTGGGCTTTGAGGGTTTTGGCGGCTCCCCCTTCCGTGCCCAGCATTCTGCTGCTCGATGGCCCGTCTTCCCACATACAAAGCATCCCGGTTTAGGTTTGTTGTCGTCTCCTCTGGAGGGAATCCCCGGCCTCCCTCCGGGTCTTTCCTGCTTCCTCGTTTCTCCTCGACCTCTCGCCACCGGTCTTTGCTGGCCGCCGCTGCTCCTGAAGCGCTTTACTTGGGCCAGGGTGGATTCAACGCGCCCCGCTAGTTGAATCCATCCCTGGAGCGTTTCGGGGTCATCTCTGTGCGCTGCCCAGCTGAAAATCTCGGGGCGTAGTCCCTCTTTAAATAATTCCACTTTGGTCACTTCAGACCACTCTGGTACCCTTTCCGCGAGGTGGAGGAATTCCTCTGCGTACTCGGGTACCGTTTTGTCCCTCTGCTTTATTCCTTTCAGCTGGTCTCGAGCCCTCAATTGCTCTAGCCGGTCTCTGAACCGGTTTTCCAGTGCGGCGAGGAAGCGGGGCACTGACCTCAGGCATGGGTCCTGTCTGGCATGTAGTTGCACATACCAGCTGGCCGCTCCTCTCTTTAGTGTGTTGCCGATGGCCCGAACCCTGCTTGCTTCGGAGGGGAATGTGTGTGCATTGTCTTCCATGTATCCCCTGATGCTAATTAGAAAAAAGTTCAGTTCGGCTGATTCCCCTCCGTATTCTAGCTTGAGATCTTCCCTTCTTGGCATCCATTCAGCGGCCCGTTGATGCTGTCTGGGAGGCATGGGGAAGGGTTGCATCGGGTTTCCTTGGATCACGCCGCGCCCCACTCCGGTGGTCATTCTGCGCGGCTCCCGAAATCTTGCCGCCGCTGTCGGCCCTTCCCCCCATCCGCATACTGGCCTCGCTGTAGCCCCCGCATCTCGCCTTTCCCCGTCGTACGGCACATCCTCCTCCTCTTCCTGGATCTCCTGCTCCTCTCCGCCTTCGTCTGCTAATCCACTGGACCCGATCCCTGGCCCCAGTGGTCTTTCCACCCCGACGCCCATCCGGGGGGTTGGGAGCTCTGTTGGAGATGGCGGCCTCAGAGTTCCCAGAGCTCGCTGGCGCTCCACTTCGCGTGCCATTCTGTCTCTGAACTCCAGCTCCTGCCAATATTCCTCGTCTCCCTCGTCCCTTGCCGCCGCGGGACTCTGCGTTGAAGCTCGCTGTCCCCTCTGGCTCCAATCGCCTCCTTTGCTTGGCTCTCTCTCGGCGCCATATCGGATGTGCTCTTTTTGGAGATTCTCTTCCAATATTGGCACTATTCTCCCCATGGTATCCGACAGCCTGGATAAATGAGTTTCCAGGATGGATAACCGCAGGGCCACGGTCTCCGGCATGCTTCCTCCAGATCCCCAACTGGTTTCTGCCGCCGCCGGAACACCTCTTCCCCCTCTGGGAATCCTCTGGGTCACGCCGTCCGGCTTGGGGTACCCCGTAGAGGAAGCTATGGCTTGCAATGTCTCTTCTGCCAACGGCAGAGCTCCCAGCGGAGGCCCCTTTGCTCCGTCATGGCTTTGATCTCCTTCCCTGCTCATTATCACTTCACTGCAAATTTGCAGGAGGGTGAGAACTGGATTCCTGACTTAATTGTCCTGCTCACTTCAAAGGATCAGTCTGAACGCAGATCAGAGATGGCTGCTCTCAAATCCAATCTTTATTGAAGAACACATGACTTTGGAAAAGTCAGGAATGACTCAATGTTTACATACAACTATTTTTATAACTTTTTATGCTACGTAACACCACACGTAAATATCATCATCAAGTCCCACCCCCAATATCACATTACTACCATTTTCACACACTAGACCAATTATAATTGTTTATACTTTCGGCCCCAAGTTCCCAGGCATATTCTATCTTCTTCTGCCAGGTGCTCCTGGGATTGTTTATGTTATGACTCCCAGTTACAGGGCTGAATTACCAAAGCCCTGTAACTGGGTTCCATGACACTTTATTAGAACTAAGATCGCATATCGCACTCTGCACTTGCCCTATAAGCCTTATATATCACCTGTCACATCAGCACTTTTAATCTTGTACCCATTACTCTGGCCCTGCCCAGTTTTATTGTGTTTTAGCGTATTGTTTATTGCTTGTTGTTTATACTGTTTTAATTGTTTTTAATTTGCCTTTTGTTTTGTATTGTTATATTGTGTGTTGAGGCCTTGGCCTTTGTAAGCCGCATCGAGTCCTTCGGGAGATGCTAGCGGGGTACAAATAAAGTTTAATAATAATAATAATAATAATAAATCATGAGTTGAAGTTCATCTGCAAATAATGTTTTGCTCTGATGAGAACTAATGTGTTCCTGCAAACCTCTTAGGCAAAATGTAAGCCTTCCTGAGTCCCTATTAGGAGATGGTGGCAGAGTATAAATGTTGTTGTTGTTGTTGTTGTTGTTGTTGTTATTGTTGTTGTTAATAGTAATAATAATAATAGAAAATTATGGTCCTGAATGCTACTTTATATTGGATATTCATAAAAGGCGGGGATGGCAATGTGTGACCATTACAATATTGTTAGGCAATAGTGACTTTCCATTTTTACAATTGGCTAGGTTGTTTTGGACTGAAAATTGCAGACTAGTAACTTGTGGAGGACCACATACTACCACACTTGACACAATAATTCTGTCAGTGCCCTGCCCTCCATGATGTTTAATACAGGAAACACTGTATTTCCACAAGAAAATGTGAGGATGGTGAGGAGAAAGGAAGAGGAACATAGATGGGAAGAGAGGGGAAGAGAGAGACATGGATGGAGAAAAAGAGATGAAGAAAGCATTCCCAGTTTACTAGGTAATTGGAAAGGTGCTGTGGGGATGTTATTGTAGCCCTAGTTAGGTAGTTTCATTCTTAGAAAACTGTTTTACCAAATCTTCTCTCATAATTTGCACAACCTGTTATGAATCACTTCCTCACACAAAACTTTGTGTAGATGGGACACAAAGGCTGCCCTATTCTGTCCAGAAGTAGCTGTATTTCAAAGGTGAATAAAGTGGTTTGGGATCCTCTTGGATATGAAATGCTACATAAATATCAGTTGTTAATAATATTTTGGCCTTTAAGTGAACTAACTCTACAGCTGTATTTTCATCTTGGGGTTTTCCAGAACTGATGTATCAATGCCTGGGACACTGTATAAACCTGTATGGAGAAAAGAATATTATATGGCACAGCTGGGCATTCAGAATGTATTATACAGAAATATATCTTCCCTGTGCTGCCTTCCTTACAATAACAACAGCTTCACAGCTTCAAGGAGCTCTGTCAAGAAGTTAAAAGGCAACACAACCCCACTGCTGCTGATTTAAAGCAGGCATAGAGAGCTTTCAAAGGCAGAGCAGTGCACTGACAACAGCATTGCATATGGCTTTCCCCCGTACTCTCTGCACTCCTGAAAAGCTGTGCAAGAAAATTAAATCAAACCAATAAATGCAGCCTGATACAATAAGATTTTTTAAAATGTAATGATCTCACAGCAGATCAATTAATTTGGAAAAGAATTTCAAGATGAGCACAGACTCACATCCAGGATTTATGAAAATAGAGGCAAGGTCCCTTGTTTCATGTGGCAACTTAAAGTTATGCACCATAAAACTTGGCTTAATGCAGAAGATTCTGTAGATTTATGTGCTCAGAACGGCAATGGGCTGCAGAAAATTACCGTAGACTGGAGCCACTCGGGCACCAGCGGGGAAAGGAGTCCTTGGGCATTAGTTCCATCAACAACTTGGCTGCAGTCCTAAACACATATCTTTGTCAGTATGTCCTACAGGCTCTCTCATTACATCATAGCTCTGCCCTACACCTGAAATGAACTGAGAATCTCAAATGCCTGTATTTAAATCAGAACCTTTGCCCTTCCAGGAACTGATCTACTGGGGTTTGGAGAAGTTACTTTCTTACACTACAACTCCCTTGGCGCCTGGCCCCTTGCCCCCAGCCATCAATGCTACAATATTGCTGTGCTGCAGAGTTCCGGGAACTGTAGTACAAACAATTAGCTCTTTCAAGTCCAGTGAATGATAATTATTGTACCTTGCCATTGACTAGGCTACTAGCGCTGATGAATACTGGAGTTCAATGACATCTAGTGGACTACACCCTCTCCAGTCTTGGCTTGAATGAAATGTAAATTCTATAACAGAACATGCTCTGAGCAATCTCATATGTCAGACATTTGCTCAAATCTGACACTGAGCATTATCATTAACACAAGTTTCTGGTCAAACAATGCTATAACACAAACCAAGGTAGTTACCATTGAATCCAACTTTACATACATTTGAGTGGGTAAGAATACTTGAAATGCCACAAAGGTAGCCAGCGTGCCAGCAGAAGACAAGTGCTTGAGAAATTACAAAATAAATCACACTGGATATTATGGATTTTTTAAATGATGAAGAATTAGAAGAAAGTAAAGAAACATTTTAACAACTGCCTCAAATTAATTTAAATGTTTAAACATTTTTTTCTGCCTCCTCCCACAATATGCAGTAAACTTTGCACAAATCACTCATCTCTTCCTCTTCCTACATATGTGACAAAAATCTGGCCCCATCTACACTGCCATACAATGCAGTTTCATAATGAAGTTTAACTGTACTGAATTGCATTATATGGCAGTGTAGACTCCTATAACACCCGAGATAGTATGAGCTTGACAAAAGGCAGAGCATTGTCTGAGGTCTGGCCTCTGACATATAATTGCGTTATGTGGCAGACTAGATGGGGCCTCTGTGGAAGTCAGTCTTGAGAAAAAATGAGGAAAAATAATAGAAGATGGAATACTCAGCTATTTACAAACATACAAGTGAAACAGGGTCACAAATTATTCAGCTGACTTGATTTAACAAAACTGATGAATGGGCAAAAGCATTATAGGTGGTCAAGTAAAAGCTGCAGAAGAATGTCAGGCCAAACCTCAGACAGTGCTCCGCCTTCTGTCAAGCTCATGCTATCTCAGGTACACCTACGCTGATTTGCCTTGACAATAATTACCTGAACTTCCCCAACAGATCATTATGAGAACATTAGCAGGGTTTTAGAGAGAATTACCCATTTTTCACTTATTGATTACATGCCATTGCTGGCTCATTAGCTTATCAGTTTTTAATAGCCCCATTCTAACTAGAGGCTCTCCTTCCTTTAGCTACCTCCCAAACCCACTTAAATCAGAGCAGCAAGCATACACTTTTCTGAATCAAAGGAAGTGCCCAGATGCATTTGCCTTGCTCTGGAAGAACCTCATTAATCTATCGCCTGCAGCTGTGATTAAGGCAATAGCTATGCACATGTACTACAAGTTCAATTTCTTTGCCTGAATGTAGGCTACTCAGCTGTGCTGTGAGACTCCTGTGCCTGCAACCATAAGTAAAGTATTGTGGAGGCCACAGATGGAGGAGAGAGGAAAGGAAACACAAATAATTAGTTTCACCATAGTAAGCTTATTTGGAGAGCACGCAGACAGGATTCGAAGGCAATTTGTGTTCAAAATAGAATGCTGATAAACAGGAAATAGGAAGTTGAATTCTATTGTGGATGTTGGTTGAAAACACGTGCTTCTAGATTTACTATAAAATAAGTTATAGATTTCAGATCTTCTTGTTTTGACAAGCTAAACTCAGATCTACCAAAGAACCAAGACTTCAGCATGAAGTAGAAGCTTCCTCCAGGTTCTCCATAACTGTCAATAGTCCACTATGAGACCACATCTGGCTGTAATAAAAGCAGTGGAATATATTTTAGACTGGGCATCTTCAAACTGTGGCTCTTCAGTTGTTTGGGCCCCTAACTCCCAGAATTCCTGATCACTGAACAAGCTGGTTAGGGCTTCTGGGAGATGGAGGCCCAAGAAGCTGGAGGTTGGCAGCTTGAGAATGCCTTGTTCTAGAAAGCTTATTCAGGTGGCAACTAAGTATAGAAGAGGGATGTAAAGACTATTTACAATTTTTCTCATCCTTGATGAGAAGGGCATTTTGACACACTGAGATATTGTGTCAAGAAAGTTGTCAACCCTGTGAGATTATTTTTATTTTGCATTTTGGAACATTTTGGGGGAAATGAATTCATCAATAAACAATAATTTTCTTTAGCAAACCTTTTTGTGGAAATAAATGTCCAAAATATGAAAAATTCTTGATAAATGCTCAAAAATTATTTTAATTATGATCAGCATTGAGAAAACATTTGAAATTATTGGTTCTTGCATGGAAGAATTAAATAAGCAAGCATTTTCATCTGTAGTTTAGAAACAGCAGGAGGGTTACATTAAGAACGGTAAAAATGAAGATAATAGCCTACCTCACTCTGTGGTACATCTATCATTTCTGATGAAAACCTGCTCCCTCAGCTCCATTACAACCTCCAATACAGAGAAATTAGGAAGACTTTCCTCTGTTTTTACTACATACTGATATCCGGCACAGGCTGAGAGTGATCTCCCATAGAATCTTCATGCCTTGGGAACAGAGATCCATGTAGCTTGCAAAGTTCCAAACACCTCAGTTTAACATGTACAGCTTCAGGAATCTTAGGTCTAAGCTGGCTCTACTGATAATGCAGGTACAAATCACATCACCTGGAAGGTGTTGGGGATCAGAAAGGGCAGCCCTCTATCTTTTCCTGAATCTCAAAGCTACTTCCCTCTGTTGGAAGACAAGGCCGAGCATGCCCTCTTGCCTGCCTTTTACCCTTTAGACTAATTTGCTATCCTCTACATGATGAGGAATGCTATCCACGACATTCTTAGGGTCAACTGCCAATCTAACTGGATTTTGTACACTGAATGGACGAGAGCACAATTTTGTCATTTGCCTCAGACAGGAAAATATATTGCCTTGGCCCTGTATCCAGTAGCACAGCATGTTCATTCTCTATTCTGGAATGGCTGTACTGTTACCTTTCAATTGAAGACATGATTGGGTTTAAAATTTATATATTTCAAGTTCAAAAGAAGGGTAGAGGAACCCAGGTCAGCAGGATTATTTCAACTACAGAAGTCAATCCCAGTACTGTGCCTCTGGAAATAAGAACAAAGCTAAGCAACTAAAGGTGACTTGTGACAGAGGATTTTTCATTCACCCTCCTTCCCTTCTAGGTCACTACCACCTGTCCAACTATGCAGACAACAAATTTCATTTGAGTCATATGTTTGAGAAGGTAAAGCAATCCTCTTAACTCTATTATGCAACTGATTGTGCCTTCCTAATCCAACAAGGTCTTGCACAGCGAGTGTGATCAGAGGTTCTTCTATTATTTTCCTTCTTTCATTGTAAAGCTGTATATCAAAGCAGAAAGGAATATAACAAGTGCATTACTGAGGTATCACATACTGGGTGCTCAGCAGGGATGGCAAGATTACAGGGCAATCCAAGGTTTAGGTCCTGCAAAGAAAACAGAGTCCAAAAGCAAACAGCTTTTGGGCATAACTGCAATGAACAAATGAAACACAGTGAAAAGGGATGAATATGAGTCAGGACTTGTCCCTTTCTGTGAACCACTTCAGTTGCTTATGGCATAAACCTTGTTGTATGGAAAGGAACAGAAAGGGGTCAACAGTAATCCTTGTTTACACACTGACAACACAAGAACTGCAGCAATGAACGTAAATGCCCCATTAAGTGACTTCCTGCAAAATATATTGCAGATTGCAGTTTTGAAGTCTTGTCAAACATGACATTCAAAGATTTGAATGCAAAAGGAACTAATCATCACAAGAAGGTGAATATATATTTTATGCATACACCATAAACTCAAAAGGAGAATTTCCAACAGGATTGGCTTTTTTGGAAGGTGGGGACATTGAATGTTTGCAGGATTTATATACTATTTGGTTTATTTACAAATGCACAAGAGGTGGAAAGCAACATATAAATGCCAATCGGGTATCTCAAAGAGAAATTCTGGGATATCTGCAAAGGAATTCCCTGCCTGCACTCCAAGGCACTTCCAACATGGAGCTGCCTTTCCTTCTTTAACCATATTTCTTTGGCTCTTTCACATGCACACCTGTGTACCCCAATGGCTTTCCACTTGAAAATTTTCTTATTGTTCTAGCCAACAAAAAATACATCCATCAGTCATGGTGAACCATAAATATTCAACTCTCAATAACATTCTGGGTACTTTTTCGGAACTCAGAATGTGTTTTTAATGCAGAATTTAAAAGTAACTATTTACAAATAACTAAGTTCCATTAGAATGTCAATTCTTTTGTGACATAATTTTAATGTCAAAAAGCAGGTAATTACAGAACTGTGGCATCACTGAGGGGTAGAGATTGGACCCATTGTCCAAATGCTGGATCACGCTGCTGCCTCAGATTTTGTTATGGCCTAAATCCAGTTTCTTATCCCAACTAAACTAGACCCATTGGATCAATGGCACTTACATATGATTTAGGTATGATTCTTAACTTCACAAAGATAACTTTTCAAACAGACACACACTGCTAGTATTAACCATAATAACAACAGACAACCATTTTACAGTACTATATTCATGGAAATGGGTGAATGAATCAGGTTGCACAACCTGAGACAGGAAAGGGATCTGACATCTAGTGCACACCCAGCATCCTAGCAGTTGAATTTGGGTCTTGCGAGTACTTTGTTACTTAGGCAAGTATTGATCTGCCCTTGCATAGTGGGGAACAAAAGCAAGTGCCCCTGAACTTTTACTTGATCCCTTTTAACTAAAAACAAGCATCTGCTTCTTGCCAAAGAAAGGGCATGCATCACAGAACAGGATGCACAGAAATAATGCATAAGGGCAATTTTCCCACTCTCTCCCCTTGTGCTCAACCGATTAGACAGAATGTAGTAGGAAGCTTTTAATTTTCAGCATTTCTCCACTCTCTCCTCATATGTCTCCTACCTAATATCTCACTAAAATCAACCACAGAAACAGGAGGATTAAAGCATACAGAGTGTCTATCAAAAGAGGTCCCCAGCATATCTTGGCTAATAAAAGGCTATTCCTCCTATCAGCATAGATGAGTACTGGGACTGCGGTGCTGACAGGTCTCTGAGCACAGGGTGTCACCTGAAGGTAAATCAAAGCTGACAGTGAGAGCTTTTCTTTCTGTTTTTGAAAGTGAGAAATGAACACATAGCAAGGTGATGGACAGACAAACCACTGCATGAAGTGTGAGGGTAGACAAGTGGAGGATGCAAAGCAAAGTTTTGTTAAGAACCAGCAAGAGCAAGGCTGTAAGTTCTAACTATAGTATAGACCATAAATCCACTGGTACCATTGGGGCTGCTATGCCAACCTTGGGCCAAGGCAATCTGCTTTTTAACTGGCAACTCCCGTAATCCATTCTGTGAACAGATGGTACAGAGAGGAATATATAAGAGCTACAAATAAGCACTCTTCAATAGTGATACCAAAACCTGCCAAACTTCCAGCAGAGGAGTGTTGGATGTAAAATTCAAGAAAAACATTTCCAGCTCTGCTGGTTCTCTGATGAAAAACAATAGAAAACTCAACTCTCTCCTTTCTCCCAAAAAAGTCTAGTAGGAATCTAACAGAAACATTTGAGACCTAGGGGAGACCTCTGAACCAGATATTCAAACAGAGCTTTACTTCTTTCTGTCTATCACAAAACAGCCATAACTGCTGTTAGAGCAGCAGTGTTGTCCAACTATTAGTAGTGGAAAGAAATCCCTTGAACTGAATGAATATGGGTTCATCCATTAAAAGGCACAGCATTTGGATTTGTTTTGCCCTGGTTTTCAGAGTATGTTATCCTGGAGTGTGCCAAGGAAGCAAACAACTATACGTACTTTTAATTGTATTGTGTTTTTCAAATGTTGTGTTCTGCCTTGAATTACAAAGACAAGTATCCACTGTTACAATAATACAGAATTTTTTTGAATGTCATTAAACATATATTTAGTTCAATGCATCAATATGAATACAAAAACAAATAAAGCCATTGCTATACAGTAAAACATAAGACTGCTAAATTCACAGTAAAAATAATATTTTTCTCTTGAAAGATGAATTTACTCCTCTTCTCATACATAATAATTGTTCTTATTTCTTTACTAAGACATAGTAGACTTGTGATGGTTTTAAATAATGGTTTTAATGTAAAGATAACTGATTTTATTGCTTTTGTATATTTATGGTTTATTTCATGTTCTGGCATTGAATGTTTGTCGTATATATATTTTGTGCTTCTTCCTGCGTCCCCGTTGGGGTGAGAAATAAGAGACTCCAAATTCACAATCAGTTTTGACTCAAGAGAGTCTTCATCAGGCGGAATCTAGTCTATTATCTGTGTTGTATTTTTGAGTTGTTTTGCTGATAATATGGATCCTATAAGGAACATATATAGTGGCTAAAGGTTATTTAAAATACACATAGTTGCATGAGACATACAATATACATAACAAAGATAATATAAAAATTATACTCCTTTGTACTTCTGCCTTAAATCCCATGCTTAGAGAAAGGTGAGATATAAAATAAATACAGACTGACTACCCTTTATCCTAAATGCTTGAGATCAGAAGTGTTTCAGATATTGGATTTTTAAATTTTGGAATGTCTGTAAAATGGTGGGAATCCAAACATGATTCCATGCCACCCGTCATTTCACAGATCATGTCTCCCTCTGGCCCAGTGGTTTTCAACCTGGGGTCCCCAGATGTTTTTGGCCTACAACTCTCAGAAATCCTAGCCAGTTTACCAATTGTTAGGATTTCTGGGAGTTGAAAGCCAAAAACATCTGGAGACCCCAGGTTGAGAACCACTGCTCTAGCCTCATATCTCTCTCCAACTTCTTCACATCTTGTTCTTTCAGTATTTGTGCTATGTATGAGATGTGAGATTGGAGAAAGGATGAGGATATAAGGTATCTGATACTGTATTTGAAGAAAACATTAGAGTATGTATTTACACTGCAACCTCGAAAGTGGAAGTAGGTAGCAAAAATAATTTCAGATTTTAGAGCATTTTGGATTTCCAGATTAGGGATGTTCAATCTGTAAATCTATCAATCCATTGGGATTTTACAGCACCTTTGAGGCTGAGGCCCCATTTACACTGCCATTTAATGGGGTTTGAAACTGCATTATGTGGTCAGTGTACATTCAAATAAAGCAGTTCAACTGAATTGAATTGCATTATATGAATCTACTCTACACTAACTTATATATGGCAGTGTAGATGGGGCTAAAGGTGATAAAAGATCCCTTTGCACTGATCCAGACTACCATGGCTATGTCTTTGAACACATAAATACAAGTTCTCGACAACTCAGTCTTCAGTTGCACGCTGAAATCCTCCCTCCTAAATATGTTACCCCATATGCAAGTGGTGGTAAAATAAGACATTGTATTTAATCAAAAATGAAGGGGTCAATGAATGTTTTAAAAGATTGGAGACAGCTAGGGTTTTGAAACATTACCTTTGGGAATACAACTACCAGTAGGCTCCATAATATAGAACAAATATTTTTGCCATCAGTTTTGTTTTCCTTTCCTACTTCATAAGTATATTTTATAGACACACGGTTCTTTTAAAGTTCTGCTGATAGTTCCCTTAACTGCAGCATATTTTTGGTCTAAATACTAACCTGCCACCCACTGTGTCAATAGTCACCCATACCTTCACAGCTGAGCCCTCTGCTATTCCATCCTATGCCTGGTGACTATAGTTTGGGCTCCTCTAATTTGAGGAGGCATTCTCTCTCAATAGTTGATAAATCCATTTAGTGAAAATCTTTACTCACATTGGGTCATTTCTTTCAGTCTTCTCCCAATACGGTTTAATTGCCCCCATATTTTAGACCTATAACCTATTCAGACTGTAGTGTCTATGGCAACTACACTGCAGCTCTTTAGATGCTTTGGGACTACAACTTTCATCCAACCTAGCCATGATAGCTAGAAGGGAGGAATGCAGGAACAATTAGATCTACAATGTCTGAGGGGCTCTGCCTGATTTAGGCAGAAGGATAAACTGCAGAAGAGGACTCTGACATCTTGGAAATACATTTCCCAACTGCCCCATTCCAATGACTTCCTGAGAGAAAGGAAAAAAGAGAAATCTAGAAATGAGAACAGCTCTATGAGAGTTTGGTGAAGCATGACTGGGAGCTCTTGAGATATAAAGTAGAAGATCCTTGTTAGTAGTTTAGAAACAAAAGTAGCTTGAGAACCATTATTAAATATGCCGGCAAAGCCCTGCAAAGGGGAGGTTTAACATGTTGCTGAAGCTGCATAGGCCTGCTGTTGAAATGGCAAGCGGTGATGCCTGAGCTGCTATTTGTTTAATCCAATCTCTATATGTCCTGGCCCTGAGGCAACAAGTTATCCTGTTTACCAACACCTCTAAGCCACTTGTTGCTGTTAGCCATGTGTCAGCATGATTGCTCAAACCCATAGTGAGTAGTACAGAAGTTGTTAAACTTGAAATGCCTTTTGTGTCCAGTGTAGGTAGCACAGGCTTTCTAATTATTTTCCCACTAGTTACATACAGATGTTGATGATCCTTGCATGTAACTAGCTGCAAAATGAAGTGGGCAATGCTTATTAAATTACTAGTGTAATTTAATACAAACTGGGTAGATTTGCTTTTTTGTGGCTCTTTCTTTTCTTCTTCCCTTTCCCTCATACACTGTTTCTCTCTGTCTTTTGTTGTTTCTTTCCTTCTTCCCTTGCTTTTCCTCATATACTCTTCCCCCTGCCTGGTTTTCTTTCCTTCCTTCCTTCCGTCCTTCCTTCCTTCCTTCCTTCCTTCCTTCCTTCCTTCCTTCCTTCCTTCCTTCCTTCCTTCCTTCCTTCCCGTTCTCTGTCTTCCTCTTTTTTTTCTTTCTTCCCTCACTTCTTTCATGCTTTACCCCCTATATTTCTCTTCCCTTCTTTTCTTTTCTTTTCCCTCATACCTTTCCCATTTCCTTTCTCTTCCTTCCTTCCCTTTTTCTTCAGTTCTCTCCCACTGGTGGCGTGCTTGAACAGAAGCTGAAGAGACCCATCAGACCAAGATAGTTGACAGGAACTTTGTGGGATTGGGAGCTATTGATGAGCTTTACCCACAAAAAGCTAGGGTAGAATCATAAGGGAGGAGGCAGACCAGCAGTGAGATGTGCACAACAATAGATCCAGCTACAATGCTGGTTTGCCTGCCTCATGCAATAAAGTCCAAAATCTCAAAGAATGCCAATTTTCCTGTTGTGCAAATCTGAGGTGAGGAAAGCTTCTCGTTTTTTCAGTTGATGTTATGATAGTCATAAACAGGTACAATGACATTCTGCCATACTAAGAAACTGACAAACATGTGTTAGTTATTTAATTTGCCCATAACCAACAAAACCACAGCCGTATCCCAGAATAAAGTGTGCTGTAACAGCAAATAGAATTACAATATAATTTAGTAAGCACTGCCTACTTCATTTTATAACTAGTTACATGCAAGTATGATTTTCAGTGAAAAAAAATATCAGCTTAAAAGCACAATTATGTGCTGCATATACATCAGGGCACTCTAACTTTGCCATAGTGGCCCTTCCCAAATGCTGCATTTGTGCACAAGGGCAATTTCCTCCTGAGAAATTGGTCACTGACATGCAAACAATGAGCTCATAGAAACTAACACAGTAGGCTAAGCATCTTTCAAACATGATACTGACTCCCATTGAACATGGCATTAAAAAGTACCTGTTTGTTTGCTTATTTATTTATTTAAACATGTATGTGGTCAGTACAATCAGCTATTACAAACCCAGTAAGTTATAATAAAGCAAACTAAATGAAACAAAAAGTAAAAGATGCCCCACTAATAAATGTAGGGAATCATCTTATGAAATAGTGTAAAATAGTGTATTTTGTCAAATTGTTCTTTTTTACTGTCCCAGCAGTCACTTTTTAAAACAGCAGATCTGTCTTATATATAGAAATACATCATTTAAGAAATTCATCATTTATTGTCATGCAGTTCCAGCAATGACTAATGTTTCTATAACAAATTTTGCACAGTCTCCATTATATTACATAGCAATACTACCTCATGAATGTATTCTCATTCATACAGAGAGGGAGGAGGAGGAGGGAGGGAGAAAAAGAGCACATGCTAGGTCAAACAGCTTTGAATAAGCTACATGATTCCTTACATTAAAACTCAAGTCTGAACATTTGCTAAAAGCTTTTCTTGGCCAGTAATAACCAATGATAGGGAAAATTCAATAATCAGTAATTTGAAATGTAGGATTTACCAGGTAGAGGTGTGCCCTGAACAAAAGGAATGGGGTGGGTTGTCAATAACATCTATCCATAAGTGGAATGTTAACAAAATGATACAGAACATTGAACCCTCACCCTAGGGTTCACAATACACACAGTTATCACACTATGATATTCAGGTGTGAGATGCTATTGCTTTCAGGCAGAGTGCAATAGCATCTCAACAGACTACAATCCCAAGGATTCAGCAGGATGCTGCCATGGAAACTGAATTAGAATCATCATGCTATAATTGAGTGGTGCGAACAATAACAAGATAATCTAGAAAGGAAGAAACTGAAGAATCTTGGATTTTGTTCTATGGCTCCACATAAGATGCTCCCAGGCTTTTTGAGAAAAGCTACACAAACCATCCATGATTCAAGTGGTTCATGGACTTTAGGAACCAGCATTTCGAGTAGAGTGAACAATAAAAGAGCGCTACAACAAGTGAATGTGGAACTGATTGCTTATTCTCTTTCAAAATTCATACCTCCACCCCTTCCTCAATGCATTTTTATTTTTCTTTGTTTAATTCCATAAGGAAGAGTTTTGTTTAAAGTGAATTTAAAATGCTGCACTTTATTTGCGCAGTTATTATGACTATATAGAGCAAGTCCCACAGAGTGCAGTGTCAGGTCCCTGGCTGCTGGGCACCAATAACCGTACACAGAGGCCAATCTCTATCTAATATCTTTATTAAGGAAATATATAAAAGCAATAAAAACAAGTGAAGAATATAGTTCAGAAGCAGACCTTTCAAATGAGGTCAAATATAGTCCAAAAATGTATTGTCCAATAAATGATATTAGAGTTCAAAGTTTTAATCCACTTGACCGAAACACACACTTTTGCCAAGCAATAGTGTGGGGAAACGTCAGAGTCTTAGAGTCCAATGAAGCTTGACAACAAGGCTGGAAATAAACTTGATTCTTGGCTAGGTCCGTGACTGGAAACAAGGCAAAACATGAAGCATGGAGCAGGGACCGTGGTTAAACCGCAAGGCAAGGCAAGGCTTGAAGCTTGATCCGGGAAGCAAGGAACTGGGGTTACGAAGTCCACACACGATCTCTCTCCTGAAGGTGATCAATTGACTCCGCAAAGAATCTCCCGCGCCAAACACCTATATTGGGTCTCGTTTTCCCGCCAACAAGTCTCTTTCCCTAGAGAACAAGAAGCGAAACCCAACTCTGTTCAGATGCAAGACTCCTTAGAATTTCCCAAGGGAAGCAGACCTAATCAGTCTGTTGTTTGGCAGCTATCCGTAAACTCCTCCGTTGGGCCTCTCTAACTCCCTTGTCCCTAGAATAAGATTCCTTCCTGGGAAACGGAGGGGAGTTCTGCCCAAGGCCTGTTTTACTGAATTCTTGAGAGCAAACATCAACAGGTGAAGAGGCAGGTGAAGAGACTCCAGCTCTTGTTGAACCGGCAAAAACCCCATGTTTTCGTCTTCATCTGTCACAATAGTACTAGGAACAGGACTACAAGGCCCATGAGGCATCACATGCAGCAAGATTTAGTTTAAGGTAATGTATTATGTTTATGTTTATTTATACCTCACTTTTTTTCTCCACAAGAAGACTCAAAGCAGCTTATTTGATTTGCCTTTATTTTTGTACCCATGGAAGAAAGCCATTATATTGTTTTCTTTTTACTGAGCTTTGATAGATGTCACAGACATCTACTTAGAAATAAGTCTTGATTTCACCTATGTGGACCTTTTTCCAGGTGACTATAGACTTTAGTCATTTCTGTCTCAGAAGCACAGGGATTGGAGGCAAGATTTGGATGACCCTTTCCTTGCAACATATTGTTCTATTGAATGTTGTGGAGAAAACTGAAAGGGAGATTAGACAACTTCTTGAAGTTCAAGTGTTCCAATGGCTACTAGTTATAATGGCTATATTTTACATTCAGTATCAGAACCATTATGTCTCTGAGTACTGGCTGCTGGGGAAAACAAGTGTGAGGGTGCTATTGTACCCGTGTGCTGCTAGCAGGCTCCCATGAATAAATCAACTCACCACTGTGAGAACATTTATTTATTTATTTACAACATTTATACCCCGCCCTTCTCACCCGAGGGGACTCAGGGTGGCTTACAAAAATTGGCAAAATTTAATGCCCAAAATACAATCATAAAAACATAAAATCATAATCAGAACAGAATGCTGGACTAGATAAAACTTTGATCTGTTCTGGTATGGTTCCTCTTGTAGTCTTAGTATCCCACTCTTATATTGCCCCGTCTTTTATTGTTTTTTCTATTATGTAAAATTGGTTTCTCTCATCCATTGGCTTATTCTTCCCCTCCTCACTTTCTACTTGCCCATGTTCTACTACCATACTTGGAACCTACCTTACTTGACAGTCTTACATACATTAATTCTGCTGTCAGGAAATAAAAATCTCAAGGGCTATGAATTACCTGCCCTGGTTTAATAATTAAAGATGAATACTCAGCCAAGGTAATTTAGACATTCATCTGAAGGCTCACACAATATCAGAAATGTCTCTCAAGGCCTCTAGTGAAATATATCAAAGTGTTTTCCACCTATGTGTGTATGTGAATTATCCTTCCCCTGCCGTGGGATTGGCATCTCGGATTCACTGGCCTGGATTTGATCAGGATGACATATTCATCTTACTGATAAGGTCTGATAGTCTGATAATTCATGACTTAAAACAGAGGAAAAGCAGCTTATTATTACATATAAATAAAACAAACTGAAGTCTCGCTGTCTGGGTGCAGATATAAATTAGTCACAGCCTATAAGCTACTCTGGAGATCTTAACTACCTGAAGGAACATAGTCTGGGAAGCTGCAAGTAATCATAAATCCTTCTAACTTGGGGGTTCTGACCAAGATTATGTACCCAGACCCCACATAAAAGTGTGTTAGAAACAAAAAAAATCAGTAGCCATAGAAAGTAGGAAGGAATATATATTAAAAACCATGACATCACAACGCAAGCACAAGCATTCACATTGTGAATTGTGTATATTAGGCTTGGACTCATAAGCAGAGAAATAACATATTTTCCTGTTAGTGCATAATTCATGAAAAAGCCTCACGGTTTGGACAGCTCCTCATATGTATTCCTCTCCAGGTATTATTTTGTAAGAAAATGTGCTAATAGTATAGCATTAAAGTCAGTCTTCAGGTTCAGTTGAAGAGTGAGGCAGTGCAAGGTGACATCTTTGAATAATCTAGAAGGTCTTGTGGTGCTTTGTAGCCTTAGAGCACATGAGTAGCTACTTCTAATACCACTCTGCCCACTATTCACCCAGTATCAACTTTACTAATCCTTTTCCACATTCACTATGACACCAAATTAGGAAGGGTAGTGAATGTTGCATTGTGTCTAGATGGAGGAAAGAAACACAGGTAGTCCCCAAGTTACAAACAAGATAGGTTCTGTAGTTTGTTCTTAAATTGAATGTGTATGTAAGTGGAACAGGTATATTTTTAAGTGTTAACTCCAACCAAAAATACATCTTTTCAAACTTTTCATAGCATAGGAAAGGGCTAAAACTCATGTGGTGTTTGTTTTGCTGTCTGTGCCCCTGTTTCACATCACTTTTTGTCCCTGTGATAATTGGATTTTGATAATTTTGGGTTGTCATGGAAACAAAGATTGATGATAAAGCTTCAGTGAAGACACATTTTCCCCATGATAACTCTTTCAGGAGTGGATTTCCCTTCTGAGGCGCAGATTTCTCTCACTTCCTGTTGTCTCATCCCTGTTCATAACTATGAATTGTTTATAAGTCAGATGTTTGTGACTTGGGGACTGCCTGTAGTCCCATTCTATTCTACTTTGTACAAACCTCACCTGGAATATCATAATTCAAGGAGTATATTCTCATGGAAGAATACATTCATAGGAGGGGATCACATTGGTAAAAGGTCTGAAAACTATGCGATATCAAAAGAGGATAAGAGAGCTGGGCATGTTTAGTGTGAAGAAGAGAAAGTTAAGAGGTGACATGATAGAAAGTTTTTAATATTTGAAAAGAAGTCATACTGAAGACGAAGCAGGATTGCTTTCTGCTGTTCCAGAGACTAGAATGGATTCAAACGACAGGAAAAAAGATTCTACCTACACATAAGAATAAAATCTCTTGATTTAAGATCAGTTTGACAAAGGAATAAACTTCCTGAGAGTATGATAGAGTATCCGTCTTTGGAGCTTCTAAAGCTGAGGCCTGATTGTCATCTGTCTAGAGTTTTTTATTGTGTTTTCCTGCAGGGCAGAGGGTTGGATTTGGTAGTCCTTGCAGTCTCTTCAAACTCTATGATTCCATGTTCCAGTGAGTAGCTATTGTACAACCTAGTCTGACTTGTGCTCAAGTGAATCTAGGAATGAAAGAAAAAAGTATCCTTCGAGAGGCAAAAGAAAGCTAGTATTATTCTGTTTGTGAAATCACCCGAAGGACTGGTAGGTTAACTCCAGCAGGTTATCCTTTGAGAAACCAGCAGCCTATTTGAGAAGAATAAAAGCATCTCTCCTCTGTTCATAGTATCTGAGAACTTGTATTTTCAATTTACTGACATAAACATCACACTTCATTTTCTCACTTTTTTCTGCTTTCTTTCATGCTTCTTCTTTTTAAAGAAATGTTGACCTCCTAATCCTACCTTAACTTTATAATCCTCTCTGCAACTTCCTCCTCTTCTCCCCACCTGATCATCATAGCTCTGCATCAGTTTTTCTCCTGACACAATGACTGGTGCAAAAGGAGAAAACAGACATTTGGCCAAGTATTACCATAAGGATTACTGTCAGGAAATACTACAGCCTTTCCTTCTTCTACTAAAACTGTTTGGATTTTTTTAAAGCACCTTACTGTACTCTCCTCTCAAAACCACAAAGCCTTGTAATCCCCAATGGAGGAAAAGTAAAGGGGGGGGGACAGCATGCTTAAAAAGTAATAAAATAAAACATTTGGAAAGAATACTTTTTACTGATCCAAGAGCTTTGTGAAGTTATTTCTACGTTCATGTCAGGAAGCAGAGCGACAGAGGCACAGAAGGGTAAAATGATTTGCACACAGCCATAGGAGCACACAAATGAAGAGTCACTTGGTTGCTGTAGTACTGTCTAGACCCAGATGCATTCTCATCTATCAACCCAGCATGGGGGCACAAGATTGATTCTTGACAGCCATTTTCAGGAAGGAAATAGAAGTCATAAACAAACAACCATAAAAGATGGCCAACAGGTTTCAAACGAACTGTATGGTGTGTTGAGCCAATGAGCAAAGAAGATGGGATGAGAACCTGCAGAAGAAAGGAAAGACACAGCTGCTTTCTACCAGGAAGGATAAAACAGTGAGATGAGATCAGCCTCTGTGTGCCTAAAAAAGCTTGTGAAAAATAAATCTGTTTGTCTTAAAAGTGCCACAAGACCATTTTCTGATAGGCCAGATCAAACTGGCAACTCCTGCAGTAGACAGACGATAGCAGAGTTTGGAATAGTTAGAGCAAAGAGTAACATTTCCTAACTGTGATAGCTTCTAGTGTTGGGAATATGGCCTAGAGTTATGTGATCTTAATGTGTGTGAAAAGCTGCTTCCATACATTTAATCTTTCTTTGGGATTTGCTTTACTGCAGTTGCTTTTGTGTTGTACTAACAGACACTGAGATCTGCCCTTAAATCAAGCCCACTACCTAAACTGTCTTAGTACTATGTAACTAAAACTTCACTGCTTTAAGGGGTACTAATTAAACCAAAGATTACCATGAAGGAAAAGGAAATGCTTAGCACAGGGATAGTCCAAGATAATTTGCTGTCAGAGAGTGGGCATTCAATAGATACCTTTTAAAGTGCTAGAAGCAAGGAAGGAGCACTGACGCTGGAAAGAAGCAGTGATGCCTAGAACTATTCTTCCTGTTGTTCATAGGTTGTTGCTTTAATGTATGTAGCTCACTATTTTCATTCCTGCACCTGAAATAGATGAATTGGATCATGCTTTTGATGAATACAGACTACAATGAATCTGCAATCTTATTCATCAGATGTGGCAAGATGGACAGGATCAAAGAATGAACATTTGCAGACAGTTGAGTAACAGCCTAGAGGTTGCTTACTCACTAGGAATTCTACTGTATTTAGAGTTTGGGCCTTTCTACACTGCCATATAATCCATATTATTAAATCAGATAATCCACATTATCTGCTTTGAACTGGATTATCTGAGTCTACACTGCCATATAATCCACGTCAAAGCAGATAATCGGGATTTTATATAGCTGTGCAGAAGGGGCCTTACAGAATTATGTAGATGATTTCATAAATTGCACAAAGGCTTTCCCACAAAACCTATACAGTAATTAAAAGTTTTGGAACCAGAGACCAGTCTGAGGCTCCTTGTATACTGCCATAAACATCCAGATTATCTGCTTTGAACTGGATTATATAGCATTGTAGACTCATATAATCCAGTTCAAAGCAGATAATGTAGTCTGGATTATATGGCAGTGTAGAAGGGGCCTGTGTCTCCAAGAAGCATGATAATAAGTCCGGCAGTGTAAAAATCTAAGACATGTTTATCTTGAAAGATTCTGCATATTTGGCACACATCGCAGGATCAGGCATCTGCTATAGATTCTCATGCCGTTTTGACAATAAAAATGACACCATTGTTTTGAAAGTATCAATGCAACTTTGACCCCTCAAAGATATTTGCTACAACCTACCTGAATGCTAAACCCCAAAAGGTTCAATTCTGTGCTAAATCTATTTCTATTTCATGAGGTCAAATGTACACACTAAAGAACGTTTTGCAGATGGTTAAGCTCAATGATGTCATTTTCGGCATTTTGTGTCTTAGTATTTTAATGCAGCTTCATTCAAAAGAATCTCCATAAATCCAGCATTCCACAGACAAATGCCAAATCTACGGCTGGTAAAAATTTAGTAGTCAATTTCTCATCTCCCAACATGCATAAAAATATTGTTGAAAGATAGAGTGATGTCAAAATTGCCAACATTGTCTTTATCTACATTACGAATGAGAGAAAGATATTTCTAAATGGCACTTCTTTGTCTATTGTGTCATAATATATCAGAGTCCAAAAATAGAGGGGCTGAAATACTGTACCAGTTTTTTAAGTCCCTTCCAAGGGACCAGTTTTACACTCCCTGAGGATTCATAATGATCCTTACTTGATCCATTTGAGACTTCCACTGACACACCTTACCTTTTCTCTATCAAGTTGGGATGGGCAAGGATGGCTATGGGGATCCTTGATAACAGTCAGGTGTAGCTTAGCATCCAGGGATATGTCAACCAAAGGAATAATTTTTGCCTATGGCTCACAGAATCCTTGCATGATTACAATATTTTGCCATGGATTCTGTGCACTTCTGGATACTACCATTCACATTGATGGTAGTGTTTAGGATTTAAATATTGAGGCTTGGTACTACCTTGTACTACCATAGAGCTCTGGAACTAGTATCATCACATCCTTTTCTTCAATCTACAACTCTGCTTTACTTCCAGTGACATAACTAAGGACCTTGCTAGTTTGCAGTATGAGTGATTATGAAACAATGCAATATACAAGGCTACCAGACATCTTCCAAATTAATCTAGTTTGACATATACACATTTCAGCTTCAGCTGCTAGCAACAGAAATACATACTTTCACTGCTGGCCAAAAATTGAAACACTTATAGTAAGACCTGTGATTATAAAACCCAGTAAACTGTGCATTTGTACATTTAATCACATCATAAATAGCACAAACTCTAGGTCAGGGGTCCCCAAACTAAGGCCCGGGGGCCGGATGTGGCCCTGCAAGGTCATTTACCTGGCCCCTGCCCTCAGTTTAAGACTTAGGCTCACCGAAAGTCTGAAATGGCTCGAAGGCACACAACAACAACAATCCTAATTAACTTCACTATCTCATTGGCCAGAAGCAGGCCCACACTTCCCATTGAAATCCTGATAGATGTATGTTGGTTAAAATTGTTTTTATTTTTAAATATTGTATTGTTGTGTTGTGTTTTTTTGCACTACTAATAAGACATGTGCAGTGTGCATAGGAATTTGTTCGTATTTTTTTCAAATGATAATTTGGCCCCTCAACAGTCTGAGGGACCATGAACTCCACTTAAAAAGTTTGAGGACCTCTGCTCTAGGTTGACTTCAAACACAAATCATCCATGTACCGAACTTTGGTGAAACCTTTTATGAGAGTATTCAAATATTATGATAAAATATGAGTGCGAGAACAATAATGGCTAAATGTCATAGCTGTTGTTGGGCTTTGTGAAAGAGAGAGGGGCAGCAATGTCAATCTCTGGTTTGAAGGCAAGTTTCACCCAGTGATTCTTTCTGAATATGGAGATAACAAGAAGATTGCACACAAGAGTCTGAAACTTCGTTGTCTGAAAACTTCATTAAGTGTGCCGGGACAGTTTCAGCCAAAGTGCGGGAAGGCCATGGGACAAATCTATCAAACTCATCCTGCTATATGCAAATTTTGACAGACTCAAAGCCAGAAATTTTACTTTCTCTTTTTATTTACTAATTTTTGTATTTATTAATATTTGGTTTTAAGGGATAAAAAGAAATCTTCAACCCAGTGGTAACATCAACGCTTCAGTGAGTTTTCTGCCTCTTATGTGGATATGAAAGATGTTGAGAATGACTTTTTAAGAAACTTTAAGGTTCTAGATTGAAATCAGAAAGCTTATTAAAACTAAAAAATGGAGGAGGGAAAGTAAAGTTTGCAAATGGATAAAAAAAACATAGAAACATGAGGAAAGTAACTTTGCAAAATTTGGTGTTCGTTTGTTTAGAGAAAGAGTAACACTAATAGTTGAAAATTACTAATACAGATTAATACCTTCCAATTGATAACAGTAGTGACTATGCAGTTCTAAAGAAATACACATACTCAATGGGAAGCTGACACATTTTTTAGACTCATACTGTGTGGGTATGTGGATGTCCTAGGCAGCTGGCTGGTCCTTCTGCTAATACCAATAGCTTAGCCAGCCTCTCACTCTAAATTTCCCTCTCTCTTAAAAAAAGGTGCATGGATGAGTGACATGTGTAGCACCATAAATTCTCACACTTGTTGCCTTCCTTACTCTTAAAAGTAGTGTGGAACCTTGTCCAGTTGGCAAAAGTATAGCAGGCTCATCCATTATCAAATTCTGGCAATCAAATCATTTCAGTGGTTGCACTGTGATATGTGCAATTATGAGTTCAATTTTGAAATATTATTTTGTTTTATGGTCAGTTTGTTCTCTGACATGAAAGCAGGGATATCTGGAATTAAACAATAGCTGGAAACTCTACAGGACAAACTGATTAAACCGCCTGACCTGTCTAGAAGGTGCTTCCCTTTTTCTTGTCGTTGAATTAATCAGAATTAATGTATAAATACTACATGATGGTACTGGAGATAAGGTAAGTTAGAGAAGCAGCCAGGCTACTGCATTAATAATTAATTACCAGGCATTTTCAATCACAAGCCATTAACCACTTACCCTTTAAAATGGTAATAAACAGAGGGAGTGTGTCTAATTAAGGGCCCTGTAAAAAATGGAGCTTTAGGACACAGCGAGAAGGGAGAAGGAGCATGCTTTTAGAGAGACAATCTGTTTTATAGAATTTATACCAAAGATATTCTGTTATTGTGCAAATATTGGAGGCTCTATCATCTGTTTCACATCAGAAAACTCTGCATTGTTGATAAATTATTATATAGTCTCTGTTGAAGGTGATCCCACAATAACCTCAGTATTTCCCTGCATTAAGGCTTGGAGATGGTGCATGGCACAGGAAATAGCAAGAATAGGCCAAGGTCAAGGTAATGCTAAAAAGCAGACATTTCTGAGGGGAAACAGAGTGGGATACACAAAAAGAGCTTTGGAAGTGTGATATATTTTGTCAGTACTTAATTTCAGAACTTAGAATATTGCTTTAGGAGCAGTAGAAATGACATGCTGAAATCACTCATGCCTGAGTGCTATGATGACCCTCCCAATCCAAGAGTATCATCCTACCACTATTAAGTTTAAGATGTTTTCAACACAATCCAATGGAATATAACACATTATATTCATTCTTCATAAAAACAACATTTAAAGATCTACTTGATTCTAGCGCCACCAGATATTGTGCATTTAAAATAGAAAGCAAGAATAAATGATATTGTAGGATGAGAAATGAAAGAAATCTAGAGATTTATTTGCATGCAAATAAAAATGCATTTTTTGGAATGAGCTGTCCAAAGTGCTATCCCTGAAATGCTGTTGCCTGAAATCCCATCCATTCACTTACACATGCCATGCAGACATAATTTCCTACCTTCATCTGTACCTCAGCATCTGAAGCATGGCATGGTATGTCACCCTTCATAAAGTAAAGTCAACCCTTGCTATCTACCCCACTTTCCCAACAATTACATATGTGGTCAGCATATAGTTCTGACTGAGGAATTTTCTTATATGAAAAATCAAGTAAAGTAGTTTCAATTTCAGTTTAAAAGAGTGATACTCTTTAGTGTGATTCCCTACACCAAAATATATATCAAAAACACCCTTCTGTAATTCAAAGTGTGCCGTTATCAAACCAAGCAGAATGTTAAATTGCATTTTAAAAAGGAAATGAATCACCCAACTATGATTTATAAGAAGCACTAAAACATCTTAGAATAGGTTAGTTTATTGAAATGTTTCAGAGTGTGTCGTGTTTGTAATTAAAACCTTTTTGCTTTGCATTTTGTTTTACAATTATATAATTTATACTCTTCAACAGGATGCCAGTGCCGTCATTATGAACAGAATGCATGAGCATGTTTAATGATTTTTGTGAATGATTGGGTTGTGTCATTTGCTATAACTGTATCTCAGTGTCTTCTGAAATCATTAAATGAATGGCGATGAATGTGGACAATGTGATAGGATCAGTATGTGGCACTCCATTCACTCAAATTTATAAGGCTCTCTGTTGGAAACGTGAGTCAATGCAACAACAACAACAACAACAACAACCCCTGAAAAACAGGCAACACTACCACTTTAGCTTGCTGTTTGTAACAGGCTAATAATTTATTTTTTCTATCAACACATTTTTCTCATTAAATTAATTTGGAAGCCTATACCACACATTATAGTGAAACAAATCTAATCTAATCTAAATCCATAATAAAAGCGAAAACCTGTATGTATGTATGTGGCACGGATGTCTGCTCACACAGACAGCCTCCGGCCTCCACAAACATACTATACCACAAACAGGCTATACTTTCCAGGGTTAAGAATCTAGCAAGTCACTCTTTTCCACAAACATTGCAGTTACAGTGAGCGCCATGAACACGCAGCCCAACCCCTCCCAATGTCCTTCCCAAACACTACAGCCCACCACCATTTCATCCTAGATTTTGCTTTTTCTTCCACGACAGGCAGGCATCCCAGGGTTCTCCATTGCTGTAGAATTTGAATGGCCCTGCCCACTGCCCTTTCCAATCTCTCTGCATAACAAACACAGAAGAATTGAGCTGCAACTAAACTTACTGGAGGAGTTTTGGGATTGACTCCACATGGTGGAAGTTGTAGTTCACCCTGCATCAAGTCAGAGCACTGTCACTCCAACTGGGGAATATAGAGGAGTTGTAGTTCACCTACACCAAGAACGCTATGAACCCAAATAATGATTGGCCAAACTTGCCATGCAGACCCGATATGCCCAGATTTGACTACTGGTGGGTTTAGAGGAAAACTGGACTGGAACTTGAGGAGTAGTAGATACTGGGATTTATAGTTCACCTGCAATAAATGAGCATCACACTTGGCACACAGAACCCCCATAACCAATACAATATGTTGCACAAGTTTGGGGAAAAGGGAGTTATAGTTCACCTGCAGCCAGATAAACACTGACCCCCCACCGACAATGCACTAGGACCACACTTCACACAGAGAACCCTCATGACCTACTGAACATACTGCAGGTATTTGTAGGAAGGGGCCTTGATTTTAGGAGTTGTACTTCACCCCCATCTAAAGACCACTGAACCCAGCCAATGACGAATCTAGACCAAACTTGGCATACAAACTGAATATTGCCTGCTGTGGATACTGATAGATATTTCGGGGCAATTGCCCCGGGAATCTAGAAATTGCAGTAGTTCACCCCCATCCAGACAGTACTGCACCACACCTGGTACACACATGAATATTAACCTGCAATAGGGATGGCATAAACATAGTCCACATCCTGCCCCTACCCTTCAAATGCTATAGTACTACGGGAATGAAAACTGCTTCCTTACAACTTGCTCCTATTTTAGATGTGCATTTATATGCAGTGCAGGCATGCATCTTGTATCTGACTTTAGCGTGACGCATATCCAAATGTGCAGTCAAACATGGGTGCTGCTTTGGAAACATGTGTTTCTTCAAATGTTGATTGAACTTCAATTCCCTTAAACCCCATTGCTGATGAATGATCATGGAAGTCACAGATTGTCAGTATAGGGAGGACCACAAGTTCACCACCTGCATTTTAAAGTTATGTGTATTTATATGTACAAGCACAACTTTTCCCTGTTAGCAAGCTTCTGTAAAAGACACCATAGGTAAATAAAGGTTTCCCCTTGACATTAAGTTTAGTTTAATCCGACTCTGGAGGGTGGTTTAGACACCTTTTAGGTCATGTGAGCAGCATGACTGCATGGATCGTTGTTCCCTTCCTGCCAAAGTGAGACCTATTGATTTACTTACATTTGCATGTTTTCGAACTGCTACGTTGGCAGAAGCTGGGGCTAACAATGGGAGCTCACCCCGTCCTGTGGATTCAAACTGCCGACCTTCCAGTCAGCAAGTTCTGCAGCTTAGCAGTTTAACCCACTGTGCCACCGTGGCCCATTAAAAGACAGCATATCCAACCAGTATTTTCCTTTTCCTACTGAAACGTGCACTGGATAGACTATGATAAAGGATCCAGGATGACTGTTCACACATTAATACATCTGCAACAGAAATTTAGACTGCCAAATTAGCACTCTAACCCTAGCTATTGTTACGAGCTTTTATATATATACATAGGCATGTATAAGCAATTAACTGATAAAATGAATAATCCTACTCTGTAAGTATATATACAATGGTATATAGAAACATCAAATAACACATTCCAGGTTTTCCCCCCTTAAAAATGGCAATTAATACTAATGGACATGTGCAAAATGTGTTTATTCTCATACACACAGATGCAGGGTGCATTTACATTGTAGAATTAATACAGTTTGACATCACGTTAACTGCCATGGCTCAATGCTATGAAATCATGGGAATTATAGTTTTACAAGACCTGTAGGCTTCTCTGTCAAAGAATGCAGGTGCCTTGCCAAACTACAAATCCCAAGATTCCATACCATTGAGTCATGGCAGTTCAAGTGGCATCAAACTGCATTAATTCTATAGTGTAGATGTACCCATAATCTTTATTAGGGTCACCATAAACTGGAAATGACTTGAAGGCACACAACAGCAACAAGATACCAGATTTTGGTCAAATAAAAATAACGTTGGTATTAGTAATTTACTTAACCAAACAGTATCTAGAGTTGTATTTGTGTTTTAGAGCAAGCCTTAAAGAAATCTCCTGCAGCTCTCAGTAAAACTGCACAGAAAATGTATTTATCTACAGTACAACTCAGTAAATGTTGCAGATGTAGGAGAGCAGAAGAGGTGTTTTAAGAGCTTAGACAGGATCAGAGAATATGGGAAAACTGAAAAGAGTAAAAGGGAACATGATGTAATAAGGAAGGAATTTGGAGAAGGGAGAACAATGCACTATATTTGAATTGCACAGATGGTTTCTCTTTATTTCTGTTTTTGTCTATAAAGCACATGCAAATCCCCTACATATTCCTCTAGAGGAACCTCTCTGTCAGAAAAAGGCCTGGAACTCATACATTTGGAATGAAATAGGGGATTCCTTGGAGAGTTCATAGCAGAAAGACCATTATGCTGGAAACAGGAAATCTATACAGGTAATGCACAATGTGTGATAATATTCATATGTGTGTACCTATATGTGTGTAATATACATGCACACAGAGTTTAGGGGTGATTTTTTTTGCTGTGGATCTTTCTTTTGCTTAATATTGGAGAAAAAAAAACACACTGCCGTCTGATTTATCTCATCAATTTGTTTGCTGCTCCCCATTACTAAGGTATATATCCTACTGGCAACTCGAGTTTGTTACGGGGAGAGGTTTAATTATCATCTTTCCCCCTAATGTTGCCAAATGGAGTTTTCCCGCAGACCCTGCTCTCAGCTCAACAAACTAAGTATGAAGTGAGAACTGTTCAGGTATTCTACCTATGACAGAATAAAAATGCAATAAGACATACTCTGTTCAAGCAGCTGCTACTCCTGGTTTTGAAATCTGGAAGATTATGGCTCTGCTATTTTGCATCTGTGAGTGTGTGAATATGAGACCTGTATGTTTCCTATCAGCTTCCCCAACACGGAGGGATAACGTGATAACTTTGAGATCAGAGAGACTTTTATGCTCTGTAAGGGTGAATTCAGAACTAGCCAGAGTTCAAAGTGCAAAAATAGTTCACACTTAGTTAATTCAGCTGGGGAGGAGAGAAGGAGCAGAATCTTGTCTTTCCCTGTAAGTTCAGGAAAAATCAAACTGCGATTTCTGCTAGTTTTTCCTAATAGTGACTTTTAACATCTTGAATACACTGCAGTGTTGTCTAGCCACATGTGTCCTGGTTTTCAGAATTCATAATCCTAAACCACAGAAGAGATTACTAGCAAAAAAAAAACCATATATATATATATATATATATATATAGAGAGAGAGAGAGAGAGAGAGAGAGAGAGAGAGAGAGAGAGAGAGAGAGAGAGAGAGAGAGAGAGAGAGAGAGAGAGGAGGCAAAGTTTGAAGATTTATGACTGGGCAGCTGTTTTTCCCTCCCAGCTTCTCTCTCTTTCACTTCAGTGAATCTGAATGGCATGGAAATGCTTTGAATTTGGCTCTTCTGGCCACTATGCAGGAGGTCGCCCCATTTTAGGAAGGAAAGTGATAAATCAGTACAATGCAATTGGCTAAGGCCATGGTCTGCCTCCACTTCAGAGATGGGTAATATTCATCTTGATTATCTTCTCCTTGCCAAGATGCAGTTTCTCTGTGTGTTTTAAAAATCTCTAGGATGAGCCAGAGAGGAATTGATCTGGCAGACTGAAATGCTGACAAGAAAACAGAGTCAGAAACAGGATGAGAACAGACAACAAAACAAGTGAGTGAAACAGGCCTGGCGGTCGCTTCCTTAAATCTCTTTTAGATTGGGATGTATACTTTGTGTAATGGTTAATGTTCAGTACTAAGATCAAGATCTGAGGCTGGATCTACACTGCCAAATAATTCAGTTTGAATGGCATTATATTGTCCGTGTAGAGCCAGATAATACAGTTCTTCAAACTGCATTATATGGGTCTATACCAATCACATAATGTGGTGTAGAACTAACCTAAGTTCAAAATATGACAACATTGAGGCTTGCTGGATGACTTTGCAGTAATAATTACCCTTTTAGCCCAACCTACTGTTTCTCAAACTCTGATCCTCCAGGTGTTTTGGACTTCAGCTCCCAGAAGTCCCAGTCAGCTTTCCAGCTGTTGGGAATTGTGGAAGCTGAAGTCCAAAACATCTGAAGCAGCAGTGTTTGAGAAACACTGGGCCAGCCTATCTCTAAAGTCAGATTATCCGTGGTTCAATTTATCATACAGTGCAACATTTCACAGATGAAAAATGGTATAATGTCACCAAGTAACATTCTGACATGTAGCCAGGGTGACAAAAGAAAGAGACAAATCAGGAATGGCTACAGCTTTCTTTTGCCAAAGCCTACTGGGCAAAACAAGATCTGGCTCCTCTTCTCATCTGCTGAATTTACTGAAGGTAGATTACCTTTGCACTTTAAATTAAATTTGCAGGAATGGAAGTAAATTGAGGACAAAGGTGGAAAGTGGACAAAGTGGAGAGAAAGTAAAGGCTGATACAAACATGAGACAACACAGCATTAGTCAGGATAGTCCCAAATCCAGATGGTTTCACTTGTTTTAGTGGTCAAGTGCTCAAGGGGGAAAAATCATCTTGATTTCTCTTAATTCCTTAATTTCTAATCTCTTGAAGACTACAAAAACATTCCCAGGGACTAGACATGCTTAGAATATTCTTACAGCTTTCCGGCCAAATTCCAAAAGCAAAAGAAGGTAAAGGGAGGCCTGTTAGAGATACAGTAACTGTCTTCCTGAATATACATTACTCAATATATAGCAGTTTCCTGCAACTTTGCAGGACCCAGAATTTTCTTTTGTGAAATAATCAGACATCGAAGCTGTTCGTAGTAACTCATGATAAAGTTTTTTTAAAATAATAATAATAATAATAATAATAATAATAATAATAATAATAATACACTTACTAGTGAAACAACAAAAAGCATCCTCAGTAAATGGAGAGAATCAGACACAAAAGGTGAAATAGGTGGGAGAGAGTTTGTGTGTGTGTTCTATGAAAAGTGAATGGGTCTGTTCAAGTTTCTAAAGGAGCTGTGTGTGTATATGTGTGCCTGAATAGTGCAGCACAGAGAGTGAAATATGGGATGAATAGATTTCTGCTCAGGATTAATGGATTCCTCTCCAACCTCAACTATTTTGTACTCAACATTTTAATTTCTTGTTTCAGTTTCTTTACTTGTGCAGTGTTGGTAGAAATGAGGGGGAGAAGTAGCCACAGAGGAGTACTTTTGCTTAACTTCTGTGAATTGTTAGCATTATTCTGTTATGATTATTATTGCATGCAGAGTGGGTTGTGGATATTCCATAAAACTATGTTTTCCTCTAGTTTCTCCTACTATCAAATTGACACGAACAAGCAGGATTTTGTGCTGTGTGCTGCCTCTCACTCATACCTCTGTGCAGGCCAATAATCAGAAAAAAATTGGGGGTGGAACAATTTTTATTTTTTAGTAAATCATGAAGAGTAGATCAATAACACAAAATAATTTAAATTGTATGACTCATTCCATATTTTATAGATAATTAAATCAAATTTCTATTTTAGCTACTTAGTTTCAAGTCTAAAAATACCTGCTTAATTGCCTGTAATTAATAGTCTGCTTAATTGGTAATTTAGTGGTCACAAAAGTATACCACAATGCCTGCTGGAAACACTTGAAAAAATGTGTCAATACAGTTTGACAGAAATCAAGCTCCATCGATAAACTTTGGTGAGCACTCAAGAATGCAAGTCTAGTCAGTCTTTCTTTCCCCAGTATGCTTCTTATGTATGTTTTCAAACATTTAAGAGTTGAAAACAACCTTTCATTTGCAGCTGTTGACACTGGCAATGTTGCAGAAATCTGAGCATGTTTTTTTCACATTCAGAAAAACTGTCTATCATGGACAAGATTCCAGTGCATGTGATGGTTTTTCTGCAGGTGTACAGTGTACCCTCACTTATCGCGGGGGTTACGTTCCAGGACCACCCCCAATAAGTGAAAATCTGCAAAGTAGGGACACTATATTTATTTTAATATTTATACATTATTTTAGTAGTTATACACTATTTTAAGTCTTTATCAACCAATTGTGTGTTGATAAATCTCCTCCTTCTCCTCCTGTTGCTACTTGGGCTCCTTTTCTCTCCCTTCAGCTTCTCCTTCCACCCTTCCTTAGGCTGTAAATTGTAAATTTTATGATTTATAATATTCTTTTAGAGTTTATTAAGAACACTGCAAAACACAGAATCTGCAAAAAGTGAACTGCGAAGTAGTGTGGGAACACTGTAATCTTTTTTTCATTTTCTACCCCACAGGTCAAATTTTTCCATCAGTGTTTCAGTATCTTGAAGGAATTCAACGTAAAGTTCTGTGCACTTGTTCAGGTTGGATTTAAAATAGCCACAATTAATAGAGAGGAACACTTGTAGTTCCTGAACTACTTCCCTGTGCCTTGTAAACCTTTCTTGAAGCTGACTGCAGAAAAAATCCAGAAATGGGATGTACACATTTAACTTATATCCATTGGTGTTTATGAAGTTGGATGGATGTTGCTTTAACAAGTCTGCCTTGAACAGATGCGAGGAATCCTAACTTCTCCACCCATAGACTCCACCACTGATCTTTCTGTGTCAAAGATCACCTGACATTCTTTCAGATTCTCTGTGCATCTCCCTGGCGTTTTTTAAGAGACTGTTGACATATTGCAGACTACAGAGAATGTCCATATTTACTCTTTCTAATGTTTCTGCTAAGCTGAAGAGATTATGACAGAAGCTTTCTTAGGATATCTATGATTGTTACAAATTCAGAATTTAGAACAGCTAAAAGAAGGTGCCCAGCTTGGGAAGATACCTCGCTGTTGTATTGAGGACTCTTTCAGCTCTTCAAATGTTCTCACCACCACACTAAACAGTTCAACAAAACTGCATCGTGTCACAGGTTGTTTGCTCTTGATTAGGGAAACAGTCTTTTATAATTTTCTTCAACAGTTCCAGTTTGATGGATGATGTTCTAAAGTACTTGCGCACAGATGATATTGTTCCTTGGCAGTGTCTGACAGGTTGGATATTGCAAGTCTTTGCTAAAGCTAGATTTAGTGAGTGAGCACTGCTGGGAATGTAGACATTGGATACTTCTGCAATATAATTGCCTTGCACCATTAATATGACCACACAAGTATTGTGAGTTAGCCCATTTTTTCCAGTGTTTTCAAAATAATACCTGCAAGTCCTCCACCTGTCATATCACTTATCTTCACAAAGCCTAGAAAGTCTTCTCTTATTCCTACAGATTCAATATCAATGTACCTTTCTGAGAGCAATAACTGTTCTGAGGTACCCACACCCAAAGTTTCATCTGCCAAAACAGAGAAACACTGTGATGCATTGCATCTTTCAACAATTTATTTTGGCTATCTTGTCACCACAAATGTCTATTAGTTCATTCTATATTTGAGGACTAGTACACTGGGCATTCATAGATGCAGTTTCAAGATTACTTTTCAGGTCAGTGTCTCCTGATCTGGCATGAGATCTCCACAAGGACCTGAAATTACCATCATTGTGCAAAGGTTCTTCACAAGTAATAGGTTCTGAATCATTGCTCCCTCTTAAAGCCAGTTCTTGTCAGCCACAAAGGGCCATTTTTTCCACAATGGGCATAAGTTCCTGTTTTCTTCTGCTTTCCTATTTCCTTTATCATGATGATAGGTTACATCAAGACATTTTCCACAATGAATTAGCAAGACTGAATTAGCAAGACTTTTTCAGCTAAGCACAAGTAGCTCTGATGGTACTCTGTTTTCTGGTGTCCACAGAAGACTTGTATTGCATCCTTCCATCGAACAAATTGTTTAGCAACTAATACTACATTTTGAGAAACTACATAGTTTTAAATTAAGAACAAAATGAAAATAATGTAAAACATTACTTTAAAATTAAGGATAAAAGCAATCCAACACAACGAAAAGGCATTTTCTTATAAAAGCATGGAGTCCTGGCTGACTGCCATCAGTCAACAGGCTTTGAGTCACCTGTGAACTAATGGCAACCCTGTGATTTCTTAGTATGCATGGGCAATCTCCCATCCAAGTACCTAGGCTGACCCAGTTTAGTTTCAAGATCAGACAGTATCTGATGTCTTCAGGCTTTGCCTACACCTGCTCCTCCCTGAAACACACAGCCGATGAAGCCTGTAAAGCGAAAAAAAAACATGATTCTGTATACTTGGCCTTGAAGATGTAGCTTATAGTTGATATACTGCTTCTGCATGGTACCATGACTTTTGCACAGATTTGCAATTGTGTGGATATGAGAGAGAGAAAAGGAAGACATGTTCAGCCCTGTTCTTAACACAAGAAATACCAGTGGAATATAGTATGGCATATTAAAGAACTTTGCAGGAACACATGGATTATTATATGAAATTGTAACCTCTTTATCTCATTTCCTATGAGCAACTATGTATTCTCACATCTTATGAAAAACCACTCTGGAAACTAGCAAGTTTGTTGTTTGTCTGGAAATTACTTTAAAAAAGTTTTTGCCAGTCTGTCTGTCTCATGGAGAAATACATTACTGACACAGCCAGAGACAAAGAAAAAAAACCTATGAAGGACCCCAGTATATGTTATTTTGACTCAGATCAGAACATATTATAAATGTACAAGAGGAAAGAGAAGTAAATGTCACTAAAGGCCAGGGAACTCATACGAAACAGGATTCCATATGGATTCAAAGTTTCCTAGAACATAGAGATGCATGTACGCAAAGACAGACAGACTTGTTTAAATGTGTGAATTATACAAAAAAAAGTAGGTTGATAAGATGGACCTTATTTTTATTACAATGAAAAAGAAGCAATTCAAGGCACACCACCTCCAGCAGCCTAAACCTCTTTCTGTTTCAAGATGTAATCTTTCCTGGGTACTCTCCATCAAAAGGTAAATAAAAATGATTGGAGATTCAAGATGATGCTTTTCTGTAGGTCCTCTTTTACAATTCCAATTTATTTTGATTGAGCTTACATTATGTCCTGTGTCTTTCACAGCAAGGAATGTGGAAACTTCTTGTACTGCACCCCTTATACTCTAGCTGTCTATCTTTTTCTCATGAAAGATGAGTTGCTCAACATACCTTTTAAAAACTGCTATTGAACCCTGCCATTATACCGAATATTAGTAGATAAAGTCCATTGCTCAGCACCAGACAAATTGAAGCCTCCATGGTTTGAATACAGAAGTTAGGCCTGGGAAGTTTCAGATCTAAGGTGGAAATCTTGTGACTCTCCAGATGGTGAATTACAGCTCCCAATATTTTGTTGCTATTAGTTATCCTCATGTTGGCTGCTGTAATCTAAAGTCCAACATTTGGAAAGCCAATGATTTTCATCCCCACTTTAGACTTTAGCTATATTAATGGCATCAGGTTGACTTTGCTCAGCTTTTTAACTTCTAGTTGTAACTGTACAAGGCAGTGCTGTTATGTCACTATATTAATTAAACTGGTAAGGAATTGCCTTCAGTTCATTTTTAAAAGGATGTTCTTATTACACCTCCACACATTCTTGAACCAAAAGACCTCAGGGTGTGAGTTAATATGACTATGATTCCTTACTGCAGTTGGCGTAACTTTGTAGACTCATCAGTTCCCTTTGTCAGAAATACACCTAAGTGCTTGCAAGCATCTTCAAGTAAGTGGCTGATTCATCCACCCCTGTAGCAGTTTGCAGGGATGCTTGATCTTGCTATCCTAAACCTCTGGAGAACAGGGTGGGGAAGGACTGTAAATTACCTCTTTCCTATCTTTTCTAAATCTGGAGGAAAAAAGCAGTAAGAGGAAGGTGATGTACCTTTCTTTATGTCCGTTACTAGCACATTATCAAATAGCTTGCTCTTTCCTCTACTTCCTTCTCACCTGAAAAAGCTGAGCTTATGATGGGGAAGGAAAAATGAAATGAGATTTGGAAGGGATATCAAACAGTGTGGTCCTACAGGGGGATGAGGTAGGGATGGATTTTACTAAAAGTATTTATCCTGTGCTTCATCCTGCTTTTTACCACTCTATCCACACATTGATAAAAATCCAGCCAAATGCACTAGGCATTCAGCATAAGAAAATGAAATAAATTCATTTAGTATAGTGATAAGAATTTCTACCTGGTCCAAATAAATAGTGTCAACAGACCAACAATCTTCACTGTCTATATCAGTCTGAAGAATAGGGAACCTATTTATAGAAAAGATTGATTATTTCATCCTACTGCATGCATCAAAAGTACAATTTGCTCTTTTCTTAAGCAAAGGAAGCTTTGATAACCTAAAGCAGGTGGAGAGGTAAGGTGTCAGAAAGAGAAGATCTTTTTAAATATTTCACCCAAACTGGTTATCACCGAGAAGGGAGTTTTCATTGCAAATATGAGCCCCACCTCATCTGCAGGAAGGCAAAACAAACAGCAATCGAATCTTTGGCCAAATGATCTTCTTAATCACTGTGCTGGCACGGCAGTGCCAGGAGATTTGAATTCCTTTTCTTGCACTGCTAGTTTGTATAAACTTATTTAAGAAATAAGGTAGCTTCCCTCAGGTTGCATTCATAGGGCCAACAACTTGGCAATCTTCATTAGAATCTTTAAACCCATCCCTTTTCCCAGGGTTTTGGAGGGAAAAGGGGATTTTGTTCAGTTTCACTGTTTGAAGCCTCATGGCAGGACATGTGGGATTCTCTTTCCCACCTGCACAAAAGCTTCACTTCTCACAGCTTTGCTAGGGGAGTAAAGGAATAGTTCCACAGCTTTGCTGGGGGATCAGCACAGTTCCTACAGTCTTTGTGGAGTAGATCTAAAGGACACCTTCCAGCTTGCCAGAATCTACAGCAACCTTGTCTGGTAAGGGACCACTCGGGCTATCCATAACTCGTGGAGCTGGGAGCAGGGGCCTCATGCCAGCAAGGCAAAGAAAGATTGCCCAGAGAGGGGTCAGAAGATTTCCCTAAGGAAAAAGGAAATAGTTTACCAACAGTTGCCTGTCCTTGATAGCAGATTGAGGAAGCTACCGGTTTTCCAAGGTTATAAAGCATTTATTTTATTTGTTTGAAGATTTAGCATTTGTTTGAAGATTTAAGCCCAAATAAAGAACTTTGTTGAACATATTTGGAGCCTCATTAGAACTTTGTGTTGGGAAATCTATGGGACCCTTCAGCTGAGGCACCCCAGCATCCCGTTGGGGATACAGAAGGCATGTCCTGTAAACAGACATTATTACAGGCCCATCGTGCGACAGCACAATCACAATATTGACCAAGACTAATAAACTTTATTTCAAAGTATCAGTGATTTCTAGGATACTCAGAGTTAGGTTAACAAAAAAATGTGCACGAGGAAAGTTATTATTTTGCTTCTAATGCATATATGGCCATGCTTCTATCAATAGCCTAATCAAAACAGAATCAGTCAGGCTCTCTGTGGTGTAACAACATATAACAGAACCTTTTTTGCCACTACCAGCCTTAACCCTGAGATGTTGCTGGGCTATAGTTTGCAAAATCTCTAGCCACTGGCCAGCTTGGCTTGGGCTTCTTTAAATTGTAGTCTAATGGCATCAGATAACCAAGGGACCATACATTGCAGACACTTCTTGTTTATGATTAACTTCAAGGGAGAGAACCATGTAATAAATAAATGCCATGTTTCGTAGAAATAAAAGACCAAATTTCACCCATACACAGATCTTTCATTTCCACTTACACACCAGGGAAACTTTAATTTACATTTGTTATAGGCAGCTCATGACTACATTACTTACTTTCACATCCTGACTTACTTCAATTAGGGATTATCAGATCAGCCTGTTTCCAGGTTTGCATATGTTCATATATAATTGTATTCTCTCCCATTTTATGTAATTTTGTTTTAAAGCAAGAAAATCTTCTTTTACATTGTATCCATTTCTCACAAAATAAACATTATTTGAGCTAAAAGCTATATTCTGTAATTTGTAGGAAAGTACATTCTTCAAGAATAACTGCATTTTAGTATGTGTATGAGTCTGGGAAGTATGAATTGCTTTAGGATGTTTCACTTTAAAACAAATTTATCTTTTTGTCCCTAACTTAGTAGTGCACAGTCTAGGAAAGGCATCAGGTACAAGGTTAAAAACAAAAGTTCAAGCTAAACTTATAAAGCATAGCTTACTTCCCTGTTCATGTTATAGAAGGAACTTACTACAGCTTGCTGAATTGCCCATGCCAACAGTAACAGGGAAGTTCTAGTGTTGGTCCAGGCTCTCTGTGTCCTGAATAGCTTCCCAGACAGAATCAGAGGCTTAATTATGCTCTTTAATAAACTGTTGTAAGCAGTTCTTCTATGCAGGGTCCACAGTAGCCACATGTCCATCTTTACAGAGTATAGTCATCAGTTTGAATGGCTGTGTCCTGTACAAATCCAATTTAAAGATAAAAAAAAACCATAAGAAGATGATCAGCAGACCTTGAAGCTGCCTATTTAGAGCAGTTGAAGAGAAGACCAGGAAGACAAGCATTTCATCTGATCACATTCTTTCCCAATAGTAATTATTTATAAATTTGAATAAATTTATACCAACAATTACTATTTAAATATTTGCATTTTTGTTGGTTTTTTAAAATAAGTATGCATTTCTTTCTTGGGAGTAATGTGTAAGGGTCTCTGTCTCCAAACTGTAGGAGACCACAAAACTGATGAAAGATGGATTCTTGGCTCCTACCTTCCCCACCATCTGACATGTGCGCAACCAAAAAGTAGAATATTATTGGCTGTTCTCAGTAACAAGTAAACCAGTGATGCAGTGCCCCAGTATTACTAATGGGGATCCACAAGTCCCTAGTTAGCTGATTGTTATTGAAGATTCATAATCAAATAATTATCATGTCCAGCCACAAGAGACATGTAATAATACAGAACAAAAAATGCTTGGACAAAGGTATATTTTGTCTGTGGTTTTGGCTAATGAAGCCTGGAAAACAAATGTAGGAAAGGACCATAATGAAGTAGCAGGGAACATGCTGCAAAAGATCAAATCTCTGGAATCTACACGTAAACCTGAAGAAGGCCCTTGCCTGAAACCTTTTTGTGTATTGCAGGTGTGGATTTATGGCCAATACGGTATCCTGTTGCTGCCAAATCAGGAGCTGCTGCTGTTGCCAACAACACCATTAAATTTCAAACAGCTTTCCCCTACTCTATCTCCTCTGTCACTGCAGGAAAGCAACTGAACTTCTTTTATGCCCGGCAGTCTCACAGTACTCTAGGATACAGAGGGATACTCTCAAACACCTTCCTACACCACATAGAACCACCAGTTGTTGTTGAATTTAAATGTCACTGGAGTTTGGAGTTACCTGCAGATTTCAGAAGTGGCAGCAGCAAAGTGAACAATGGTACATATCTGGTGGGATGCAGGGGGTCCAATACAATCTCTCCAACCCAAGATTTTACCTATCCTGACATAAAACAACACTGAACTAGATATACCCTTTGTCATAAGGCAGATTCCAGTGATCTTAACATGGTATTCCTTAAAGAGTGCATTTTACAATTCCTTTTATGAATATGTTCCTTTGATAAGTAGTACAGTAGAGTCTCACTAATCCAAGCCTCACTTATCCAAGCCTCTGGATAATCCAAGCCATTTTTGTAGTCAATGTTATCAATATATCGTGATATTTTGGTGCTAAATTCGTAAATACAGTAATTACTACATAGCATTATTGTGTATTAAACTACTTTTTCTGTCAAATTTGTTGTAAAACATGATGTTTTGGTGCTTAACTTGTAAAATCATAACCTAATTTGAGGTTTAATAGGCTTTTCCTTAATCCCTCCTTAGTATCCAAGATATTCGCTTATCCAAGCTTCTGCCGGCCTGTTTAGCTTGGATAAGTGAGACTCTACTGTATGTTCTGAGATCACCTTCAAGTGATTTGAGCAGAACCCCTCCCCCCACACACATAAAATGGAAAGAGCAACAAATTGTAGGGGTATTCATTACATAAAGCCTCTATGAGATTAGATTCCGTTATGAAGCCCAAGGTTTTAGTGGGGGGGGGAAGACTAATTCCATTCCATACCTCACAACCTCTGAGAATGCCTGCCATAGATGTGGGCGAAACGTCAGGAGAGAATACTTCTGGAACATGTCCATACAGCCCAGAAAATACACAACACCAGACTCATTCCACTCCTTTACAATGCTATCCAGTGCTTCCTCAATCTTCATGAATAAACTGAACCACAGGCTCTCAAATAACAGCAATATGCTTATAATATTTTCCCTGCTGTCTCTTCCCAAACAGCAAAAAACTTTGAATACAAACAAAAAACAAACAAAAATATCTAGAGTTCCCACACGTACAGTGAGGATTTGTACACTATTATGTTTTTGTTTTTGCCTGCATTTCCCTTTAGGCAGTGACAAGCCTTGTTTAAGCTGCAGCTAAAGGAACACATTTGATAATACAAGAGAGCTTGCCAGAGACAAATTTCAACCATCATGGATTTACATACAAAAGAAGAAAGGGGGGTTGGGAGAAAGAAGTTTTAATAACAGATAGTGATAGACAACAACACAGTATTTTGGCTTCCTTGACCATGGTCTACTCTTCCAAGAGGATGGACTACTGGCAAGCGATGTGATGAGTCATGGGCCATGTAGTCCCGTTTCTGGTACTGTAGTACCAGATGAAGAGGAGAACTTGGGTTTTTCACCGTCTCAGTCAGAATTGGAACCTTCCCAGCCAGATTTGGGAACCTTGCACCTGCAAGAGATTTGTCTTCCAGAAGTCTGTCAAACAAGCCCTGAGCCTAAATCTCCTGTGTTTTCTCGCCACGAGTTTTGTAAACAACAGAGGGGAGTTCAAGCAGCGTCTCGCAGGAGTGCTAGGATAGCTGCTAAGAATTCAGCTGATTAAGCCTGCTTTCCATGGGAAACTTTAAGGAGTCATGCATCTGGACTCAGAGTTTAGCTTTGGTTTCTGGTTCCCCAGAGAACTGCTCTTTGGTGGGAAAACTAGACCCTATTTAGGTGTTTTGCCCACAAAGGGACCTTGCGGAGTCAATTCGTCAGCTACTGGAGTAAGTTGTGTGTGGACAGCGCGCTCCGTTTCCAAGCCTCGTTCCTGTTTCAAGCCTTGTTCCTGATTCCAAGCCTTCGCTCCCGTTTCCAAGCCTTCGTTCCCGTTTCCAGCCTTGTTTACCTCCACGGACCTTGCCTTGTTTTCCAGGACTCAGCCTTGCCTTGTTTTCCGGATTTTGCCAAGTAATTCCACGGATCTTGTTCTTGCTCCACGTTCCTTGTTGCCTTGTATCAAGCCTTGTTTCAAGTTACTCCCTAGCCTCGCTCAAGTTTCATGGACTAAAGGACATTGTCATCTCCCCTCACTTTGCCTGGCAAAGTGAGTGTTTCGGTTATTGGATTACAACTTTGGACCTTAATATTTCATATTGGACATTGTTTCTTTGGACTAATTTTGACCTTTCCTGAAAGGTCTACTTCTGGACTATTTCATACACTTGCTTTTATTAACTTTATATATTTCCTTAATAAAGATATTAGATAGATTCTGGCCTCTGTGTATGGTTATTGGTGCTCTGCAGCCTGGGTCGTGACAGTTTGACTCCGCCACCCTAAGCACCAATTAACCTAGGCCAGAATGTCTACCGGAACCGTGCCGGGTGGCCAGCCACTTAGCTACACCATCGACAAGGACGAAGTGGACCGCATCCGCGATAAGCTCAATGCGCAGGAGGGAGAAATAAAGGGATTGAAGGAACGCGGAATCCGTCTCCCGGCCCTGGCATTGCCAACCAAGTTTTCTGGAGAAGCTTCTAAGGTTCATGTTTTCCGTCGCCAATGCCAGGCTTATCTAGAGGCCCGTGCTGCCGAGTTTCCCCAAGAAGACATCAAGGTGGCGTGGATTTACAGTCTCTTGGACGGGCCAGCGGCCAACTGGGCGACGGCACTGTTCGACCAAGTCTCCCCACATCTAAGGTCGGCGCAACATTTCTTGGACCACCTTAAGGCGACCTGGGGAATCGAGGACAATTTGGAGGCAGCCGGCCACAAACTCCGGCGCCTCTCCCAAGGGGACAGACCCATGTCCCAGTACATAGCCGAGTTCCGAGTGCTGGCCCACAACACCGGCTGGAATGATGTAGCCCTCAGAGGACAATTTCGGGAGGGTCTCAACATTGAGATGCTGGAAGAAATCTCCAAGGTGGATCCTCCCCATTCTCTTGAAGCACTCATTGATCAATGTTTACGAGCTGAAGTCATGCTTGCCAACAGAAAACAATGGGTCCGAGGCCAGAGCGGTAGAGCTGGGGTGAAACCTCCCGCTCCCACCGGCGTCCAGCCGCGTCCAGTATGGAGACCCCCGCCACCAGCCCCATACCCCAGAGGGAGCGAGGAGGTGCCGATGCAGTTGGGCAATGTGCGTCCCAGACTAGATGCCGCCGAGAAGGCCCGCCGCCAACGCCTAAATCTCTGTTGGTACTGCGGAAACGGGGGCCACTTCGCCAGAGAGTGCCCAGCCAAAGGGAAGCCCGCCGCCCGTCTGGCGGCGGCGTCCTCCACGGAGACGAAGGCGTCTGAGGCGGCTGGCGCACAGCCGGCGGGGGAAGCCAGCGACCGGGCGTAGAGAGGCTCGCCAACCCGGTCAAAAAACCCACTCAAGAGCCGCCAACCGGGGTCCTATTTCTTCTAGTGGTCACCTTGTGGTCAGCAAAAAAAGGGCCCGTCATGGTCCATGCCATGATAGACTCAGGAGCCACAAACAATTTCATTGATAGAGAGTATGCCGACTCTCTGGGATTACAATACCATGACTTCAAGAATGCCCGTGTGGTGCAAGCCATCGATGGCCGCCCCCTCAAGACGGGTCCCGTAAGCCAGTGGTCGGAACCCACCAGAATGTGGATAAGGGAACATATGGAAGAGATTTCCTTCTTTGTTACCGAGGTTCCCCATTTCCCTGTGATTTTGGGAATTCCATGGCTGACACTTCACGACCCAAGCATCTCCTGGTCCAACAGAGAACTGCAGTTTGCTTCAAAATATTGCCAAAACCATTGCCTTGTAGCCAAGGTCTGCCATGCCACAGACACTGAACCCATTATCACCTTGCCCAAGAAGTACTCAGAATATTGGGATGTATTCAATGAAAAAGAAGCCGAGAGATTACCCCCACATAGACCTTATGACTGTGCCATTGACTTGGTGGAGGGGGCCCCGATCCCGCGAGGACATCTCTACTCCCTGACTGAACCGGAGCAAGAAGCTCTCAGGGAGTTCATAGAGTCAAACCTTCGCAAGGGATTCATCAGACCCTCTCAATCCCCAGCCACTTCCCCAGTGATGTTTGTAAAAAAGAAGTCAGGGGACTTACGCTTGGTGGTGGACTATAGAGCATTGAACAATATCACTAAGCGGAACAGCTATCCCCTGCCCTTGATCTCGGACCTACTAGACCGACTTCGAGGAGCCAAGGTCTACACCAAGCTGGATCTTCGGGGGGCTTATAATCTAGTTCGCATCAGAGAAGGGGACGAGTGGAAGACTGCCTTCCAGACTAAATTCGGATTATTCGAGTCCCGAGTTATGAATTATGGATTATGTGGAGCTCCCGCAACGTTCCAGCATTTTGTCAATGACATCTTTCAGGATTATCTAGATCGGTTCTTGATCATCTACCTGGACGATTTTTTGGTGTTTTCTAGATCACAATCAGAACATGAGAACCACGTCAGAATGGTGTTACAACGATTGCGGGATCATGGACTTTATGCCAAGCTGGAAAAATGCGCTTTTGATCTACAAGAGGTAGATTTTCTGGGGTACCGCGTCTCACCACTAGGGCTCTCCATGGACCCGGCAAAGGTTTCAGCAGTATTGGAATGGCGGGCGCCAACCAACAAGAAAGAGGTGCAACGATTCTTGGGGTTCGCGAACTACTACCGCAAGTTCATTCCAGACTTTGCCCGCTGGTCTGACCCAATCACCAGCTGCATCCGTGGGAAACAGCCTTTCCGCTGGACAGATCAAGCAGAGAAAGGGTTCCAACAACTAAAGAAATTATTCACGTCCCAGCCAATCCTTCAGCATCCAGACCCTGAAACCCCTTTTATCGTGCAGGCGGACGCCTCCGATGTGGCAATTGGGGCTGTACTCCTACAACCAGTGGGAGATCATCTTCATCCTTGTGCCTTTTATTCCCGTCAATTGACCGCACCAGAGAGAAATTACACCATTTGGGAAAAGGAACTATTGGCCATAAAGGCAGCCTTTGAAACTTGGAGACATTGGTTAGAAGGGGCCAAATTTCCCATTGAAGTCCATACTGATCATCGGAATCTAGAGCATCTAAGAACTGCCCGCAAGCTAAATCAGAGGCAACAACGCTGGGCTTTATTCTTTGAACGTTTTAACTTCCAAATTCATTATGTAACCCCAGCCCAGACCAAGCAAGCAGATGCTCTGTCACGGAAACCGGAATACGCTGCAGGGCGCAAGGAGACCTTTGAGTCCCAGCTGCTACAACCCGAGAACTTTGCCACGCTCACAGTGGGAAACACCAAATCCACTCCCATTGAATCAACTTCCCCTACTCCAGGACCCCTTTCTGCTCAGGAAATCAGGGCTAGTCAGCAAGCAGATGCCTGGGCACAGGACCAACTTCGCCAAGGATTACATTTTCCCTTTTCGCTTAAGGATGGGCTACTTTGCTATAGAAATCATGTTTACATCCCCCCAGGACCGGGCAGGGAAAAAGCACTTCGTCTGTGTCATGACTGCAAGCCAGCAGGGCATTTCGGGCTATTTAAAACCATGCATTTGATCCTAAGAGATTTCTGGTGGCCCAAGATCCGCAAGGATGTGGAAAAATATGTCAACACCTGCCCAGTATGCCAGCGCTCCAAGACAAGAAGAGAAAAGCCCTCAGGGCTTCTGCATCCCCTCCCTACACCATCCCACCCATGGGAAATAATCTCTGCGGATTTTATCACTGATCTACCACCTTCCTGTGGATTCACCACGATTCTAGTGGTGGTGGACCTTTTCACCAAGTTAGCCCATTTCATTCCCTGTGATGGCCTTCCCACGGCCAAAGAGACTGCAGATCTATTCCTCCAACATGTTTTCAGATTGCATGGATTGCCCAAGAGTTTGGTCACAGACCGTGGGTCCCAATTCACCTCTCGTTTCTGGAAAGCACTACAAAAACTATTGGGCATAGACTCTCGTTTATCTTCGGCTCATCATCCCCAAACGGATGGGCAAACTGAGCGCACCAATGCCACTTTAGAACAATACCTTCACTGTTATGTAAACTACCAGCAGGACAATTGGGCTTCCCTGTTATCGCTGTCAGAGTTTGCCTACAACAATGGGGTCCAGGCTTCTACTAAAGAAACCCCGTTCTTTGCAAACTACGGCTTCCATCCACGTTTCTTTCCCCCTGTCATTGAAACCTCAGAAGTTCCCGCAGCAGAGGACTGGCTGCAGGAACTCACAGCGGTGCAACAACTCTTGCTCCAGCAACTAGACCAAGCCAAGGAGGACTATAAACGTCACGCGGACAAACATCGCCAGCCGGGCCCCGAAATCAAGGTAGGAGACCGGGTTCTTCTGTCCACTCGCTTTTTGCCCTCCCATCGCCCTTGCCGGAAGTTAGATGCCCGTTTCATTGGCCCCTATCCAGTGGTGGCGCAACTTAACCCCGTGACTTTCAAACTCCAACTTCCGCGCTCAATGCGCATTCATCCAGTGTTCCACCGCTCCCTGCTCCTTCCGGCGGATGGTGTGCGCCCTGATACAGACCGGCCGGCCCCCCCTCCTGTTTTGATGAATGGGGAGGAGGAGTTTGAGGTTCAGGACATTTTGGATTCTCGCTTTCACCGCCGCCGCCTACAATATCTCATTGACTGGGTGGGTTTTGGCCCCGAGGAACGCTCTTGGGAAGACGCTTCCACAGTCCATGCTCCTGATCTAACCCGCCGCTTCCATCAGACCTATCCCGCCAAGCCGCGGCCTCGCGCCTCGGGGAGAGAGTCCCAGTTTGAGAGGGGGCTTGAGGAGGGGGATAGTGTGATGAGTCATGGGCCATGTAGTCCCGTTTCTGGTACTGTAGTACCAGATGAAGAGGAGAACTTGGGTTTTTCACCGTCTCAGTCAGAATTGGAACCTTCCCAGCCAGATTTGGGAACCTTGCACCTGCAAGAGATTTGTCTTCCAGAAGTCTGTCAAACAAGCCCTGAGCCTAAATCTCCTGTGTTTTCTCGCCACGAGTTTTGTAAACAACAGAGGGGAGTTCAAGCAGCGTCTCGCAGGAGTGCTAGGATAGCTGCTAAGAATTCAGCTGATTAAGCCTGCTTTCCATGGGAAACTTTAAGGAGTCATGCATCTGGACTCAGAGTTTAGCTTTGGTTTCTGGTTCCCCAGAGAACTGCTCTTTGGTGGGAAAACTAGACCCTATTTAGGTGTTTTGCCCACAAAGGGACCTTGCGGAGTCAATTCGTCAGCTACTGGAGTAAGTTGTGTGTGGACAGCGCGCTCCGTTTCCAAGCCTCGTTCCTGTTTCAAGCCTTGTTCCTGATTCCAAGCCTTCGCTCCCGTTTCCAAGCCTTCGTTCCCGTTTCCAGCCTTGTTTACCTCCACGGACCTTGCCTTGTTTTCCAGGACTCAGCCTTGCCTTGTTTTCCGGATTTTGCCAAGTAATTCCACGGATCTTGTTCTTGCTCCACGTTCCTTGTTGCCTTGTATCAAGCCTTGTTTCAAGTTACTCCCTAGCCTCGCTCAAGTTTCATGGACTAAAGGACATTGTCATCTCCCCTCACTTTGCCTGGCAAAGTGAGTGTTTCGGTTATTGGATTACAACTTTGGACCTTAATATTTCATATTGGACATTGTTTCTTTGGACTAATTTTGACCTTTCCTGAAAGGTCTACTTCTGGACTATTTCATACACTTGCTTTTATTAACTTTATATATTTCCTTAATAAAGATATTAGATAGATTCTGGCCTCTGTGTATGGTTATTGGTGCTCTGCAGCCTGGGTCGTGACAAGCGATGGGGTGCATCTCACACAAGTAGGAAAACATCTTTTTGCACACAGACTCACAAACCTCATCAGGCGCACTTTAAACCAGATCCACTGGGGGAGGGGAACAACAGCCTGGCGAACACTATATTACCCACGACCACAGGGAACCGCCAAAAGGCTAAACGGAGGGCTGCACAAACACAGCAAGGACCAAGTACAGAGAGCACAATAATCCCAAATAAACAGTTCGAGGGGAGGTCACAGGGGCTTACATGTCTTTACACTAATGCTCAGAGCATGGGAAATAAGCAAGACGAACTCCAACTCCTAGCACAGCACCACACATACGATGTCATAGGCATCACTGAAACCTGGTGGGATGACTCCCATCACTGGAATTTAACCATTGAGGGCTATAACCTCTTTCACAGAAATAGAACAAAGGGGAGAGGAGGGGGAGTAGCTTTATATGTCAAAAACAGTTACGTTGCAGAAGAAATGCAAGACTGTAATCCGGGAAACCAGCTTGAAAGCATCTGGATAAGAATCAAGGGAACCGGGACTCAAAAAGATCTTGTCGTGGGTGTCTACTACAGACCTCCGAGTCAGGATGAAGGACTTGATGAAGCCTTCTGTCAACAGCTGACCAAACAGGCACAAAGAAGAGATATAGTAGTCATGGGCGATTTCAATTATCCCGATATCTGCTGGAAAACAAACTCAGCCAAATTCCTCACTTGCCTTGCAGATAATTTTATGGTCCAGAAGGTAGAAGAGGCAACAAGGGGATCAGCAACTCTTGATCTAATCTTAACAAATGTGGAAGACCTGATCAATACAGTTGAAGTGGTTGGATCCTTAGGGGCAAGTGACCATGTGCTCCTGCAGTTTGCAATACAAAGGAATGCTGAAACTAAGACAAGTCAAACACGCATTCTGGACTTTAAGAGAGCTGACTTCCAAAAAATGAAGGAATTACTGAGCGGCATTCCATGGACGCCGATATTAAAAAACAAGGGAGTTAAGGATGGATGGGAGTTTTTCAAAAGTGAAATACTCAAGGCGCAAATGCAAACAGTGCCAACAAAGAAGAAAAATAAGACAAGTGCAAAGAAGCCAGAATGGATGTCCAAAGAACTTCTAACTGAGCTAAAGCTCAAAAGTGACATGCACAAGAAGTGGAAAAGGGGAGAAATCACCAAAGAAGAATTCAAACGTATAGCCAACACCTGTAGGAAAAAGGTTCGCAAGGCTAAAGCGCAAAATGAGCTCAGGCTTGCCAGGGACATAAAAAACAACAAAAAAGGCTTTTTTGCTTACGTTGGTAGAAAAAGGAAGAAAAAGGAGGCGATAGGGCCATTGCAAGGAGAAGATGGCGACAGGGGACAGGGAAAAGGCAGAACTACTTAATGCCTTCTTTGCCTCGGTCTTCTCACAAAAAGAAAGCCATCTTCAACCTCAGCAACATGGAATGGACGAAGGATTCGGAGAAATCCAACCCCAAATAGGGAAACAAGTTGTCCAGGAACACCTGGCCACTCTAAACGAATTCAAGTCCCCAGGGCCAGATCAGCTAGATCCAAGAGTACTGAAGGAACTAGCGGAAGTTATTTCAGAACCACTGGCAATTATCTTCGAGAGTTCTTGGAGAACGGGAGAAGTCCCAGCAGATTGGAGGAGGGCGAATGTGGTCCCTATCTTCAAGAAGGGAAAAAAGAACGACCCAAACAATTACCGTCCGGTCAGCCTCACATCAATACCAGGCAACATTCTGGAAAAGATCATTAAGGAAGTGGTCTGTGAACACTTAGAAACAAATGCGGTCATTGCTAATAGTCAACACGGATTTATCAAAAACAAGTCATGCCAGACTAATCTGATCTCTTTTTTCGATAGAGTTACGAGTTGGGTCGATACAGGGAATGCTGTGGATGTAGCGTACCTGGATTTCAGTAAGGCCTTCGACAAAGTCCCCCACGACCTTCTGGCAAACAAACTAGTAAAATGTGGGCTAGACAAAACTACAGTTAGGTGGATCTGTAATTGGCTAAGCGAATGAACCCAAAGGGTGCTCACCAATGCGTCGTCTTCATCATGGAAAGAAGTGACAAGTGGAGTGCCGCAGGGCTCCGTCCTGGGCCCGGTTCTGTTCAACATCTTTATTAACGACTTAGACGAAGGGTTAGAAGGCACGATCATCAAGTTTGCAGACGACACAAAACTGGGAGGGATAGCTAACACTCCAGAAGACAGGAGCAGAATTCAAAACGATCTTGACAGACTAGAGAGATGGGCCGAAACTAACAAAATGAAGTTCAACAGGGACAAATGCAAGATACTTCACTTCGGCAGAAAAAATGGAAATCAAAGATACAGAATGGGGGACGCCTGGCTTGACAGCAGTGTGTGCGAAAAAGACCTTGGAGTCCTTGTGGACACAAGTTAAACATGAGCCAACAATGTGATGCGGCTGCTAAAAAAGCCAATGGGATTCTGGCCTGCATCAATAGGGGAATAGCGTCTAGATCCAGGGAAGTTATGCTCCCCTTCTATTCTGCCTTGGTCAGACCACACCTGGAATACTGTATCCAATTTTGGGCACCACAGTTGAAGGGAGATGTTGACAAGCTGGAAAGTGTCCAGAGGAGGGCGACTAAAATGATTAAGGGTCTGGAGAACAAGCCCTATGAGGAGCGGCTTAAAGAGCTGGGCATGTTTAGCCTGCAGAAGAGAAGGCTGAGAGGAGACATGATAGCCATGTACAAATACGTGAAGGGAAGTCATAGGGAGGAGGGAGCAAGCTTGTTTTCTGCTGCCCTGCAGACTAGGACATGGAACAATGGCTTCAAACTACAGGAAAGGAAATTCCACCTGAACATCAGGAAGAACTTCCTCACTGTGAGAGCTGTTCGACAGTGGAACTCTCTCCCCGGGGCCATGGTGGAGGCTCCCTCTATGGAGGCTTTTAAGCAGAGGCTGGATGGCCATCTGTCGGGGGTGCTTTGAATGCGATTTCCTGCTTCTTAGCAGGGGGTTGGACTGGATGGCCCATGTGGTCTCTTCCAACTCTACTATTCTATGATTCTATGATTCTACTCCCATTGAAATACTGGTAAGTTTATGTTGGTTAAAACTGTTCTTCATTTTAAATATTGCATCGGTCTTTCATATTTTTTTACACTACAAGTAAGTCATGTGCATACAAATTTGTTCCTATTTTTTTCAAACTATAGTCTGCCCCCCACCCTCCACAACAGTCTTAGGGATCATTTTCTGGCCCTCTGTTTAAAAAGGTTGAGGACCTCTAGTGTAGTGGTTTGAGAAGTCGACTATGACCCTGGGATCCAGGATTCAAATCCTTTCTCAGTCATTGAAATATGCTGGGCAAGTCATACTCTCTCAGCCTCAGAGGAAGAAAAACCAAATCTCCTCTAAACAAATTTTGTGATGAGAACCTCATTATATGTTTGTCTGGGAGTCACTATAAGTTTGATATGAAATGAAGACCTGCAGCAACAACAATGATGTGTCAACATAGAGTGATTTTAGTTTACAGTAAGATGTAATGGAGACATGAGTGCCAATTCAGATTACCTATTTGTCCAATCAGATATAAAAATACCAGCATGGTTCTTTTAAAATAATAATAATGAATATCTTGTTCGTTTAATTAATTAAGCAAAAAAGAGACTTTTAAGAGGAAGACATTTTTTCCAATTAGCATTTGGCCAGCCTGCTGATTAGGCATCAATGTCAAATTTTTCTTAATGCTTTATCTATGCCTATATTACAAACTAGTATATCTCTGCAAAACAAGAGTTCATGGTAAACCAATGAGTATACCCACTATTAAAAGTCCCTATCGGTGAAGAAAATAGAGTTGTTTGCTAGGGTCAATGCACTCATGACCTTAAGCTGACACAGTTGAGAGCAGAGCAGCCAAAGTCAGTTTGAGGAAGTTTCATAGGGTTAAGAGATCATGACCAGAGGGAGAAGAGAGCCTGTGCTTAAAACAAAATTTAAAGATCAGCTTTATTTCCCTTAATATGAAAATTATAAACTAATAGCATAGCATAATTAAACAATGTTAGTCTAAATATTTTATTCCCTACCTTTCCTATATCTAAACTGAGAGGGAGAATATATGGATTTGAAGCCTTTCTTCAGCATTAGAGAACAGTTATGAACCTGCCTGTTCCATGAGATGCAGCAGATGTCAGAAAGATAAATGTCAGTATTGGTTTACCTAGGTGAATCAGAGTGATCACTAGAAAAGGAGAACATCTCACAATTACAGTGAATTCAGTTGATTGTGGCCACTGGCCAAATGGAAAAGTTGTCATTGCGCTTCCTGTATCTTTAATAGTTGTGTGGCAGAAAGAAATTCAACAAATATAGATAGTGATAGATTCAACTTGTTGGCTATTACTAGTGAAATTATTTAGTCCATGGTATTAAAAATGCTAGATTCCTGACCATTTCATGCATCAACATCAAGTTGAATCAACTACAAGTTCCCTTGATTACAGTGAATATTTTTAAACATGACTAAATCTGGATTCAGCCCAGAGTTAATCAAACAAGTTGTCTTGAGTCCATTGAATAAGGTGCATCTATACTGTAAATGCAGTTTGACACCACATCAACTGCCATGGTTCAAGGCTATGGAATTATGGGAGTTGTGGTTTTACAAGGTCTCTACCAAATCGTGCTGGTGTTTCACCAAATTTCAACTCCATGGCAGTTAAAGTGGTGTCAAACTGCATTAATTCTAAAGTGTAGATGCACTCCAAGAGTCCTGTTAATCTCTCTAATTCTGAATGTAGTATACCCAGATAATGTTTGTAAAAAAATTGCACTGCGTACCTGTTCAGGAAACTATGTACCTTCTTTCACTTGAACAATGCTTTTGGGTAAGTGGCCATTTCCTTATATAAATTCAGTATCTGAATTCTCTCAACATAATTGTGAGTAGCAGTGATTTTTCTTCCTTTTTAACAATTGCAAGCAATTCAATATCATAGCGGAATGTTTACTATTCTAGTGGATTAGTTATCTTTGCTCACATTTAAGATTAGTGGGCCTATTATCAATTCTCCTGACCTTTTTTTAAAAAAAAATCAAACTAAGAGCTAAGCTAGATGCAATTAAAAAGAAGCTCACACAGATATAGAATTGGTGATGTTTTCCCCCCAAAGGAAATAAGGAAAAGTCCAATGCTGTATTGTATATCAAAGACTTCCATTTCCTGATTGGCCAAGTGAAACAACGTTTTACCAGGTTTCCTATAAAATCTACTGAAGTTAGTGGAAATGCATTGATTGCGTAGGATGGGGACTGGGACAGAGATGACAGACATAATCAAGAAGAAGGTGTTAAGGGAATCCCTGGAGCTGTGACTATCAAGGAGCAGAAACAAATAAGGGCTTTAAAATTATTAACCTTTCCTTTTCTGGGGGTTCACAGGCCCTGCCTGAGGCATTGTTCCTATTAAAATCAGGCTACCAGAACATTGGCTAGGTGCAGTGTTTGAAAGGTAATTTTCGCTTGTCACATTCACATAAAATAATTGTGTGTGCAATCCAAGTTGTGATCAGAGCCACATTTTGCTCATTTAATTGCCTTGGTTATGGGGAAACCACTATTATAAGAAAGCTATCACCTACTATACTAAAAGAAATACATATGCCATAAAATCATAAAACAGCCTTATCTTGTGGAAGTGGCAGTCACTGACAGAAAGTGTTTACTTCTCTGTGTGTGCATTTCTGTACGTGCATATGTGTGTGTGATGCCAGCTGCAGAAGACAACAGTCAGATTGTTTACTCATCTATTGATAGTTTTTAAATGTGATTTCCATGAACATTAGTCAAGTTAAAAACTCAGTTGCTCAATTATCCCAATGCAAAAAAAAGAGGGGGCAACAAGCAGAAGCATACAAAAGAAACACAGCTGCAGCCAAAGTGAATTCATTTTTATATTGGAGCAATACATTCATGGAACCTTTTTTGGGGGAGAATTTGCCCCACTCTAATAAAAGGCTCTGAGCAAGTAATATGGTAAACAACTGTGAATAGCAGCCATTCGAAGTACATCGTTAAGTATTTGTGGTGCATCACTTGTTAGCTGTGGTAAACACTGTTATTATGTATGAGCAAAATGTTCATCATTATGAAAACTAGGGTGTGTATGCTGGGAGGATCCGTATATATCAGGAATCCTTGGAGTGCACGTACATGCGAAAGTTGTGTCATTTTCCCTATTTATAAACCACAAAGAGTAACTTTCATACATTATGGTCCACTTCATCAGGTTATGCTTCTTAATAGGGGACAGGACGCACGCAACCCTTCAGATGTTCTTCGGTCACCATTCTTGGCATCTTTCTTTATTGGCCATGCTAGCTATGGCTGCTAGGACCCACAGACTAGAAGCATCTGGAGGACTTTATGGTTTCCATCCAGTGAAATGGGGTATATTCTATGAAATTTCATGTTATAATAGAAGTGTCCATCTTTAAAATTGTACAAGATCCTTGTTGTTTTGGGAAAACAAATGAAATGTCGACCCATTTGGAAATGTTTGTAAAGAGAAAAACACCCTTGAGCTATATTTAACCTTTATGATTCTGCTCCTTAAGATGCAGATCAGGTTTATCCTCTCAGTTGTCCCAAATTGCAACTCACTCACTTTATCCTGTAGAATCTTTTACAAACTTCTCCACTTCTATTCATATGGATAACATTTATTGATCTGATGTATACAATAGGGATCATGTCTTTGATATAGTTAAAACTTATTAAATATGACTCACAGGTTTTATTGAAGAGGTAGAGAATTTCAGCTCTCTCTCCTGCAACTCTGGAGGGAGTGCCTTCAAGGTGTGAGAAGGAATGTTAGTCCTACTGTGGTACCTGATCAGGACTAATGGGAAGATTATGGTTTCACGACAGTTGTTAGGGCCCTTCTACACTTACCTAAAACCTGGGAGGAAGTGGGTTATCCATCCTTCCCTTCCACCTCTTTTTCAAGCATCACAAATATTACAGAGAAGCCTGCATTGCTGTCAGGCCTCTCCATGAGTCCAAAGAACTGTGATGTTTGTGGGGATTGACCCCTGGGACTCTGGATGCAGTCCCAGGAATAAACCCCCATAGGGCCCACACCTGGAAAGATCCAGACTTTAGCTTAAGGTCTGGATTGTTTCAGGTGTTTAATTAATGTGGACTAAACTTGGAAAACCCAGTTTTCTCCACATTAATTCGCTTTTACCTGGGCATCATTTAGATGCCTCAGATAAAAGCGAGACAGGTCCCGTGTTTTGGGCCTGTCTGGAAGGACCCTTAGTCAAGTTGCATTCCTTAACTTTACCATTTAGGACAGTGGTTTTCAACCTGGGGTCCCCAGATATTTTTGGCTTACAACTCCCACAAATCCCAGCCAGTTTACCAGCTGTTAGAATTTCTGGGAGTTGAAGGCCAAAAACATCTAGGGATGGCAGGTTGAGAACCACTGATGTAGGAAGAAGTCTTATTCAATTTTTACTTCTTATATAAAATAATTTGATACTTATAGGGCACCGGAACATCTTGATTCAATTCTACTTTTATCAGATAGTTACATTTTGAGCTTTTAGTAGTTGAGGGCAACTTTTGTTGAAAAATTAGGGAATGTATTTGGAAATAGTTGATGGGTGGGTGGTAGTATGCATCTACATAAATATTGGCTGTAGAAATTCCTGTACATAATAGCTTTCAGGTTTCATAAAATCACAGTGCAGTATATGTGTTCACCTGATTTCAGAAGTGGACACAGATCCAACTTATGTGTTAATTTCACAAGCAGCCACAGCTTCAAGGGAGCTGCTTTGTACTGTGTTTTTTTACACTGCTTTGTACTTTGTTTTTTGAATAATTAGTCTTATAGACATGCCTATAGACATAGTATAATAGGTAACTACTGTTTCCTATAGCACCAGAATGGTGTAGTAGTTTGAATTTTGGATGAGTACTCTGTAAGACTAAGGTTTTAAGACTTAGTCATGGAAAGCCACTGGAAGTACAAAAAGGCAAAGGTAAATCCCTCCAGATGAATGTTGCCAAGCAAACCCTGTGATAGGTTTATCTTAGGGCTTCCATTAATCAAGCACACATGAACAAATTGTTTCCCATTTTACTACAAGACATATTTTGTCATAGTGTGACAAAATAGAAATTAAAATCCGAGGCTACCTCCGACAGTACATCCATTCAACCATGCTGCATTTCCATGTAATATATATTTAAATACTACAAATTATTAAAGATATATAACTATAAATGTGATAACTACCCAAGAATTCACCCCACAATCACTGGATTTGGACAATAGAAACATCTAATTACTTCAACCCTCCCTCCCAAAACCTGCATGTGGAAGGAGACGACTATGAGGCCCCTTCCATACTGCCATATAAAATCCAAATTATCTGTTTTAAATTGGATTATATGGCAGTGTAGACTCATATATTCCAATTCAAAGCAGATAGTGTGGATTATCTGGTTTGATAATCTGGATTATAAGGCAGTGTTGAATGGGCCTGAGAGAGTGATTTGTCAAAGGCTACTGAGTACTGTGGCTGAGCAGGATTTTTTAACTAGGTCTCTAGTCCCCAAGCAAAAACACAATGTTTAGAGTTGCAGCTCATGTTTATATAGTGGGAGTATTTACATTCTGTTGGCACAGAAGACAACATTCATTTTAAAAAGAAAAGATGCTCTAAAATAGGTTTTCATTTTGCATAAAATACTGTCCTCTATGTTACTTTCTTTCAAACTACCAATCCTTCTCCATAGTTTTCATTCATTTCTTTCCTCAAGCTGAAAGCACACAAGGGAGGAAATGCTACAGCACACCAGGGACCCAGCTGAAGCCCCAAAGACAGGAGCTGTTTGCAATGCTTCTTCTTTCTCCATAAATACAGCTGAGACTATGACTAGATAATTGGCTAAGTGCCTGTCAGCTTAATAGCGGAGAGGGTGAGTGAGATTTGTACTTACTATTCAAAGCCATGGATGCTTTCTGCCAGTGGATTTCAACATAGGGTTTGTTTTGCTAAGTTAGTAAGGAATGTGAATGGGTCTGAAAGAGTTGTCTCCTCTGCCCTGTTCCTACACACAATGATTGGTGTGAAAAAGCACAGCAGGAAACAGACAACGTGGAAGATAATAGAATTCACCCATGCCATATGCAGTCATCTATCATAATTCTAGCTAGATGGGGAGATCTTTAAGTTGCAGTGGTGACCAAAACTATACAAATACCAATGCTAAATTTAAAAATGCGCATTTCTAAATGCTTACGAACTGCAGAGACAGATTTATCCCATCTCTGCAACTCTGAGGTGAATGGAAAGCAAACATGCCCAGATTTTCTCAGCTCTTCAATTGTTAAAGACATATTGTTGCTCTCTCGATCAGAAATTTATGGAAGCACTGTTTCCACCAGCTATATTTAGTGAAAAGGCCGAACACCCATTCTTCACCCAGTGACATATGCAGTACTTCATATGTATTTCAGCTGGCTTTAGCAATTCATAATACGGAGGGCCTTGCACACCGCCATATAACCCAGATCACTCAGATAGCCTAGTTCTGCTTTGAACTAGGCTATCTGAGTCCACACTGCCACATATTCCAGTTCAAAGAAGATAATGTGGGATTTTATTCAGCTGTGTAGAAAGGGCCAATGGCTAGGTTTCATTTAAATTCCCTCTTCTCCCCCGAATTTCTTTTTGTTCCTTGCTTTCCCGCTTTCAGCTTCTTCCTCTCTACTACTTTTGCTTCCCCTTCCCCTTCACTATCCACATCGTTGGCAGTTATCTCCCACTTGCTCACTTTTGCATGTTCTAGTTCCATTAAACCAGTGGTGCAGCGGGTTAAACCGCTGAGATGCTGAAATTGCTGGTAGAAAAGTTGGTAGTTCAACTCCAGAGAGTGGGGTTAGCTCCTGCTGTTAACCCCAGCTTCTGCCAACCTAGCAGTTCGAAAACATGCAAATGTGAGTAGAACAGTAGGTACTCTGGCGGGAAGGTAATGGCACTCCATGCAGTCATGCCAGCCACATGACCTTGGAGGTGTCTACGGACAATGCCAGCTCTTCGGCTTAGAAATGGAGATGAGCACCAACCCCCAGAGTCAGACACGACTAGACTTAATGTCAGGGGAAATAGATTGACACAATTTCCTATTTAGAAGCTTTACAGAGAGGAAATGAAAAGCTTCTTGACATGCAACACAAACAAATGTACATCTTTCATTGCAAAGGAATTGTTTTTGTGATATTCTCAAAATGCTATCTATTATAGCCATAAAGTTCTTACCAGTTTGATTGATCATTGTTTCACCATAAAAATCAGGCTTGATGGTTTGCTGAGTTACTAAGAATTCTTTGTTAGTTTATGTTAGTCCACTTCCCAGAACTACAGTTCACTCAGATATCCTGAATACTGTCCTGATTACAGAATGAAATTGATTTCATCATTAATTTTCTTTTTCTTCAGAGCACCTATTTACTTTCTCACAAAATTATTTACTACACGATTCTTTATGATGGATATTATATTGTACAGATATTAGACAGATGCAACTGCACTGTGTGGATGCAACTTTATTCTGAGTAGCCACAGGCCAGATAATGACCATAAACAGGAAGTAGGTGAATTACTACAAGGCAACTAAACTGAGTTACATGGCAACTGTACCTTTTTATTTCTCACATGTCTCCCTCTCCTTCCATTACTCACCAGAACCTTCTCCTACCCTCACATATTAGGCAGCATTTTATGGAGACAATTTTGAAGTCAAAAACAGAAAGGGTTTACCAAGAGGCTTGTGTCACACTAAAAGAGGACGTGTGTGGTTCCATCAATGAGAAAAAACTAGTATTTGAACCGATCAGCTAATGGCCTACCTTAAACTAAGAGCAAGCAAATTAGAAGAAAATATATCCCATCTAAATGTTGGAAGTAACCTCTTTATGTATTCGCTGTTGACAGTAGAAAAGACTGCCTTGAGCAGGTATGCCTTGTTTGGAACTCTTTTATCAGAAGTTAGATAGCTTTAGTTGTGGTTTAATGAATGGTAGAAAGTTGAACTGGATGGTCCCTGTGGACCCTCCTATGATTTGGAGATAAATTGAAGGCCCTTACTCTTAGAAGCCTGTTTTCTAACTCAATGCATGTATTTATTTATTTGTTTATAGTATTTATATTCTGCCCTTCCCACCTCGAAGGGGGCTCAGGGCGGATCTCAATGTACATATCTATGGCAAGCATTCAATGCCATTAGACAAACAACATCTAGACAGACACAGAGGCTATTTAACTTTCCAGCTTCTAGCTTTGTGAGGGTATGCTCAATTCTGGCCACAGGAGGAGCTGCTGCTTCATCATCCACTGTGACAACGAGTCCTTTTGATGGAGTACTTCCTCATCCAGCATGCACGCTACTGGACATTTTTATGGTTTTGTAAATTCGGGTTGCTTAGGTAAACAACGAGCTGGGGATATTTAACAGTAGGGTACTCAATCCGACTTGGGCTTTGAACTCACGACCTCTTGGTCAGTAGTGATTTATTGCAGCAGGCTACTAACCAGCTGTGCCACAGTCCAGCCCGGCATAGGATACAGCGATAGTTAATTTTAACTAATTAGTTTGAAAAAAAGTTCCCCTGAAGGACCCCTAGTATGTATGCCAAATTCCATGGACTTGGATTTTACAGACTTGAGCTACAGTGAAAGCAGAAGATAAACACATAGACTTTTATTATTACAGCAGATAGATTAGCTCATGTGCATTAGGGATATGAAGAATATTCTCATTCTTGATGAGACAAGTTGTCTCAACATATTAAGACAACCTGTCAAAAAATATCAGTCTCTGTGAGAGTTCTCACTTCCAGTATAAGAAGAGAATTTTATTTATCTAATTTATGCAAAAAGTCTGCACAATTTTTTTTTACTTTCTCCTTTGTGAAATGCAGGGTTGATTGGTGAAAAAAGATGCAAGCAACTCATCCACTGTTTCCTATTTCTAAAAGTTCAAGAAACAAGGCCACAAAGATAGTTTATGATTTCTGTACAATCTGTGTCATAGTCTGTACAAATTTTGCAACTTTTAAAAAATACATGGTTGAGAACTAGAAAATACTTGGGATATTTTGTAGATTAGAAGAAACAATCTAATGTTTCTCATTCTGATGCACACGATTGAAACAAGTGAGGATGTACTGTGCATGTGTTGCTTATGCTCATTTCCTCAAACAAATTACTCCTTGAGGTTAAAGGACAGATGCAGGCATAAAATAAACTAATGTAAGTCCATTTTTGTTCTCAGGCCCCATCCGTAAAGCATTGGAGATGCAATTTCACATGCTCTTTGGGTACCTTGCATAGCTATATCAATTTTAATGCCAGCTAAGTAGGGAAACATATGGCACTTTGCAGCAAATTGAAGTGCGTACGCAGACTCAGGGGAACAGGTTCAAGCAACACAATCTGACATAGTTTCTCCTCTTTTACTTTCTTTGACATAAGTTACAGATTTTGTATTATAATGTTGCATATATATCAATCAGCAAAGCCCTCTTTTGTTCTTTCCCCATGCAAGTGTCACTTGTGATTTGTTAACTCACCTATACAAGTCTTTGAAAGTGTACAGTTTGAATGCATATATTCCAAATTCCAAGCAGGTACCATTTTCAACTCCTCCATTAGGAAATATATTTTACAAGTTTCTCTCCTGCTAGGGCTGTATATCTTGAAACATCCTATCTCCCCTGGTATACATACTAAAGGTTTTAGTACTGTATTAAAGTATATAAGGTGTCATCAGCAACAATATAATGTGATCTCCAGCCTGACCTCTCATATATGCATATGTATACATATAAATGCATACACATATACACATCCACACATGCACAGATTTACATATTCCTTTCTATCTAATCCTTGCAATATGCACACCAAAACACATAAGCAATGCCATCATTTTTCTTCTCTTTTGTCCAGTGAATAGTGCATCACTACTGCACTCTGAAAAACTGTGTTGTCAGTGGCTTCACACAAGAGCTTTTGGGTATAGTGTTGTATGAAAAAAAGTGTTAGTTTTTTGTATTTTTGTTAATACTATTATTTCTGCAGATTCACAGAGGTTTGTTTTTTTCCTGCATTATACATTCAGCTGTGCCATCTTCAGTTACTCCTGTTACAGAGCTAGAGCTATAGAAATATATAAAGGTCAACAACATTCCCTGTTTCAAAATATCTAGAAGGGTTTTTTCTCCACTTCTACACAGGTTTGATGAATTTCAGGAGCATTTTCTTAAGGGCATCATAGCTTCTCTCTCATCCTCTTGTTCTTTACCTCTAAAACCCAGCAGGAGAAAAGTAGGCCCCAAAATGAATAATTGGACAGAAAATGGATAGAGAGACAAGCTGCTTAAGGTTAGCTCAATATAGACAGGAATCACCTCTGATACACATTTTCCCATTAGAATTTAACCAGATTCATCCCGATACCATGTTTAACATGTTAAAAAGAAACAATCAAATACTCACAATCTACAAATTACAATATTGAAACACTGTTGAGGTACATTAATTACTAATCATGTGCAAGACACAAAGTTGGAGGTGTCAACAGACAACACCGGCTCTTTGGCTTAGAAATGGAGATGAGCACCAACCCCCAGAGTCAGAAATGACTAGACTTAATGTCAGGGGATACCTTTACCTTTACTTATTATTATATATTATCAGTAGTATATTTAATATATTAGTATTGTTCTATTACAATATTATTATAAATTATATTGTATTATATTGTATTACATTATATTATTATTATATGTATATATTATATTATTTTATTAGCATAGCATAATATTAGTATTATATATTATTATAGTGTACTATATTATTATACCACAATATATATAATACACTGCCAGTATATTGTATTAGTATTATATAATATATTGTACTAAATCATAAGTTGTAGCATACATAATATATATCTTATTACAACATTATTAATATTACATATAATATATTAGTATTATTATGTTGCAATGTTATTATTTCTATATATTATTATACTGTATATATTGAGGGGCTCCCAAGTGATGTCCGAAGGGGCTGCCTCCTCTTCACTGTATTATAATGATTACATAATACCTTGAATTTCTGAGCTATAAATGTAATAAATACATGGTGTTACCCTACAGCAGGGGTCCCCAAACTAAGGCCCGGGGGCCACATGCGGCCCATTGAACTCATTTATCTGGCCCCTGCTGCAGCAGCTCCCTCCTCCTCCGCCGAGAAAGGTGCATGCGGCACGGGGTAGGAGGGAAAGGCACGCACCTTTCCCGTCTCCTCCCTCGCCTGGTGCATGCCTTCCAAAGCTTTGCTTGTTTATAATGGTACTAGCTTTGCCTGGCCACGCGTTGCTGTGGCTTATGGGAATCCTTTGTTGGCCAGGTGGAATAGCAGTGAATAGCCTTGCAGTCTCAAAGCCTGGCCGTTTTCTGGAGTAGCTGGAGCTTTTTGTTATATGAACGTAGAGGCATGGATGAGGGGTTGTGCTGCCAAGTTTAGTGTTTCTGGGATGTGTAGTTTTGTTGTTTTGTCCTAGGCCGAAATTTCATTACCCTTTTATATATATAGATTAAGGGGTGCTTTGCTAGTGCTTTTGGTGCACAAAGGCAGGAGGAGGTTGGACTAAATGGACAAGGGCAAAGTCAGAAGGAGGCTGGACTAAATAGCCAATTATTATTATTATAATTATGATTAACATTGAGGCTGTATATTCCTGTTTTGTTTTTTTACTTCAAAATAAGATATGTGCAGTGTGCACTGCATAGGAATTTGTTCATGTTTTTTTTTTTAAAAAAAAAACTATAGTCCGGCCCTCCAACGGTCTGAGGGACCATGAACTGGCCCCCCGTTTTAAAAGTTTGGGGACCCCTGCCCCACACGAGAGAGCCAATGAGATATAGTGGTTGGGTGTTGGACTAGGAGTCTGGAGACCAAGTGTGAATATCTGCTTTAGAAACCCATTACATAACCTTGGCCATTGTACTCCCTCAGCCTGAGCGGAAGGCAAAGCCAACCGTCTTCTGAATTTAGCTTGATAAAATAATCCCACCTTAAAATCACCATTAATTGGAAATAACTTGAAGGCACACAACAGCAAACCCTGAGGGAATCATATTATGCTCAGCTCCCCATTGAACATTAACAGAAAACCTAGGTTGGGCTTTAAAAAGGTGATCCTGACTTTTAAATCAATTTTGGACAAGAGTCATTTCTGATTGTCCCCTGCACAAATCCAAATTCAAATGAAGACTGTATTACACACCAAAGGATTGTATAGGTTTGTGACTGAGAAAGTCGCATAAAGACAGGTAAGCATGTACTAGAGAAAAATCCTTACTGAGCTAGGGAGCATATAGTACTTGAATGTGGAGAGTAGATAAAATCCTGGTTTTGAGGCTCCCCTAATCTGTTCAAATAAGAATACCTTTTATTTGGAAGTCATGTCAGTAAATTTAAGCTGTTTTATAACCTGGGCATGTATACAGCCAGCCTTTAATGAAATGCTCTCCACTGCATTTCCTGTTATAAAGTATATGCTAATAACAGCTATAATCTATGCAGCTCTCCATTTTCCTTTATCTGGATTGTGCAGGACACAAACTTTGTTTTAATGCCATGTTACTGTTCTGCTTGAAGAAGCTTTATCCACATGCACAGCTCCAAAAATATCAATAAAATATCTGAAGGCCAAAAGGCACTGCATTCATGTTATTACTGGAAATTTAATCCTAGCCGTTCTTTGAAGGCATACTTGCAGCTTTCATAAAATGAATGCCTTTAGGCTGAAATTTCTCAATTATATTCCACCTCACATTTTTAATCTTTGTTAAAATTAGAAATTGCCCATTCATTCTTAGAACAGCCAATTCTGCCTTTTATTTTGATTTTCCTCTCCATCTTCCACTGATTTGTTTAAAATGTAACCATAAAACATAGGCAGAACATATGACCCTGATCCTCCTAGATACAAAACATCTTCTGGGAGATGCTAAATACTGCCATCTCTCCACAAACCTTTTCTGCATGTACTGGAGAACAGGTCACAAAAGTGCCTATTAACTTAAGAAGTACAAAGTGAAAGAGAAAAAGCATGTGTAGTGGTTTGAGTTTTGGGTTAGGACACTGGGAGATCAGAGCTTGAATTGCTGATTGGCCATCAAAACCCAATGAGTGACCTTGAGTAAGACACAACCAGTCTCAGAGAAAGGCAATGGCAACCCCCCTCTGTACAAATTCTGTCAATAAAACCATGTGATAGGTTCACTTTAGGGTTACCATAAGTTAGAAATGGCATGAAGGCACACAAGAACAACAAATGAAGAAAGATTCACTGGATGAACTAAGATGTCAATCTGCTTCCCCATCTACTTTCCCAAAATATCTGGACAAGCAAAAACTTTCTCACTGCCAGAGCCCAAAATTATTAAAGAGCAAATAACATAACGATGAATAGAAACAAGTGTATATTCATTCCTTCCATCCACCATATTTTACTTGCCATGGTCGCCTCCCTGCCTCTCTTCTTATAGGATAGCCAGCATTCCAGGACCTATCCCAGATGAGCCCTTTGCTCTACTGTCTTACATAAATGAGGCCTGGTCACTGGCTACTCTAGTGGGAAAATAAAAGTCAAATAAGAAAGTGAAGCCTATTAAAATGAACTACTTCCAGCAGAAGCATACAACAGAATTGCAATGCAACACCGAGAAAATACCTAGAGGAAATAAAAGAATTGTAAGTGAAATCGTGCATATTGGTCCCATGGATATGGGGGTCATACAGTATTGTTATGCTACCATGCTACTGTATAACCAACATGGGAATACCTTCCTATCTTGTTTTTTTGTAGTTATCTAACATTTATATCTCACTATAGTTCAGGGCAGGGGAGAATAAGAGAGAGGGGGGGGGGGAAGAGGGAGAGAGAGAGAAGAACCACCGGTATTAAATAAGCTAGATGACTTGGTGAGCAGTCAGCTCATCCCTAACTACTGCACCTTTCACAGGAACACCTCAGCAAGTGAGAGTCTAAAAGTGACAGGCTAAAACCCAGAACCTCAATCCATGGCTGATAGTGAATGAGAGACTCCCTCCTGGGCACAGAAAAGACTGGGTGACTTGGAAGGTGCTGAAAAGACTGCACTCTGGCACCACGAGATGTAGAGCCAACCTTAAGAAATGGGGTCACAAAGTGGAGTCCACAACATGCAAGTGTGGAGAAGAGCAAACCACAGACCACCTGTTACCATGCAGTCTGAGCCCTGCCACATGCACTATGGAGGACCTTCCTGTAGCAACATAGAGGTACCTCAAGTGGCCAGCTACTGGTCAAAGGACATTTAGTATAATGCCAAGTTTTTGACTTAGTTTGTGTGTATAAATACATTTCAACTGTACCCTGCTTCACTATTGCTATGATAAATAAATGCTGCATTTTTCTTATTCTAGCCAAAGATCAATTGGCATCCTTTTTATTATTATTTTGTTGCTTGAGTGACTACATAGTCCAGTGGAAGATTCTTCAAATACAGTATGGTTTCCATGGGTGATCTTTCACAAACAACTCATAGTAGCCCAAACAGATTTAGCACTTGCCTAAAGAAAGGAATGACCCTTTTCCAAGAAGCATTCTATCTACGGTCTATACTGTCTATAAACAAAATGCTTCCTAATAAATCAACAGCTTTCATGGTGTAATCGAAGATAGTTAATTTGAACTCACTATCAGCTCACAGATAAATGCTTTTTCAACCCTTGAACTGCTGCTAATTGTTAGAGGAATTGGAATTTGGCACAGTCTGTTTTCAGTAACTGAAGTTGTAGACATATACCTTATGTAGCAAAAACAAGATACACGAGAAGAAAAGTCAGCCCTCTTTAGATACTCGAAGAAGAATGCGGTGGAAAAAATTTCAGATAGGTCTAGTAAATGGCCAAAAACCAAGAATTCAAGTCTGATCACTAGGTGGCAACTCCAAGAAATGAAGAACACAGCTCTTTTAACCATTTCCCTGCACTGGATTTTTCTGCTATGCAATCTAACCTTTTAAAAACAGAAAAAATAATGCTACATACTACATAGTACATATGTGCTACATTCACCCCACTATAAATGTGTACTGGATCTGGACAGAAAGGTGAACTAAAACTCACAATTTCCATATGGAAAATCCAAGCAAAGAGGCAGTAAGTAACTAAACCTATAATCTAAAAAGCAACAACAGAAGACCAATGCTTTCATTCCTGATTTATGGGATTCCCAGAGGCATTTGGTTGCAACTAAGAAAATACTAGTACTAGTTAAAATATTAGCTAGTTCTTAAAGCTTTTCTTGTGTTCCTTGGGAAGTGTTTCATGTGTTCCTTTGGAAGCAGAACTATGTTTCAAGCCTGAAGCCAGCAGTTGGGGGGGGGATTATAGGTTCACCCCCCCAAATTTTAGGCTAAATAAACCTGGTTTTCTCATGAATTTTAACTGGTTAACAAAATCCCCAGGCTTTTTATTGTGTCAGAAGCATACTGATAACATATTGCAAGTTGCTTCTGGTGTCAGAGAATCGGCCGTTTACAAAGGCATTGCCCAGGGGATACCTGGATGGGTTACCATCCTGCTGGGAGGCTTCTCTCATATCCCCACATGGGAATCTTGGGCTGACAGACAGAAGTTTATCCTGTCTCGCGTATTCGAACCACCGACCTTCAAGTCAGCAGTTCAGTCAGCACAAGGGGTTTAATCCATTGCACCAGTGTGGCCCCATGCTAGGTCTATGAGTAGCAAAAATTAGAGTCCCTCCAGAACTGCAAGAACTATCTCAGCCAAATTTTGATAGTTTATTCACACTATCATTACCTGCCTTTCTGCCAATTTACGTTGCAATAGTAATAATTGCCAACATAGTGGAAGTGACCAAGTTTTGATGTCACAGATGTTTAACATTTTTTACATGAAGATGACATAACCCACCAAAACTGATATTAGAACCAGACTCCTCAGGTAAAACTCCATAAGAGAAACTTAAGTTTAAATACAATTTACAGTGTTTTCGTGCTTGCTTTAAAGTTTCAAGTATTTCTATAGATCTTGATTTTAGGCATTCCAATTTAAAGTGAAAATATATATATACAAGAGATCTTTTAAAGTGCTGTATCTTTGATTCTAATAAACATTTTTTCTTAAAATTTGAACACAATTGTAGATTTTATTATATTATATTTATTATTTATTATATTAGTTACTACTATACTTCTCACACTTCAGTTGTTTTAGTTGTTATTAAGGTAATACTGTTGGAGATTAGAAGTAACTCCTCTGACATAAAATTATTCACTTATGAAAATATTTACTTTGAAAAAGGAGCTGAAATAATTACTAAAATTAAGTTAGTTGCTTTTTTAAATATCTGAATGTAATAAGTCACCTTGCTGTTGCTTCAACATTTGCAAAAGAACAAAGCAGCAAAATGAAGTTCAAGACACCACTTGAAGCATGGAATAATCCTTGTTCATTAGTTAGTCAGACTGTATCTCTGTAACAGTAATATGTGTTAAATTCTCTTGATTTGGTTCTCTGATTGCAGTTGCTCTGGGCAATATTTGTGTTTTATCTCTAATCCAAATTAAAGACTGACATATTTCTATTATACAGTAAAAACACTTATATTTTGTTGTAAGCATTGTAATTTTAGATTCGAAATTCAATGTCAGTTGTCGCCTTTATCAAATTATTGCATTTCTATACATCCCACTTCAAAGAAAATTTATATGTGTGTGAATGCAGTTAAACATAGAGTGTTTCTCCTTCTTTGTGCCTACAAGTAAAAGAAGCTATCTAATGGCACATAACTCCTGTTTCATCTACAATGACTATGATAAGTGTATATATATATATATATATATATATATATATATATATATATATATATATCCAAATGTGTGCAAATGTTGCCTTTGATGCTATTCACTTTCAGATTGGTCCTCCTGACAATATCAACAATCAAGTTCACCTTTGACTTCAAACATCATCATTGGTTTAGTTAGCATCACTTTTATCAGTTCTGTTAGTTTAGCTTTGTTTGGAATGTCTGTTTGCTTCAAACTGTACTAGCTTAAATAAATGCCTAGGATGCATACTCAATGTCAGTTTTCTGTCAGAGGTATTGCTCATTGTATTCCTGCCAATCAGGGCTTTAAAAGGAGAGGTAAACAGTAAGTAGGAGAAGAAATGCCACTTTCCAACCCCTGATGCTGGACAGTATAGAACAGGGACATAATTTTAAATCAACCCACTAAGAGGAGGAATTTTGTTTCCATTCTATTGAGACAAGAAGGAATGAAATTATGGTACCAGATCCAAAGGAAGTGTAGATTCTAGAGTCTAGAAGTTATGGGATATAGGATCCTAAAGATAGGCATTTTCTATAACATGTCTAAAATACCTCCCTGAAATGTCTTATTATTGTCATCAGAATATTATCAGTGGCAATTTCTGCTAGCACACTAGATCTCTTTGTAGATGGCATGCAGTTTTCTTTGGCTCCTCAGTCACTTTCAGACAGTACCATCAGATTGCTCTCTAGGTTTCATTAACGTTCAAAGGTCCTTAGGTATAAGATCGTTTCCTGATAATCCACTTTATTGTCCTTCCTTCTGAGATGCTTAAGAGACACAAGGCCAACATGTCCCAGGTAGTATCTATTTCTGTCACTGTTCCAAATAAAAACAGTAGGGCAAAATGCTTTCAATCAGTATCTTTCATATTGCATTTTCATGCCTGCATAGATGTATTTATATCATATTGACAAACAACTAGATTTCATAGAAATATAATCTGAGATTATTACTTTTATTCAGAAATTTATATATAAAACTTCAAGATGTATATAAGTAAAATGAGTGACACATTAAGACATGCAAAATGGGAATATTTTATTTCTGTGGTTGCTGCTTGTATTTTAAAAGTGAAAAATCCAGATTTTCTCTATATCATTTTATACTTGTGTATCTGCCAGTCTAGCAGTTTGAAAACATACAAATGTGAGTAGATCAATAAATACAGCTTCTATTGGAAGGTAACGGCGCTCCATGCAGTCTTGCTGCATAACCTAGGAGGTGTCTATGAACAACGCTGGCTCTTAGGCTTAGAAATGGAGATGAGCACGACTAGACAATGTCAGGGGAAAACCTTTATCTTACATAGACAACTGCAGATTTCATACTAAGATATGGTGCAGTGGTTAAAGTGATGGACTGGGAGTTGGGAAGTTTAAATCCATGTCAAATCAAGACATCCCTTGGTTAACCTTGGGCCAACCCCCAGAGTCAGACATGACTGGACTTAACGTCAGGGGAAACCTTTACCTATCTGTTACTTACATAATCAATATTTTGTATGAAGCAACCTTGACAGAATTAACAAGTCATATGTTTTGAAGATTCCGATTATAGATTCACAAGATCATGCTTTTATAGATAAGCAACAGAAGAATTCAAATTTTAGAGGAAACCGTAATATTATTTGTCCCTGTAAAATACCTGTCTTGGGCTCAAATTATACTATTTGTCACAAGATATTTTATTGGAATTTTATTTGTGGCCATCCTAACATTCATTTCAGCTATGTTTGCATACAGTCACATAATACAGGTTGCATATTCATGAAATTCAATGTGATGACAAATTTGGAGAGAGCTTTCGTAAACTTGGTATGCAAAATTCACAAATGGAACACCAACTTGAGTTCATCCACTGAAAATTAATGAGATTAGATTAATGCATCCTTTGCACTGAATAATATTAATCTGTTAGCATAAAAATGTAGGTGGATGGGCATAATCAGGGATGCATATACTCCCTGCACCTATATCCATATTCAATAACTCATGTTTAAAACATACACATATAACTCCCTTTTAATATCTCAAAGGTCTGGGCCAGAGCTTGATGTTCCATATCATATGCCAGTGAAGCTTCCCAAATTGGTGGAAAAAACACCTACATGTATGTATTTGGTGCCAAAAATTATTATAGCAATGCATGAACTGTAAGAACACTAAAATACATATTGTTTTTATTGGCAAACACTGCAAGCATAAATTAGAATGGTAAATATAAAGGTTTAAAAATATAAAATCTGGATTGGTCTGGTCAAAATTGGAGGTCATCATTTGTCACTATATTCAGGAGTTTATAAAATGTCAAGGCTCATGTGTATCCCTCTGTTCTCTATACATATGGGCATGAAGAATTTCATGTTTTGCTTCTGCTTGAACTAATTAGAGGTTCCCATTACTTATCTAAATTTGGAGGACTGTTTTTGCTGCTATTGTCATTGGATTATGAAAAGAAAAAAAAGTCAAGCTGCAATTTCATATCCTGGAATTTTTTGTGGCTAGTTCAGAAGTGGAAACTTCCAGTCCTTTTCTCATGGCCATACTTAAGGATATGTTTTGGAAATCCCTGCAGAATAGTAAGCGTTTGGGTGAACCTTGGACAGCTCCAATTAGAACCAGGGGACTTGGTCAGCTGCAAAGCAGGTTCAGATGTATCTCTTTGGTTTGGAGTTCACTGAGGATTACTATAAATCAGTGGCAGATAAAGTATGGGTGATGGAACAGCTTCATCCCAAAGCTATTTCTGACCTTACATGTAGGCTTTTGGAGAAGTTTTATAATTTATAAAAGGCCCAAAGCCATCCAAACACCCTCCTCCAAAAAACAGCAGAAGTGAGCTTATTGTTACTTTTGGTTTATTTTTGTTTTATTTACTTCTGCATATTTTGGAGCATGGTGTGGTGAGAAAACACGTTTTCATGCCCTCCAAAGTTACCCATTCTAAGTATAAAGGGTATTCGGATTGCCTCCACATCACTCAAATAATGTGTAGATTCATACTTAAGAAAATCTCACTTCCTCTATCAATACCTGTATGTTTTGCACATAGTCCCATTCATATGAAACAGTTCTACCAAGATCCGTACCTTGCATGGAGAAGTTCTATGAATGCATAGAAAGAGGCTTCAGACATCCTCAGTGTTTGGTGCAAGATGGTTCACTCTGCCCTCTCTTTAATTAACTGTTTCTGCTTCATTCTATTATAAAGAATACTGGCCCAAATTGTGACCATGATCACAGTGGTGCTCAGAAGCCTTTGGCTTTGTGGAAGATTCAGAAATGGAGGTTTCAGGGTCCTTTCACACAGCCCTATATCCCAGAATATCAAGGCAGAAAATCCCACATTATTTGAGTGTGGACTCTGATAACCCAGTTCAAAGCAGATATTGTGGGATTTTCTGCCTTGATATCCTGGGATATAGGGCTGTGTGGAAGGGCCCTCAGACCCTCAACAATACAATAAAATAACCTCCTGAGGCTATAGAAGAAATGCTATGAGTGACTATTGGAATCTATTGCAGAGATTTCTGGTGAAGGGTATTATTGTAATATTTTCCCCACTTCTAATCTATTTTGAAGCCCCTGTCTCATATTCATTAGAAGGCTGACTCTAGAGTTATGCAAAATACTTAGCACCCTACAGCCACACTTATACCTCTGGTGGGAAAATTGCCAAGCCTGAGGCCTGTTTCCTACATGATTCTATTGCCTTTCATAAATGAAAATAAAGTAACAATGAAATAGACGTTCTCCTTCACCTTCATTCACTGAAGGAAGGTTATTTACTGCTCTCTTTATGAAGTTGAAGCTTAAAGCTACCCATGTCTTTTCCAGGAGAACATTAGCAAAACATACACATGTGAACTGTCCAGTCTTCTAGTTCACACATTCAGGACTCCAGTTAGAATTCTAGAGGTGAAAAAATAAACCTTTCTATCAAGATAAGAATAGAATGAATGGGTCCAGTTTCCAAGGTTGGAAATCAATAATATTCCAAAATCTTCACATATTCAAGTGTCCAGTTTGTGTGCAGTTTGCTGACATAAGCTTTTGCTAGAAATTCAAGAGTTTTTTTATTTGCTCTTCCCTGAAAAAAAAATATTAGAACAGAAATAAAATATAGGATATCTCGACTCAGAAACCTGTATCTTTTCAAGACTTTGAATGCAGTTCAAGGAAGAAAGATAGGTATAGGTAAAATATGTGTATGTTGGAAAATGTGCACAGAAGACTTTAATTAATGGACAAAAACATATGTACTTTTGAGGGGAAGAAACAAACAAAATATGCACACATTTCTGCCTTTAAGCCCCTCCTCTTAATTGGGGTTTTAGTATTTCTGCAAAAAGCAACATCAATGAGACTACAAACGTCCCCAACTGTAGTTTCTATGTAAATAATTAATATCTCTCATTTCCCAGAGTACAAACCAGAGGTGTGGAGTGCATGCACAAATATGACTTCTAAATACATAGAGCATGTGAAGTGACTGGAACTCCACCTTCCCTTTTCACACATTAATTTCTTTTCAAATGAACATCTGAGCAGAGCTAGAAAAGAACTAGGCACAGCAGTCATATGGTCATCCTTCCCAGCTATGCAAATAAGCAAAAAAAAAAAATGTGAAAGCTGTAAAACATGCAGTCCTTTCTGAGTCCATTATGATGAAGCTCTGTTTCCTACAGTTGCATCATCAGTTTATTATTTTACTTCAACTGTTGGCTTTGAAAGTTTACACATACTTCCCTAACAGTAGTTGAGAAAAGTACTATTCTTTTTTCTGCATTGTGTCTCTCTCTACTGGATGTCATTGTAAACTGCAAAGTTCTTCTCTTTTTCTGTTGCCTTTCCTTCCCTCCCTGCCCCTTGTAGGCCAGCTTATACTAGATGCCAATATAGACCCTAAAAATAACCACTTATACACATCCTAGGAACTTGCACAAGGGGAAAGAATCTAGATCTACACATTCTACATCACTTTCATGCAAGCTACACACGTCTTCAGAGCAAAGGCATTTTGAGTACCAGATATCTTTAGATAAACTCCAGGGCTGCAAGGTTAAGTGGGAAATAGAAATCCAATGACCCCTAGCTAGGTAAGTGAGCTTAATGATTTGCTTCTGCCATATGTACACAGTGGAGCTGAGCATACCCCCTTCCGAGCTTTGCCGGAAAGGGAGAAACCAAGCCAATACAATCATAGTACCATGCATTTTAAAATGGAAGAATATAAATAAGCATAGGGAAACCCTGCTGAAAGGGGTTAACAAAGACACTAATCCCCACAGGGCAGGAGGACAGAAAGCAGACTCAAGAGTCAGAGGCAACACCAGTGTTCGGTGTTTATGGCTTTGGGTAAAGCTTTCCATCACAAATGCAAGGCAGATGAATTATTCAACAAATCCTATTACTCCATGTGGATAAACCTTACATGCAAGTTAACAAGTCTGGAGAGCTGGGGGAAAAGATCCTGCTGAAGGGATATTCTAGGATCAGAATACTCTGCAGTTCATGAGATATTAAGGGGAGGGGGAATTCACACACTCAGCTTTGCATACTGAATCCCCTGCCCTAACATGATCATATGCTTGAAATATGAAGAATAAAGATAATACAATATGCTCTGTCTTCCTGCACCCAGCATCTTTGGAGACGATGAGAAGCTGCGAATCATAAGGAGCCCAACCTCATTAATATGAATTCAGGAACTCTTCTCCAATCATTAAACAGAGAAGTAGAGAAGATGCCATTAGGGAACGTGTAGTTCAGGGTAGCATCAAGGACCAATTCTTGAGGGGCAGGATGAAAACTTTGCTGTTGTCATTAGCTTCACCCTAGGGATTACACATTTATTTTAAATGATGTCCTGTAGTTTTATTGCCTATAGAGAATAGTTTCAGTATGGACTGTTATTCTGTTTTGAAGGGAACATATTACAATAAAAATATATTGTTTTATTGAAATCAATGAGAGAGAGGTTTCATGTGTTGAAGCAGTCTGGGAATAGTGCAACCCCAGTTTTGAGAAGACAGCACAAATTAAAACTCTTTCAGGTGTGGCATCCCAACACTGCCAACTACCCAAATCACATATGCATGCATGCATAAAACACTCTACTCATTCAAGATCAAGTGTGGAAACCAACAGAATAAGGATCCATGAAGAGACACAAGTCAAAGAAACTGCCTAGAATGAACTGGGGGTACTGCTCATATTAAGGCACTCACTTCAAACCATCCAGCAATTCTGAAGTCAGAAATACCCAATGTCAGAGTTTTATAATTTTGTTACAAAAGCAAGACCAAATGGCAAGACAATCGTTTGATCACTGTGTCTGAATATCTAAAAGAGGAGGATGGGCAAAAGGGGGAGAACCAAATAAATACTCCTTTTCCTAGTGCCCATCTTTGACCTGTGTAATGTGTTTGTGTTTTGAGAATAGGAGGGAGAAGGATAGGTGCTTTATGCTTCCACTAAATGTATATGCCATGTGCTCATTTTCAATGAAGGGCAAGCTGCACATTGACCATCTTCCTCCTACAAGTCCTGGTAAAGCTAGATAGCAGGGGTGGACAGAACAAGGACCACAACAGTAAAACACAGGGTTTTCTTTTTTGCTGGCATCAGCACATAATAGCATCATTTGGGAGATGTGACTATCAGATCTTGTACCAGGCTAGAAATTCAGTTCTGTCAGTCTTGCAATAAACTGCCTTTTGACAGAGCCATGATATTCAAACACTGTGATCAAATGGTTTTCTTCAGTTACTCGAGAATCCAAAAGACAGACCGAGAGAGCATCCTCTACACAGTAGAAGTGATGCAGTTTGACACCACGTAAAGTGCCATGACTGAGTGCTGTGGGATGATGGGAATTCTTGTTTGATGAGGCACCAGCACTCTTTGTCAGGGAAGGTTAAAGACGATGTAAAACTACAACTCCCAGGATTCAATAGCATTCGACCATGGCAGTGTCAAACGGCATTAACTCTTCCGTGTAGGTCAAGCATGGACAAACTTCAGCCCTTCAGGTGTTTTGGACTTCAACTCCCACAATTCCTAACAGCCGGTAGTCTGAAACACCTAGGAGGGCCGAAGTTTGCCTATGCCTGGTGTAGATGCATCCTGAGTTCAATTTGTTTTTCGCGTCAGGAGCGACTTGAGAAACTGCAAGTCGCTTCTGGTGTGAGAGAATGGGCCGTCTGCAAGGACATTTGCCCAGGGGATGATTTGATGTTTTACCATCCTTGTGGGAGGCTTCTCTCATGTCCCCACATGGAGAGCTGGAGCTGACAGAGGGAGCTCATCTGTGGTCTCTACCCGGATTCGAACCGCCCAGTCCTGCCGGCACGAGGGTTTAACCCAGGCATGGGCAAACTTTGGCCCTCCAGGTGTTTTGGACTACAACTCCCACAATTCCTAACAGCCTACCGGCTGTTAGGAATTGTAGGAGTTGAAGTCCAAAACACCTGGAGGGCCGAAGTTTGCCCATGCCTGGGTTAACCCATTGCGCCAGGGGGGCTTCCTGAGTTCAATGATATACGCCTAGGCTTGGTCTGAGTCTGAATGGAAGAGCCTCCAGAATCCCCCGACAGTGCCTGACTGTAGCTGCAGTCTCACCTTCACAGGCATTCACACAACGGCAAAACAGGCAAGAAGAAGAAGGAAGGAAGGAAGCAAAAGTTGGCCGATGGCCCCCTACCTGAGGATGGCCGTGTCTCCCTGCCTCACGGTGATGTTGTCGGTGCCTCGGTTATAATCCACGCTGCGGACCGGCAGCCCTGTAGGGAGAAGGCAGAGCAATCTCAGTAGGACCCACGGGAACGGCCTCCGCTCGGGCTGAGCCCTTCCCACCATGGCTGGGGGGAGTCGCGAGCGACGGAGCCGGACTTCCACGCGCCCGGGAGGAGGCTGAGGTTGGGGGGGGGGGGGGGGGAGGGCGACCCCAAAGCGCCCCCGCACGAAATGGGGAAACGCTCCCTCTCGTCCTCCTCCCTCTCAATCTCGCTCTCTTCGTTGGTCTGAAAGCCCGAAAGTCTTGTCGCTTCGCCTTGTTGCCCTTGCTGTTATTGTTGTGGTGGTTCTGAAGAGAGCCCTCCTCGCTGCCAGCAATCCGGACTGAGCTCACGAAACGACGAAGGAGGGAGGGAAGAGGAGGAGGAGGAGGAGGCGGGCAGCCAAGAAGCCCAGAAGTCCGAAAAGAGCTCAGAGGCTGCTCCCCAAAAGGCTCCCCAAAAGGCGGCGAGGGACTTTGCCCGCCTCCTTTCTCTCTCTGTGTGTCTCTCTGTCTCCTGCTCAGGCTGAACGGGCTCTGAAGCCTCGGCTCCCTTCCTAACCCACTTTCCCAGGCGGAGGGGAGGAGGAGGGAGAGAGAGAGAGAGAGAGCGCGGGAAGAAGGAGCGAGGGAAGGGAGGAGGGGAGAGAGGGTCTCCTCTGCTCAGCCTGCCTTGGGGAAGAGCCCCTTCCCTTTCCCTCCCTCACACGCTCCCGCCTTCCTCCCTCTCCTCTTCCTCCTCCTCCTCCTCTCCCTCAGGGTTTCTCATCCCCAAAAGCCCTCTCTGACCCATCCGACCTCGCTAAGGTTGTCACGACAACGGCTTCTTTGGACGCCTTCCCCCTTCCCACCTCCAAAACAGTCATTTAAAAAAAAAGGAGGGAAAGTGGAGAGGAGGGTCGGGGGGCGCTTCCTTTCTCTGCCGCCTCCACCAGTCTGCACGCAATTGCCTATCTGTGAAGTGCGTACCCCTTCGCTCTTTATGCCACTCAGGAAAAAAGGAGGGAAGCCAGAGAGGAGGCGACAATAGGGCAGCAAAGGTCTGCGGGTGCTTTCTTTCTTTCTTTCTTTCTTTCTTTCTTTCTTTCTTTCTTTCTTTCTTTCTTTCTTTCTTTCTTTCTTTCTTTCTTTCTTTCTTTCTTTCTTTCTTTCTTTCTTTCTTTCTTTCTTTCTTTCCCGGCCACCTCCAAGCCCCATCAGTCTAAATCAGGCATGGGCAAACTTCGGCCCTCCTAGGTGTTTTGGACTTCAACTCCCACAATTCCTAACAGCCTATCGGCTGTTAGGAATTGTGGGAGTTGAAGTCCAAAACACCTAGGAGGGCCGAAGTTTGCCCATGCCTGCTCTAAACATTGAATTGTATTGTCAATGGCTTTCATGCCTGCAATGTGAGTTTTCGGGGCTCTGTGATCATGTTCCAGAAGCATTCGCTCCTGACGTTTCGCAGGCAGGCATCCTCAGAGGTCCAAGGTCTGTTGGAAATTAGGAAAGGGGTTTATATTGGAAACTAGGTGAGTGAGGTTTATATATCTGTGGAAAGTCCAGGTTGGGAGAAAGAACTCTTGTCTATTTAAGGCAAGTGTGCATGGTGCAGTTGGCCACTTTGATTAGTACTGAATGGCCTTGCAGATTCAAAGCCTGACTGATTCGTGCCTGAGGGAATCCTTTCTTGGGAGGTGATTACCTGGCCCTGATTGTTTCCTCTCTGGAATTCCCCTGTTTTCAGAGTGTTGTTCTTTATTTACTCTCCTGATTTTAGAGTTTTTTTTTTAATACCGGGAGCCAGATTTTGTTCATTTCCATGAACAACATTTGTTGGGAGCTAACATCTCTCAACAATGGATTCCCACCGGCAAGGAGCATAGAATAATAGAATCATAGAGCTGGAAGAGATCTCATTGGCCATCTAGTCCAACCTCCTGCCAAGAAGCAGGAAAATCACATTCAAGGCATATCCGACAGATGACCATCCAGCCTCTGATTAAAAGCCCCCAAAGAAGGAGCCTCCACCACAGTCCAGGACAGAGAGTTCCACTTCTGAACAGTTTTCACAGTGAGGAAGTTCTTCCTAATGTTCAGGTGGAATCTCCTTTCCTGTAGTTTAAACCATTGTTCCGCGTCCTAGTCTCCATAGCAGCAGAAAACAAGCTTGCTCCCTCCTCCATATGACTTCCCCTCACATTTTTATACATTGCAGATTCAAAGCAGCCAGGCTTTGAATTTGCAAGGACATTAAATGCTAATTAAGGTGATCAATTGGAACATTCACACTTGCCTCAAACAGGCAAGAGTTCTTTCTCCCAATCTGGACTTTCCACAGATATATAAACCCTACTTTCCTCTGCTTGCCATAGATGTGGGCGAAATGTCAGGAGAACTCATAATAACCAAGTCTAAATAGAGTACAAATGTTGACTTGCTTGTCTGTGCTCTTTCTCTGTTTCTCTCCTCCTTTTATTCCAGACAAAGCTTGGGGGCTCCCTCTCCCTTCTGCCCTTCACCATAGCTTCCAGCCCTTCAGCCCGCTTCTTCCCTCTTCTCCAGTTGCCCTCCTTTTCCCCCCTAACTGCCTGCTTTCAGCCAATGTATTAGGTGGGATGAAGGAAAAGAGCAACAGTGAAGGAATACAGCCATGCAATTGAAGGGAGTGAGAGACACAGAGTATATAGACTGCTGAGGGCTTCACAGGTTAGAGTTGATATTTCACAATTGCCACAGTCAGGGAGCTCATAGAGTTTCTACAACTTTTCCTAGACACTTGGTGTCTGAAGGAGCTAGCTGACAGCTTGGCAAACCAACCAGCCAATTAACAGCCGTTTGCAGCCGCCTAAGTGCTGAGCTGGCAGGCCCTGCATAAAGTGTAGGAGTCAGGTCAAGATAAGGGGGTCCACAAGAGAATAGAAGGCATAATGTGAGCAAAAGGGGAAAGCAGCAACCATGATAAGACTTTGTGCTTTTCCTACATAGCAGGGGTTGAACTACATGGCCCATGTGGTCTCTTCCAACTCTATGACTCTATGATAAGCTTTATCAACCCAGTGTTCATACTGAAAAAGTGTGGAGAGGGAGGGGGTGCTTTCCTGGCTTTGACACATTTATCAGAATGCAGAAGCCTTCAGGTAATACTCAAACGTACACAGACTCCTATTTGAATGACTCATACACTGGGGGGAAAATTGAGCTCACATGTGAGTACCAATAAGCTGCATGCAATCAGGAAACAGACATAGGGACTTTAGATGGGGTAAACTCTAGATATCCATTCTACCTGAGGGTTTTATCGAGGGAAGGGTTGAATAGGACTTTTATCCTATGAAATTGACTCTTAATTTGCTCCACTTTGGTAATAGTAATGAATTGTTTCATTTTTATGTACAGTGCATCATGTAACAGCCCAAAAATGCATACATGCCACTCAGAATGATGCAGCAGACATAGACAACAGAATTCAGGAATATACCATGTTCAACTGTAAATTGGTGGTCTAGTCTACAAAACAATTAGTCTACAAAACAAAACAAACTTTGGGTTGCTGTGAGTTTTCTGGGCCATGTTCCAGAAGCATTCTCTGCTGATGTTTTGCCTACATCTATGACAGGCATTCTCAGAGGTGGAGGTCTGTTGGAAACTAGGCAAGTGGTATTTATATATCTGTGGAAAATCTAGGTTGGGAGAAGGAACTCTTGTCTCTAGGAGGCACCTGTGAATGCTGCAGTTGATCCCCTTGACTAGCATTTAATGGCCTTGCAGATTCAAAGCCTGGCTACTTCCTGCCTGAGAGAATCCTTTGTTGGGAGGTGTTATCTGGCCCTGATTTTTCATGTCTGGAATTCCCCTGTTTTCAGAGTGTTGTTCTTTATTTGCTATCTTGATTTTAGAGGGTTTTAAAAATAATGGTAGTCAGATTTTGTTCATTTTCATTGTTTCTTTCTTTCTGTTGAAATTGCCCACATGCTTATGGATTTCAATGGCTTCTCTGTGTAGTGTGACATGGTGGTCCAGCATTTCTGCATTCTCAAAAAATATGCTGTGTCCAAATCACCAAAATCACTGGGAAAACTCACAGCAATCCAGTAATTCGGGCCATGAAAGCCTTCGACAACACATTTAAATAAACTTTTCAGCTCTTTTATCAGAGAGGAAGATGTTGAGCACTAGCTCTCCTCACCGTGTGCATAATATATACCTGTTTTAATGTAGGGGAATATTCAGAAATATGATCCATTCATCTGCAGTCTGAGTTAATATAGTATAGAACACTACTATCTTGACTTACTATTTAATTCTGTGTAATGTGTACTATGATGGTATAACTATTTTACAGATTGGGGAGCCACAATGCCCGATTTCTGCTTCATATTTGTTATTGTTCTTGTCTTCATGGAGAGCAGTACTGTGATAAATTGGAGAGGAAAAACAGGACCTTAAGCTTACAGTCCCACAACGATGTCCCTAGGGTGTCCCAAAATACAGGCAGCTCTGTCAACTAATGCCAACAAAGCAGTTTGAGCAGGTATTTGTGCTTAGCAGGCATTTTTGTTATTTTATCTAATACATCTTTTGTAAATTTTGCTAATAGGTTCCACCTACTTTATTTCCCACCTACTGTAAGAATCACAGCTAAACACTGAAGGAATATAGAGTCAAATGACAGATTATGTCATTATCCGCAATAATCAAAAATTCCTGGTGCTTCAACTCTGCAAGCCATGGCTTTTCTACAACATTGTACAAAATCCCTCGTGCTCCCTAGAAACGGATACCATCTTACTTATTAAATTGCTATCTTACTGCGCTCTCACTTTTCCACTGCATCCCAAACTAGCTTGCACCATTTCATCACTTTCTTTCCCCAGATCCCAGCCCCATTGTTCTGGCTTTCCTTGTGTTCAGCTCAGTTGTTCTTTATGCTGCCATTAATAAGCACCAGAAAAATCTTCCTGAAATGTAATCACAAGGCTATCGCTATATTTGAATACCTTCCTTTATTGTAATGTCTTCAAAGTTTAATGAAGGGGGGGAAATTACCTAAGAAATGAGAAAGAGGAAAGGAGATGGTAGAAGGCAAAAACATAAAAAGGGGAGGGAGGGGAACTCTGGAGATTCTTTTAAAAAAGAAAGAAATCACTAAATATTTGACAGAGAAGCCTGAAATGGTTAGTTCCTTTGATGAAGAGGGGAACATATTTCTAGTCAATTAGCATTTCAGGCTCAGATATTGCTCCTTTCTTCCTCTTGTATTTTCCTTTCCCAGATAAAACGGTCTCCGCCGCACCCTCAGACCAGCCCTTCCTTTGGCGCTCACTGTCTTTCTTCTGTGCCCCCTGGTCTGCAAGGGTCTAATTGGAGTGGAGACAATGATAGCATTGAGTTGCCTGAAGTGTGAATGCTTACTCTGTCCTCCCCAAATGCCAGCACCGGCAGCTGAGCCCCAGATCCTTGAGGCAGCTTCGCCAACTTGACCCACAGTGCATTCACAGAGCAGCTCATGCACCATCGGCATCACTGTGCTAGGAGGCAGTTTAATTAAGCAATGAAGCGGGGGAGAAGGGAAGGGCAGCCTGTGATGATGGCTCAATCAGTCTTGACAGCCTCCTTCTTTGCTTATACTGCTGCTCACATATATGAGGCAGCCATGCTGTGTTAAGAGGGTGTCAGTGCCTGGAAGTGGACTATAACCAAAGTTACTGAATATGCTAGTGGAAAGAACTAATGCGGAAAGTAGCTCTTTCAGGCCCCTTCCACACAGCTGTGTAAAACCCACATTGAACTGGATTATATGGCAGTGTAGATTCGGATAATCTAGTTCAAAGCAGATATTGTGGATTATCTGACTTTATATTCTGGATTATATGGCTGTGTGGAAAGGCCCTAAATTCCCAAACAACCAAATTCCATTCCTGCTTCCAGATGCTAAAGACATTTAGGGCTCTGATTTGGAAAAAAAAATCAACACGCAAATATGCATTATAGACTTAGTTATAACCCAATAGTATGATGTGAGTAGATACCCCCTTTTCCATCTAGCAATCCTATGGAATTAGCCAAGCTGAGAGTCTTTGGCCCAATTAACCAATGAATGTCATGGTTTGATGTGGATTTAAACTTCCCACCACTGAGTCCATCATCTTAACCACTGCACCATATCTCAGTATGAAATCTGCAGTTGTTTATGTATACATTTTTGTTAAAGAAATAATACATTGTAACTACTGGTGATACATGGTTGCTTCATTACACTGATACATGTAAGTGTGAGGTTCCTAATAATCAGGGATGTTGCTACATTCACCCCAACTTGTAAAAGATATGTGCCTGATCTAGATTTAGCCACATATGACAGTTGTTAGATAATGACAAATTCGCATCCAATTCAATAGACACATCCAGCCAACTTAAGACCAGACCAGATGAGCACAGCCATGTGGAGTACAGCCATGTGGATGCAAATGCACATCTGTGTTTGCTGTACAGGCCAAAGTCTATTTCTGCCTGCAGATATCGCATGCTGGATTGGAATATATATATATATATATATATATATATATATATATATATATATATATCTCGGCATGGGAATATGCAAACAGTAGAGTTAGTAAAGTCCTTGTGTTATGCAGAATATAGAGATAGTTTTAATTAATATAAAGATATTGCAAATATATGTTTTAAAGCTTTATAATGGTTTCTCCTAATAACATGGATGTATTGTCTACTTCTTGTCTATTTCCTATTGTATGCATAGGAAACCTCATTTATTTTATTCAGATTTTGAAAAGAAGATTCCCACAAAAATTTCAGAAAGTGGTTCCCGCCAACATCTTTTTTTTACAGCTTATTTATCCCATCACACAAAGGAAACTGGCATGCTAGAATTTCATATACATAACTCAAATTTCCCACTAACCCAGCATTTACTGACTTAAGTTATATAGAACCAGCAGACAATTTAGATCTTAAACACAAAGAGAAAACTATTTCAATTTGCACACTGTTGTCATGGTGGAGGTAGCGGGGGTACTCCTGGAAATCAGTTCATACTATGGACATCTCTGTGCAATGATATGCTATTCGTTAATGAAGCTTTCTCCTCTGTAGTCCAAGATGACCTTGACAAGGGCACTATTGTGAAGAAACTCATAGCTGGGATGAAGCTTGCCACTGTGAACAGTTGAATACAATCTGAAATGCACAACTATGACAGGCAGTAGTGAATACCTCTTCCCACAGCATCATGTAAGCTGTTCATTTGCAGTTAATAAGAGTTATTATATGTTAATTAAATAGCAGTGGAGTAAAGAAAACATATTTGTCGGAGATTAACAATTATGCAATATGAGTAGCATCTGCCACACAACTGCTAAATCTGGCTAGACATTTCCTTATCCTAGAGTATTTACTTAGGATGCAGTTACTATCCTGTTAAATCTAAATTTAATGCCTAGTTAAATATATTTAGGGTGCAATTCATGGAAAATGGCACCAATATGTTTTATATGGAGAATAAGAGAGAGCTTTGCAAGATGAAATAAGGCAATAAAAGCTTTCTGCAGGTTCCGGTAACTACTGAAGGCCAGATGGAAATACAAATGGCAAAAATATTCTCTCCTCTCAGGGGAAGACAGAAGACTAAAAATTACCTTGCTGTTTTGGTCACAAAATAATCACCAGGAGTAGAAGCCTTCAGCTCCCCTTCCCTCATCCCCCTAATGTAAGAAATTGCAGAAATAATTTGAGTGAGAAGGAAGGCTGCAAATAGAAACCACAAATAAAACAGAGGCAACAATAGGAGCCGTAAGGACCATATAAGGACTAGGTTTGCAAATACAATTCCCCTGGGGGGTTTTTTTTCAGACCTTGTTGTTACATTGTGCCCTGACCTTGTCTGGATTTTTAATGCAAACCTATTACACAAACTCAAGCCAGAGCCATCATGACTTCAAATAAACAGATGATGGTAATCATAGAGGAAATTTCCTTTGGCACTACTATCCATCCTGCCTTGGCCTCTTGCTTTCTCTCCTTTTTCTGGTCATCAAAGTTTTGCTACTAGCATTATCTATACTGCTCATTGCACTGACCAGGATAAGGATTTTCATTGACTTTTTCGTTGGTCCTTCTGTTCATTAGTTTTAATCATGATGGGAGATGCCTGGCTCAACAGCAGGATGTGTGAAAAAGATCTTGGAATACTCGTGGACAACAAATTAAACATGAGCCAACAATGTGATGCAGTGGCAAAAAAAAAAAAAGCCAATGCGATTTTGGTCTGCATAAGTAGAAGCATAGTCTCTAGATCCAGGGAAGTCATGCTACCCCTCTATTCTGCCTTGGTCAGACCACACCTGGAATACTGTGTCCAATTTTGGGCACCGCCATTGAAGGGAGATGTGACAAGCTGGAATGTGTCTAGAGGAGGGCGATTAAAACAATCAAGGGTTCAGAGAACAAGCCTTATGAGGAACAGTGCATGTTTAGCCTGCAGAAGAGAAGGCATAGAGGGGACATGATGGCCATACATAAATGTGTGAAGGAAAGTCATAGGGAGGAGGGAGCAAGCTTGTTTTCTGCTGCCCTGAAGACTAGGATGCAGAACAACGGCTTCAAACTACAGGAAAGGAGATTCCACCTGAACATTAAGAAGAACTTCTTCACTGTGAGAGCTGTTTGGCAGTGGAACTCTCTCCCCCGGACTGTGGTGGAAGCTCCTTCTTTGGAGGCTTTTGAGCAGAAGCTGGATGGCCATCAGTCGGGAATGCTTTGAATGCGATTTTTCTGCTCCTTGACAGGGGGTTGGACTGGATGGCTCATGAGGTCAATTTTATTATTCTATGATTCTAATCCAAAATCCATGTTCTTATTTTTTAGGATCCTCCCCCCTTGCACCCCCTATTTATCCCACTCATTGCTTTCATCTGTTATTCATTGTAGAGTAACATTTAACCTCAATTGTTAGTTCTAATTAGAAGAGACTTATTAATCAATAGAACCTATATGTAATTGTCTTAGCTTGTTAATTTTAATTGATTCAATGGGTGTTTTCTAGTTGGGACTAAGTATGTATCTACACAGGCCCGTAGCAGGATTTTGGTTCGGGCAGGCGGGGGGCAGGGGGGATTTTGGTTCGGGGGGGGGGGGCGCTGAGTCTGGGTGAGAGAGGATCTACCCTAGCAAACATTTTGTATTTTTATCCCAATACCCTCATGCATATGGGATATATTGAGCATGGTAATCAGATCATGATATGAATAAACATAACAGTTTTATAAATGTAAGGTCTTTATGCAGACCACCCTGATAATTTCGTGTGGGGGGGCTGAAGCCCCCCCCCCCCCGACTACATGCCTGTATCTACATTATACCATTCTAGCAATTTTGAAACTACTTTGTCACTCTAGAGAGCTCTAGTGCAATATTCAAGAATACACTAGAACTTTCTAGGAAAGCATTTTGAATACATCAACAAATTACAAATCTCAGGGTTCCATATTTGGAACAATGATAGTTAAAATGACATCAAACTGATATAATTATATACTATAAATGCACTCTCAGCTCAAGGCATATGTAATCAAGCCACATGATGTAGAATATGACATTTACTATGTGATTCAGTAGCTTGAGAAGGATACTGAGAATTTGCTAAAAACGATGTATCTGTTTGGTTTTGGTAGAGTCTGAAATTGGTTGATAAATCCTACACTAGCAAACTGCAAGCAAAGAAAAATTAAATATATTTCTGAATGTTTAGAAACAGAATTTAGAAATCTCCTTCACCAATAAATTCTCACTTTTTGTATTCTTTCTCCCCTAGCCTACAATGTTTTCAAAGTGCAGTAGAGAATATATTTCCAATAAGAGGTTGACTATTATATTGGGAAATCAACCCGTCATGGCTTAATTTTGACCTTTAAAAACCAACACAAATAGGAAGATCTCACAGGTAAAGCAGAGTGGTGTTATTGATCTTGGAGGCTGCAATATTTTAGAGATGATAGAATCTTATATATGTAGGACCAGTGCCTAAACCACAAGGAGAGGCATTTGTACATTGCAGCATCTTCCATAGTTCCCCCAGAAGCTTTTACAATGCCCAGACACAAAAAAGAGCAAAGATGATTGAAGCAAATGTCCCATGCCCTTCTAGTAACTATCTTCCAGTAGTTCTTGCATATTATATATAACAAGCAATTCCAAATTTGGCATGCCAAATTCTTCTCTCCAGTCCTTTTGCACAAACTAGTTATATAGGCTATACATAATAGGCTTGCAAGAAAGGAAACTACTTCTCAAATACTGGCAAAACATTGTTCAACAGGACTATTCAAAATTGCTAAGGCTGGCTGTTCCTAACAAACATCAATGGACCCCTAAAGACTATTTTGATATTGGCTGTTAGTAACGGATGAAGAAGCTGCAATACCTCGTTGAAATGAAACAGCCTATATATTCATTTGCCACTGTAAAATGTGCATTTCTGAATGAAAAAAGGCAGTGCAAGGCTGTAGTACTGTGCCTTTCCCAAGGTGGACCCATTATAGTGGCTTCCACAGAACAATCTAAGGTGTCTGATGAGCCAAGAAAATGACTCTCAGGATTTTTTAAATGGTATCAGTAGAAAGTGAACTGTCAAAAACCCTTAAGTATGACAGCCTGATAGATGAATATGTACATAAAATATTGGAGAGGTCCCACAGAAACTATGACCTACCTCCATTTCAAATGCTGAAAAAGCTCACAATAATTCTGTAGATAGTGGTTATGATTTTTTTAAAAGAAAGAAAAGAAAATACATTTATATGATGAACTGATTTTCAAGGAGAAAAACAGGACACTTATCCAAGGTTGGCATTTTTATTGGAGCAAGAGGAAGAACAAGCAAAGAAGAGATTGTTGTTTCCCTATCTTGGAATATAGCAAAAGAAATCAGAAAAGGTCATTTTTATATGGACCATCTTAGACTCTCCCCCCTAACAGATTGTGTTCTTTCTTGCCCCCTTTTTATATTTATTTTTGGCATCCTGTTTTGTATTAACAATTCCATCTTCCATTTAAAGCCCAGGGATGATTCAGAAGTCTATATTATAGTTTTATTCCCATTTTTTTCACATGCTGAAATCAAATTGAGGAATTTTTGCCACAGTTGTCCATACTGTTAACTCACTACAGCTGAGTATTTATGAAAAGTGGATTCTGTTAGGAAAAAACAAGGCATATGGAAGTGAATTGAAACTTATATCAATCGCAAAATGAGAACTATCAATTGTTGTTGATTTTTCTGTATTCAATATGGATTGAAACTGGCTTTGCAAACCCCAGACAGTGAAATAAGAAAACAAACAAAATAGTAGTTATATTCCCCAAGTTGTGAAGTATGCACTTATAGATATCAGCTCCAATAGGTATGATCAGAGATTTCACAAAATCCATTGGTCACATGAGTTTCTCAGAAATTTGTAAATACCCTCATTGTACCTACAGTATAAACAAGAGTTACACATGTCCACAATTTATTGTAATATATGGAAGGAAAGTCACTTGTTCTTGTTTGTTACCTTGGCAAAAAAGTTAACTTACTACATTACTTGTTGCAATATGCATAACTTTCCTGTTACATTCTGCTAATGTTTTATTGGAAAGTTTAATAGTGATAAAATAACAGTAAAATTTGAAAATTTCCTGTCAAAATGTATCTTAAAATGGTCTTAGAAAGCAGTGTGAATTTCAATTCGCAAGAGGGTCTGGAATTTTATCATCCTCTCTGCTTAACTTGTATGCTGAACTTATCATATTCAAAGAGATTAGATTTTTGAGGGGAAAGGTGTGAAAACTGGAGGAACATCAACCATTTAAGATATGCATCTACTACTAACAGAAAATAGCAAAGACTTGGAACAGTCAAGGAAGAAAGTGTAAAGACTGAATATTAAAGAAAAACAAAACAAATAACGACTGTAGATTATTTAACTTTAAAGCAGACAGTAAATACATTGAGAAAATGAAGGATTTCCTATTCCTTGGCCCAGTCATCAATCAAAATGGCGTCTGGAGTCAAATCAGAAAACTAGGACTTGGAAGGGCAATTATAAAGGAACTAGGCAAGATCCTCAAGTGTAAAAGTATATCATTTAATAACATGGTATTTTCAATTTCCGGTTTTTAGGTGTGGTTGAAAAAGTGATAGTGAAGAAGACTGATAGGAAAGGTATCAACTCATTTGTGATGTGGTACTGTAGAAGAGTTGTGTGGCTACTCTGAATTGCCAAAAGGACAAATAATTGAGTTACAGAGCAAATCAGGCCTGAGGTTTTCCTAGAGGCCAAGATGACTAAACTGAGGCTTTCTTACAGTGGACTGGACATATTATGAGAAGACATGGTGATGTAGAATGTAGTAGGAAAACAGAAAACCGTATGCGTATGGATAGACTCAGTCAAGGAAACCAGAGCCCTGGATTTGTAAGACTTGGCCTGTTGATGACAGATGATTGGAAGTCTCTCATTCATATACTTGTTATAATTCAAAACCCACTTCATAGCAGTTAGCAGCAAATCAACATAGGTTTGTAGTGCAATTTTTTTGTTATGAACTTTGTCTACTGTTGTCTCCCATTCAGTTGCCCATACCCACAGTGTTGTCAATGGAAGCTCTAGAGTTTTCTCCTTTCACTTTCAATTTGGTTTATGCTCATATTTTCACTGTTGGTCACAGGGGAAAAAGTTTAAAATGGAAAGAAAGCAAAGGTTTTTTTTTATTATTCCAGGAAAAATTAGTCTATAGTTGTGGTTTTCCTCAATTATCAGCTTGGGGAGATATAATTTAACAGCAAAATAAAAATCCAGTCAGGTAAGAAGACAGGAAAAAGGAATATGCAGAACACAAGAGATGGCAGTGACCAGGCTTGAAAATATTTGATAAACTGACACAAAGGAAAGCTTTCACTACCTTCACTAATATTTGAACTGCCTAAACAAAACAGCTTCTTAATCAAATAAAATCTGATGGATGATTGGTATATGGATGATTGGTATATATGATGGATGATTAAAAATGAATAAAATCTGGATGAATAAAATCTGATGGATGATTGGTATAAGGTCTGATGGATGATTGGTATATATATTTGGTGTTGCATTGTTTTCAATTTTTATATATTGTATTTTACTATGTTATTTAATTATTTTAACTGTTTTATTCTTATTTTATTGTATTATGATGTACTGGTAGTGATCCTACCAGTTGTGTAAGCCGCCCTGAGTCCCCTTGGGGAGAAGGGCGGGGTAGAAATATTGGAAATAAATAAATATTGGAAATAAAATCAATCAGTATTGTTAAGGGACACAATGGTCTTTATGCCTTTTTCTTCCAGTCCTCTTAGCCCAGGCTGAGCAGTTAGGTAGACCACAAGTTACAGTTGGACAAGCTACAAGCAGCCATAGCTATTTGATAGGCATGTGCGATCAATGAAAAAAAATGTTTCAAAAGTCATTACAAAAAATAGGGGAGCTGGCATTTCTAAAGTGTTTCTAAAGTATAGTTAGTGAAAAATTTGTTATTTTAACAAGCGTAATGAAATTTCATTACTTTTTCGTTATAATAATTGTGCATAATTACTATAATTGGGGAATTTTCAGGGGCTCATTTCTCCCTCATTTTATAGCTATTGGGGTAAAACTTGCTACAATGGTAGAATACATTTACCACTGTTAGCTCATTAGGTTTCAGAATGTTTCACTTATCCATGGATTTTCAGAAAATTTTCATATAAACTACATTTTTAAAAAAAGAAACTACAAGAGCTATCTCCTTAAATTTTTATACAATGACACAAGATAACAGGGGATCATTCCTCCCAACGTTCAGAAATATTAATACATCTACTGATTTTAGAGATTTTAAAAAAAAATCTTTTGACAAAAAAGTTTTTTTAAAAACCTACAAAAGCTATCTCATTGAATGTCTCTCATATTGACCAATAGGAACCAATATAACCAATTCTACATTTGCATATAACCCTAGAATTGGAGGGGATCCCCAAGGGCCATCTAGTCCAACTTCCTTCTTCTAGGTAGAAGGGCACCATCAAAACTCTCCTGACAGATGGCCATCCAGCTTCTAAACTAATTAGTATGTTTCTCCTATTGAGTTGAAGGGACTCCAAAAGGCCATCCATTTAGGGATTTCTTCCCAGTCCAGCACCGATTTAAATTACTACTACTACTACTACTATTACTACTACTACTACTTACTAGAAGTATCAGTCAGTCCTCTTTGCAGATTCAACCATTCATTGGAATTCTGTCTGGCTGCGCTACAGAGGGACAAATATCTCCCCTCTCCTGATTGGGCTTTCTGATGCGAGCAGAATTCTGGGAAATGTAGTTTAGGGTAAGTTCTTTTGCATTTTCTGCCATAGGGCTCCTCACCTTCCCAAACTACATTTCCCAGAGTTCTGTGCTTTCTTTCTCAGTGAACTCTGCTTTCTCCCTGCTTTTCCTCTTCTAATGGTGAGAGGCCATTAATTTAAAGAGGAATGGGAGCCTTTTTGGCTGCTTGCCATGAATATGAAACTGGCTTTGGAAAGCTTCAGAGCATTACAACGAAAAAGGAATGAGTAAGTTTTGATTCTTAAGTTTTAGGTGCAGGCCACACCCATATGTCAAATATCACTTCAGAAGTACAGCTTTAACAATTTTTAATATGACTTGCAAAACTTCTGACATTTTTGTGCAAGCCTAGTAGGTAGTTATGTGGAATGATAGGAATTGTAATCTAACAGTATGAGGGACACAAGTGGCTTTCTGTTATCAATGTTTCTTTCTTCCATCGGTATAAACCAATTATATTGTTTTGTTCCATATTATCTGATCTGATCTTGGGACAAATGCCTTTTAGGAATCCCCCTCCCTAAACTATTGGAATATTTTGACTGCTTCCAGAAAACATTCAACAAAATGTGCCATCTAATTCCCATCCATTCTCTCAATTCAGGATATGATGTAGAATTTAGAGGTGACAGTTCCTCTCAGTTATAGAAAATATCTTTCATAAGCAAAGCAGTTCAGACATATTAAATCTGAAAAGAAAATACTGAGATTCACAAGATGGAAGGGAGTGCTGTGAGAAAAAAATGGTAATGGTTATAATCAGTGACTAGTTGGGGAGAAATATGTGATGAAGTTTCCATGTACTAATGTGGATCAATCTGTATTCTACAAGAGGCACCCAATGAGAAGCTTTAAATTTTAAACAGTCCCTTCAGCAGTCAATTTTGGAAGAACATGGACTCATAATGCCTCACCAGGAAAACTTTCACCAAGGTAATGGGCTGTAATTATAAAGAGTCCTCTTTTCCTGTCATTATTCACTGAACACCCAGACACCAGAAGTCAAGTCGGGAGAGCTATTAGCAGCTGACTATACTACTTTTCACACAAGCAGTGCTTGAATGTGTGCGAATGGAGGAAATTGGGATCAGGGTATGATTCCAGTGTCCCATCTAGCTACATTGAACAGACTTTCAGAAGAGACCATTCAGTTTTGAATGGGCTTCTCATTCCATGTACAGAGCAGTCAGGCATTTAATGTCATCAGATATGTTCTGATCATTTTTGGGGGGGGGGGGATGCATACCCTCCCCTGCCATGTGTTTTGTCTATAAGTTTATGGTATAAAGAGGTTTCAGTTTTTCGAAATGTAATATTCCATTTTTATATATACACAAATGATTGCACACAGTTTTTTAAAGGGACCTTGATAGCTAACTAATATCCCCTCTTCATGATCTAACTGCATTATGGCCTCTTCTTGACACCTAGGAAAGAAGGGCTAAGGCATAAACAGATGTTTTTTGGAGAAGGATTTACAATATAAACAGAAACATTCACAATTGCAGATAGTGTATCTCTTCAAAACATTTTGTTTGCACAATCTGTTGTGCTATAATGTGTTTTAATGTTAATTCAGTTGGTATAAGTTAGTCAAGAGAAGGCAGAATTCAGGACTGGTTGCTTGGATTAGACAGACACTATCAAGCTAAAATACACCATAGGAAGGGAGAGAACACTGGGGCTAGCCCACTTGAAATGTGTCTCCTCACAGAAAAAGACTCACAGAAAAAAGTCATTTCCTCATAGATCAGTGTTTCTCAACCTATGGGTCCCCAGGTGTTTTAGCCTACAACTCCCAGAAATCCCAGCCAGTTTACTAGTTGTTAGGATTTCTGGGAGTTGAGAACCATTGTCACAGATCTTAATTGATGTCAGTGGTCAAAGTACCCTTAGAAAACTGCAAACAATGTCAATATTAGAATATTTTTGTTACAGGTTTTCATTCACTAGAATTTACTTCTTCAGAGACATGAGGTGTTTCTCCCAATTAATACAAAGACAACACTGTATTTTGATTTGTGAAAGTTCCCACTGTAATAATAATTGTACTGATCTTAAGAATCTGTTTTACTAGAAGAAATACCTTTTACACCAAATGGGGCATAGTGATGGCCAGGAATGGACTTTTAATAAAAAGCAATTCAGTTGAGATCTTCATGTTTGTTCAGATGTATGTGGAACAGTCCCAATCTTGTATTTTTATTCACTAATAGTGTAGGGCAGGGTTTTCAACCTGTGGGTCCCTAGTGTTTTGGACTACAACTTCCAGAAATCCTAGTCAGGTTACCAACTGTTAGGATTTCTGGGAATTGAAGGCCAAAACATCTGGAGGCTCACAGGTTGAAAATCACTGGTGTAGGGGATTATGGGCTATCCCCTCAGGTTACAACAGCGCAGGCAGGAGGAGACGGACAAATTGGAGTAAGATCAAGAAGCAGCCACATTTATTTGCTGATCAGGAGATGGCAGTCCGCCTGCTCACGCAGTAAAGAACGACCACCCCCCAACAATGGGTCAGCAACATTTTACCATTTTATAGTGGATCAAACAACCCAATTTTGATTGGTGTTAACATTTTGTCTTTTTCATTGGCTTATTCTTGGTTCATTGTATTCTAATTGGCTCCCTATACTATGCATGCAAACAGTTAAGACAGAAACTTACTGGAACTTCATGTCTCTAGCGCTGACCCTGACTTGCTTGACCCATGGCCAAACACTGGTCTTATCTTCTAGTTTTACATACAAAGAAATTAAAAGAAAATTAAAAGAAAATTAAGTATTATTAAAAATACCTAAAAAATTAAGTATTATTAAGAAAAGTAGCAACTTAAAATGTTGGAAATGTGGAGAAGAGGAAGGCTCTTACAATCATATTTGGTGGAAGTGCAAAAAGGCTAAAGAATTCTGGTCTATGATACATGACAATGTCCAGAAAATATTGGAACACAAGTTCATTAAATTACCGGAAATTTATCTATTGGGAATTGTTAAAAATACTAGGGAATCAAATGAGGAAAAATTAATGACTTATTTTACAACAGCAGCCAGGATAATCTATGCCAGACACTGGAGACAAAAAGAAATCCCTACTAAAGAGGAATGGTTAATTAAAATCTCAGAAATTAAGAACATGGACAGGCTAACATTCCTAATTGCAAAACACCAGGAAAAATCAAGGAAAGAAACTGACTGGAAACAATTAGAGAGATACCTAATGGAGGAAAAACTGGGAAAATAAAATGGAAAAAAAAGAGGAGAATAATAAGGGGGGGGGGGAGGCTCCAGAATACACCCATAAATCAACAAGAAAACAGAAGGAAGATGCGGAAAACACTGCTGAAGAAATGAATGAGGACAAAATAAGAAGAGGAATTAGAACTCGAGACATTACTCCCCTCCCTCCCGGAAGAGAAGTGGAAGTCCAATATTTTCTTTTTAATCCCTTAATCCCTCCTCCCCCTACTCCTCATCCTCCCCACCTCTCCCTCCACCCCCTAGCCCCCCTTCTACACCTGCCCCTTTTCTCAATACCCCAAACTCCCTTCACTACCCCTTACCCAACTCTGGCTTTCTTTGTTTTCATATATTTGTAATAAAGAATTTTCAATAAAAATATTTTTTAAAAAGAATTTTGGAGGGAGCTACTTTTCTAAAAACTGCAGCATCTGCTCTTTTGTTTTAGGACTACAACTCCTATGATCAATTTTCAAACTATAGCCCCTATAATAGGATCCACCCATTTACCCTTCTGGAATGCTCTACAAAAGAGTTCAGACTGAAGGATCTTGGGTTCTAACTGAGTGAGAACATTGCATCTGTATCTTCTCTAAGACAGAGGTTCTCAAACTTTTTCAGCCACAAACCCACAGAACCCTTTTTTAAAGCAAAAGTTTCTCATGGAGCTCCAAGAAATATTTAGTGTCTGTCTATGTTCTATGACGCATATTACACACGATATGTATATAGAAGTATATAAGGTATATATATTAATAAAGGAAAGAATAATAAAAAAAACTGGAGGCAATATTATTCATTACATTCATTATTTAAATCTCCAAAATGATATAACAACATTACATCCCACATGAACAATGTACCTGCTTCTTGCAGCAGAGTTTGTCAGAGTTTAGTGGAAATTTCCTGAAATCTCCCTCCCCACCATGTCTCCTCTTAATGCCCAATACACCCTCATTATTATTGTTCCTCTTGCTAGTGAATGCACTGCATATCCAGAAGTCTGCATCAGGAAGATGGGAAAAGGGGAGAGGGCGAGGAGAAGAAAGAGGAGGGAGAGGAGGACAAAGAGGGAAGACACATGGCATGCCCAATACACCCTCATTATTATTGTTCCTCTTGCTAGTGAATGCACTGCATATCCAGAAGTCTGCATCAGGAAGATGGGAAAAGGGGAGAGGGCGAGGAGAAGAAAGAAGAGGGAGAGGAGGACAAAGAGGGAAGACACATGGCACTGCCACTGCACGCCCTTATGCCGGCCAGGGAGTAGGAGGAAGAGGAGGAATAGGAGGAAGTGGAGGAATAAAGAGGGGGAGGAGGGAAGCAGCTTGGCACCACCTGACGCGGAGCCCCTCACAATGACAAGTGGAGCCCCAAGGCCTCCACGGAGTACAATAGTTACAGTATTTAGATGGAATATGGGCAATTCTAGAGAAAAGACAGACTGTCAGAGAAAAGAATAGTAGACATGAATTGTATAGAGATAGAGATACATAGCGAGAGAGAGATCTTGTATTTCAATTAAAGGAGAAGCCTGTGTTGGGAATGTTGAAGACCACTCCCACTGCAGGCTCTCTTCATCAACTAGGCTAAAAACATCAAGTGAAACTGTAGAATTCACCTCCTGATTGGATTTGCTCTTACAGCTTCATTAACTTCATAATTGCGATCTTTCCAATAAAGATATCTATCTCCCCGTATTTTTAAAACCATCAATCTCTCCATACATCTGTCCAAACACATGACAGGTTTATAAAAAAAAGATATTATAAGAACAGGAGAAAATGCAGATGAGCTTCATTTTATGAAAGTGTCAATTGCTTAAGTTCATTGAAAGGGTTGGTGACAAGATATCTTATGGTGTAAAAATTGTTTACTATAGTAGAGCGCCAACAATTAAGAGTTCAAAAGATGATTTACATGGAAAATTCAGAAAAACTAGAGTTGGTACATAGGTAGAAACAGCTTCTTTTCTGTTTTGCCTATACTTTTAAATCTCTTTTTAATACTACCATCTTTCAAGAAACAAAAGAAAGAGACTAGGCTACATCTCTTGCTTTCTGTGAGTTTTTTTAAATCATGGAATAGCTTTCCATAGCCCATGCATCATTATGTCAAATTGTTAGTGTTTTCCTGCAATGCCACCTGTCCCTCTTTAAAAATAATGTATTCTGCCTCTTAGGCACCTGTCTTTTCCCTCCAGAACAGCAAGCTTCACACAGCACATGATAACTTTGCCATAGTATACTCAGTCACAGTGTAGGGTGGAAGGGAGAAAAGGTCAGCCCTTGACAGAAATAGCTATGCATCCCTTTTATATTTGTCTGGATTATATATAAATCAGTTTAATTATTTTTAATTAAATCAGTTTAATTTCTGTAGTATAGAGAGGTATGGATTTAATTCTTGTTCCCTCTTCTCAGACTTGAGAGTTGTAGTTCTAAGGAACAGATGAGATTGCTCTAGAAGTTACAGCAGTATCCGATGACCGTAAATATGTAGTATAGATATTCTCATCATTTCTAGAAAATAACACAGTAATACACCCCACCCACAACAATCTCAATTTTACAAGGACAATCCTGATTAATTGTATATCTTTCCACTTTTTAGATTTCTTTCAAAATGTCCCAGTTTCTCTCTCCACTTCCCACTCTTTATCTTTGAGCTCATCCAGACTACACGTTAACTGCCATAGCTTATTCCTATGGAATTCTTGGGTTTGCAGTTTGTTGTGGCACCAGAACTCACAGTTATAAGACTAAATATCTCACAAAACTACAAATCCCAGAATTCCACTGTCACCGATCCATGACAGTTAATGTGGCATGAAATTGTCTTTGTCTTCAGCTTTCTTCAGTTTCTGCAAATTGAGCTTAAAGTACAAAAGCCTGCCCTTAGGTAACTGATGAGGGAATAGAGGAGAATTCAGAATCTTGTCCTTCCCTGCAGACTCAGGCAAAAGCAACTGATGTGGTCTCTTATAGTTTGTGTGATCTTCCTCATTATGATCCTTTGCCATTCTGACTGCACTCTGAGGTTGTTTGACCAGTTTTTGTCTGTGAAATATTGAAAGATCAGGTAATACTGTTTTCTGTATTATAACTCTTTTGATAGCAAACAGGGAGTTTACACCTTGTGATTGGAAATAGGCACATAAAAAACGTTAAGTGCACATGCAAATCTGAGTATCAGCCAGAAACAGCATTTAAACTCTAGTAGTGTGAAGAACATTGTTATGAAAGAATAGTCACCTATTCTGTCTACCAGTCCTGATGGTTCTATGTTTTAGCATGTTGCTGTCATAGTAATAGATCTGAAATAGAATAGATATGAGCATAACTACCTTTGAATGATGTTTTACATAATGTCCTTTTCTGACCTGCATGTTGATATTTATATGCTTATAAAAAGTAATAAGAAGCAGCACTGAAAAATAATATTTAAGTAAGATCTGGACTGATCAGAATTTGCATGGTTGGAATTTAGGTAAGGAATTGATTTGTTACCCAGAACCCAAATGTCAGGTTTGCTGAGTAAGTGTCCTTCCAGACAGGCCTTATACCCCAGGATCTGATCTCAGGTTTTCTGCTTTAAATTGGATTATATGAGTATACACTACCAAATAGTCTTGGATAAACAGCAAACGTGGGAACAGGTCCTTGGATAGAAGGGCTCAAAGTGAAGATTTCAGTTTTAGCAGCCACCTCATTCATATTGTCATTTGTTTCTCATGTTCTTTCTTTCTTTTGAAGTCTTGTAGGTGGTTGATTGATGGAAATAAGTCGCCCAACAAAAGAGGGTAACAAAACAGCTGCAGTTCCAAATACTGGATTCAGGCACTGCTAAGTTTGGGACAGATCTTTCAAAGGTCACTCATTTGAAATCAGGTATTTCTTAAAGCACACATACACCACAGTTCAGCATTTGAATTTGAAGTTTATTTCATTCTTGAACAGAATCAGTGAATGCATGGGTAACAAATTTAGATGATCATTCTTTGACCTAACTCTGAATTGTAAGATTATTTTTTATCTTATTCCGTGGTGTGATTGTCAGGACCTTTATAAATACTACCTACAGAAGGCAAAGGCACATAACACAAAGAACCCAAACCCCATAAATGCTAAAATGTGCATTTCTTTATTCCATGCCACATAATTGGCTACTGACTGTGGCATAAACACACACCTTATCATGACATTAGGTGGATGATGCGGGGAGGGGAGAACCTCAATATGGACATTGCCATTGCTGGCAGCAGCACCATGTCCTTTGTAACACACACTTCCACCTACGATTGTTTCGTGGAAGCCAAGCACAGAGAAGGCAGGAAGACGCATGAACTCTGAAACAGTGTGGGAGGACTGAGCAAGGTCTCCATTTTTATTAAAATGAGATCACTTCAGATGATTGAGATTCCTGCTTGGGCAGTTCTCTCACATAGCCCTTGCCTGCTTATATTCCATGCAGCACTTCCAAGTGGCTTGGTGATATGAAAAAAGAAAGGCTGCTCAGAAAAAAAGGTGACAATAAAGTTACTTTAGGAGCCTAGTACAGCTGGCTATACTCTACTTATTCTCAGGCTCTCTGCTGTTTATTTCCTCTTCTCGGGTGCAAGCTGTTACATTTATTAAGACAGAATCACCCTTCACTGTGCGTACCTCCTACTGTTTATATCTCTCCAAATTACCGCTGAAGCACATTTTTTGGCACTCTCCCAAGTTTACTGCGTTTCTAATTGCCGCTCCAACAACTCTTATTACTATGGTCAAAGGGCCATACTAGGGGCATGTCTAAAATGATTGTTTACTGTGGGTCAGGGACAGTGTGAAACATCTGCTTTCCTTGTCTGCACTGAAGTGCAGCAACTGACCAATGATCTGCAACTGGCCAACGGGGGGAAAAAGCATTTTGGGATACATAAATTGTACTGTGCATGAGAGGCAAATGAGGTACAGAAAAAAGGTTTCCAAAAGGACATTGTATATTCTGATATCTATCTATCTATCTATCTATCTATCTATCTATCTATCTATCTATCTACCTACCTACCTACTTACCTACCTACCTCTTTGTCCATCCTGACAATCGTTCCAATGTATACAGAACAGGATTTATCTTTATGTATACAGAACCGAGATTGACGGGGATTTCTACTTTTTTAATAGTTTATTTTATACTTATGTTTAACTGCTGCTGTAAACTGCCTTGAGTCTTCAGAGAAAGGCAATATCGAAATTTCCCAAATATATAAATAATAAATTTTCTGTGATTACTAAATTATGTGCTTCCCTGTTAGTTTTATTTTGAAAGGATTTCCTTTAATTTCCAAGTGTGCAAGTTGAACATAGTTGATGTGTTTAGAAGTCAATTAATCTGCTACCCCATGAGAATCACTCACCAACAGCCCACTCCCATTTTTAGCCCAATTCACATGCCTTTCTCTATTCTATTTCACACTGCACAATTACAGCAATTTGATGCCATTTTACTGCTATCACTCCTTCCTAGGGTATTTTAGGACTTGTAGTTTGGTGAGGCACTAGAGTTCTTTGGTGGGGAATGACATAGGATGGAACTACAGCAGTTAAAGCAAACCATACTCATATAACTATAGTATAAGGAGCCCCTAGTGGCGCAGTGTGTTAAAGCGCTGTGCTGCTGAACATGCAGACCGAAAGGTCACAGGTACGAATCCAGGGAGCAGAGTGAGTGGTCACTGTTAGCTCCAGCTTCTGCCAACCTAGCAGTTCGAAAACATGTAAATGTGAGATCCATTTCATCTGGCGAGAAGGTAACAGTGCTCCATGCAGCCATGCCGGCCACATGACCATGGAGGTGTTTACGGACAACGGCGGCTCTTCGGCTTAGAAATGGAGATGAGTACCAACCCCCAGAGTTGGACACGACTGGACTTAACGTCAGGGGAAACCTTTACCTTTACTTATGGAAAGGATAGAACCATTGAGATTAACTGGGAAAATTGAACTGACAGCACAAACTAGCATTTGAGGAAAAAACATACTCACCCAATATCCTGCACTGACAACCTTCACAATGCACAACAACTTCTGGTAAGCATCCAAAGTTTTTTGTCATGTGGGTAATCCACATTACCCACAGAGAAGGGGGGTAATCCACATGTTGCCACCACTGCTTCATTTCACTGGCCACAGAGCTCCCCATGAACATTTGACCATTGTGGTTGCATCTGCTCAGGACAGAACTGGTGCCTGTGAGGTGAAAGAGAAGGAGGGGGTAGCTCTATCCCCTCCTTCCAATTGCATGGGCACCCCATTATGACCTCAGGTGTGGACACTGAGGAGCAGAAATGAGGACTCTCCAGAATGGAGAGGGGCCCTGGATTCAAAATGTATCTGCTGAATCCAGGGGAGCTCCAGAGCCAAAACCTGCCCATATGTTCTAAGTCTTTGAAAACTTATGCTATCTGCTTTGAACTGGATTATATGAGTCTACACTGCCATATAATCCAGATCAAAGCAGATAATCTGGATTTTATATAGCAGTGTAGATGGAGCCTAAGACTGGATCTACACTATGCTATATCCCAGGATCTGATCCCTGATTACCTGCTTTGAACTGGATTATATGAAGCCTTTCTACACTGCCATATAATCCAGATTATCAAAACAGATAATCCACATTACCTGCTTTGAACTGGATTACATGAGTCTACATTGCCTTATAATCCAGTTCAAAGCAGATAATCTGGATTTTATATGGCAGTATAGACGTGGCCTGAGTTTACATGCCAGATAATCTGGGATAGGAAGATAGCCTGGGAGCAGATCCTGGGATATAGGGCAGTGTAGTTCCATCCTCAGTCCCAAAGGTTTACATACCGATATCCTAGACTAAGCCAGTTATATCTGTATATGTGTGAGAGAACAAAAGTTAAAAAGATACTTTTTGGACTATACTTCCATATAGTTTTTGGACTATACTTCAGACTAGAGAGATGGGCCAAAACTAACAAAATGAAGTTCAACAGGGACAAATGCAAGATACTTCACTTCGGCAGAAAAAATGGAAATCAAAGATACAGAATGGGGGACGCCTGGCTTGACAGCAGTGTGTGCGAAAAAGACCTTGGAGTCCTCGTGGACAACAAGTTAAACATGAGCCAACAATGTGATGCGGCTGCTAAAAAAGCCAATGGGATTCTGGCCCGCATCAATAGGGGTATAGCATCTAGATCCAGGGAAGTCATGCTCCCCCTCCATTCTGCCTTGGTCAGACCACACCTGGAATACTGTGTCCAATTTTGGGCACCACAGTTGAAGGGAGATGTTGACAAGCTGGAAAGCGTCCAGAGGAGGGCGACTAAAATGATTAAGGGTCTGGAGAACAAGCCCTATGAGGAGCGGCTTAAAGAGCTGGGCATGTTTAGCCTGCAGAAGAGAAGGCTGAGAGGAGACATGATAGCTATGTACAAATACGTGAAGGGAAGTCATAGGGAGGAGGGAGCAAGCTTGTTTTCTGCTGCCCTGCAGACTAGGACACGGAACAATGGCTTCAAACTACAGGAAAGGAGATTCCACCTGAACATCAGGAAGAACTTCCTCACTGTGAGAGCTGTTCGACAGTGGAACTCTCTCCCCGGGGCCGTGGTAGAGGCTCCTTCTTTGGAGGCTTTTAAGCAGAGGCTGGATGGCCATCTGTCGGGGGTGCTTTGAATGCAATTTCCTGCTTCTTAGCAGGGGGTTGGACTGGATGGCCCATGTGGTCTCTTCCAACTCTACTATTCTATGATTCTATGATTCTATGGGCATTGTAGAAAGAAGTCCCTGGTCAAACCATTATGAGTGTTTGAGTGAAAAAGCAGGTAGAGCAATTTTGCTGTTCAGAACAGGCAGAAACCGTTGGAAAGGCCACTTCCACACTCTGTGGTTGTGAAGGCTTAGGTTATCACACTTTGGTACCATTTCAACTTCCATAACTCCATGCTAGGATTCTTAAGATTTGTACTCTCATGAGATACTTAGTGATTTAGGCTTTAGAGTGTCAGATGGGATACAGCTGTCTATTTTAAAACCGTGTGGTAAAATTTGAATTAGCACATTTTCAAGTAATAGCTTATAAGTGAAATTTGTCATTAGCACCCGACTGTGAAAATAAATCAGGGCTAAGGACTTTTTAACAACCTGTTGACAATTCTTTTAATTATAACGAAGGATATCACCATCTTTAGTCCTTCCTTCTTTTACTCACTAAGTTTTCCTCTTCTGTAGGCAGTGATATAAAGGGCAGCATCTTATTTGCATATTGCTCTTTGGTAGTAGTGGAAGATGATGAATAATTGACTTCAGCTAGCTAGAGCATTCCTACATCATTTTTTTCTTGCTTGGCTTCAATTAAATAAAATCGGAAACATTAAAAAGTAAAGATGTCTATGCATGAGCACATAAACTGAGGGATGCTCAAGAAAATCTTTAGTAGTATGTGTGAAAACACTTGGAATTTGTGGAATGCTGCAAAGCTATGTTACAGTATAGCCATTCTACTTGGTAAACAGATTGTTGGATGATAGTTCAGGATAGTCACCAACAGCCCACATTTTCTTGATTTACTATTGTAGTTAATAGGCTAAGCTACAAACCAAGAAGTTCACAGTAGGTGACCTTGCTTCCTTCCCAAGGGCGTGTGCCTACTTCCTGCCTACAACTCTCTCTTTCTGTCTGTCTATTGCTCTTCCTTCCTTCCTTCCTTCCTTCCTTCCTTCCTTCCTTCCTTCCTTCCTTCCTTTCTTCCTTCCACCTGCCTCTCTGCCTCTCTCTCTCTCTCTCTGCTTCTTCTGCATGGCAACAGGGGCTTTGGCAATGGGGGCTTCCAACTGGGCATGCTTGGAAGGTGGGGGGGGGGAGGAGGAGGAGAGAAGTGTGGGGCCTCTCAATTTGCTTTACAGAGCCTTAATGGCTCCATGGAGCACAGTTTGAGAAATGCTGTTCTACAGTGTAGTTGCACCTTAAGTCTCATTTTCCCTGTTTGTATTGCAAAATAAAATAGCATTGGGTTGCAAATCATTGCTGTAAGTTTATCTGTAATACTACAACAAAATAAATATTACTGTCCATCATTATCACCACCACCATCATCTATATTGCAACTTTTCGCCAATCTGTGGGGCAAGGTGACAAAATAAAATAATTAAGATATTTAAATTAAAATTAAGTTAAATAATTAAGTTAAAAATATTTTAAATGATCACCATTAAAATAGAATTAAACTACAGTAATCTCTCCACCTTCATGGGGACTAGGGGCATACGATACAACCAAGGTGTATGTGTGTGTAAGTGTGTGTGGGGGGGGGGGGGGAGAAATAAAGAAGACATCCTGAGGGACCTATTCTTAGAGAGAATATGTTAATCAAATCCACAAAGAATCAAATCTGCAAATGTGGAGTGCTGACTACTAACAATATTAAAACAATTCAAAACATATACTTTATAGTACAAAAAGCAGATAAAATTGTATCATCTAGAAAAATACTATATTTTTTTAAAAGGGAATGAATCATGACCACATCACTGCCACAACTGCGCTATGTGAGCTCCTGGCTGTAATGGCTGACTCTGCTAACATCAAAATGGGATGCCAGTTAGGCTAGGAATTGTGGCAACCTGGAGGATGTGAATTGTGGACCACCCTGTTGAAGTAGATGCACTTTTGGAAGTTTGAACAATTTTAGTCCTTCCTTCAAATTTGATAAAAGTTGTAGATGAGCCCTAAAATTAATGCAGTTTAATACTACTTTAACTGTCATAGCTGTTGTAATTTTACAAGGTCTTTAGGCTTCTCTGCCAAATAGTGCTGGTACCTTACCAAACCACATCTCCCATGCTTCCATAGCATTGAGTCAGGCAATTAAACTGATGTCAAACTGATGCCAAATTCTACAATGTAGAACAAGAGGATTTAGGTCTTTATTGACAATTAACAGTAGGATGTAAGCTAGAGTTATTACGCTGCATGGATTTATTTATTTGTATATTTATTTACTATACTTTTACCCCGCCCTTCTCACTCTGGAGGGGACTCAGTTATAACACAGTAGCAACAGAGAGTAGACATTAAAATTAACAGTGAAGGAACAAATAAGTGACATTTAGAGAAAGGTACACCATGTTCAGGGCCGGTTGTTACTAGGCGGCCGCTGACGCGGCCGCCTCGGGCGCTGGCTGCTAGGGGCGCTGTCGAGGCGTCGACAGCGACCCGTAGCGCCACCGACGCCTCCGGTGTTGGCGCGGGCCCGCGGGGCTTCAATCCCCGCGCCCGCGCCAAGCACCTAGGCCATTTTGCCCTTAGTAACAAACTAAGGGCAAAAATGGCCTATCTGTGCTGTGCGCATGCGCACAGCCAGATAAGCCATTTTTGCCCTTAGTTTGTTACTAAGGGCAAAATGGCCTAGCTGTGCTGTGCGCACGCGCACAGCACAGCTAGGCCATTCGGGCCTGACTTCCTGGTCGCGGCCAGGGCACGCTGGGCGGGGGGCGGGGCCAACTCTGGCCCCGCCCCCCGCACTATTCGCCCTGGCCCCGCCTCCCACACAGCGTGGGAGGCGGGGCCAGGGCACGCTGGGCGGGGCCAGGGCGTCGGAGGCGGGGCCGGTGGCGGGGGCGCTTTTTAGCACCCCCGCTTAACATTTAAAAATATCTCCGGCCGGCCCTGACCATGTTGAGGCAAGTCCCCCTGCTTTGTACATATACCTCCAAATGCTTCTGAGTTAATAATTCCATTCACTAAAGAAGAAAAATACCATGTTCTTGGCTGATTTCTTTAAAATGGCATAGGTATTTATTAGTTACTGGCACTGAGTAATCAATCAATTGTTTTTGGCCAGTCCCTGGAATCAGCTTAGGCCTAGAACATCTATCTCTACATATAGCAAACTGGACTTGATTTACGAGTTCATCACATGTGATGGAGGGTTGCAGCACAGTTGTTCAATGGAGCCCCATACCGCCCATCACACAATGCCGACTTACGTCTGGTGAGACTCTATGAAATAATTATGGCACAAGCACCCTACGACACTGTGCCCAGAACACAGGAGGCTTCCCATGTTCTGTAAGGAACAATAGGGTCAATGTGGGGGGAAGCCCCACGGTGACACTTCCCCATATGGGGCAATCCTGGTGCCCTGTGCCCTGTCTCATCCATAGTGACACTTCCCCATAACATATGGGGAAGTGTCACTATGGATGAGGCAGGACACAGGGCACCAGGATTGCCCCACTCTCCCGCTGATTTGTCATGGGGGGTGCGAATTGTCCTACGGCACCTCATGATGTGATGAGGTCTATAGATAAAACTCTTTCTTTCACATGCAAAACACAGAGAGAGAGATGTTGTGCTTTGAGTTTATCAGGTTAAGGAGTGAAGTAGTCCAACAAGAGGATCATTTCCAAACTGAGGAGGAGAAAAAGATCCCTCTCAAAACCCTGAAGGCAAAATCCTGTGAGAAGATACAGGTTTAATACGAAAATGGAGAACAGCGGTTAGGGGAAACATTTTAATTTATATTCTGATATACTTCAGCTACAATAGTAGCATATACCTCTTAGAATTTTTTCAAGATAGTTATTCTTTATTTTCCAACAGTTTACATTCTGCAAAATAGATTATTGTTTATTTATTTATTTATTTATTTATTACTATATGTATTCCCTGCCTTTCTCCTCTAGCAGACTCAAGGTGGCTTACAATCATACACTTTGATCAACTTAAAACAAAGCAAATGCAAAAATTAATTAATTAATTGATTAAATGAATAGTATTCTGTGTCAATTAAAACTAAAACATAATCAATAGAATTACAATGCATTTTAAAACACATAAATGTGCTCTCATTTCTCCTCTTTCTCTTAGCCTGCCCCCATCCCAACCCCCATAATAGGGCAACTTACATGCTTCACCTTCAAGTATTAGCCATGCAGCATAAGGTGAGTACAGTGTTTTAACAAAGATTTGCTAATTGAAATTCAGGGATAGACACTGGAGCCTCCTATCTACAAACCAGATGCCTTTCCCCAAAGTTGGATGCTGAATCTCAATTTTGCTTCTGTAAGAAAGATACAGATGTCAAGAGTGATAAGCATCAACATTGAAGAAGAGCTTGGCAAGCAAAGCATCGTGCAGTTGTTGTTGATGATGATGATGGTAATTGATGATAAAAATGCTATTGCTGCTAGGGATGATGATGATGATGAGATGGCTGGAAATCTGTTCAGGGCATTATGGTAGCTGCCAAACACAACAGGAGTGAGACATGGCAAAATCTTCTGGCTCTGAGCAGAATATTTCTCCAGTATCTTCTTTCCTGCATAGCACTGCCACCCACAGCCTTTTTCCTTCCTCTGGAACTTCTTCTACTGAAAAAATTACACCAGCATAGTGCAAAAATAGGATTTTAGGCAATGATGGGGTGGCTGTGTTTACAATCTAGGTCAGGGGTCCCCAAACGAAGGACCATGGTCTGGATGCGGCCCTCCAATGTCATTTACCTGGCCCCTGTCCTAAACTTTAGACTTAGGGTTGACCTAAGTCTGAAATGACTTGAAGGCACACAATAACAACAATCCTAATTTTGGACTATTTCATCATAGTCCAGCCCCCCAACAGTCTGAAGGACCGTGAACCGGCCCTCCAATTAAAAAGTTTGAGGACCCTTGGTATAAGTGTACCCTTTTTTTTATTATTCTAGTGTTAAGAGATGGACACTCCATGGTTTTTAGCCATAGCTCTATATAGGCTGTTGAATTAGGAAAACATCATGTGGTTGTTGCATATGAACAAGTAGAAATTAGGTGCTTACAGCCTAGATAAAAATATCCAACCATAAACTTGTGGAAAACATGCTAGGGAAGGCATAATCTTAACCTGCATCTGTAAGTCTGTGGTGCTTGCTGCTTATGATCATTATGTTTCCAATTCCCAATTGCTAAAATGACTCTTCAGCAATAAAGAGTGGGACAATTATGCCTATTAGGAGACATATCCTGTGCCTTTTTCTATTTATCATGCAAAACTGAATAGCAAAGAGGTATACTCTTTTCCACTGGCATACAGTTACAGAGTAGTGTAGCATCGTTATCACTTGCCAGGACATCTGACAAAGGCCACCACTGGTATTTTTCCTTAGAAGCTCATTTTGGATAGTAGGGTCTTCAAAGTTCCATTTTATTTATTTATTTACAGCATTTATATTCCGCTCTTCTCATCCCGAAGGGGACTCAGGGCGGATCACATTACACATATAGGCAAACATTCAATGCCTTTTAACATAGAACAAAGACAAACAAACATAGGCTCCGAGCGGGCCTCAAACTCATGATCTCCTGGTCAGAGTGATTCATTGCAGTGATTGATTGCAGCTGCGCCACAGCCTGAGCCCATTTTACTTTCCTTATAAGCACAATAATTATTATCTGAATGTGAGATAGAGGAATGCCGTTATATTTTCACTAGAGGTGCATCTACACCAGGCATGGACAAACTTTGGATTTCAACTTCCCCCGGCTGTTAGGAATTGTGGGAGCTGAAGTTCAAAATACCTGGAGGGCTGAAGTTTGCCCATACCTGATTACACTGTAGAATTAATGCAGTTTGATACCACTTTCACAGTGATATGGAGTAATGTGAGTTGTAGTTTAACATGGCACTTAGTTTTCTGTGCCAAAGAACGTTGGTGCTTCACCAAACTACAAATCCCAAGATTCCATATCATTGAGCCATGGCAGTTGCAGTAGTATCAAACTGCATTAATTCTACAATTTAGGAGGGAGAAAAGGAAGGCTCATCAAAATGTTGCAACTATAACATAGTTTGTATTATAGGAATATTAAAGAAATGAGCACAGAATCCTATCCTTGTACAGAACTATTTAGAGAGTTTCCTAGGATGACAGTAATTTGCTTTCTGGGACTACATACATGTAGAAAATTAGCCTCCCAGTGACAAATTATTGCAGACCTTCAGCCATTGTGTCAGATTTGAGAATTTCTTTATCATCTATGAATTGAATGATTGTTTGCCACTGGATTGACCATGAGTTATTAATGACCTTCAGTTATTGATAAATAACAATACGTTCTGTCCATAAGTAATACACTAAAATGGGTTAAGTTAAACACTTACATCAAAAGTCTCATAGTAAGTGTGCTAGAACACTGTCACCTTGTGGTCGCTTGAAGACATTTTTACCGCAAATCCAGCAAGAAGAGATTGTTGCATGTGCCAAAGGAAGTTAGCCATTTCAGCACTAAAGAGAACTCTCAAATAGCTCAAAACCTTCCACATTCAAAACAGCAATGTGTTTTTTAAATCTCCAGTAAAAGAAATTTCTCTTAAATTCAGCAAGCAAACACTAGATGCTTTAAAAGCTTTTTTGAAGGGTGAAAGACTTCCAATTTTTGCAGACAATCTGCAAACATTGTGGCATAAAAGAAAATATGACAGGAATAGATTACTGGAGCAAATTTAGCAAGTGAACAAAAATAATTGAAAAGCAGACACACTTGAGATTTTAAATCTTCTGTATTGCCCATTGGGTCAATTTCACTAAAATATTTCTCACCAGACATTTCCAATTTACAGGGAGCAGCGGTCTACCTCCCTGTTCAAGGAGCTCCATTGGTTGCCCTTTATTTTCCGAGCCCAATTCAAGGTGCAGGTTATTATCTATAAAGCTATAAATGGTTCGGGACCCACCTACCTTTGTGACTGCATTTCCCCCTATGAACCCGCATGGTCTCTTCGATCATCGGGGGGGGGGCTCCTCTCGCTCCCACCACGAGGGAGAGGGCCTTCTCCATGGTGGCCCCCCAGCTCTGGAACTCACTTCCTAGGGAGATTAGGCAAGCCCCTACCCTGCTAATTTTTAGGAAGACCCTAAAAACTTGGCTCTTCCAACAGGCCTTTGGTGAATGATCCTCGCCCTCTTAAGGCTTGTCCTGGTGAACAATGATATAGCTGTTGCACTTTATTCTATTCCTCTAGAATCATAGAATCATAGAATAATAGAGTTGGAAGAGACCTCACAGGCCATCCAGTCCAACCCCCCGCCAAGAAGCAGGAAATCGTATTCAAAGCACCCCCTAGTTGGAAATAGTTCCCATGTTTATCTCACCCTAGACCCTTACCAAAGATTTTAGTCTCAGGTTACCTACCTCTCTTTGTCTCCTGAGTCCCTTTGGGGAGATGGAGGCAGGACATAAAAATAAAATAGTTATTATTATTATTATTATTATTATTATTATTATTATTAGTATTAGTATTAGTATTATTATTACTTTAGGCCTAAAGAACTATGTTGGAAGAAAGTTTAAATATTTCAGTGTTTCCCCCATTTATTAGCTGTGAATCACATAAAAAGAGACACTGCTGTGGAGAATGGAAAGTTAATGGATAGTAATTAACCACCAATTGGCAAAGGACATATTTACTGTAATTTAACAGCTCTGCAAATAGATATAAAACCATTGTATACATATTTAAACCTTAATAATATATTTGTAGTCTTCTGGCAGACTATGCTAATATTCGAAGTGCCCCTCCCCCTGTAAATTCCAATGGAACACTTTTAGTTGCACATGTTATTGCACATTAATTAAACATTCGTTCATTACAGAAAACAAATAGGCTAATGTTAAGTGGCTAGTTCCATCAATAGCAATTTCAGGTATGGCAGTTAAAGGGTTTTTTTTGGACTTGATATAAGACAAGGACAGATCTATCACTCTTTGCATACACATTTGTGTCTCTGCCAAAAGAAACCAGATTGTTGCTATATAGATGTGTTGTTGTTCTATATATATGAAAATATATGCTATGAAATGAATATGTGGAAGGTAACTGTATTATAGAAATAGGACCAACTCATGCCAACAAATATGGAAAACCTAAGAATGGCCATCAGATAGGGAAAAAAATCAGTTCATATCCCAATACCAAAAAAGGGGAATGCTAAACAATGCTCAAACTTTCATACAGTGGCACTTATTCCACATGCTCTTTGATCCTTCAAGGCAAACTCCAGCAATACATGGAGCAAGAGTTGCCAGATGTACAAGCTGGGTTTAGAAAAGGCAGAGGAACGAGAGACCAGATTGCCAATATCTGCTGGATAATGGAGGAAGCCAGGAAGTGTCAGGAAAACATCTATTTCTGTTTTAGTGACTATTCTAAAGCCTTCAACTGTGTGGATTATAATAAATTGTGGTAGGTTCTTAGTGGTATGGGGCTATCAAGTCACCTTGTCTGTCTCTTGAGAAATCTGTATAATCACCAAGTAGCAACAATAAGAACAGACCACGGAATAACAGACTGGTTTAAGATTGGGAAAGAAGTACAGCAGGGCTGCATACTTTCGTCCTGCTTATTCAACGTGTATGCAGAACATATCATGCAATGTGTGGGGCTTGATGAATCCAAGGCTGGAGTTAAAAATTGCTGGAAGAAACATTCACAACCTTAAATATTGAGATGATACTACTTTGATGGCTGAAAGCAAGGATGAGCTGAGGAGCCATATAACCAAGGTGAAAGAAGAAAGTGCAAAAGGCGGATTGCAGTTAAATATCAAGAAACCAAGATTATGGCAACGAGACTGATTGATAACTGGCAAATAGAATGAGAAAATTTGAAGGCAGTGTCAGACTTTGTATTTCTAGGCGCAAAGATTACTGCAGACGCAGACTGCAGCCAGGAAATCAGAAGACATTTACTTCATTGTATAGGCCTATACAATTTTAAAACAGAGAAAATTGATAACCCAGAAGTAGGGAAAAATAACAAACAGAAATTATTTATTTACGTTACCACTGCAGCTAGAATAGTTATAGCCAGGAATTGGAAAGATGGAAAAAACCTCAGCAAAGAAGAATGGATGGAAAAATTATTGGACATCAGAAACATGGACAGACTGACTTTTCTGCTTAAAAAATCCACGGGGCAGCCAATGAAGGAAACAAACTGGTCACTCTTAGACAACTACCTACAAAAGACAACGCTCTGATGTGGAACACGGACTGGAAGTTAGAAGATCGGAAGTCTCCCTCCAATCTCCCCCCCTCCATACCCCCCTCCATACCCCCCCTCTCCTCCCATCCCTCCTTTCCCCCCAACAGATCCCTTTCATCCCTTTCCCCCCCTTTTTGTCTCTACTACCCCTACTCCTACACCTGCCCCCCCTTCCCATATTTTCCCATGTCCTCCTCTTACGGAAACCTTGTCCTTTCATCCCACCCTCCCTCCCCGCCCCCCTCCCACTCTTTTGCCTCCCCCCCTATGTCGATGTTAACCACCAAAACTTAATAAAAATCATTTTTTTAAAAAAGAAGACATTTACTTCATGGGAGGAGAGCAATTGCCAACCTCGATAAAACAGTGAAGAGTAGATACATCACATTGGCAATGAAGGTCCACATAGATAAAGCAATGGTATTCCCCGTAGTAACCTATGAATGCGAGAGTTGGACCATAAGGAAGGCTGAGCAAAGGAAGATAGATGCTTTTGAATTGTGGTGTTGGAGGAAAATTCTGAGAGTGCCTTGGACCATGAGAAGATCCAACCAGTCCATACTCCAGAAAATAATGCCCGGCTGCTCTCTGGAGGAAAGGATATTAGAGGTGAAGATAAAGCACTTTGCCCACATAATGAGAAGACAGGAAAGCTTGGAGAAGATAATGATGCTGGGGAAAATGGAAGGAAAATGGAAGAGGGGCCGACCAAGGGCAAGATGGATGGTATCCTTGAAGTGAATGAATAAACATTTTTTTTTAGCTATAGCTGATAGTAAAGATTGTTGTTGTTGTTGTTGTTGTTGTTGTTGTTGTTGTTGTTGTTTTAAAAAGAAGCGCTATTCAAGTGGAATTGGGAAGTATAGATGATTTCTCTTTATGGATGGGGGAGGAATAATTTGGTGAAAAATGGCACAAGAGACGTTATGATGCATGCAGACACTGATTACCTCATTGATCTCCTCACATTTGCATGGTTTAATGCCACTTTCTGGAGAGGTATGGTTTTTTTTATTTCTTGTGTTGCCAATTTTTCTGCCTTTGTCCTTTTGACTTAGCAAATGTTTCCTGTTCAAAACTTCTCAACCTGGGTATAAGGTTTGAAGGCAAAATGCTGATTGCATTGGCATTACTAGGGTTGTGTGGAGGGTACTGATCACACCAGGTGACTTTATCAAAGAGAGTAACTCCAATTGTGAGGAATGGGAGACAAGTGGGCAAGGAGGGAGGGAAAGCCAACTGTGATCATTGAAGGCAGTATAAAAATAAAGTAAACGGGAAGGGAAATGAATAAAATATTGAGGGTATCAAGGTAAAAACCCACAAAAGGTATTTCGGAAAGATCAGTGAAATTTATTATTTGTATACTTGTCTGTTTGTTTTGCCAGCCACTCCCCTCCCCAAAATGTGCATGTTTGCACCTTCCCATATTTGCCCGCAATACTTTCTTTTTCAAAATCCAGCTATTTAATAACTCATTTTTAATGTAATGATTTGTCATCCATTTCAAGCTTCATCTCTTCCATTTATCAGGACCAAACTAGATGAGATGACAATTAGGCAGCTGGTACTGAAAATGGTTTGCTCCTTCACTTTATTGAAGTTACTAAAAATCTATGATGTTGTTTTGTGTTTCTCTGTCCCTCACCATCTGAACCCAATGTTGTGGAGTAGTGGTACTCAAAGTGACAATACCTGGACTGATTCCAGTCTCCAAGCCATTGGCTGCTGGTCCCTGGCAAGTTTCCTGGAAAGAAAGAAATGATTGTAGCCAGTGGACACAAATATAACACTGGTCTCTGGGATGCTGGAAGAAAATAATTGCCAGTCTCCTACACCAGATAACTTGAAATGGACAGATGGAGAATGTGGAATAAGGAACAGCAGATGATGCAATGTCATGACATGAAGAACATTTCACTAGACATAATGGAGGATCGGGAAACTACTTCTTTGTGTGATTCTAGTGACAGAAGATTTGTAGTGATGACTAGTTTGGCTCTTAACCAACAGAGTTTCTTACTCTTTCATATAAGTGTGATTTACTGGCCTTCCTGTTTTAACATAATAGGATTGGGATTGTTGGGGGCTAGCAACAGGCAAAGCATATCTGTCACTTTATTTTGATAAGTATGTGAAAAGATACTGTAGCAAATGGATTGAAATTCTAACAGTCTTCTCTAGGTGTTATTCAGCATTTTCAGTGGAAAGAATCCCTATTAACTAATGAGCTTGCATTTGAATGTTTCACTATGAATTTTAAATTAATGTCCTGTGTATTTACTGTATTTTAATCTTTTGTCCTGTGTATTTTAATATATGTATTTTACATATTGTTATGTAAAGTGTTGTGCCCTGCCTCAAGCTGCAAGGAGAGGTGGGTAAGAAATAAAATTATTATTATGTAATTCTTATATACTAGTCTTATTGTCCTAGTTTCCAAAGATCAGATGAAGACAGAAGTAATCAGTGTTTAATACAAGGTAACTATTTGACTAAGCAAAAGAACAGCCACTTAATAAACAGTAAGTAACAGTAGTTTTCTGCATGTACTGTCAGGTAAACTGGAAGTAGGATGGTAGCCATAATCATATGGAATGCAAAGTATAGTATTTATATTTGAAATGTCAAGTTCTGGCAATTTAAAACAATCAGAACCCACAATATCTGAAGATGAACCTAAGCTATATAGGCAGTCTTTTGTCATACACATCTCACTTATACAGATGGTCTATCTCTTTCTCTCTCTTCATACTGTAATTATCCATTAAGCAGAGATGTACACATGCCATTTTAAGAGTAAAAACAATGCCCATATATAAAAGAGAGCCTGAAAAGTTGTTTTTTTGATTGACAACTTCCAGAAACCCCATTATTACTAGTGCATATTAGTTGTACTCCAAAAATAACTTTCACAAGCACTGTTACATTACTTTCAGTGAGTGCCTATTATTCACTTCCCCCAATGCTTATCAGGTTATCAGTCTTGGTCCCTGGTAATTTTCAGATTTTAATCTCCAAAAATCCCAGTCAGTGTGATCAAAGGTTAGGTAACCCTGGGACTGAAGTCCAAAAGCCCTGGAATGCCCTGGAATGCCCTAGATCCACTTACCTAGAAGACAAACTAACTGCAAGTTTCCCCTTTCTTTATAGCAGAATGTTTGCAAAAACAAACAAATACAATGTCCAGGTTCTCATTCTCTGTTATCACTTTCTTTTAAAAGGCAGACAGATCTTATTGTTTTTATATTTTCTAAAGTAGAATGCCTTTTATATTCATAGAGTAGAACATCTTTTATATTCATAACATTGTTTTTGCTTTTTATGAAGTTTTCTCCATTACCCATTTAAAGACGAGCAGCTGATGCAGCACACAGAAGGCTCAATATGCATTTAATTCGCTATAGACTGTTATAGAGGCATTATGATATCATTTTCATTTCATATATCCATACCTTATTTGCCTTAATAATAACCTTTGATTGTTTGTCTTTTGGTAGCAACAGATTATTGAGCATGTGTTTGCAGTTCCACACACCAACTTTAAGGCCTCTGTGGCTACTATACTATTTCTTTTTGGAAGCAAGAGGCCACAACTGCCAAACCAAAAAACACCGAGTACTCAGTACCACCATTTTTGCAGCACACTGTTGTTAAAATGTGGCCAACAGTTACATAATTTATGCAGTCACAAAACAGAACACAGTGCTACAGTATTGGCAAATGTTTCATACATTCCATCAACGCTTGGCACATATTCAGGCAGCATATCAGAAAAAAACCCCAAAAAGATTCATATGCTGAAACTCATTTATACAGATCAAGGAGAGATGAAAAGAAAAGGGACATGAATGTCCATACTCTTGTTGGTTATAATTCTGGCAACTGGGTCTAGACAAGTAGCTGCCCTTTTTGGAATTTATGGAGGAGTTCTGTTCTGATAAGAATGCTCTTCTCACCAGAATAAATAACCAGGATTGGCAAGTTCTTTTCAAACACGAATGAAAAGGCTTTAAGAGGATGTCTAACTCTAACAAGGGATCCCACTTGTAAATGAAGATGCTAGGCTTGCTCAAATAATTCGTTTTCCCCGTTTACCGTTATTGATTCGTTATTTTCGATTGTTTTGAAGCAATATCGAACCTTGGTTGTCCACACGTCTGGATATCGCGGTTTCGAATCGCGAGAGGCCGTTTTTTCTAATTTCTTCGTTTTTTTCGTTAAGAAAAAAAAGCTTTTGCAAAGCACCCAAACTCCTTTCCTTTTGCCCCTCAGCCAATGGGAGGCTCAGCCAATGGGAGGGGGCGAGGGGGAAGGAGGCCGAGGAGGAGGAGGAAGACGGAGGGGGGAAATGGCCGCCGCCGCCGCCTCGCCTCAGCTCAGTGCATTAATTAATTGGGCCTTAATGAGCCCCCTTCCAAGCCAAACCCACCAGAGAAACACCCTCAATGCAAACCTTGCAACGTCCTTCTCTCCTTCTTGGACACAAAGGCAAAGGGAGGAGGCACTTCGGGTTCCCAAGCGACCTGAAAAGAGCCATAGAGAAAGGGAGAGCCAGTGCGCATGCTCCACCCTCCAAGGCACACAAGGGGGGAGTTCGCATGGGAGCCGGAAGTGTTGGGGCCTCCGTCCCTCCCTTGCTTTTCCTCTTTGGTCTCCCTATCTTGAACACAGAACACGCATGAAAAAAAACACACCATAATTTCACAATATATAGTTTAAATAACAAAAGGAAGAGGAAGGAAGAGGCCCGGGATGCGAGGGGGTGTGGGCCAGGCCCGTCCTCGGCTGCTCCCAGGGGCCCAGATTCGCACCCTCCCTCCCCCCAATACAGGTCTCCAGTCCATACCACGCTACATGAACTTGAATGGATACTGTGGTTGTGTTGTCGAAAGCTTTCATGGCCGGGATCACATGGCCATGTGCCAGAAGCATTCTCTCCTGACGTTTCACCCACATCTGTGGCAGACATAGAGGTTTTGACGTCTGTGCGAAGCTAGGCAAGTGGGGTTTATATATCTGTGGAAGGTCCAGGGTGGGAGAAAGAACTCTTGTCTGTGGGAGGCAAGTGTGAATGTTGCAATTGGTCACCTTGATTAGCATTGAATAGCCTTGCAGCTTCAAAGCCTGGCTGCTTCCTACCTGGGGGAATCCTTTGTTGGGAGGTATTAGCTGGCCCTGATTGTTTCCTGTCTGGAATTCCCATTTTCTGGGTGTTTCTGGGAAGGTAATGGCACTCCATGTAGTCATGCCGGCCACATGACCTTGGAGGTGTCTATGGACAACACTGGCTCTTGGGCTTAGAAATGGAGATGAGCACCAACCCCCAGAGTCAGACATGACTGAACTTAACGTCAAGGGATACCTTTACCTTTACCTACACACACACACACACACACACACACACACACACACACACACACACAAAAGCAGGGACTATATATATATATATATATATATATATATATATATATATATATATACACACACAATATATATCACACACACACCAATTTAACAAAGTTTCAGCCACAAAAACAAAGTTTCTGAAGTAGAACAATGACTTTCACAGTAAAGACAACCCAATTTAACAGGAAATAAGACTTTCAAACCAGGAACAGATTACTGCAATTATTAAAAAAAGGTTTATTATAAAAGCTATGAAAATTTGCCAAAAATCAGAGGATAAGGGAAACGTTCCACATTTTGGTGAGCTATCAGTGTTAAATGTGTTCTACCACTGTACCAAGTTTGAAGAAGATCACTCAAAAAATGAGGGCGGGAGAGCCCCCTAAGTCCCCCCCCTTCGGGCTGTTTTTGGGCGACCGCGCATGCGCGTACGCCATTAACGAATTAATTTAGAAAATAACGAATTTTCGTTAATTTCGAAAAATTTTGGGGGCCAAATTCGTTATTAGCAACAAAAACGAAAAACTGCCCCCTCTAGTTTTGAAACGAGTTTAGAATCAAATTTTTCATGGATCGATCAAGCCTAGAAGATGCTATATAATCATGACACCAAGATTCCACTTTAACTGCCATGCTGCTGCTCAGTCGTTTAGTCATCTCCGACTCTTTGTGACCACATGGACCAGTCCACGCCAGAGCTCCCTGTCGGCTGTCACCGCCCCCAGTTCCTTCAAGGTCAACCCAGTCACTTCAAGGATACCATCCATCCATCTTGCCCTTGGTCGGCCTCTCTTCCTTTTTCCTTCCATTTTGCCCAGCAATGTGATCTTTTCCAAGCTTTCCTGTCTTCTCATGATGTGGCTAAAATACTCCAGCTTTGCCTCTAATCCCCTTCCCTCCAGTGAGCAGCCGGACATTATTTCCTGGAGGATGGACTGGTTAGATCTTCTTGCAGTCCAAGGCACTCTCAGGATTTTCCTCCAGCACCAGAGTTCAAAAGCGTCTATCTTCCTTCGCTCAGCCTTCCTTATGGTCCAGCTCTCGCATCCAAGGTTGTCAAGGTTGGCCATTGCTCTCCTCCCAAGAAGTAATCGTCTTCTGATTTCCTGGCTGCAGTCTGCATCTGCAGTGATCTTCGTGCCTAGAAATATACAATCTGTCACTGCCTCCATGTGTTCTCCCTCTATTTGCCAGTTATCAATAGGTGTAGTTGCCATGATCTTGGTTTTCTTGACGTTTAACTGCAACCCAGCTTTTGCACTTTCTTCTTTCACCTTGGTAATAAGGCTTCTCAGCTCCTCCTCACTTTCGGCCATCCGAGTGGTATCGTCTGCATACCTAAGGTTGTTAATGTTTCTTCCAGCAATTTTAACTCCGGCCTTGGATTCCTCAAGCCACGCACATCACATGATGTGTTCTGCATACAAGTTGAATAGGGAGGGTGAAAGTATGCAGCCCTGTTGCACTCCTTTCCCAATCTTGAACCAGTCTGTTGTTCCGTGATCTGTTCTTACTGTGGCTACTTGATCTTTATACAGATGTCTCAGGAGACAGACAAGGTGACTTGGTATCCCCATACCATCAAGAACATGCCATAGTTTATTATAATCCACACAGTCGAAGGCTTTAGAATAGTCAATAAAGCAGAAGTACATGTTTTTCTGAAACTCCCTGGCTTCCTCCATTATCCAGCGGATATTGGCAATTTGGTCTCTCGTTCCTCTGCCTTTTCTGAACCCAGCTTGGACATCAGGCAACTCTCGCTCCATGTATTGCTGGAGTCTGCCTTGCAGGATCGCTGTATGGCCATGTTCCAGAAGTATTCTCTCCTGACGTTTTGCCCACATCTATGGCAGGCATCCTCAGAGGTTGTGAGGATGCCTGCCATAGATGTGGGTGAAACATTGGGACAGAATACTTCTGGAACATGGCCATACAGCCCAGAAAACACACAACAACCCTGTGATTCCAGCCATGAAAGCCTTTGACAACACATAATTCATCTTGTTTTCTGCTGCTTCTTTCCTCCTTGAGATAGGTAGTTCTGATAACCTGAGGTGCAGGTTGCATTCTTGCAGATGGAGCTGCAAGATAATGGCAGGTATTTCTTGCTGCTTATTATATCTTCATACAATTCAGCATGATTTTGAGTTGAGTATGATCTCTTTCACACTATCTTGGAATTTTGTGAGGCATTTAGTGAGGCACTTAGCATTTTCTGCCACAGAGCTCTAGTGACCCTCAAACTATAAATCCTAGGATACTCCAGGATGGAACCATGGCAGTTAAACTAGGATTAAAGTGCTATAATTGTGTTGTGTGCAGAAGTCTTTTGTGGGGATTGTATATTAATAGGAAATCTATTTTATATGTGGGTTTTATATTTGTCTTCGGGAAATGGGGGAAAAAATGAAAGTGAAAAACAAAAGCTGGCATAATACACTGACAAACTGTATGAAAAACAGACATATTACAAGAAGAGAGATGGAAATGAAAGGAATACGGGGTGGGGGAGCCTAGTCTAAGACACCCATTTGACACAAGAAGCATCTTTATGCATACAATAAGCTTTTGAATGGCTCTTCTATGCACAATCCTGCTTTCAAAAAAATGAACCTACTTAATCCAACCTAACAACCCCACTTGATTCATCCTTTCAAATCAACAATGCCGAAGCAATTTTAATGACATCAGAAAGAGCTACCTGGACAAATGTAAACCTTTCAGGTTGAGTAAGCTCTGACCATTTTCACAAATGGATCCTAAGAATCCATTTTTGCTTCTAATATAGGTATGGGCTTTTGTTTCCTTTCCTTTCTTTCCTTTTTTCATCTTGAGAATATGGGTGATGAGGCATATAATTGAGGAAAACAGCCACATTTTTAAAAGTTAAATTATAGCTCTACAAGGCACAGCTTTTTAATTCAAATTACCTGGTGGACATGTGTCATTTTCTCTCTCTAGTGAAAAGATACACTCTAGTGGTGTGAGTTCACTTGACTGGCAATTGCCACTTTTAATTCAGAGAGCATGTGAAGTATATTCTTTGTAAGGGCAGTTTCCCCTTCAGTCCTGTTGCTTCTTCTGGCTTTTAATGACCAATATGCACTTTTGCTGTCTGTGTCCAGCAGTGTAGTATTCATTAATTGAAAAATTCACTTTATCCGGATTTGGCTCATGCCCCAGTTTAGAAAGAATGGGAGAAGGAAAGTGCAGCCACAACCAAATTAAGTCAGCTCCAATGAACATTGTCTCTTACCTAATGTATTGGAAGAGATATTCCACCAGACAAGACAGAAGGAAAGGAGAGTCACAATTGACCCACCTGGGATTCCTACTGACAGAATAATTTATACTCCTGTATCAGTGTTTAATATGAACATTAAAAGTCATATCTCAGCTGCTTTGAGTATTTCTAAGGTATACATATCCGCATACTCATGCAGTTGGCTATCCACATTTGTGGAGATGATTTTTCACAAATTTGATTAACAGGTTCTTTCTAGGAATCTTTAGGTTCTTCAGAAGAATGTTAGCCATATAGTCAACTTACTGGAGCCAACTTCCATAGAATTGTACTGGAGGTCCTACAGATTCCTAGAGAGGTTTTCTTATAGGTAAAAAATAGGGGATTTGAAATGACCCGTATTTACTCGAGTCTAATACAATATTGTATCTAATGCACACCTTAATTTTCAAAACTCTGAAACCAAAAAAGAGAGAGTATTTACTGGCAAATGTAATATGCAGCGGCAAAAAGTGCACACTTTGTAATTTGGACCATATAATTCCTTATAATTTCTTCTTTAAAAATGAAAATGTTAGAACACCAAAGCTTTCAGCAATGGAAAAGAAACAATAACAACCCTGTGATCTCGGCCATGAAAGCCTTCGACAACAGAATGGAAAAGAAAGCCTTGGGTGCATCTATGCTGTAGAATGAATCCACTTTAACTTTAATAGGTGCTCCAAGAGCTCTTGAAGTAGCTTCCCTTTTTGCTTTGTCTCAGAACCAAGATTACCATATTAAGCAAATCTAATGCACACCCTAATTTTTGGAAGGTACTTTAGGCAAAAAAGCTGAGCATTAGATTCAAGTAAATACAGTTATGGTTTTTCCACTTTTGCTGAGTTCCTGCACAACTAACCCTCATGAAAATGGAGAGACCAAATATATAAATAGTCCCACCATCTAATATTTTCCTGAGTCTTTTCTAATGTAAACTGATTGTTATGGAGAAGTGTATGCAAAATGCCAGCAGGAAGAGATATTTATTTCAATCATTTGTATATCTTTCCACAAGACTCCTGTTCTGATTCTTCCACCCTCATCAACCTCTTGCCTTCAAAAAATGCCTCCAGATCTTGTGATGGCAGAATCCTATAGTTTTTCTAAATCTTATGAACCTGCTTCACTACCATATTCAGAGAGCACTGTGTGTGTGTGTGTGTGTGTGTGTGTGTGTGTGTAACAAGGAGTAGAATAATGAATGACAGCAGACAAATGAGATGGAATGGTAGATAAGTCAGAAAGAGGAAAGGTGGGAAATGTTGGCTGAAACTGGATTAATAGCAAACAGCAGGTGAATGGGATAGAATCGTAGGTTAATGGGTGAAGAGTCTCCTCTGAAAAAATCAGATGAGAACGAGAGAGATAGACTTTTAGAGATTAGTGGTATCAGAGATGGCTAGAGAGAGTAATAATGATGTAAAGGGCTGCTGGTCACTCAGAGATATTGTTTTCAACCATGGTGCTCTCTAGAGCAATAAAATACAGGTATGACTTTGTCCCTCTATTCTTAAAAGTGATTTACTAACATGAATAAACTTAATATTGCTGGACATGAATCACATATAACATTAAAAAGAGAATTGAAATATTGTTAAGGAGGCTTTTTTAATGTTCTTACCAAATAATAATAATAATAATAATAATAATAATAATCATCATCATCATCATCATCATCATCATCATCATCATCAGCCGGCATTTGGAAACAATAGACTGATAAAATTACGATCTGTCAACTGCAAAAGGCCACCCTACTGGGATCTGCACGCATCATCCGAAAATACATCACACAGTCCTAGACACTTGGGAAGTGTTCGACTTGCGATTTTGTGATACGAAATCCAGCATATCTATCTTGTTTGCTGTGTCATAATAATAATAATAATAATAATAATAATAATAATAATAATAATAATAATAATAATAGTTTTATTTCTTACTCGCCTCTCCTCACAGCTCAAGACGGGGCACAACACAGTTAAAACATTTCATTATGAAACATCATGGAAAATACATATATTAAAACATTTTTGATTGCAGCCTTGACCATGTAGGATCTAAAGGTAAAAATTAACACTGTACTTTACCTGGAAAGTAATTGGCAACCAGTGGAGTGTCTGTAGTATAGGTGTAATATGCCCACTCCCGGATGTTCCTGTAACTAGTCCGGCTGCTGTGTTTTGAACTAATTGGAGTTTCCAAACTTGGTACATAGGTAGCACATTGCAGAAGTTCAACCTTGAGGTTACCAGCACATGCACTACCAACTTTAGATCCTCTGATTTTAGAAGGGTGCAACTGGCATATCAGCTGAAGCTGGAAGTAAGAATTCCTGACCTTCCCATCTGCCTGTGCTGGCATTTGGAGAGATGAATCCAGGAGCACTCCCAAGCTATGAACACAGTCTTTCAGGGGGAGTGTAACCCCATCCACAACAGGTTGACACACCTCCACCCCCATGTTAGGACCCTTGATGGCAAGCACCTTAGTCTTGTTTGGATTCAGCTTCCATTTGTTTCTCCTCATACAACCCATTACCTCCTCCAGGCATTCATCGTTAGCTGAAGGCATGGAGAAATACATTTGAGCATTATCAGTGTACTGATAGCACCCTGCCCCATGCTTCCAGATGATCTCTCCCAGCGGATTCATGTAAATGTTAAAAAGCATGGAGGGTAGAATGGCCCCTTGTGGGATGCGTGTCATACAAGACTGCCTAGCATTGTGGGGCAGTTGGAGACCATTATTGGCTACAGTAGTTTTCTTATCTTTGAGAGGCTTGGGCAACAACTTGCTTTACAATGATTACTATTCACTTAGGTTGTGCACACCACCAGAGTATTTTGATCAACCTCTTTGTGACATGTACCTCTATGTGACACAGTATGCTAGGTAAGCCTAACCGAAGCTTACCTAGCATAACGTGAGATTATTGCTTCCCTCATTGATCTAAACTCTATACTCTGATATACCCTAGTACTGCATTGGCTGTTTTGATAACCTTATCACACATTTACCTTCTGGTCTAGACCTCTAGATTCTTCCTCTATGTATTGCAATCAAGTCCATTTGCACCTATCCCATATTAGTGCATTTCATTGTTTTCTATCTAAATGTAGTATCATGCATTTATCCCAATTGAAATTAATTCTCTTAGTACAAGTCCTCCTCTCCAATCTGTTAGTGTCCTTTTGAATCCTGATCCGGGGATATTTAGCTACCCTTTCTAGTTTGGTATCAGAAGTTTCCATATACTTCAAAACCTTTCAAGAACTTTCCCCTCTCTGTTTTCTGTAACTCACTCTAATGCAAGTACTGTAACACCAGGCTTTAAGCTTCTTAGGCAAAAGAGGTCTTTCCTGGCCCCATATTTAAAATTCTGTCTTTAGATGTCTGCTTTAATTTCCTTAACATTTCCAACACAGGAAACACAGGAAACACAGGACAAAGCATGATGTTTGCAGAAGTGGAGTGATGATAAATACTGACATCTTGCTACTCACTGGGGAATTCTCTGTTTTAGTTCTGATTAATGGATGAACTTGAACATTAATTAGTTGTAATGTCCTTCATCATTTAGACAGGGCTCTTGTGTTCCTTGCTCTTTGTATTACACATTGGGTCTAGGAAGCATGGAACATGCATATAGTTGCTCTATAAGAGCTTTCAGCTCAGGCATAAAGATTCAACAAAGTGGGTTTTTTGTTTCAGGAAAGTACAAAGAAATTTATTTGGCTTATTTTTGGATAGTGTGCCCTAGGACCGTGGGAAGTAGACAATTGTTGTTGGTTGTTAACTGCATTCAAGTCATCTTGTACTTATGGCAACCCCATGAATGAGAGACCTTCAGGTTGTTCTATCCTCAGAAAGTCATACAGCCTCAGGGCTATGGTTTATTGACTCTATTCATCTGGAATGCAGTCCTTCTCATTTCCTATTGCACCCAATCTTGCCAAACATTATAAACCTTTCTAGTGAGCCCTGTCTTCTTATGGCCAAAGTATTACAGCCTCGGTTTACATCTTGCTTCTAGAGAGACTTTGAGCCTGATTTGTCTTTCTATCAGTCAATGATATGCTATAGAACTCTTCTCCAGCAGCACATCTTAAATGAGAAAATTTTCTTCCTGTCAGCTTTCTTCATTGTCCATCTTCCATAATGGTATATACTACTGGGAATGGGTAATACAGATGGTAATGTAAGAAATGACTAAACCAAATAAATCACATGGCTCATAATCAACAGAAGAAATAGAAGGGAACAGAACTTCTGAAGTGGTGGTTATGGCCTTATTATAAATCCAAACCTTTAAACAAGGATACAAGTTGATATTGAATAAAGGCAGTTCTAGGCTGACTCTCATACATGAAATGTAGATAATTTTATGTAAATTATCCATTCATACACCCACCATCCATTTTTCGCACCAAGAATTTTCAGGATACTGCACATTTAAATGTGTTAAATGTATTTCGGTATATTTCACCAGAAATTATCTCATATATTGCTGAAGCAATTTGCACATCAAGTTAGCATGAGCAGTGGGGGGAGCTGGCACATTCAATATAAAGTTCCACAAATTAGTCTTATTCTTCAGCAACATCTTTATCAAAGGATCATTGTGTTATATAGGCCAGGTTTGGGAATATGTGTTCTCTGGGTATGGCTTACTCTAAAACACTATTGATGTCAGATTGTGGGCAGTTACAGCCCAAAAACATCCAGTGGTTTCCATTGTCCTTTTCCTTGGGACAGGTTCACCTATGTGTAAGGAGAGGATACAAATATAATATTTTGTTTAAACAGCATGTCCCCATCATGTTGTATCACTTCACCTGTATAGATAAGGAACAAAATTATTAAAAGCAGGAATGGCTGTTCACAGAAAAATTTCTTCTTACACAGCATGCTGTGCAAAGTGCCACATAGCACAAACAATCTGCATCAAAGTATGCAAGTCCAGAATTATTATTTGCTTCTATGACTCTGGGAGAACATCTCTGAGAGGAGAACAAATGGTCATGTTGCCTGAGGTTTTGTGAATCATCCTGGCTGTGTTCAAGGTTGGCAGTTTTCTAAACCTGGTCAATTTGCCTTTGGGGTGGCTTCATATGGTTTAAGCACTTTTCAGTGCTTCAGGAACAATTTTCTGAGCAGATTATCTCAATGGCAACATCTTAGCATCAAAGGAAAGACTTTTCTGTACATTATTTATAGGTGATGATCTCTAGAAGTATACCACATGGACAATTTGTTGCCTGAGGCAAGAGACAAGATGGCATCCACTCTTCATTTCATGTACAGAAAAAAACTAAACTGGCAGTTGAATCTCATTTCAGCAGTGGCAATGACGTACTCTTTCCCCATTTAACCTTAGCACTTGTTGCTTAAAGCACTTGTACCATATTTCGCTTTACTCTTATACCATGCATGAGGTATGTTTGCTGTTTCCTTACAAAATATTTGTTGTCTGGATTAGTGTAGCCAATGAATTAGTCACTGACAATGGGGATACTGATACAGATTTTTTAAAATCATTGAACTCATGTGGTATTAAGGTTTAGTCATTCAGTTCTCATCCAGCTGAATGGGACATTCTAGTTTTCTAGAGTCATATTTTGTTATAAAATTAATGCAAATTCACCTAGCACCAGACCTACAATATAGGCATTTGACAACATTGATGCCTAAAGAATTCTTAAGGTCCCCAAGTTCTACGTGCTATGTATATTTTTAATGGACAAAAAGCAGCTGGGGAAAAAAATTCTCATCAAAGCTATTGGATATTTCACTACTGAAATCCCTCTGCCCCCAAAAGTCTCACACTGTTTCTTAGGGATCTGTGATACGGAAAGGTAAAAATGATACTCTCCAAATTAATTTGGCCAAATTAAAATTTCTTCTGCATTGGGCAGAAGAAATGCTTTGAAGTCAGGAAAGTTTTTCATACTAAATCAGGAAATATTCCATACCAAAATAAATTTTACAGTTTTCTTACATATTTTTATTTTCTTGTAATTCAGCCTTGTGTTTTCTGCCTCTAAGTATTTGTATAGAGTACAATATTTGGCATGTTCACAGCCATCTTCAAGTGGACACCTGTTATTCCTGTATGGAATAAAGTTTGCTACCTCATACCTCTTAGCACATGCTGATTTTTTTGGAGCTACAAGTTGAATATTCCTTGTCAGAAACATTTGGGACCAGAAGTGTTTTGAATATCAGATTTTTTGGGAGATAGTGTATGTATTTGCAAGTGAAATATCTTGGAAATGGGATCTAAGTCTAAACTCAAATTCATTGATATTTCATATACACATTATCTGCATTGCCTGAAGATAATTAAGGTAAGTAAAGGTAAAGGTTTCCCCTGACGTTAAGTCCAGTCATGTCTGACTCTGGGGGTTGGTGCTTATCTCCATTTCTAAGCCGAAGAGCCGGCATTGTCCGTAGACACCTCCAAGGTCATATGGCCGGCATAACTGCATGGAGCACCGTTACCTTCCTGCCGGAGCGGTACCTATTGATCTACTCACATTGGCATGTTTTCAAACTGCTAGGTTGGCAGAAGCTGGAGCTAACAGTGGGCGCTCACTCCTCTCACGGGATTTGAACCTGCGACCTTTCAGTCTGCAAGTTCAGCAGCTCAGTGCTTGAACACACTTATTGTATTATTTGATAAATATTGTAATATTTCAAATATTATGTATCATTATAATATTTTACAATAATATTTTAAATTATTGAGTGCATAAAACAAAGTTTGTGCACATTGAACCATCATAAAGCAATGGTATCACTATGCCAGCCACCAGTGCAGACAATTTTGAAGTATTTTGCATTTTGGAATTTTGGATTGGGGATGTTCAACCTGTATAATGAAAGATAGAGATGTTCTCAGACACCAAATGGCTGTTAAAAAAACTCCTCCCAATTAGCCTTGTAAACAGTATAGGGTAGGCAACCCCCGCCCCCAAAACATGGGGAGGGGGATTCCTATCTGGCCCTGATAGGTGACCAATGCATTATACTATCAGTGGACGGGAGGGAGGGTCAACTAAAAGGCTCAAAGTGAGCTCAAAAGGGGCAGGCTGCTCCCTGAGGCAGCTCTGCTCCCTTGGAAATACTTCAGCCAGAACTACTTCCAACAGGGCTGTTCTCCCTTTCGGTGAGGGTGGCAAAAAGATTCCCTGCACCAGCAGCGCTGGCTTGGAAATCAAATTAGATCAATAGGTACAGTGTGACATCTTCAGCAGGACAGTGAATAGGAAAACCAGAAGATGGTGCTCCACATGTGGCAGATTTGCTTGCTAGGATCACAGCAGTATCCAAGTGATATATATTCTGTAGAAAAAGCTATTTTGCTTTTGGGGTAATAAATTATCTCATGATATTCTTAACCTTATGCTTTCCTGCAAATGCATGACAGCAGTTACTCTTCTTTAGGGTTTTGGGGCATTTCTTAATGGGGCTTAAATCTATATCTGTGGAAATAATGACTTTTTAAAAAGAAAAGACAGAAATTGTGGCATTTACACACACACACACACACACACACCTCACAAAAGGGGAGGTCTAGCAACTACAGAAAGGAAAGTTTTAATGCCAAGTGAACATATGTTTTCTGTTTCTAGTTGTTGGACAATCTGACATACTATTGATTCTGTACCCACAAGCAATGATGGGAACATGGGACATTTTTATTCTCTGAAATATCCTGGAATACTCATGGGATAAGAAAACACACTGCAACTAACACAATGCAAGTTTTTTCAAAAACAAATCCATCTGTATGAGGGTTAATATTCTACTCCAGTATTGCTGAAGAAGGCTTCATTTGCTAAAATTCGTATATATGACAGTACCATGTGGTTTATGTTTATACTCACAGCCCACTGCCTTATACTAAATCAGTTCATTATTGCTACAAGGCTTTCTATTTTACTGTTATAAACTCAGTTTCAGTGTTTAGTTGATGGGCAAATATATAGATAATTAGCTAAACAGAACATTCTGGGAGAGATCTAAAATTCCTCAATTAAGTAGTTAACAAAGAGACTGATGATTATAACCCAGCAGGCGAAGCTTAGCAATCCAATCATTTCACAAGATCCATGATAGTTTTGACAGAATCTAGGCAGCCAAGAGGTCTGAGTTCCTTTAGGGAATTCTGCTGTCAATTTAAAATGCATTCCCCAGACAGCCCTGCTTGTGGCTGCAGGGACAGGTGTGGGATGGGAAGGTGGACTATCTCTCAGAGACTTGAGCATCACTAGCATTTCAAGATGTGTCACTTGCTTTATTTTTTTTCATCTACGCAGGCTGCAAAAGGTCAGGCAGCAGTTTCTCTCTAGTTCCAATACATTTAGAAACAACGCTTACACACTTTCCCCCCTCTGACAGTGTTAAATGTGCTGGTCTGGTACTGTTCTAACTCAAATAGGGTTTTAATGCCCCTGAGGTTGAGGCCACATGGATTGCCACATAGAGGATGTTCATCATCTGATAACCCTTAAAAGAGACACTGAGATGAGACTCGAGGTTGCATCTATACTGCAGAATTAATGCAGTTTGACCCTATTTTAACTGCCATGGCTCAGTGCTATGGATTGCTAGAAATTGTAGTTTGGTGAGGTGAGAGCATTCTATAGCAGAGAAGGCTAAAGACTTTGTAAAGTTACAACTTCTATGAGCCATGGTAGTTAAAAAGAGGACAAATTGCATTAATTCTACTGTGTAGATCAGTGGTTCTCCACCTGTGGGCCATGGCCCAGCAGTGGGCCATGAGAACAAAAATCCGGTCCTCAAACCTCCTTCCTCTTTATTTATTATATTTCATTAATTTTATTTCCGCTCCCTTCCGCAGAGCTGACCATTGCATTGGATAGACCACATCAGCTCTAGATGATTAAATATGGTTTTCTGTGGGCGAACAGATGTCAACTACTGGATGGCATATGTTCTGTATCAGAAACTAGAGCTGATGTGATCTGTCCAATGCAATTTTCTGAATCAGCACCCCAAATAACCAAACCAAATCTTGAATAAAAAACCGGAGAGTGGTCCCTTATCAAAGTGGTCCCTGGTCAAAGTAGGCCCTGATCAAAAAAAGGTTTAGAACCACTGGTGTAGATGTATCCTGAGTGAGCGAGTGAATGATCCAGGAGGTCCTGGATTCAGTAGGGCATCTGAAGTACCTTTCTGTGGAATTTTTGAACTCCCTGGGTCTGATAGGAATATAAGCCACAATACTGCAAAACTATGAACAGGAAAACAGAGGGAAGAGTGAGGTGGGGATGAAGCTCCCTGCTAACTGGAGGGGTATAGGAGAATGGCCTCTAGCCAAGAAACTGCACAGGCTTCTGAGAAAAGGAAAGTTCCAGCATTGAAGGAGATGTCATGTGTCTCATTGCTCTTTCACAATTTACAAATAGCTCTCTATGGCATGCTAGGGAACACTAGCTGGTGCTTTTTGGGTGTCTTTAGCTGAAGAACGAACCAAAATGCAGATTTTTGGGTGCAAATATGAATGAAATAGAGTAACTTTATCTGCTTAATCTTGCCACATTAGACTGCCATCCAGGGCATCAAAGCCATCAAAGGGCAAAGATCATTTGGCTGAAATTTCAGCTAGAAACCATTTTCCTACCAGATTTTACTTAACCCTCATATACCAGGGTGGAACATTTTCTTTCCCCAGAGCCATATTTTGTTGTAGAATTCACCTAAAGAAAGGTGGCTGCTTGGTGAGATTATTACCTGAATTATGCCTCAAAATGTCAATCAACTGCCATGTATAATATTTTTTTACAAGCCAGAAACACTAAATGAAACAACTTCCAAGAAAACGCTGTTGAAGTCCCCCCATCTCTTTTGTTGTCCTAACCATGCCTTTTGCAATAAATCATAAAGCAATGAAATCAAAGTGACCGTCTATAGTTGTCAGTAAACTGGCACCATTTAGGGTCACAATGTAAATTCCACTGGGGTCAGGAAATAGGAAATGTATAATATCGACTCTGACCTCCATTCGTCTATAGTAAAATTCCCATTGGGGTCAGAAAATACTCCTCCAAATGCAAGGTTAAAGAGAGTGGTATTCTTCAAGAATTTGCTATTCCATATAGTTGATCCTGCACTGAACCTGCATGGGCCCTATGGCTCTTCTTATTTATTACTCTTTTCCTGTTTTGCTGTAGCTGATGCAATTGACTGAGTTCTGAGCTATACCATTGCACAAGATCACTGCATGGTTGAAAGCTTTGTCACATCTCCTCTTGTTCCTTCTTTGTTAGTGCTTGCTTTATAATATTAATTACACATTCCCATCAGTCACTGGATGTAATTGCAATCCAGTCCCTCCTCCATCCCAATGATTCTCTTGCAGTTCATAAATGTCTGTGCTGTAAGTGCGGTGGAATTTCTCTATGTTGCCAACCAAGATTTAATACCAAATGAGGTTACGAAATAATGACTTAATAGTGAATGTGTGGTAATTTATATATTGGAATTAAAGATTAAAACTTAATCTTAATTAAATCTTGGAAAAGTTCAGCAGAGCTGGCTGAATTATAAAAATAAAAAAGATATATTGATTATTTAAGAAATTGAAATCACATTTAATAAATATGGGAGTGAGCCATTAAGGGAACGGGAGATCAGAGAGAAAGTACTAAATGGTGATTAAAAGAAGATAAATATTTATTAAATGTTTGCTGTGATTTATTAAGCTGTGATGGGCTAAACAAATGCAATTTGATATCTGGATCATATCTCATTCTGATACAGCCTCATTAAATCTGAAGTCTTGGCTTTAAATGGGGATCATATGTTCCCTTCAGTTCTTAATCTCTTTGAAATATCAGTTTGATGCTGCTGAAGACATTGAAAGTCACAGACTAAAACCTCCTGCGTATCAATGAGACTCCGCTGCTTTGCAGGTGGAGGGTAAACTTGCTCCTCTTTTCCTCATAATTTTTAATTACCTGTTGGGTGTGAGATCCCCCCCCCCCCCAAGTTAGCTCAACTGATGGGAGATAGCAGAAACAACCCACACCCTTAGTTTTCAACAGATGCTGCATAAATTCTAAGCAAATTCACTTCTGTAATCATTCAATGCATTAGTCTACTGCATTTTTCCAAGCATACAGGATCCTCCCATTTGCTTCTCAAACTGGCCTTGCTTTTTGTGTTTCTCTTTGAAAGAAACAAGTATGAAAAAAGCGATCAGATGACCATTCTGTCTCTTTCATATCCAGGTTTGTGGAGTACAACAAACCTTAGGCTCCAGCTCCTCCATTTTTCACTGTTCAACTCCAGCTTTGATTCTGACTTCTTGATAAATGGCAAGTGCATATTAATTAGTAATAACAAAATTTACTATAGTAAAATGGTAGTACTTGGCATTTCTTCACCATCGCATAAATCATCAAGTTACTTTTAGATTGATAGAAAAATGTATTTACTTAAGTATATATCTACAAAATGATAAATTTGCCATATATTATAATAATATTGCAATTTCTTATTTTGAAAACAGTCAGATTCATTACATTTTTACCAACCCAGATTCTGATTCCAACCATAATGACTTCCAACTCTTCCACAACTCTGACTCCACAACCCTGCTAGAATGTAATTTCAATGTGCAGTAACACAATGACAAATAAAAGTATTCTATTCTATTCTATTCTATTCTATTCTAGAAGCCTTCACTTCCTAGAGTTCTCCATGTCTATTGTTATTAACAGTACAGAAGCAGATCCACTAAAATCACACATCTGTCTTGGTGTAAAACACTGGATATTGCTTCTGTGGTTCTCTAGGGCCTCTGAGCAAAGTTTTCCATATCTAAGATTCACCAGGTCATTTCAATTAGAGATGCTAGGCCAGGACTTGACAATTGCAGAGGTTTCAGGGTCCATATGCCTATACTTCCAAGTTATTTCTGATTTTGAAAGATGACTGGTTCCAGTCCAAGAAGAGGTAAACTTCTCAAGTTGTTTTTAAATGGAGTATTGTGTTCCCCGAAAGCTTCAGGGGGCAGGAGGGGAGTGTTATGATTCTCTATTTTGGCATCCTTTTTTGTAGTAGGAGCCAGGGATCTCAGTGGCGGGGTGTGAGGACTGGTCCAGAAGGGGGACTTGGGCTGAATTATGTTATATATCCTTATGCATTTTTTTACACCCATGGTAAAATTTATGGATTTAAAATATAATATAATAATAATATAATAATATATTCAATATTACAACATACCATAGAACTTTAGCTGGTTTGTCCTTCACATATGGGAGAGCAAGGTCTGGAGGCCAAATGAGGAAAAGGAAGCCATGGGTGAACAAAGGGACACAGTAGTACCAGAGACCAGGGAGGATGGCATGAGTAGGATGAATGAGTGGCACCTATCCTTGTTCCATTGTCAGTGATGTCTGGCAACAGCTCTGTATGATTTCAGACAGGAATCTTTCAGAACCATATCTGAAGATGAGTAGACCTCAACCTGAAATCTTTTCCATGTACAGTATATGATTTCCCATTGACATGTGATCCAAAAGTGTTAACCCAACTTCCATCAACAGGGATTACTGGTTGAAACCTGTGAGAGCATTGCAGTATCTATGCTTCATGTACAGCTTATGCATTCTACTGAAAGTCATTTTACTTGCAAATTAGTTCCAAACTCTTTTACCCCAGTGATGTAACAAAGGGCAGAACTGCTGTTAGCAGACAGAACGATGAGATTTGGAGATAGGGATCTTCATATTAATCCACTATCATATCAGCAAAGTATTAAAGCAGAGAGAAAACCCCAAAGACACTGTCTTTCCCTAGTCGTTCAAAAATCAAGTAATTGAAGTTGGACTAATGCAACATTAAGGTTGAAAAGTTAATCACATAGTTGTCGATAAATTCATGGCTAAACCTATATATATGAAAATCAACATTATCTTAAGGCTTTTATGGCTTTTATAGATGAAGGTCACCAATCTTCGCTGCATATAAATAAAGTGGAAAAGTACCACAGACTTTATGCACATCTCAAATTAAAGGGGAAAATGCGGGGGGGGGGGGGATTAAGTGCTTACATATGGTTAGCAAATTTCTCCCTCACTTACTTTCTTTTGTGTGGAGTTATTCCTGAAAATTAAATTGTAATGATTATTACAATCTGCAAGCAAGATGACAATTAATTTTCTTCCAGTTCTCCAAAACCCACATTCTCCTCCCCTTATTGATGTGTCCCACTTTCTGTCATGCATTCTTAATCCCAAATGAGAGAAAAATTCTCATACCTGTGCATTATGGGTAACAGAAGAAACAGTTTGTTATGGAAAACATTTCAAGATAGATTGTTACTGCAGTAGCACTGTAAAAACATGGCTTTCTAATTTTATTCTGCATTCTTTTTATAGAAAATAGAGAGAAGGAAGGGTTGTGATGGCACTATTGGGTGATGAAATATGAAATAGCATAAATATTACAAGGAAGAAAATGATATGCAGAAAGAGAAATCTCACCTTTACTCTATTTTCTCTTGTATATTATTAACTGTTTAAAGATCTGGACTTTGATTAGCCCAGAAGCATTCTCACATGACTTCTTAAAAATGATCATAAGGTCAGACTTTTGTTTATACAAATATGAGTTTCCAGCTGCATGAAGACAGTGGTATTACCTTGGAGAAAATACCTTGGAGGGCTCTTTCCAATATCAAGGGCTCTTTCTAATGTGTTCCTCACTCCCTTTTAAATCAAATGCAATGCTATAGACCAAAACTTGAAGTGTATATGTGCTGGAAATCTATATCAGTTTTATATTCAGTAAACAATATCCCTGTTTTGACATTACATTTCATTCAAGCACACGTAAGTGAGGTGAAAAGGGCAGCTGTACTTCTCAATCATGGTGCAAAAACCTATATGATCAGGATTCTAAACTGTGTAGGAAAATGTATACTATATATTATATTTCTCCAACTCTAAGACACACTTTTTTCCTATATAGCCATCTCTAAAAATGGTCAGAGTCTTAGAATCGCAGGTGTATATTATATATTTTGTTTTCTGTCGGTACTGAAATTGGGGTGTGTCTTACAATTGAAGAAATATGGTACCACTGAATTGATAGCATAATTAGTGTATATTTGAATGAATGGCATTCAGTGAACAATTGCAATTAGTATTTAATTGAAAACATGTTCCTGAATTTAGAGCATAAACAAGAAATCACAGATAATAGTGAGGTCTTTTGAAATGAATGGCAACTTCTGCCAGGAGTTACCATAGAATTGTTCTAAAAGACCTAGAAAATTCCTAGAGAGATATCTTCTCTAGAGATTTCCTAGGTCCTCCAAAGTGACTATATGGTAACTTCCTGTGGAAGCATACCATAAAATCACCTGGGTCTAAAAATATTGATTGCCAGGATATAAAGGGGGAGGCACAACTATAAGGTATTTAATAATGTTTTTAAGTAAAATAGTAATGCAATGTAAATTTTAGTTGCACACAGTAATAATATTGGAACTTCTATGAGATTTTCAAACTAATAAAAGGTCATTAACATTTTTGGCATATTGCTTGATGTTTAAGGGGGTCCACTTGCCACTGAGCAAGCTGACACCCTGGCCAGTTCACCATTGGAGGTCATATATTGTTGGATGTGAGTAGGTAAAACTGGGGGTACTGGTCCTGTGGGTATGGGACTTGTACTACATTTCACAGAGGTGTATTTTTCTTAGTAAGTGTTTTACTGGCCATCTTAAATTCATAAAGTTGGTTCACCAGAGTTAGACTGTGTCTCCTAGACATCTATTGCACTTGCTTTGTGACTTCCAGTTCTGTGCCCTATGGCTCTGCTATCCTCTTCACTGTAAGTTATCCAAAGTATTCTTCAGTCACTTATAAATCTCTAAGACAATGGCCTGTGGGGTTATGATTTATTGGGATTGTTATCTACTGACTTGAAAGGAAAAAACTAAGATGCAAGAAACAAATTTTATATTTACATTTTTCATGACCTATTGTTTACTTATCATTACATTAGGTGCTGCATTATATTCACAGAAGGCTTTCATTTTCTATGATTAGATTTGTCCATTCTGCAGACTCCCATGAGCAGTAATGAACAGCAAGAAATACATCAGAAAAACCATGACTGAAAAGAGGTATTTATCCTATGCATAGTTACTGTTTCATTAGAGAGAGGATGCACCCTTATAATTTCCACCTGTACCACAATATATGAATTAATAAAAAGAAGTATCAAAACTAATATATTTTTCAAATGTCTGATTCCTAGATGGATGAAAGTATTTTGCCTCAGATTCACTCCTGGTTTGATAACAATCCCAATAAATCATAACCCCACAGGCCATTGTCTTAGAGATTTATAAGTGACCGAAGAAGGCGAAGGAGGTGGAGCTTTGGCTGAAAGGACCTTCTGAACCAGAACCATAATCAATGCTGTGAACAGATAAGTATGACTTGTTCTAAAATTGATGCCAGCTGTGGCCAATGCATACAGAATTGAGAGAGGCAACCAAGTGAAAAAAGAACAAGGGAAGGATTAGTATTCATTGGGATGAATTCATTTCAGCAAGAAATTAAAATCAAGGATCTCTGCACTGGAGAACAGTGGAACTGGTAAGATAAAAGGAGCTTCCTGGCATCCACAGAGTTGATTTTGGGCCTGCAAGCAAGCCTGGTGGGGAGGTGGCTGTAATAGGATAGCAGTTCTTTAAATAGCACCAGCTGCAGGATAGATGCTGTCAGGGAAAATATAGAAGGAAACAAGGTCTCTTGGATCTAAATTTCAGCAGGCAAGGCTTGTGCAGGAGATCACCTTAATGAATGGTGTGCAACTCGAAAGGCCTCTGCTGTCTAAAAGGCATAATAAGCCCTGAAGTCCAGCTTCTTCTCTGATAGATGGTGGTGGAGGGAAGAGCAAAAAAAGATTGAACAGTTATTAATGCTGAATATTTATGCAGCTGTTTTCCACTTAAAGCTTTATGTTTATTATGATATGTTCAGGAATTCAAATTTCCCAGGAAGACAGTCTGGAAGCCCTTTTTTACCGTCTTAATTGGCTGCTAAGGGAAATAGGATATTGACCAGGATGGGTTAGTGCTCTTTAATGTATGGATGCTTTAATGATACTGCTTTTTCTAAACAACTTGATATTGATACTTCTAAACAATTCTATTGTTACTTCTCCTAGCAAATTTTCAAATCTTCCTTTCCACTAGCACCTTTTCTTCATCCCTCCTCCAGGCCCAGCTTTCCAGCCAACAAGGCAAGATTTGTTCTCTAGTCTAGTGAAATCTCTCCTTTGGACCCAGATAGGATAAGTGACGAAGCAGAAGCACTCCACTAGTCTGACTTTCCATGACCGGGAAAGGTATTCTGAAAGAGACCTGCTGCCATTATGGGAATAAGTCATGCATGATCCCTAGGTACATTATGAGGCCCATGATGGAACATTTTTAGCAATGATGAAATGTTATTGTAGCTGATGTCAAATACTCTGTCTTTATCGCTCTCCTTTGTGACAAGCCTCATTATTCAAGCCAGTCTTGGGATATGTTCAAGGGGAGATCTTTTGATCAAGGTCAAATGGACCAGGTTCCTTTCGTTTACTTTGTCTAGTCATGCCTTCCTTCCTAACAACGATCAAATAACAACAAAATAAAAACAACCTAGTGTTGAAGAAGCCCATAAATCGTCTCTAAATCAGAGCTGATAATGTCTGGCTCTACTTATAAAAATGGAAGCAAGGGGAGAGGGAGAAACTAATTCTAGACAAGGCTGTCCAAATGCTGCATCTTTAGTGAGGACTGGAAGAAAATCAGGTTGTTTGTCAAATTACAGTATGGATAGAGATGTGAGCTCTTCCTCCTCTTCCTTCCATCTCTTCTTCCCCCCTCTTGGAGGCAACCTTGCAAATTTAAGGCACCATCAGTTGTAATGTGCACCTCATTTTGTAGCCCCTAAAACAGGGAGTGAGTGAGCTTTAGAACTGGTGAAATAAGGGCCTGTTGGACAATGACGGTGGACAACTGTGAAAGATAGGGTTTTTCAGAAGATTTTGGAGGAACACATCTTCCAATTTACCCTCTCCTTTAAAAAAAAGTTTTTGCTCTCAGATGCCCACAAACAACTTTTAGAAGGCACGAGGAGCCAGTTTCACCATATTTTGTGAAAATTCTATGCACACGAGAGATCTTTTTAAGAATAGAAACTGAGCACAAGTCACTTCCTATTCACTTCCCATTTCAAAGAAGGAGCTCTCTTAGTCTAACCCTCCACACACACCACACTCACACACAATGGAAATGTCCCTAGGATTCCTAGCAGGGAATTTGGTGTAAAATGACATTTGAAAGATTTCCCATAATTCCAGAGGTTGTGGAAATGTTCTTTAAAGTTCCTTGACTACATTTTGGAGCAAAATATTTAAATCACAAGGGTTCCCTGGGGCCCACAAAAATGGCATACAGCATGGGGGCCAAATTTTGCCCATTCTTACTATATAGAAGGGCACCAACATTGGGTGCACCTACCTTTGAAATGCCAAATATATAATCCAAAAATCATCTCTTGCTTCCCCTGACACTTTTGGGTGCTTCATGCAAAATGAATATGATTGTTTTTCCAGAGATTGAGGTATTTCTTGACGGGGAGCTGGAAAAATGCCAAAACCATGACATCTTTTAGAGCTAACCTTTTAATCATGCATGTGAAAAGAACAGCATTTATAAAAAGAAGCCATATCTAGTAATAAGCTTCTCATCTTGATTCAGAACATACTGGCAGTCCATCAGATTTCAGTCATGAACCTAAGGGGTGGGGGGAGGAGAAACAGGCTCTGTTTATTTGTCCTGGGAAACATCTCCCTATGTCAATATGAATTCCAGTGAAAGACAGTGTGATTTTTTTTAAAAGAATCTTTATCTTTCTATGATGTTTGATACATTTAACATCCCAAGGATTGGGAGAATTAATGTGGGCAGTTAATGATTGCACTGGGTTTATGCTGTACTAATTTCTTTCTTATTAAGTATGCTTAAACTAAGCTTAAGTAATGGAAGAGTTCAGTCTGTCAAATCTTTGTTAGAGGGTGTAGGGGAAGACACAATTTTTACAGCTGAGTGATTATTGTCTAGTGCAGTGGTTCCCAACCTTTGGTCTTCCTGTTGTTCTGGACTTCAACTCCCAGAAATCCCAGGTTTACCAGCTGTTAAGAATTGTGGAAGATGAAGTCTAAAACAACTGGAGGACCAAAGGTTGGGAACCGGTGGGCTCCATGGCAACAGTACAAAAAATCTGTTACCATCGCCGAATTTTGGGCTGCGTGAAGAACAGTAACCATCTGGTCCTCTGTTTTCATGATGCTGGAGCACCCTTGTTTTAATGCTTTTATGACAGTCAAAATATGGCAGCATACAGCTGTTACTTTCCACACCTAAAAGCCATCAGAGGTCAACAAGGTTCCAGAGTGGCCAATGTATGTATATATACACCTTCAAATTAGGAGCTCCCGGTGGCACAGTGGGTTAAAGCCTTGTGACTTGAAGGTTGGGTTGCTGACCTGAAGGCTGCCAAGTTCAAATCCAACCTGGGGAGAACATGGATGAGCTCCTTCTATCAGCTCCAGCTCCATGCGGGCATATGAGAGAAGCCTCCCACAAGGATGGTAAAAATATCAAAAAAAATCCGGGCATACCCTGGGCAATGTCCTTGCAGACGGCCAATTCTCTCACACCAGAAGCGACTTGCAGTTTCTCAAGTCACTCCTAACACGAAAAAAACAACTTCAAATTGCCTGTTGACTGATGGCAACCATATGAATCATTTAGGATTTTTTATGGCAGGGAGTGCTTAGAAATTGTTTTCCATAGTCTGTCTCCAAACACAATCTACACAAAATAGTCTTACTTGGTGGTCTCCTCTTGAAGTACTAACTGGATTTGATTCGGTTTAGCTCCCAAAATCAGATGGGATACAGTGCCTTCTTTTGGATGAAAAGTTTTGTTGTTATTATTGTGTGCCTTCAAGTAGTTTGCAGTCCATGGCGCCCTTGTCATCCCCGCCCCCTGTAGCAAGACGGGATTTATCATTGTCTTCCTCTGGGGTTGAGAAATTTACCCAAGCTCACTCAGTGGTTTTTCATGGATTGGTGAGTATTCAAATTCTGGCATATCACACAACCAGTCTACACTCAAACCACTATACCACAATGGCTCTGAAGAAAAGGTTAGCTGCCTGGTAATAAGAAAATATTACTAACATTTTTGTATTCATTTCCCTCTTTTGTAATCTTTCCTCATCTCCTCTGTTCCATGTGGTCCTACCATTTATTACTTCAGATTCTTTCACCCACTCTTAAATCCTAAACAACTGAGACTTTTTCTTTCTCTTTTTCAATTTGAACATCAGGCAGAATGCAAAGCTTTTGGCCTTTTGGAAATTTCTACAGCACAATGACTTTGAGCATGGGAAAATGAAAATGGAGGCAGCAGGTGGGTGAAACTTTCATTTGAACACAATATCTTTTAACAACAGTCCTATTATTAGACTACTTGCTGTTTCTATGAAGTCCATGAAGGAGTTCTGGTTGAGATATTTTGCTCTAAATAGAATGGCCTTGTTAACCAAGGTAAATTGGACTGCAGAGAACTCCAGGTGAAAGAATGTGTATTTTCCCCCAAAGAGCAGATCATTCGATAGTTTAGTTGGATAGTGATCTGCTCATTTTAACAGAAGGAGCTGTATTATATACATTGTGGAGAATTGTGGCACATACTTCCATGCAATTCTCTATCATAGCTGCTGTGCAAGTATAGGAATGTATTCTGCAACAAATGAGCAAACTTTTGCCTGTTTTCTCTTAAAATTTCTTAGGTGTCACGTATTCAAAAAACTTGGTTTCAGTTCAGGAATCACTTTAAATGAAATGTTGCTAAAGTATAGGATTTCCCTCTCTGAAGGAATTAGGAAAGTTCATATGCACAGTGATTCTCCATTATCCAAGATGCTTGAGACCAGATATTTTTCAGATTTCATATTTTCTTGAATTCTGAAATAACTATATTTGCATATACACAGGGAATGAATGATGGGAGAGGATAGTCAAACTTCCAGTTTTCACTGAGTTTTTATCCTAAGGAGATTTGATGGGGAGAGGACTCACTTTACGCAAAGCCCCTGTAAAAAAAGCAGATTCTTCCATGACAGTAAAGCAGGGAAAAGAGTAGACCATCCCCCTACCTTGCCTCTACCCCCCCCCCCTCATTCAGTGAGTGGTTTTCCTTCTCTGTGGCATATTTACAGGCAGCAACTGATGGGGTTGCTCTGTGCTTTCTCTCATGACTGTTTCCAAGGTGCCTGCTTTGCTATGCATCAACATTGGCTGGGTAGAAGGTGAGCATGGAAGTGCCTGGAATGCCTCCTTTTTCAGGGATCTTCTTGCTAGTGATGTCTTCCTTGCTCTTCTTTTTCCACTGTTATAACTCCTTGAGGAAAAACCCAGCAAGCACTGGACTTGTGACAGACTAGACCCATTTCTCCAAGGATGGAAATGGGTGTCTGGTGGGGAAAAGATTCTGTTTTTGGAGTATTTTGGCTTGCATATTTCCAGATAAGATAGACTAAACTTGAAGTAAAATAGTAATGTAGATATTAACTTTTTCTGAAGGTATTGTAATTTTCAATGTTGCTTTTCAAATGTATTTGCTTAGTTTACCTGTCTCCTTTGAAACTGGATTCCAGCCTTTCTTATTATGGATGCTCTTTAGCAAATATCCATTTTCTCTTGTAGAGATTTATTGGAGCATTCCTCACTTTTGTCATAACCTCTTTTTGTGGCTAAATATGAGAGATATTTAGTTCAGGCTAGGCAAGCAATAAGGATTACTTTGATGGGTATTGCTTTGTGCCATTTAACAGTATTTACTAGGGGACAGGAAATTGATTATACAGAACACATTGATGGAAAGACAGGATCTAAAGTAACACTGTGTTAAAGAGATGCACCATTTTCTTTTTGTCCTAGACATGTATTTAATTACTCTTATAGCATCCAAAATTACCATTCATCGTATACTACCTCACATCAGAGTTTCAAAGCAGGGCAAAGATTGTGACATGACTGAAGGTGCCTGGACATATCCATTTATTTGCTGACTAATGACTTAATTTCCCATTAAGCTGTAGGGTGCTTTCTGACTGATTTAATGATAGTCTGTTTAAAAGGATGATTATTATGCTCACCATTATAAGCAGCACCATCCTGTGTTGCCCTGTTTGGATCTGTGACAGATGAAATAGCAAAACCAAGACAAAGATGCATGCTACACACTGACAGTGGAAGATACAGGTATGAAAGGATATGAGATGATATAAGAAATACATTGGAACAACTTTTGAATTATGCCCTTTCCCTTCCAGCAAAGCTAATTTGAATTACAGGATGTCATTTCCATTTATATTTTGGGCTTTCTTTCAGTGCTACATCAGCTAAATGACAAATTGAGTATGTGTATCTATGGAGAGCAGCATGGCATAGTGGTTTGGGAGTTAGACTTGGATTCTGGACACAAAGCGTTCAAATCTCTATTAAGCCATGGAAAACCCACTGGGTGACTTTCGCCAAGTCACACTTTCTCTGTTTTATTTTATTTATTTATTTATTTATTTATTTATTTATTAGACTTGTATACCGCTACTCCCAGTTTCGCTCGGAGCGGTTTACAGAAATAGATTAAAACAATACACTTAGCTTTAAAATAACAATAAAAACAACAATAAAAACAGACATAGCCCTGAGTTTTTCACCCATTGAAAGCTTGTCGGAAGAGCAAGGTTTTGCAGGCTTTCCGAAAGGCAAGTAGATCTCGGATAGTTTGAGTTTCAACTGGCAAGGCATTCCATAAATGAGGGGCTACAATCGAGAAGGCTCTCTGCCTAGTAGAAGACAAATGATAAGTCCGTATGTTAGGGACTTCAAGCAAATTTTGGTCTTCGGACCGAAGTAATCTCTGGGGTTGGTAGGGGGATAAGCGGGCCCTCAGGTACGCCAGCCCCAAACCATGTAAGGCCTTAAAGGTTAGAACCAGTATCTTAAAAGTAATCCGGTACTTTTAGAGGAAGGCAAGGGTAAATCCCCTTAGAACAAATCTTTTCAAGAAAACAAGGGTCACAGTGTCAAAAATTACTTGAGGACAATAACAACAATTATGTGTAGCTTTGGCACAGAAAAACCTTTGAAATAGAATGTCACCCTGAGGAGACATTGAATTAGGAAACCTCATATGTAGGCTGAATTTCCATTATCTAAAATGCTTGGGATGAGAAATGTTTCAGATTTCAGTTTTTCTTGGATTTTGGAATACTGTATTTGCATATACATAGTGAATGAGGGGTGGGGAAAGGAGGATAGTCAAACATCTAGCTCTCATGGAGCATATTACCTTTCCACCCAGGAGACACAAAACTTGCCATTTTGGATTTACTCATCCAAAATGCCTGATCTACTTTATATATAATATGTTATTTCAATTTCATACTGAGGATGAGAAAGTGGGGGTTATATGATTGATTATATCTTTGTCCCCAAATTCCTTCCATCGAAAATACATCATTATCAACAATGATGCTTATATCAGCATACCTTATTTCTGCCACCTAGTTTTCTCTGTGTTAGTTTGTTTATCTGTTTGTTTCTTTCAAAGAGAAGAGCACTAAGTCTTTTGACACGAGTGTAATAGAAGTGATTAGTAATGATAACAATGTAAAAATGAGTGCTGCTTTTAAACATGTAAATATGTGCTCTTTAAGTCCTCCAAGTGATATTATGTTCATAGACTGGTCATTGGGGATCATTTGCCTCATCTCAAGTGGACACTTTACGTGCTAGAGACAGATCTTGCAGTCTAGCACTCTTCCTGGCATATTAAATTTGAAGACGGAGAGATTTTGAAATGAGCATATGACTTTCCTGACTCTCTTGAATGTAATCCTGAACATTTTCTTGTAGGTCTGAAACTAGTATAACCAGAATACTTTATGTTATTAGTAGCCATTTTTATTTATAAAATAAACTACGCTCCCTTGTCATTGAACAAATAGTCAGCAACTTACCTTCTAGCTCACAAAGAAGAATTGTCTTCTTATAATTTATCACAATGCTAATAAGCCCTACTTGCTAATATAAGTTAAATATCCAAGCATACTTATGGAACCCAAAATCTGAGAAGAAGATAATGTTCTGGGAAGAAGGTGATAAGCTATTTAATTCAGTTGAATACTGAATTGGATACTGATATATAATCAGTGTAGACTCATATGGTACAGTTTAACTGCACTGAACTGTATTATTAGTCTACACTGTCTATATAATGCAGCATCAATGGGGCCGAAGTTCCCATTTTAATTTTAATTTCTGTATACCAATCTACATGTCCCAAGCCTGTCCCCATTTCCAGTATTTGCCAAAAATTGAATAGGTACGTTATATGGATCTTTCTATTCTTTTGGGAAAAATACAGAAAGTTCTTCAGAATAACAGATTAAAGTGTTGAGAGCTTTCAAAGCCAATCAGCATTCAGTGAAGAATCAGGAACATTTCTCTATGATTCTGTAGTGTGACAATGAAGTTTAGAAATGTTTGTGTATCAGAGATTGAAATAATATTTGAAAATATCTGAAAAATGATTGAAAAATGGTTTCTTGAGTGTCAGGAATAGTTGAAAACCATTACAGGTCACAATTCTGCATTAAAAACACATTTGGGTGTTCTGCACAGAAAATGTCATTTTCCAAATAAACCCACAGCTTTCTGATAAAAAGCACTTTTTTGCACAAATAAGAACCAAACTGTGACTATTTGTCAAAATGGTGAAATGAGGAGAAAGATAGCAAAACGGTTCATTCTTGCCTGCAAGGATTAAATTCCCAACTATTTATGTCCTAGTATGTGTAGTTTCAAGATTTCAAAGTGTGATTCATCTCATATTGTGAATTGTTGTGTTGAAATGGAGGAATGTTACACTTCAAAAGTATTTGTTGTAATTAATATATTACGAGACTGTGAGGGAGCAATGATATATGCTCCCTCACAGTCTGTGTGGACACAGTCTGCTTATATCCTTCCCAAATGGCCTTCATACCTCAATTAAGCAATCTCAGAAATTGGCTTTGCTAGACATACCCTTTGGAGAGATTTCATGATGAAAGAAAATATCATTGTCACAGTAGGAAATACCATAAAAATTGTAGCAGATATTAATCAATGTCCTGATATTTAAAGTGGTGAAAGGTGTACAACACAAATGACAAAACCGGAAGCTTCAACAGAAGCAAAATCTACCCTGAACATCATCTCCTAAATCCCATCCAAAAGCTACTATCATTATATTTCAATATAGCTCTGTATTTCCGGATGGCTTCTTCTTCTTCTTCTTCTTCTTCTTCTTCTTCTTCTTCTTCTTCTTCTTCTTCTTCTTCTTCTTCTTCTTCTTCTTCTTCTTCTTCTTCTCCTTCTCTCTCTCTCTCTCTCTCTCTCTCTCTCTCTCTCTCTCTGATATGCTGCCAAACGACTGTTCCAAAGCCATTTCCTGGCAAACCACATGGTACTGAATTGGCATGTATCCTCATCCTTTCAAAATACAGAGATGGCTTCTCATTGCAATAATTGGCTTTGAACATGCATTTTCAGTCCTTCCAAAGTTGGTGGATGTTCACATTGTGATGGTTTACATTCATGCCCAATGCCCATTTCTTAGACTTTTCTGTTTTCAAGAGATATTTTGGCTAGTTTCACAAGAGACAAATGGGATTCAGTTTGCTTTGTTCACCTTCTCCCTGAAGCCTTGGACAAAAGACCTTAGTGATTTAAGTATGTATCAATGTGTATTGTACAGGCATAAACTTTAAGAAAGTATATTTTTCTTTTGTTAAGAAAATATTGTCAACTTGTTTAATCTAAGTAAATAAGTATGAAAAAATAATAATTCCAAGTTTCTGAAAATATTTAAAAATGTAATAATTAAAAACCATTAAATAAGCAAGATATCACTGCCTACATTTGGTTTACAGATTTGGCCATTATATCCTTCATAGTTCTCATTATGACAAATTGCATGGCTTTTATACCTATTTAAATACTATTGATGCATGTGTCATCAATTTCTTCTTAGTTTCTTTATAGATTTAGGCTAGGATTTGTTCTTTTGGTATACACAATAGATCAGAGAGTGACAGTTTGCCATTGGTGGTATTGTTTATTGCATGCACTGCACATTCTGCAATATGCCATAATTTGATAGGTCCTTTTAATGTCAAACATTAACTTAGGTGGAGTATTGATTTGGGGACAAATCAAATCTATGTTTAACCTAAAACATGTTGCTAGACTACCAACTTTAGACTCTCTCTCTCTCTATATATATATAGCATTAATTGAAATATTTACTGTTAAATCCTTATTTGACTGATGTGTGCCAGTCCCAGAAACAAGCTACAAGGGCTGGAAAAATAGTATAATTTATTCAATGTATAAAAAGGGCAATTAACAGGAGCCTCCAAATGACCACTGAATGAGTTTATTCAACATATCCTCAAAGCTATACACTCACTATCTGTTAAACAGATTTAATGTCTGAGCAAAATTGATAAAACTCTTACAAAATTGATTAAAAAAAATCCTCCTCCCCCTCCCCCTTTCTCCTGGCACATCATTTCTACATTCCAGGAAGGTTCCGGCAGCAGTTTAATGACAGCCAGGTAAGTTATTTTATTTTTTGAAGTCTTTTTTTGGGGGGGGGGGGGGGGTTGGATGTCAGTGCCTTCCTGGAAGGTACTGGGAGGGCATCTAGACACCTCCCACAGAAAGTGTGGGCTTTTGGAGCTGGGGTGGGGACTAAAGTCCTCCCTGACCCGGTGCAGACTTTTCCACTGTGTGGAACCAGCATCTCTCTGATTTTGTTCCCTCACAGACAAGTGTCATTCAGTTATTTCTTTTAGGACCTTTCTTATTTAATTTCTACATTAATGATTTTGTTCAAACTATGGCATCCCACAGTCCTCCCACCACACCTTCCACATCTCTAAATGGATATTATAGCCTGATGACATGGTACTTGTCTCCTATGGTGAGGTTGAGTCTAGTAGGATGATGGTGAAACAGGTTGACTATTGTGAAAAGGAAAGCTCAGAATTAGCTATGATGAAACTAAAATTATAGTTTTTGAATAAGCAGAGGTAAGTACCGATGGTTAGTAATACAGGGCAAATACAGCAATGTCTCTCCTTCAGATAACTTGATATTCTGTTTCAAGAATCCATGTACTCTTGGAATTCATGTAATAAGCACATATTAAAGCAATCTTTATTAGTGGATTATTATTAGTGGGAGCAATTATATTTTTCCTCTTAATGATGGCTAACTAATAGTTCCTGTCCTCAAAATATTCCTGGACATAGTTATATCATAACTTTAAATACGGCTGAAATATGATGATGGAATGAGAAGATGCCTGTCCAGTTAGAGACAGTCTAAAACAATTTTAAGGACAATGTTGTTTCTTTCCCAGGTTACTGCTGCTGCTTTTCAAGATTGGAAGTTGGGCTACTTTAAGATCATGAAAGAATTCTCCTGAAACTGTTAATATATTTTAAGAAACTGGATGGCCTCTCTGGAGACCATTTAGTTAAAATTTGCCTTTGGCACCTTAAGGCAGGAAATAAGTGGGCTACTATGCTGCAGCCTGTTTAATAAATTTATTCTTTTTTCCTACACTAGAAGTCATTAAGCTCTGAGATATTTTCAAAGGTTCAAGATTGGCTATTTGCTGAGGATGCTAATCAAGATTACAATTCCAGCACACTAAAAATTTCTAGGTTGTACTCTCTCTTTAAGAAAATTAAATACATCTATCCCTTGCTACTTTATTGACCTTACTAGGGTCCCCTTACAAGAAGCATTTACAAGTTTATATTTCCAAAGTATACCCTTTGCATACTTTGAGGGCAGATTTAATAAGGTCCCTGTAGAATGCTACTTTGTCCCTGTGGGCTTATTCAAGTGGAAGATATTATACATTATGTTTTATACTGTCCTTTTAATAGCAACAGAAGAGGGAGAACTTCCGTGTCAGATTATAGCAAGAATTTCAGAGTCGGAAGAGGAATGTAACAACTATTTAGTGGGAGATTCTTTTACAATGTGGCTGTTTATAATTTCTTATTTCTCAAAATTAGAAGTACTGGATGTATCTGGTCATATTGTACCAGGCATTTTGATTTTATGTGTTTTCGTTTATTTTAATTATATGTTGTAATCATCCTGCATTTTTTCACCTATAATTAGCTTTGAAGTGCTTTTTAATGTATTTGTATAAGGCAAATTTGTACCCTGTGTACTTCCATCCTCTCTTTTGTCCTGTCTTTCTTTTCCTTTCTTTGTACGTACACTTTTCAAAAAATCTTAAAAACAAAACAGGACAACCTTAAAATCTGTGTATGACATTCCTTTTCCCATTTTTTAAAATTAATATTAGCCAAAATAGAGTCATTTTTCAACAATAAGCAATACCTATGTCATTTCCTAATTCGAAAAAAACCTTCAGTCCTTCATTGTACCAAAAATGGCCTGGAAAGTCTCCAAATGTATTGAAATTGCATCTAGAAGGATGCAATGTGAAGCATTTTGTGACAAAAAATTGGGGGTTCAATGTTGTGGACCAATGTGGCTCCCGACCTCTGAGTGATAGCCACTCAGATGATATTACATTGCAGTTTTCTTGTCACGGCAAGCATTGCTAATTCCTCAATCCACATCAGTTTTCATTTAGAAAGCAACCATGGCTTGCAATTGCCAGGTTTTAAAACATTCTGATTTCTGGTGGAATCACATATCTGCTTTCTCTGGTGTCCAGAAACATCCTAAGATCTGGCTCAGGGCCAAAATCTGAGATATAGAGATGGCCTCAGTGATGTCATGCAGCAAGGAGTCCTGGTTATATATCTATGTATAAAGCATTAAACAACCACAGCTTCTCAGACTATGTTACTCAAATGAAAAAAGTTCAAGGCCCTGCTCTTGGTTCCACCCCCATTGCAAGCATTACTGGTGGGGACGAGAGACTGGGCCTTCTCAGTAGTGGCCCCTCGGTTATGGAACTCCCTCCTCAGAGACATCAGACTGACCCCCTCTCTCCTGACATTTAGGAAACAAGTGAAGATTTGGCTCTGAAATCAGGCGTTTGGGTAGTGCATCGCAGAATCAGCACAATGTAGCACACAAATGTCAACTTAGGACTGAGTGGGCATCATGTTTGAACAGTTTTATGGTATTTATAAGTTTTATTGTTTTATTATTATATGATGTATTGTATTGTATTGTATTGTATTGTATTGTTAAATGTGTGGCACTGAATATTGCCATGTTGTAAGCCGATTTAAGTCTCCTGTGAGGTGTGAGAGGGGGAAATAAATATATTAAATAAATAAATAAAAATAATTACTCCTTAGTGACTGACTACAATTTCTTTCATTCATTCGTTCGTTCATTCATTCATTATAGTCAGATTCTAGAGTTCTTTCTCATCCCTGAAATAATAATCATAATGATATTGCTAATAATCATAAAATATTATTGTTAGAGGAAGGTGATAATGGGGGTGACAGACCAAAATATCAATAGAAAATAACAAGGTGTGTTACTCTGAAGCAAGTCTATTAAATTTACAAAATGCTTCAGCTACAGAGACATGATAATCAAGATTTCAAAGGTTTTTTGTTTGTTTTTTTGCCAGAGGGAAGCTGAAAGAATTGGAAAAAGCTGAGCTATGGAAGGAAATGGAATATTGGTATCATCAGGTGAGGAAGAAGTATAAAGAGAAAGATAGGAAAAAAAGAGAAGGATTGGAAAAGAGTGAAAGATCAAATGTAGCCACTAGAACTGAGGAGGAGGAAGGGAGAAAAATCAAATGGGAGACATAATATGCCACAGGAAAGAGGAGAAGATTGTAACTTGGAAGTGGAGAAAAAGAAAGATGGGTAGGAGAAGATATTTAGCTAGGAACTGAGGTGCATAAAAGCAAAGTGTGAAAAATGAAATGATTATGGAATGAGGAAGGTAATGAATGAGATAGAGCAAGAATCAAATATGCCAGTAAGGCTGAAGAAAGGCAATTGTAACAGTGGTGGAACTTATGAAGGTGTTTAAGACATAGTCAGCGGTAGTATGGTTTTTAACTTTGAATATGTCTTAATAGATTTTTAACTGAATTTTTAGTGCTGTTTCTGTTTAATTTTGTTTTAATGTTTATATATTTATATATTTTAAATTGGATACCAATGATTTTATGACAAGCTTTGAATCCACTTTGGGACTATAATAATAATCTCAGCTCAAGAGATGAAATTGTCCAACGATTTCAACCATGTGTTGTCGAAGGCTTTCATGGCCGGGATCACCTCACAACCTCTGAGGATGCCTGCCATAGATGTGGGCAAAACGTCAGGAGAGAATGCTTCTGGAACATGGCCACACAGCCCGAAAGACATACAACAACCCTGATTTCAACCATTTAGGGTGAGATGAAGCAGGTGGAAAAAGAACCGAAAAAAAGGAATAGGACAGGAAGACCCACACATATTTTCTATAGTACTGAATTCATAAGCTCCTGAGGCAGTAACTCCTGAAACAGCTGAGAATTTTTCTTCCTTAATATCATAACCCATATTTTCCAGAGCCCTCCCACTGAGCTCGAGTGCTGGTACTGCTTTGACAAGTTTTGAAAGGGGGGAGTGTCGGGTCTCTTGCAATCTCACAGATATTATGGCCTCCCCAGTAAAAAGAGCATCTGAATACATCACAAATCATGGATCTTTGGCTCTTATGTGTCTTTGGCAAACAGAGCCCACATGAAACTTTGTTTTGGAAAACCATCACAGGATTTGAGATGGCTTCTTTGAGGTATCAGAATAAGCAGCAGCTGTTAACAGTGCAAAGTGTCCAGATTAGCAAACATTCACTTCTGCCTCAGGTAGAAAAATGCTTAGGGTCATCCCTGCTCATTTCCCAAACCATACTACTGTGTCAGTATGTGCCATCAAGTCGCCTGTTGACTTATGGTGACCCCATGAATATTGTAGGGCTTTCTAAGGAAAGGAACTCTCAGAGATGGTTTTGCCAGTGAAAACCCACTCTGCAGAGTCATGCAGCAACTAAGGTTCATCTAACAGCTACTATAATAAATAATAAAAATTTTATCTCAATTCTAGAGTTTTCAGTAGACTGATTTTTCTTTAATAAGTGTATAAACTATCATTACCATTAACAAATGGCCCATATTCTTTAAGTGTTATGTCATGGAATTGATTTTAAATGTGATGGCACAGAGAGGATTGCAAACCTTATTGTATTGTATTTACTCTTAATGTTAATGTCAAACACATTAATTTTCTAAACTAGAATTTTATTCTGAATCTAAGGAACACAGCTTCAGAGATATCCAGTGTACAGACGTATCTCAGTTAACAAAACCTCTGGGGGTTAAGCCTTCTTTTTGCAAAGTCTTGTTATGCTTGCCCAGCTCTTCCTTCATCCTTGTCTTGCTAGAGGGTTTTTAAGCAGCATCAAACACAAACATTTGGTGTTTGGTTGCAGATGTATTTCTATAGTAAACTATGCAAACCGAACAGGGAAAGAGCAGAGTTCTAAACTAGCTGATCCAACTATAGCTATGATTGCCCACTTACACTAGGAAAGGGAGACAAGAGATGCTTTGGGAATCTCTTACTGAGCATTTATAAAAAGCAAAACAGAGAAACAAGGGGAGAACAGATAAACCTCCATGGCTATTCCTCCTTCCAAGTTTTAAAAAACATAGATCCAGAGCCGTCCCGAAGTAATTTTGGGGAGTAGGCGACCAGAATTTTGGCGCCTCCCCCCTCCGAATTTTGGCGCCTCCCACCCCCCCAAACAAATCGCTGAAAAATACCTGCGGTGGTGGCAACAGCCCCCTGGAGAGCGCACACGCCCAGCCACTGTCAGGACCCAGGCTGCAGAGCACCAATAACCATGCACGGAGACCAAAATCTATCTAATATCTTTATTAAAGGAATATATAAAGTCAATAAAAACAAGTGAAGAATATAGTGCAGAAGTAGACCTTTCAGGAAAGGTCAAATATAGTCCAGGAAAACAATGTCCAATATGTGATATTAGAGTCCAAAGTTATAATCCAATAACCGAAACACACACTTTGCCAGGCAAAGTGTGGGGAAATGACAGGGTCCTTTAGTCCAATGAAGCTTGACAACAAGGCTGGAAGCAAACTAGATTCTTGGCAACAAGGCTTGATACGTGGCTACAAAAGACAATAAGCAAGAACAGGGTCCGTGGCGAGGTCCGTGGAACAAGGAAAGCTTGATGCTAGAACAAGGTCCATGAAACAAGGCTTGGAACTTGGTCCTGGAGGCAAGGGACTGGAGTAGCGTAGTCCACACACGATCTCACTCCACAAGGTTCGCAAGGCTAAAGCGCAAAATGAGCTCAGGCTTGCCAGGGACATAAAAAACAACAAAAAAGGCTTTTTTGCTTATGTTGGTAGAAAAAGGAAGAAAAAGGAGGCGATAGGGCCATTGCAAGGAGAAGATGGGGTGATGGCGACAGGGGACAGAGAAAAGGCAGAACTACTTAATGCCTTCTTTGCCTCGGTCTTCTCAGAAAAAGAAAGCCATCTTCAACCTCAGCAACACGGAATGGACGAAGGATTGGGGGAAATCCAACCCCAAATAGGGAAACAAGTTGTCCAGGAACACTTGGGCTCTCTAAACGAATTCAAGTCCCCAGGGCCAGATCAGCTACACCCAAGAGTACTGAAGGAACTAGCGGAAGTTATTTCAGAACCACTGGCAATTATCTTCGAGAGTTCTTGGAGAACGGGAGAAGTCCCAGCAGATTGGAGGAGGGCGAATGTGGTCCCTATCTTCAAGAAGGGAAAAAAGAACGACCCAAACAATTACCGTCCGGTCAGCCTCACATCAATACCAGGCAAAATTCTGGAAAAGATCATTAAGGAAGTGGTCTGCGAACACTTAGAAACAAATGCGGTCATTGCTAATAGTCAACATGGATTTACCAAAAACAAGTCATGCCAGACTAATCTGATCTCTTTTTTCGATAGTTACGAGTTGGGTCGATACAGGGAATGCTGTGGATGTAGCGTACCTGAATTTCAGTAAGGCCTTCGACAAAGTCCCCCACGACCTTCTGGGAACAAACTAGTAAAATGTGGGCTAGACAAAACTACAGTTAGGTGGATCTGTAATTGGCTAAGCGAACGAACCCAAAGGGTGCTCACCAATGCGTCGTCTTCATCATGGAAAGAAGTGACAAGTGGAGTGCCGCAGGGCTCCGTCCTGGGCCCGGTTCTGTTCAACATCTTTATTAACGACTTAGATGAAGGGTTTGAAGGCACGATCATCAGGTTTGCAGACGACACAAAACTGGGAGGGATAGCTAACACTCCAGAAGACAGGAGCAGAATTCAAAACGATCTTGACAGACTAAAGAGATGGGCCAAAACTAACAAAATGAAGTTCAACAGGGACAAATGCAAGATACTTCACTTCGGCAGAAAAAATGGAAATCAAAGATACAGAATGGGGGACGCCTGGCTTGACAGCAGTGTGTGCGAAAAAGACCTTGGAGTCCTCGTGGACAACAAGTTAAACGTGAGCCAACAATGTGATGCGGCTGCTAAAAAAGCCAATGGGATTCTGGCCTGCATCAATAGGGGAATAGCGTCTAGATCCAGGGAAGTTATGCTCCCCCTCTATTCTGCCTTGGTCAGACCACACCTGGAATACTGTGTCCAATTTTGGGCACCACAGTTGAAGGGAGATGTTGACAAGCTGGAAAGCGTCCAGAGGAGGGCGACTAAAATGATTAAGGGTCTGGAGAACAAGCCCTATGAGAAGCGGCTTAAAGAGCTGGGCATGTTTAGCCTGCAGAAGAGAAGGCTGAGAGGAGACATGATAGCCATGTACAAATAGGTGAAGGGAAGTCATAGGGAAGAGGGAGCAAGCTTGTTTTCTGCTGCCCTGCAGACTAGGACACGGAACAATGGCTTCAAACTACAGGAAAGGAGATTTTACCTGAACATCAGGAAGAACTTCCTCACTGTGAGAGCTGTTCGACAGTGGAACTCTCTCCCCGGGGCCGTGGTGGAGGCTCCTTCCTTGGAGGCTTTTAAGCAGAGGCTGGATGGCCATCTGTCGGGGGTGATTTGAATGCGATTTCCTGCTTCTTAGCAGGGGGTTGGACTAGATGGCCAATGTGGTCTCTTCCAACTCTACTATTCTATGATTCTATGATTCTAAGGTGACGAATTGACTCCGCAAAGATGTCTTGCGGGCAAACACCTATATAGGATCTTGTTTTCCCGCCAAGGAACACTTTCCCTGGGGAACAAGAAACGAAACCCATACTGTGTCCAGATGCATGACTCCTTAAAGTTTCCCAAGGGAAACAGACTTAATCAGCTAATTGTCTGGCAGCTATCCTGGCGCTCCTGCGAGTCGCCTCCCGAGCGCCTCTATCTCGATTATAATAATCCCGGCGAGAAAATGGGGGAGATTTCTGCTCAAGGCTTGTTTGGCTGACTTCTGGTGGGCAAACATCTTGCAGGTGCAAGGGCTCCAATTCTGGCTGAAACGGTGGGAAACCCAAGTTTTCCTCTTCGTCTGCCACAATAGTACTGGGAACAGGACTACATGGCCCATGAGTCATTACACTATCCCCCTCCTCAAGGCCCCTCTCCAAAATGGGCCCTCTTCCCGAGGTGCGGGGCCACGGCTTGGCAGGGTAGGCCTGATGGAAGCGGCGGACTAAATCGGGGGCATGGACTGTGGAAGCGTCTTCCCAAGAGCGTTCTTCGGGGCCAAAACCCACCCAGTCAATGAGATACTGAAGGCGGCGGCGGTGGAAGCAAGAATCCAAAATGTCCTGAACCTCGAATTCCTCCTCCCCATCCACCAAAACAGGAGTGGGGGCCGGCCGGTCTGCATCGGGGTGGACACCATCCGCCGGAAGGAGCAGGGAGCGATGAAACACTGGATGGATGCGCATAGAGCGCGGAAGTTGGAGTTTGAAAGTCACGGGGTTAAGTTGCGCCACCACTGGGTAGGGACAAATGAAACGGGCATCTAGCTTCCGGCAGGGACGGTGGGAGGGCAAAAAGCGAGTGGACAGCAGAACCCGATCTCCTACCTTGATTTCGGGGCCCGGCTGGCGATGGCTGTCAGCGTGGCGTTTATAGTCCTCCTTGGCTTGGTCCAGTTGCTGGAGCAATAGTTGTTGCACCGCTGTGAGTTCCTGCAGCCAGTCCTCTGCTGCAGAGACTTCTGAGGTTTCAATGACAGGAGGAAAGAAACGTGGATGGAAGCCGTAGTTCGCAAAGAACGGGATTTCCTTGGTTGAAGCCTGGACACCGTTGTTGTAGGCAAACTCTGACAGAGGTAATATGGAAGCCCAATTGTCCTGTTGATAGTTTACATAACAGCAAAGGTATTGTTCCAAAGTGGCATTGGTGCGCTCCGTTTGCCCATCTGTTTGGGGATGATGAGCTGAGGATAAACGAGAGTCTATGCCCAATAGTTTTTGTAGAGCCTTCCAGAATCGAGAGGTGAATTGAGATCCACGGTCAGTGACTAAACTCTTGGGCAATCCATGTAGTCGGAAAACATGCTGAAGGAATAAGTCTGCAGTCTCTTTGGCCGTGGGAAGGCCACCACAAGGAATGAAGTGGGCCAACTTGGTGAAAAGGTCCACCACCACTAGGATCGTGGTATATCCAAGGGAGGGTGGTAGGTCGGTGATAAAATCCGCAGAAATTATTTCCCATGGACGAGATGGAGTAGGAAGGGGATGCAGTAGCCCTGAGGGCTTCTCCCTTCTTGTCTTGGAACGCTGGCATACCGGGCAGGTATTGACGTATTTTTCCACATCCTTGCGGATCTTGGGCCACCAGAAATCTCGTAGGATCAAATGCATGGTTTTGAATAGTCCAAAATGCCCTGCTGGCTTGCAGTCATGACACAGACGAAGTGCCTTTTCTCTGCCTGGTCCTGGAGGGATGTAGACATGATTTCTGTAGCATAGTAACCCATCCTTAAGTGAGAAAGGGAAACGTAGTCCTTGGCGGATTTGGTCCTGAGCCCAGGCATCCGCCTGTTGACTGGCTCTGATTTCTTGAGCACAAAGGGGTCCTGGAGTAAAGGGAGTTGGTTCAACTGCAGTGGATTTGGTGTTTCCCACTGTGAGCGTGGCAAAGTTCTCGGGCTGCAGCAATTGGGATTCGAAGGTCTCTCTGCGCCCTGCAGCATACTCTGGTTTCCGTGATAGAGCATCTGCTTGCTTGGTCTGAGCTGGGGTTACATAATGGATCTGGAAGTCAAAGTGCTCAAAAAATAAAGCCCAGCGCTGCTGCCTCTGATTTAACTTGCGGGCAGTTCTTAGGTGTTCCAAATTACGATGGTCAGTATGGACCTCAATGGGAAATTTGGCCCCTTCTAACCAATGTCTCCAATTTTCAAAGGCTGCCTTTATGGCCAAAAGTTCCTTCTCCCAAATAGTGTAATTTCTCTCTGGGGCTGTTAGTTGACGGGAGTAAAAGGCACAAGGATGAAGATGTTCTCCCACTGGTTGCATGAGTACAGCCCCAATTGCCACATCGGAGGCGTCAGCCTGCACAACGAAAGGGGTTTTAGGATCAGGGTGCTGTAGAATTGGCTGGGACGTGAATAACTTCTTTAGTTGCTGGAACACTTTCTCTGCTTGCTCCGTCCAGCGGAAAGGCTGTTTTCCACGGATGCAGCTGGTGATTGGGTCAGACCAGCGGGCAAAGTCTGGAATGAACTTGCGGTAGTAGTTCGCGAACCCCAAGAAGCGTTGCACCTCTTTCTTGTTGGTTGGCGCCCGCCATTCCAATACTGCTGAAACCTTTGCCGGGTCCATGGAGAGCCCTAGTGGCGAGACACGGTACCCCAGGAAATCTACCTATTGTAGATCAAAAGCGCATTTTTCCAACTTGGCATATAGTCCATGATCCCGCAATCGTAACACCATTCTGACGTGTTTCTCATGTTCTGATTGTGATCTAGAAAACACCAAAAAATCGTCCAGGTATATGATCAAGAACCGATCTAGATAATCCTGAAAAATGTCATTGACAAAGTGCTGGAACGTTGCGGGAGCTCCGGATAAACCGAAATTCATGACTAGGGACTCGAATAATCCGAATTTAGTCTGGAAGGCGGTTTTCCACTCGTCCCCCTCCCTGATGCGAACTAGATTGTAAGCCCCCCGAAGATCCAGCTTGGTGTAAACCTTGGCCCCTCAAAGCCGGTCTAATAGGTCCGAGATCAAAGGCAGGGGATAGCGGTTCCGCTTTGTGATATTGTTCAATGCTCTATAGTCCACAACCAAGAGTAGGTCCCCTGACTTCTTTTTCACAAACATCACTGGGGAAGCGGCTGGGGATTGAGAGGGTCTGATGAACCCCTTGCGAAGGTTTGATTCTATGAACTCCCTGAGAGCTTCTTGCTCTGGTTCAGTCAGGGAGTAGAGATGCCCTCGCGGGATCGGGGCCCCCTCCACCAAGTCAATGGCACAATCGTAGGGTCTATGCGGGGGTAGTTTCTCGGCTTCTTTTTCATTGAACACATCCCAAAAGTCTGAGTATTTCTTGGGCAAGGTGATGATGGGTTCAGTGTCTGTGGCATGACAGACCTTGGCTACAAGACAATGGTTTTGGCAATATTTAGAAGCAAACTGCAGTTCTCTGTTGGTCCAGGAGATGTTGGGGTCGTGGAGTGTCAGCCATGGAATTCCCAAAATCACAGGGAAGTGAGGGACCTCGGTAACAAAGAAGGAAATCTCTTCCATGTGTTCCCTTATCCACATTCTGGTGGGTTCAGTCCATTGGCTTACTGGACCTGTCTTTAGGGGACGACCATCTATGGCTTGCACCACCCGGGCGTTCTTGAAATCGTGATATTGTAATCCCAGAGAGTCGGCATACTCCCTGTCGATGAAATTGTTTGTTGCTCCTGAGTCTATCATGGCATGGATCATGACGGGTCCTTTTTTCGCTGACCACAAGGTGACCACTAGGAGGAATAGGACCCCGGTTTGCGGCTCTTGAGTGGGGTTTTTGACCGGGTTGGCGAGCCTCTCTACGCCCGGTCGCTGGCTTCCCCCGACGGCTTTGCGCCAGCCGCCTCGGCCGTCTCTGTCTCCGCGGAGGACGCCGCCGCCAAGCGAGCGGCGGGCTTTCTTTTGGCTGGACATTCTCTGGCAAAGTGGCCCCCGTTCCCGCAGTACCAACAGAGGTTTAGACGTTGACGGCGGGCCTTCTCGGCAACATCTAATCTGGGACGCACATTGCCCAACTGCATCGGCTCCTCCTCGCTTCCTCTGGGGTATGGGGCTGGTGGTGGGGGTCTCCACACTGGACGTGGCTGAATGCTGGCGGGAGCGGGAGGTTTTACTCCTGCTCTTCCACTCTGGCCTCGGAGCCACTGTTTTCTGTTGGCAAGCATGACTTCGGCTCGTAAACATTGGTCAATAAGTCTCTCAAGAGAGTTTGGAGGATCCACCTTGGAAATTTCTTCCTGCATCTCGATGTTGAGACCCTCACGAAACTGTCCTCTGAGGGCTATATCGTTCCAACCGGTGTTTTGGGCCAGCACTCGGAACTCGGCTATGTACTGGGACAACGGCCTGTCCCCTTGGAAAAAGCGCCGGAGTTTATGGCCGGCCGCCTCTAGGTTGTCCTCGATCCCCCAAGTCGCCTTAAGGTGATTCAGGAAGTTTTGCGCGGAACTCAGGTGCATGGAGGTTTCATCAAATAGCGTCGTCGCCCAATTGGCCGCTGGCCCTTCTAGGAGGCTGTAAATCCATGCCACCTTGACTTCTTCTTGGGGAAACTCGGCGTGGCGGGCTTCCATGTACGCCTGGCATTGGCGACGGAAAACATGAACCTTGGAAGCTTCTCCAGAAAACTTGGTTGGTAGCGCTAGGGCAGGGAGACGGGCTCCGCGCTCCTTCAAGCCCCGTATTTCTCCCTCCTGCGTATGGAGCGTATCACGGATTCTGTCTAATTCATCCTTGGAAATGGTGTAGCTGAGTGGTTGGGCTTCCGCCCCGGTTCCTGTAGACATTCTGGTCTAGGTTAATTGGTGCTTAGGGTGGCGGAGTCAAACTGTCAGGACCCAGGCTGCAGAGCACCAATAACCATGCACGGAGACCAAAATCTATCTAATATCTTTATTAAAGGAATATATAAAGTCAATAAAAACAAGTTCAGAAGCAGACCTTTCAGGAAAGGTCAAATATAGTCCAGGAAAACAATGTCCAATATGTGATATTAGAGTCCAAAGTTATAATCCAATAACCGAAACACACACTTTGCCAGGCAAAGTGTGGGGAAATGACAGGGTCCTTTAGTCCAATGAAGCTTGACAACAAGGCTGGAAGCAAACTAGATTCTTGGCAACAAGGCTTGATACGTGGCTACAAAAGACAATAAGCAAGAACAGGGTCCGTGGCGAGGTCCGTGGAACAAGGAAAGCTTGATGCTAGAACAAGGTCCGTGAAACAAGGCTTGGAACTTGGTCCTGGAGGCAAGGGACTGGAGTAGCGTAGTCCACACACGATCTCACTCCACAAGGTGACGAATTGACTCCGCAAAGATGTCTTGCGGGCAAACACCTATATAGGATCTTGTTTTCCCGCCAAGGAACACTTTCCCTGGGGAACAAGAAACGAAACCCATACTGTGTCCAGATGCATGACTCCTTAAAGTTTCCCAAGGGAAACAGACTTAATCAGCTAATTGTCTGGCAGCTATCCTGGCACTCCTGCGAGTCACCTCCCGAGCGCCTCTATCTCGATTATAATAATCCCGGCGAGAAAATGGGGGAGATTTCTGCTCAAGGCTTGTTTGGCTGACTTCTGGTGAGCAAACATCTTGCAGGTGCAAGGGCTCCAATTCTGGCTGAAATGGTGGGAAACCCAAGTTTTCCTATTCATCTGCCACAATAGTACTGGGAACGGGACTACATGGCCCATGAGTCATCACAGCCACCCATATGCAGGGGCGATTGGAAGGCAGGCCTTCCAATCGACCGCACGGACACGGAAGGCTGTGCAGAGTGATTGCTTTGGCCTGGCACCACGCGGAGTGGCCTAGTCAGGCTCGGACTCCCGGCAAACACAGGGGTGCCTTGACGGCACCCCCGGTAATAATGCGCCACAGGCGACCGCCTAATTGGCTTTGCCAGTGGATTGCCTCTTCATAGATCTATACTTTTGGGCATCAAAGTAGACATTATTAGAAGGAGTAGTGAAAGAAAAAATATCCCTGGATGCATTTTGGAGTAAGACTTGAAGTGGTTTTTATGAGAAGATACCAAATGCTTTTATGTACCCAAGCAGTGCTACCTGAGCTGGTTGATTCATGTCACATATTCATATCTGTTGTTTTCAAAAAATCTGCAGAAATATATTATGTTCTTCCTTTGTGTGTGCATGAAGTAGGAACCTGTCCCTATCCTTTCCTCAATATTTCATCCTTTGCTACCATGTTTTCTATTAAAGATGTAAAGCCCTTTATATTCACAAAGATATACCTGTAAGTTAGCATAGTGCAGTTTGAGCATTGGACTGTATAACTTGGAGATCAGGTTTTGCTCAGCCATGGAAACTCATTGGGTGAGCTTGGTCAAGTGACACTCTCTCAGCCTCAGAGGAAGGGGGAGGCAACCTCCCTACTAAGCAAATCTTGCCAAGAAAATCCCCATGATAGGTTCACTCCAGAATATCTGTAAGTCAGAAATGGACTGAAGACAGACAACAACAAACCACTAAATAATTATTTCTCCTCATTCAAATCATCTGTATGGATTATATATCTTCCTGAGGTGTACAACTAAAAACCAGCAGAATTTCCATGCACACTCAGACCTTGAAAGGTAAATTTAAAAAATCATTTCATGCTGGAATCATTTGTAACTGAATGCTAGAAAGATGATGATCTATGCCTCAGAGCAACATTCTACCATAGATTAGTTATGGATAGTTTAACTATCTCATTTAAAAGTTCAGTATTACCCCTGTGTGCACAGGAGATATTCCCATGATACTGAAAGCAGTTATAATAGCAAACCCTATATTTTGCTTGTACTTGGACCAAAAGCATAGCATAGAATCACACTGGAGGGCTTGGAGAGGCCCACAAACACTCTGCAGGAATATTTTTGGAGTTTGGATAAGTGAAATCGTGAATATCGAATCAGTGGATAACGAGGTCATATTGTAATTAAATTTATGGATGTGGTTATCATTTATGAAACAATAAAACACTGCATTCATGAAGTAGATAAAGCTCTTTCCTTAATTTGTGAATTAAGCAAACCCTTTCTCCAGCTTATAAACTCAGCAATGTCTCTGCTGAAGTCATGAAACTGACAATGTCTCTGTGTAATTCATAAAAAGAGAGGGTGATAAATAAATGGGAAGCAGCCTCTGCATAATTTACAGGAGGCGTCAAGGCTCTACTATCATCCAAAGTAAAAATAACTTCCACCACATATATTGTTATTTAGATGATTCAGAAACAACAATTAATGTCTGGGTATGCAAATATTCACTACTGATGGTATCACTGCTAAGTCAATATAAGATATTATTCATGCTTCTTTATTAATGTTTGTAATGTTACCTGAGTTGTATACACACACTTGGAAAGGTGAGATCTTTTTTGTGTAAATAAATAGATGGATCGGGCTGTTAATGTTATTTCTCATGTTACAGCTGTTGAATAAATTGTCTTTGTATTTTTCAATCTACTGATTAGTTCCAAAAATGCAGATGTTTAAAATAATCATTTCAGGCAAAAGTATTTCACATTTCTAGGACAGTGTTTCTTAGGTGCCAAGTGTAACACTAACCACAGCTAAGACTTTGTTGTTCTATAGATTTGATTGCATTATAATTAGAATAATACGTTCACAGAATCATCCAGAAACACCCTGTGACTTAAAACTATTAGACCTAGGTTTACCCTCTGAAGCAGCAGAAAACAGACCTTCCACCTCCTCTCACTTCCATAACTGGTAAGTCATGTAAGTCCTCAGGCTTCTCTCTCTTTTTTTTTTTTACATTTTTATTGGATTTTACATTCATAATTCATAACAACACTACTTCCCTTTTTTAACATCTGCCAATATTTTTTCCCTCCCTACCACCCACACCCTCCCTCCTCAACCATAGTATGTTTATATTAATCTTGCAGATCCAGCCACAGGTAAAGTCTTTGTATTTTTTCTTTAATGTAATCGTTGGCTCCTCCATTTTTCACCCAGTTGAAGTAGTCTTTCCATCTGTTTGTAATGTCCTTTTGTTTATTCATTCTTGTTACTTGGTTAGTCATAATTCCTGTAATATCTAATAACACTTGATCATACATATAATCATTCCAATTATTTAACGTCCATTTCGATTTGTCTCTCCATCCTCTAGCAATCACAGCATGTGCTGCTCTTATTGTTACTTTCAATAACTCTTGGCATTCAGTTTTTATACTTGGATGATCCAGCACTCCCCAAAGTAACAAATCATTATTAATTTGTATTGTTATCTGTAATAAGTCCTGGATTTTCCCTTGTATCATTAGCCAAAAATTTTTTAATTCAGAACACTCCCACCACATATGTGAATAAGTGCCCTTTTCTTTATTACAATGCCAGCACTTTGAATTCTTCCCTTTTATCATATAAGACAGTTGTTCCGGAGTTCTATACCATCTTAATACCATCTTTTTTTCTAATTCATTATATTTTTCTGTTTTTATTTTATTTATGTTCCTAATTATTTCGTCTACTTCTTGTGTGCTTAATATTTTAACCCCATTCCATTTGTTACGTATTGCTCGGATCATAAATTCCTTATCTTCTACCATTAAATTGTATATTTTTGCCACTGTTCCTTTACTTGTTTTTTCTCTTGCATTTAGCAATTTATCTACCTTCAGTTCTTCAGTGGGCTGTGCACCCTCTTTTTTTACTTTTTCCCAGATCCCTCTTAATTTTAACCAATATTTCCCCCCTTTTTCCAAAAGGTCTAGCCAGTTAATTATCCCTCCATCTTGTTTCCACATATCTTTTACCCTCCTTAATCCTTTTTCTTCTAAGGTATTTACCAACCTTTCAGGGAGTCCCATGCTTTTAATTGGGGTCTTTCCAGAAATTTTATTTGCCCATAGTTTTTGCCATTTTTGCCAACATTCAAACTCAATCTTTCTTGGACCTGTTAGTTTTTCTTTTATTTCTTTAATATCTCTAGTATATAGCCCATATTTTCCCCGCCCTTCATTTATTTCGTTCTCTACTTTTATCCATTTATCTTCTCCCTTTAAACTTATTTCTAGTAAAGATCTTAGTTGGAAGGCCTCATAATAGTTTTGTAGATTTGGAAATCCCCATCCAAGTAATCTTCTTGGGGTATATTGAATCTTTTTCATTATTCTGTTTCTCTTTTTTCCATATATCCATTCTCTCAAGGTATTATCCCATTCTTTTATTTGCCTATAGTCTATTTTTATTGATAGGGTTTGGAACAGGTAAAGTAATTTGGGTATTATGCACATTTTTAGTGCTAATATTTTTCGTGGGATACTTAATTGTTTATCTCCCCAGGCTTTTAATTTTTCCTGGATTTTTTTCCATATTGCCCCATAATTGGCTACTTTTAACTTAGTTATTTCTTTTGTAATGGTTATACCTAAATATTTTATTTTATTTCTTATTATTTTTATGTCTCCCATTTTTGTCTGCAGCTCCTTCTGCTCCTTTTTCCCCATATTGTATATCATCATTTCTGATTTGCTCATATTCACTTTCAATCCTGAATACCTTTCAAAATCTTTTAATATTATTTGTATTTCATGAATAGCTTCTGCTGGGTTTTCCATTATTAGTAAAATATCGTCCGCATAAAGATTTATCTTCACCTCTTCGTTCCTAATTTGATATCCCTTTATCCTGCCGTTGTTTCTTATTCTATCTGCTAGAGGTTCCATTGCTAATGCAAATAGGAGCGGAGACAGAGGACAACCTTGTTTTACACCTCTTTCTGTTTTGAAATATTTTGTTAAGCCTTCATTTACTCTTATTCTTGCTCTTGAATTACTATATAACTCTTTTACTATTTTAATAAATGAAATGTCAAATCTGTAATTACCCATTAGTTGTAACAGATATTTGTGGTTTAGTGAATCAAAGGCTTTATAAATGTCTAACTTTACTAGTGCAAACTTTCTTTTTTTGTTATGATTAAGGATGTTTAATACATTTCTTATAGGGTGCGCAATATTCCTGCCTTTTATAAAACCATATTGATCTTCCTTTACTATTTTGGATATAATCTCTTCTATTCTATTTACTAATATTTTCGTGAATATTTTATAATCCTGATTTAGGAGGCTAATGGGTCTGTATGAATTGGGATCTTCTGGATCTTTCCCACTTTTTCTTACTGTTATTATCTCTGATTCTCTCCATGTGTCAGGGATTTTCCCTCCCTTCATTATGTTATTAAATAGAATCTTCAATTCTGGAATTATTATTTCTTTCATTTCTTTGTAAAATTCTGCAGTGTATCCATCCCCTCCCGGAGATTTTCTATTTTTCAGTGTGTCGATAACCTGTTCTATTTCTTGATACGATATTTCTGTTCCTAGTTTCCTATTGTCTTCTCTATCTATTATTTTCTGTATTTTTTCATCAAATTCTCCATGTATTTGTTTTTTATACAATTCCTGATAGAAGTCTACAAATGTCTCCCTTATTTCCTTGGTCGAGTTTACTTTTTTATTATATTTATTTTTTAACTGAATGACTCTTCCTTTCTCTTTCATGTTCTTCAAATAATTAGCCAATTTTTTCGTTGTATTCGTATTTTGCCTTTGGAAATTATTTTTAATAAATATATCTTTTTTCCATAAATCCAAATTATCAATTTCTTCTAACTGTTTCTTTAAATTTTCCAACTTTGCTTTCACCTGCACTTGGTATTTATTTTGTAGTAATTTTTGTGTTTCCTCTATTTCTCTAAACACCCTTTTCCTTTCTCTATCTTGCTGTTTCTTTACTGCCACTTCTTTTGCTATACAGTAACCCCTAATTACTGCTTTTGCTGTGTCCCAGACTATTTCTGTACTTGCTGAACCCCTATTCTCTTTGAAGTAATTTTTTATTTCTTCTGATAGTTCATTCTTAAGTTTTTCTGTCTTAATTATAAAATTTTTATATCTCCAAGTTTTTATTGCCTCCGTTTCATCAGGCTCCTCTATCCTTAACTCCACTATAATAGGTGCATGGTCTGAAATCCAGATCGGTTGTGTTTCCATATTTAAAATTCTAGACCTATTAGTGTTTTTTATTAATATGTAATCTATCCACGAAAAAGATTTATGACTTTGTGAGAAGTATGTTGGCTTTTGGTTTATGAGATTTGCTTCAAATATGTCCTCCATTTTCCATTTTTTTACAAGGTCTTTGTTTTTTCTAAGGTCCATATTAAAATCCCCTCCAATTATTAGCTCCCCTTGATAAATTTCTTGTACTTTCCTAAACCACTTTCTAAAATATTTCTTTTGTCCTTTATTTGGGCCATATACATTTCCTATTGTATATTTCTTGCCATTTATTTTGCATATTAGTACTATGTACCTCCCTTCCTTATCTATTATTGTTTCTAATATTTCCAATTTCAATGAGTTTTTCATTATAATCGCTACCCCTCTAGCTTTATTCGTACCTCTCGCTTCAGCTATCATGCTCCAACCTGGAATATTTATTAATTGTTTGTTATCTTTCTGATGTTTGTGGGTTTCCTGTAAACAAAGCACATTGCAATGCGATTTCTTTGCTAGTTGTATTATTCTTGACCGCTTGAGATCTGAAGCCAACCCGTTTGTATTTAAAAAACACATTTTTAACTTGTCACCCATTATCTATGTATATTTGTGGCTCCTCATCTGCAATGTTCCCTTCCCTTATTACTGTGGTTACCCCTCCCCCCTTCTCAAATGTTATTTTAAGGAAATGAATCTTTCCTTTCATTTGAGATTTCTTGCGGCACTGCGCCCCCTGTTCCCTCTCCTATTCGTTCTTTGTTATTACTATTCCAGGCCATACAGTTACTTCACTGTTTTTGCCCATTATATGCCTGCTTTCAACCCTCTACCCGCCATACATATTAGTTTTGTTGTACATAAGCTTAAACATAATGTCCATTCAATCCTGCATCCATCTTCCACAGAGATTCTAAGGTAGAGTCCCTACTTATTATGATGTTGTAGTCCTTGTTCATTTTAATGGTCTTGTTAATCCACTAATCTTCATCTTCCTCACCTTCCTCTGACTCACTTTCTTCTCCTTTTTTCTCTGTAGAGTCTTTTGTTTCTGATGTCAGCGGAAGGCCCAATTTATCCAGCATTGAGTGAGCTTGTTCTGGTGTTCTTGCAGTATATTTTTCCTTGTCTTTGTAAACCAGAATAGCCATTGGTAACACCCAGGAAAACTTTATCCCGTGAGCAGTCAGTCTGTCTGCATACGTTTTTAAAAGAGCTTTTATCTTCAGAGATTCCGGAGACAGGTCGTGTTTTGGAATTATTTTTTTCCCTTTATATGTTAAGTCTCTGTTTGCTTTAAGGAGTTTAAACACTTCATCTCGTTTACTTTCTGTGGTGAAGGCCATTATGATATCTCTTATGCCTCCCCTTTTTGCATAGTGAAAGGTTCTGTGAACTCTTTCAATTTGAGTTTGCACTATTCCCATGTTTAAACCTTGAAGCCATAATATTATTTCCACTTGTAAATTCTCTGCAGAGATTTCTTCTGGGAAACCGGACAGTCTCAAGTTTTTTCTTCTTTGTCTATCTGATAGCTCAGCCACTTTATATCTTAAAGCTGCAATTTCGTTCTGGTTTTGCTGCGTTCTTTTCTCAGTCTGTTTAAGTTTTTTTTAATTAATTTATGTCAAGACCCAGGCTGCAGAGCACCAATAACCATACACAGAGGCCAGAATCTATCTAATATCTTTATTGAAGGAATATATAAAGTTAATAAAAACAAGTGTAGAAAATAGTCCAGAATTAGACCTTTCAGGAAAGGTCAGAATTAGTCCAAGAAAGCAATGTCCAATAAGAAATATTAAGGTCCAAAGTTGTAATCCAATAACCGAAACACTCACTTTGCCAAGCAAAGTGAGGGGAGATGACAAGGTCCTTTAGTCCATGAAACTTGAGCGAGGCTAGGAAATAACTTGATACTTGAAACAAGGCTTGAACGTGGAACAAGGTAACTAGGAACAAGAACAAGGTCCGTGGAATAACTTGGTAAAATCCGTGGTACAAGGCAAGGATTGGTCCTGGGAAACAAGGCAAAGTCCGTAGGTAAACAAAGGCTGGGAAGCAAGGCGAAGGCTGGATAGCAAGGCAAGGCTTGAGCGAGAGCGTGGCTTGAATCGGAGCGCGCTGTCCAGACACGACCCGCTCCGTAGGCTGACGAATTGACTCCGCGAAGTTACTACGCGGGTAAAACACCTAAATAGAGTCTAGCTTTCCCGCCGAAGCAGTTCTCTGGGAATCAGAACCGAAAGCTAACTCTGAGACCAGATGTGAGACTCCCCAAAGATTCTCACGAGAAGCAGTCTTAATTGGCCACATTCTTAGCTGCAATCCTTGCACTCCTGCGCGAAGCTGAATCCAAACTTCTCTGTTGTTTACAAAACTCCCGGCGCAAGAATACGGGAGAAGTAGGCTCTGGGCTTGTTTGACATACTTCTGGGAGACAACTTTCTTGCAGGTGCAAGGTTCCCAGATCTGCCTGGGAAAGATCTGGCTGAGAGGAATCCAGTTCAGACTGGGAAGGTAAAAAACCCAAGTTTTCATCTTCATCAGGAATTACAATGTCCTGAGCAGGACTACAAGGCCCATGGGTCATCACACTATCCCCCTCCTCAAGGCCCCTCCCAAACTGGGGCCCTCTCCCCGAGGCGCGAGGTCGTGGTTTGGTGGGATAGGTCTGATGAAAGCGACGGGTTAGATCAGGAGCATGGACTGTGGAGGCGTCTTCCCAGGAGCGTTCCTCAGGGCCAAAACCCACCCAGTCAATGAGATATTGTAGGCGGCGGCGGTGAAAGCGAGAATCCAAAATGTCCTCAACCTCGAACTCCTCCTCCCCATTCATCAAAACAGGAGGGGGGGCCGGTTGGTCTGTATCAGGTCGCACACCATCCGCCGGAAGGAGCAGGGAACGATGAAACACTGGGTGAATGCGCATTGAACGCGGAAGTTGGAGTTTGAAAGTCACGGGGTTAAGTTGCGCCACCACTGGATAGGGGCCAATGAAACGGGCATCTAACTTCCGGCAGGGGCGGTGGGAGGGCAGGAAGCGAGTGGACAGAAAAACCCGATCTCCTACCTTGATTTCGGGGCCCGGCTGGCGATGTTTGTCAGCGTGGCGTTTATAGTCCTCCTTGGCTTGGTCCAGTTGCTGGAGCAAAAGTTGTTGCACCGCTGTGAGTTCCTGCAGCCAATCCTCTGCTGCGGGAACTTCTGAAGTTTCAATGACAGGGGGAAAGAAACGTGGATGGAAGCCGTAGTTTGCAAAGAACGGCGTTTCTTTTGTAGAAGCTTGAACTCCATTGTTGTAGGCAAACTCAGACAGTGGTAACAGAGAAGCCCAATTGTCCTGTTGGTAGTTTACATAACAGCGAAGATACTGCTCCAAAGTGGCATTGGTGCGCTCCGTTTGCCCATCTGTTTGGGGATGATGAGCTGAAGATAAGCGAGAGTCTATGCCCAATAGTTTTTGTAGTGCCTTCCAAAAACGAGAGGTGAATTGAGATCCACGGTCTGTGACTAAACTCTTGGGCAATCCATGTAGTCTGAAAACATGTTGAAGAAATAGATCCGCAGTTTCTTTGGCCGTGGGGAGGCCTTCACAGGGAATGAAATGGGCTAACTTGGTGAAAAGGTCCACCACCACCAAAATCGTGGTGAATCCACAGGAAGGTGGTAGGTCAGTGATGAAATCCGCGGAAATTATTTCCCATGGGCGAGATGGGGTAGGAAGGGGGTGTAAAAGCCCTGAGGGCTTCTCCCTTCGTATCTTGGAGCGCTGGCATACTGGGCAGGTGTTGACATATTTTTCCACATCCTTGCGGATCTTGGGCCACCAAAAATCCCTTAGGATCAAATGCATAGTTTTAAATAGTCCGAAGTGTCCTGCTGGTTTGCAGTCATGACACAGACGAAGCGCTTTTTCCCTGCCCGGTCCGGGTGGGATATAAACATGATTTCTATAGCAGAGCAGCCCATCTTTAAGCGAAAAGGGAAAGTGCAGACCTTGGCGAAGTTGGTCCTGCGCCCAGGCATCTGCTTGCTGACTAGCCCTGATTTCTTGAGCACAGATGGGTCCTGGAGTAGGGGAAGTTGAACCAATGGGAATGGATTTGGTGTTCCCCACCGTGAGCGTGGCAAAGTTCTCGGGTTGTAGCAGTTGGGATTCAAAGGTCTCCTTGCGTCCTGCAGCGTATTCCGGTTTACGTGACAGGGCGTCTGCTTGCTTGGTTTGGGCTGGGGTCACATAATGGATCTGGAAGTTGAAACGTTCAAAGAATAAAGCCCAACGTTGCTGCCTCTGATTTAGTTTGCGGGCAGTTCTTAGATGTTCTAGATTACGATGATCAGTGTGGACTTCAATGGGAAATTTGGCCCCTTCTAGCCAATGTCTCCAAGTTTCAAAGGCTGCCTTTATGGCCAGTAGTTCTTTTTCCCAAATGGTGTAATTCCTCTCTGGTGTGGTTAGTTGACGAGAATAAAAGGCACAGGGATGGAGGTGATCTCCCACCGGTTGTAAGAGTACAGCCCCAATTGCCACATCAGAGGCGTCCGCCTGCACCACAAAAGGGGTTCCAGGATTTGGGTGCTGTAGAATTGGCTGGGAGGTGAATAGTTTCTTTAGTTGCTGGAACCCTTTCTCTGCTTGATCAGTCCAGCGGAAAGGCTGCTTTCCACGGATGCAGCTAGTGATGGGGTCGGACCAGCGGGCAAAATCTGGAATGAACTTGCGGTAATAGTTCGCGAACCCCAAGAAACGCTGCACCTCTTTCTTGTTAGTTGGCGCCCGCCATTCCAATACTGCTGAAACCTTGGCTGGATCCATGGAAAGCCCTAGAGGCGAGATGCGGTAACCAAGGAAATCTACCTCTTGTAGATCAAAGGCGCATTTTTCCAGCTTGGCATAAAGTCCATGATCCCGCAATCGTTGTAACACCATTTTGACGTGGTTCTCATGTTCTGATTGTGATCTAGAAAACACCAAAAAATCGTCCAGGTAGATTATCAAGAACCTGTCTAGATAGTCCTGAAAAATGTCGTTGACAAAATGCTGGAACGTTGCGGGGGCTCCGCATAAACCGAAATTCATAACTCGGGACTCGAATAATCCGAATTTGGTCTGGAAGGCGGTCTTCCACTCGTCCCCTTCCCTGATGCGAACTAAGTTGTAAGCCCCCCGAAGATCCAGCTTGGTGTAAACCTTGGCTCCTCGAAGCCGATCCAATAGATCCGAGATTAAGGGCAGGGGATAGCTGTTCCGCTTGGTGATATTGTTCAATGCTCTGTAGTCCACCACCAAGCGTAGTTCCCCTGACTTCTTCTTCACAAACATCACTGGGGAGGCGGCTGGGGATTGAGAGGGTCTGATGAATCCCTTGCGAAGGTTTGTCTCTAGGAATTCCCTGAGAGCTTCTTGCTCTGGTTCAGTCAGGGAGTAGAGATGCCCTCGCGGGATCGGGGCCCCCTCCACCAAGTCAATGGCACAGTCATAAGGTCTATGTGGGGGTAATTTTTCGGCTTCTTTCTCATTGAATACATCCCAATACTCGGAGTACTTCTTTGGCAAGGTGATGATGGGCTCGGTGTCCGTGGCGTGGCATACCTTGGCTACGAGGCAATGGTTTTGGCAGTACGGTGAAGCAAACTGCAGTTCTCTGTTGGACCAGGAGATGTTAGGGTCGTGGAGAGTCAGCCATGGAATTCCCAAAATCACAGGGAAATGAGGAACCTCGGTAACAAAGAAGGAAATCTCTTCCATATGTTCCCTTATCCACATCCTGGTGGGTTCCGACCACTGACTTACGGGGCCCGTCTTGAGGGGGCGGCCGTCTATGGCTTGCACCACACGGGCATTCTTGAAATCATGATATTGTAATCCCAGAGAGTCGGCATACTCTCTATCGATGAAATTGTTGGTAGCTCCAGAGTCTATCATGGCGTGGATCATGACGGGTCCCCTTTTTGCTGACCATAATGTGACCACGAGAAGGAACAGGACCCCGGTTGGCGGCTCTTGGATGGATTTTTTGACCGGGTTGGCGAGCCTCTCTACACCCGGTCGTTGGCTTCCCCCGCCGGCTGTGTGCCAGTCGGCTCAGACGTCTTCGTCTCCGTGGAGGACGCCGCCGCAAGACGGGCGGCAGGCTTCCCTTTGGCTGGGCACTCTCTGGCGAAGTGGCCCCCGTTCCCGCAGTACCAGCAGAGGTTTAAGCGTTGACGACGGGCCTTCTCGGCGGCATCTAGTCTGGGACGCACATTGCCCAACTGCATCGGCACCTCCTCGCTCCCTCTGGGGTATGGGGTTGGCGGTGGGGGTCTCCAGACCGGACGTGGCTGAACGCTGGCGGGAGCGGGGGGTTTTGCCCCGGCTCTACCGCCCTGGCCTCGAACCCACTGTTTCCTGTTGGCAATCATGACTTCAGCCCGTAAACATTGATCAATGAGTGCCTCGAGGGTCTGGGGAGGATCCACCTTGGAGATTTCTTCCAGCATTTCAATGTTGAGACCCTCCCGGAATTGTCCCCTGAGGGCTACATCGTTCCAGCCGGTGTTGTGGGCCAGCACTCGGAACTCGGCTATATACTGAGACATAGGTCTGTCTCCTTGGAAAAGGCGACGGAGTTTGTGACCGGCTGCCTCCAAATTGTCCTCGATTCCCCAAGTCTCCTTGAGATGGTCCAAGAAGCGTTGCGCTGATCTTAGGTGTGGAGAGGCTTGGTCGTACAGTGCCGTCGCCCAGCTGGCCGCTGGCCCGTCTAGAAGACTGTAAACCCATGCCACTTTGATGTCTTCTTGGGGAAACTCGGCAGCACGGGCCTCTAGATAAGCTTGACATTGGCGACGGAAGACATGAACCTTAGAAGCTTCTCCAGTAAACTTGGTTGGCAACGCCATGGCCGGAAGACGAATTCCGCGTTCCTTCAAACCCCTTATTTCTCCATCCTGTGCATTGAGCTTATCACGGATTCGGTCCACCTCCTCCTTGTCGATGGTGTAGGTAATCGGCTGGCCGCTCGGCCCAGGTACGACTCCGGTAGACATTCTGGCCGAGGTTAATTGGTGCTTAGGTTGGCGGAGTCAAACTGTCAAGACCCAGGCTGCAGAGCACCAATAACCATACACAGAGGCCAGAATCTATCTAATATCTTTATTGAAGGAATATATAAAGTTAATAAAAACAAGTGTAGAAAATAGTCCAGAATTAGACCTTTCAGGAAAGGTCAGAATTAGTCCAAGAAAGCAATGTCCAATAAGAAATATTAAGGTCCAAAGTTGTAATCCAATAACCGAAACACTCACTTTGCCAAGCAAAGTGAGGGGAGATGACAAGGTCCTTTAGTCCATGAAACTTGAGCGAGGCTAGGAAATAACTTGATACTTGAAACAAGGCTTGAACGTGGAACAAGGTAACTAGGAACAAGAACAAGGTCCGTGGAATAACTTGGTAAAATCCGTGGTACAAGGCAAGGATTGGTCCTGGGAAACAAGGCAAAGTCCGTAGGTAAACAAAGGCTGGGAAGCAAGGCGAAGGCTGGATAGCAAGGCAAGGCTTGAGCGAGAGCGTGGCTTGAATCGGAGCGCGCTGTCCAGACACGACCCGCTCCGTAGGCTGACGAATTGACTCCGCGAAGTTACTACGCGGGTAAAACACCTAAATAGAGTCTAGCTTTCCCGCCGAAGCAGTTCTCTGGGAATCAGAACCGAAAGCTAACTCTGAGACCAGATGTGAGACTCCCCAAAGATTCTCACGAGAAGCAGTCTTAATTGGCCACATTCTTAGCTGCAATCCTTGCACTCCTGCGCGAAGCTGAATCCAAACTTCTCTGTTGTTTACAAAACTCCCGGCGCAAGAATACGGGAGAAGTAGGCTCTGGGCTTGTTTGACATACTTCTGGGAGACAACTTTCTTGCAGGTGCAAGGTTCCCAGATCTGCCTGGGAAAGATCTGGCTGAGAGGAATCCAGTTCAGACTGGGAAGGTAAAAAACCCAAGTTTTCATCTTCATCAGGAATTACAATGTCCTGAGCAGGACTACAAGGCCCATGGGTCATCACAATTTATTATCTTGTTGTATGGTCTTCATTTGTTCCAGCAGCATGTCAACTTTTGGATTCAAGGTTTCCGATAGCTCTGTAATCATTTGTTGAATATTTTGTAGTTCCCGTTTGGACACCATTTTTGGCCGTATTCCCAGTTTGATTCTTGCTTATCTTACTTAATAAAGTCTCTTTCCCCCAATTATTTTACTGTAGAGAAAGTTTGTTGGCTGCAGGGGTCTCCCACGAATAATTATCCATTAACTGACTGCTAAATTAATACTTATCTCAGGCTCTGGACTTTATTTCATTTGTATCTCCGGAGAGTCAGGAACAGAGCTGCTTCCTCTTACCCAGGCATGCGCAGAGCCTCCCCTCCTCAGGCTTCTCTTGACCCAATATACAGTATAACCAGCTCTTTCAACTTTCCTCATATGTTTTCTTCATCATGCTCTTATAATCTCCATTGCTCTTCTTTGCACCTACTCCAACTTGTCTATATCAGTACTCCAGATGAGGCCTGACTAGCACGGAAGATAGTGGGACTATTACTTCCCATAACTTGGAAACATGATTTTATTAATATAGGATAAATTAGCATTCACATCCATTGCTACAGCATCGCAGTGCTGGCTTGTGTTCAACATATCAGCAACGGTAATGTGAAGGTCATTTTTGCATATAGTACTGCTGAGCCCTGCATCTTATATCTCTGTTTGTTTTTTGTGTGTGGGCTAAATGTAGAATTTTGTATCTGCCTCTATTAAGTTGCGTGGTATTAATTTTGCCCATTTTTGAGTTTGGTTCAGTCTTGTTGAATTGTGCTTTTATCTTTTGATGTTAGCATCGTTTCTACTTTTGTATCATCTGAAAACTTGATAAGATTATCTTCTGCCCAACATCTAAAAATGTTGGAGATGAATGACCCCAAGACAGAAGCCTGAGGTACTCTAATTGAGACCACCTTCCAGTTTGAAACACAGCAATTAATTATGAAGTTTTAAATTTGAGAAGCCTTTCAACCAATTGCAAATCTACCTGATAGTGTTCCCATCTTCTATCTATACTCCATTTAATGTGCTTGCCAATCAAAATATTAAGGTGGGTTTATCAAGTGCTTTGCTGAAATCTAGATAAATTCCCGCTATCTACTAAGCTATATATAAAAATTATTAGTTTGGCATGATTTGTTTTTGAGAAACCCATGCTGCCAACTAGTGATCACTGCACTACCACCAAGATACTTGCAAAGTGATTTCTTTATATTCTATTATTCTAATACCCCCCTCCCCCGGTATTGTTAGGATAATTGGTCTGTAGTTTCCTGGATAATCTATTTTGCCTGTTTTGAAGAGAAGAACAATGTTTGCTTTCTCCAGTCCTCTTTTTTCTTTAGATGGCTCTTTTTTCTTTATTTTATTTCTATGTGCCTTTCATTGTTAAATCCATTCTTAGGTGGTTCCCATATCATCTCTGAGCAGAACCAGACCAGTTTAGCTTCAGCAGAAAGACAAAAGTTATGTGATTCTTAACCTTAGATCCTTCAGGTGTTTTGGAGTTCAACTCCCAGAAATCCCAGCCAGCTTACCAACTGTTAGGAATTCTGGAAGCTCAAATCTAAAACACCTGGAGGACCAAAGGCTAAGAACCGCTGTCTTAGGCTATACATAGCACTTCTAACTGAAAATTGGTATTTGGTACTGGGGAATGCTCTTTGTATATGAAAAAAATGAGCACAAAAAGAAATTGGAAAACCCACTCAAGAAGCTCCACATTCTTGAGACAATGCATCAGAATGCATTACTGTCATTGTGGAAGACAAAGGCAACAAAATGAGGCACTTGCTCTTGATATTGAGACTACTCACCACAGACAATCAAAAAAGGCAGATATCCTATTTGGTTATTTCTCTTTAACAAAACTGTGGGGTGTTCAGTAGTGAGACAAGCCCTTAGAAAAAAGTTCTTTGGGAATAAGGCAAAGATATTCCAAAAGTAAATAGTTTAATAATATCAGATACCAAATTTGTTTAGTTAAGTCCTATTCAACATTGCCAACAAGAGAATGAGAACTTACAAAATAAAAATATAAGAGAACAAAAACTGCAAGGTTTATGAAAAGGGTTCTTTCAAGAATTAAAGGGTTTTGTGTGTGTGTGTGTGTGTGGGGGGGGGGGGGGACTTGGACCATCCATGCTGAGCCGTCCAGACCCAGAGCATTGAATAATGCATGTACTATAAATCTAAGCATTCCTGCTTGCCACATTTTACAACCAGGAGCAGAAATAATAGCTACTGTCCACACTTATCACCAATAATAAATTGCAGGGCTTCTGTGCATGGCAGCGATTAATGCAAAACGCAACCTAAAACACATAACTAAATAAATAGATAGTTTGACTTTCCTGTGGGTTATCACTTTCTTTTTCCCAGCTTTCCCCTTGTTCTCTTCTTCCTTTCATTGGTGGGGGAGGGATATATTTATGAAAAAAGCCCAAATTTTACATCTTACCAAGTGAAAAACAGACATGTAAATAAGCCCGTAGATAAATTTACTTCTATAGGAGCAGTTGGTTCAAGTGTACTAAATTACATATGGAAATTGTCAGTCCCTGAAGTTACTCCCATTTTGAGTGATGTGGAGTATGGGTAACAGTACATAAGAACACAATAGAGCCATGTTGGATCAGATCGGGGGGCTATCAAGGCCATCCTTCTGTTCTCATAATGATTCTCAAGATGTGCACGGGAAACCCCAAGCAAAACCAGAGTACATGTATCATCCTAGCATTTCACTAAAATTGTTGTTGAGATGCTGCCTCTAATTCTGGCAGCTGTCACAGCGTTCTCTACATGAATTTGCTTAAAGCCCCTTTAAAAACTTCAAGTCCGTCAGCCTATAATATCATTCCTAGATAAATGGATCACTAGCTGAGAGACTAGCCTATTGGTTTGCAGATTTTCTCAGGATCATCCACACTGACCACTTAATGCAGTTTCAAACAAGTATTGAAGAAAGTGGTTTCACTGTGCAGATAGTTACATAGGATATCCTGGAATATGTTTGAGGCATAGATCGTTGAGTTTGTTATCTGGCTGCTGCAGTTTGAATCAAGCTTATAATTGCATTAAATGGTCAGTGTGTTAAGGGGACCCGCTGGGACTGGATGAAAAATTATTTATTTTTATTTATAGCCTGCTTTTTCTCTCTAAAAGGAGACTCAAACAATACCAATACAATACAATTGAAAAACTAAAAATATACAAACATTAAAATAAAATTAAATATTAACGGTATTAAAAATAGTTTATATCTTTAAGACCGATTAAGAATCTACTCATAGCTCAAACCACAGCACCTCTGACTTGAATTTAAAAACCTCTTTTTTGTAAAGCCTGCCTGAATTAAAAGGTTTTAACCTGCTGCTGAAAGAATAGCTGGAAGGAGCCTGCTTCCCTGTGCAGGGAGTTCCAGAGACGGGTAACCACTGAGAAGGGTTGCTCGTTCGTTCCCACCAATCGAGCTTGCGATAGAGGTGGGACTGAGAAAAGGGCCTCTCCTGAGGATCTCAGTGCCTGGGCAGGTTCATATAGGGAGATGCAATCAGCCAAACATCCTGAACCTGAGCGATATAGGACTTTAAAGGTCATAACCAGCACTTTGAATTGTACCCAGAAAAAAATGCAGCTAGTAGAGCTGCTGCAACAGGGGGGTTGTCCACTTCCTGTAGCAGTCCCAGTTAGCAATCTGGCTGCAGCAATTTGGATCAACTCAAGTTTCTAAACAAATTTTGAAGACGGCCTCACATAGAGTGCATTACAACAATCCAACCATGTATCACTGTTGCCAGATCTGGCTTCTCAAGGAACAGGCACAGTTGGCAAACAAGTTTTAATTGTGCAAAGGCCCTTCTGGCCACCATAGAAACCCGGGCCTCCAGGTTCAACTCTGAATTCAGGAGTACCCCCAAACTGTGGACCTGTTTTCAGGTGGAGTGTAACCCTATCCAGCATGACCCGAATCCCTATTCCCTGATATGCCTTCCGACAGACCAGGAGCACCTCTGTCTTATCTGGATTGAGTTTCAATTTGTTTACCCTCATTCAGCCCATTACTGATTACAGCTTCCTTGGCTTTAGGTGGGAAGGAGTAATAGAGTTGGTTGTCATCTGCATATAGATAATATTGTACTCCAAAACTCCAGATGATCTCTACCAGTGGTTTCATGTATATGCTAAACATCATGGGGGACAAAACAGAACACTGAGGGAACCCATAGGTCAATGACCAGAAGTTTGAACAGGAGTCATCCAGCACTACCTTCTTGCCTTTCCAGGAAGACACACACAGTACTTCCAAGTCCCATCCCAGCAAGATGGATCAGAAGGATCCCATGGTTGATGGTATTGAAAGCTGTTGAGAGATCTAGGAGAACCAACAAGTACACACTCCCCCTATCCAGTTCTCTGCATAGGTCATCTACCAAGGTGACCAAAACTGTATTGATAGCATAACCAGGCCTGAAAACAGAGTCAAATAGATCTAGATCAGTGGTTCTCAACCTGTGTGTCCCCAGATGTTTTGGCCTTCAACTCCCAGAAATCCCAACAGCTGGTAAACTGGACCCACAGGCTGAGAACTACTGATCTAGATAATCAGTTTCATCCAGAAACGCCTGGAGTTGGGAGGCTACCACACACCCCAACACCTTGTTCAAAAAGGAAAAGTTGGACACTGTAAATAAATAAAGCAATGTTGCTTTAGAGGTCAGAATAAAACACCTATACAGCCAGGCCAGAAACTCAGCTTCTATCATAATAGTTATTTATTATGGAGTGGTTCAGGGATGACTTTAGCATCTGATTCCCTATAACTTTGCCAAGGTGTCAACGTATTATTCTATAGTAGGGCTGGGAAATGTGGTTTTTACTCACTGATTGTTATATAAAAATGGATTAGGATTTTTCCAGATGACAAAAAGGATGTATATTTAATTGTTAACATGAAGATAAAATTAATTCAGTCTACTCTGGTAACCCCAATCTCGTACTCTCCAAAACAGTTATCTATTTGTAGATATAGAGGGGGCATGAGGTGAAAATCACATCATATTTTGGTTTAGTGTGCAGATTTTGGTCAACTTTAGATTTGATTTGGTATTTGGAGTGCTGATTCAGAAAATTTCATTGGATAGACCACATCAGCTCTAGTTTCCGATATAGAACATATGCCATCCACTAGTCACCATCTGCCTGCCCACAGAAAATCATATTTAATGATCTAGAGCTGATTTTCCCCACATGTCTCGGGGACCTTATTTTAGGTCTCACGGCCAAGCACTGATCTAATAGATGCCACCATACTCAAAGGAATTCATTGGAAATGCTAATTGGCAGGGAAATGACATCTTATCAGCAAGAGCAAAATTGTGACTATGTAAAGTTACTACCTTGTGAACATTAAATGTCACTGTTTTACCTTTATGGAATGAAAGAATAAAGAGCGGGAGAGTTGGAGATGTTTTAGAATGCCATTCTCTCCTTTCTTCATCATGATTTGTCATAATGATGAAAGTTGCTACTGACAATTTTTTTGTAAAGTATCAGAAAACTGGTGCCAATTTAACTTTTCATACAAGTTCCAGTTTATTATGCAGCACATTCAAGTTATACGTTTAGTTCTGTGCAGGTTTTTGAGACTGGCTAAATATCCTTTTCTCCATCTCTTGTACTGACTACTAGAAACTGTAGCATAGTGATTGAAAGGACAGTAATAATAATAATTTGATTCTCTCATATATAAAAGCAGTAAATAGGTATTTTTGCTGGGAATTGATCTAGTAGAAGACACAAAAAGTACAAACGGTTATACTGATGTATATACCCAGTTGTTTCATCTTTTGTACATAAACTTCTTTCTTATTTTATACCTTATGCATTAAGCATACGCATCATTCTTTGCACAGCTTCCCAGTTTCCTCTGGTTAATTACAGCTTCTCTCTGGTCCCTCTCCCTCACCCCAGAATAAAAAGGGATGTCTTTTTTTAAAAAGAAAGAAAAGCCACCAACATTGCTCCTGGCAACTTTCTCCTGTTTCAAAAAGTTAAATTTAAAGAGGCAAAGCCAAAAAGGTCAGGAGAATGCTAGTAAGCTCTGTCAAAATAATGCAGCCTCAAGGAAACCATATATGTGAAAGACACTGGCCCATATTTATCTTAAGGTATCAATGGACCACATCCCTTGGCGTTGTGGCAGATTAATTGTCAAGCCTGCTTTGTAGAAGGATGGAGAGAAATTTTAGCTGCTTTACTTAATGAAGGGAAAAGCCTTTGGAGTAAGCAGAAGCTGGGCTTCAGGGAAAATTAGGAATAGGTTGGCAGCCCAAGATACACTCAAGATGTGAAGTGGGTGAAGGCATAAAATGCCTTATTGTCATTGCACAGCAGTCCCATGAGGAATTAATGCTGAAAGAAGAGAACACAAGGACATGATGAGAGTATGTATTTGAGCATATGATTCTGTAGATAAATATTGGACAGGCCATTTGTGTCCTGTATTTGTGTTGCTCTTTCATTTCCCTCTCCCATTGTGTTTTTCAAGTGGTGCCATGGCTTGTGGGCCAATATCTTCCTCATACTCTGGGACACACTGCAGTTTGTCCCCCAGATGGTGAGGCTTGAATTTTTTCTCATTTCAAGAATGAATCAAATGCACAAGGCTTTTGTACATTGAGGCCAGCTTTCATCATTTAAATCAAATTATGTTACAACGAATTATGATAAAATGTCAATAATGTTAGAATGAAGATAGGAATGTCATATTGTTGAGCCATGGCTATTTAAACAGATAAATATAAGGTTGTGAGATGTATACCCCTCTAGTGATGTAGGTTCCAAGTATTTGAAAGCAGGCAGGCAGAGTGCCTTGGAATAAATAGCGATGCATATAAGAGTTTTTACACTTTTTGCCACGTGCATATTAGATGGGTATTAGTTAATATGTTTGAAGATGAACAAAGTTGATTCACTTATATTTTAATGGATAAACTAGACACAATGGTGACACGTGGTTCAATCTTAGTCTTAGCCACCTACCTATAAACTGGGGATTATGTGAGACTTAGTGAACCAGCATAGTGACACATTGTCCCAGTTTCAGATGTTACTTTATCAGCATATGGAGGGACATAGAACTAGAAACATGAGGGAGGAAGAGCCGGTTGTCTTATCTTCATTTTTAATAGTACATAACAACTGTAACAGGATATCAATTGTCTGAGCAGAACAGTATGGAATCTCTCCTGACATGACATGCAGTTGAACTTGCAATTAGATTTTATTAGTGACATGGTTTGATAACCCTTATGGTGACCACACATTATCAACTATCATGGCCACGACAGTCTAAATAACAAAACAGAATGGCCACTGAACAATTGTGAATAGATGGAAGGATCTCATCATTATTTCGCTCCCAGTAGGAGCAAAACTGGTTAAAGAATAAAACTCCACTTTTTCACTTTTCTTTTCTTTTCTTTTCTTTAATTAAATTCCACATTTTCTGTTTGCATTTGACTGATTTCTGCTTTATGGTGACCTTAAAGCCAATTTATCTTGAAGTTCTTGTCAAGATTTGAGGATTATTTTTTTCTTTCATCTGAAGGTGAAATAGTGTGACTTGCCCAAATTTACACAGTAGGTTTTCATGGCAGAGCCAGGCTTGGAAACATGGTCTCCAGAGTCCTAGTCTAACTCTGGCTTGCTTACATTAAAGGAGGGAAAGAAGGTGCAGAATGCTATCCTTCCCAGCAGGTTTATTAACTCTTATACTGGGGTGCTGTGAGTCTTTTGGGTTGTACGGCCATGTTCCAGAAGCTTTCTCTCCTGATGTTTCACCCACATCTGTGGCAGGCATCATCAGAGATTGTGAGGCAGTGTTCCATTATTCGGGTGGAATCCAAAGGGGGCTCTCCCCTCAGAGAAGGATAGTCCATTTTATTGGGGAGGGGGAGAGAGTTGAAGGAGAAAAACCATTTCCCCTTGTTTTTGCTGGTTATTTCCCCTCCCTACTTCCCATTTCATAAATGAGGAGAGGACTAAGTAAAGAAGGGAGACTACTAAAGACCTATCCCAAGAGGCAGAGATTGGAAGTCAACAACTACCCCTGTTCGTTTAATTCCTTTTGTTTCTTTTTTACCCTTTTTTATTATTTTAGCTTCTCCCCTTTCCCCTATATTTACTTTTATAACTAGTTTTATATAAGAAAAAAAGAATTGTATTCCCCTTTCCTTTTTTCTCTTTTTTCCTCTTGTGTTTTCTTCTTTTTGCTTTCATTCCTACTATTCTATAATTGAATTGTTCCACCACTTTCATTGTAAAAGGAAATACAGAAATATATATATATATATATATGTGTGTGTGTGTGTGTGTGTGTGTGTGTGTGTGTTTTCTTTTTTTCTATTCTTTTACTATTTTATTCTCAATAAAAAATATTTTTTAAAAAGAATTTTATTCCATCAGTTTCCATAGATTGTGTAGTTCAGTCTCCTTAAGGGCCCTTCTACAAAGCCATATAACCCAGAACATCAAGGCAGATAATCCACAATATCTGCTTTGAACTGGGTTATCTGAGTCCACACTGCCATATGATCCAGTTCAATGTGGATTTTATACAGCTGTGTGAAAGAGGCCTAAGAGTTCCTTTTGCACTGTTCAATCTTTTCTCCCATAAAGGTATTTTGGTCGAGTGTTAGTTATTTCAGATTGTATTTATCACATAGAAGACAATTCATTTCTTCAATTTGTAAGTAATACAAAAGAAGGATGGAAAATGATAACGAATGATACAAGGCTCCAGGATATTTTGCATTAACCCTCCTAATTATGATTATATTTGTAGAAAGGAGATTTACTAATATTCTGCTGTTGATTCTACATAATCACCAATTCAACCTTGCCCCTTCATACTGTAAGTTGTTAAATTACATTTCAGCTGCATCTATGCAGGGAAAGACCAACTGATTAAGTAACAAAATGATTCCTTTTCTACAATTTCCTAAACTTGTTTCTTTAAGATATAAAGCCAACGTAGTACCTATTCACCTACTACAAAGGCTTGGTTGTTTAGTAGGTGCTGCTAAGTGCTTTGAATACAAAAATCACTTTACAAGTGCTAAGTATATGAAGGTGGAGGAAGTCTTGCTAACAACATCAAGGCTTACTCTCATTTCTCTACCACTTTTAAACACCACATTCATTTTTTAAAAATGCTTTCCTTTGGGAATTCTGAAAGGCAAACACACTAAGAGAACTGCTAATGCAGGTAGCTAAGTGCTATGAGGATGTGCACCGAGGGATATGTTTTGAATTACAAACATATAACTTTTAATATGTAGCTAAAATGCTAGACAAGGAATAATCTACTATATATATTCGGTGATAAAAATCCTCTGATACATACATAAACAATACAATACTACCTAAAATCTATACACTATTCATGTTTGGTTATGTATTTATGTATTTATTTATTTATTTACCACATTTATATTTCACCCTTCTCACCCCAAGGGGGGTCTCAGGGCAGCTTACATGGGTGGCATTACTCCATGCATGGGTAATGCACAGATATCTATAACAACATAGAACAACAATCTATGTTCATATATACTCTTGTATTACTCGCAGGAAATGTAACACTGATATAATTTCTACAATTCTGCCTGAGAGTAAATTACTTCAAATTGTATTAAATATGATGAAAGTACTTCCAGAGTATCAAAAGTAAAGGTACAAATCTCATATCATTATCCAACAAAGGGTATAATGTTATTATAAATTTTAAAAATTACAATTTACAGCCTAAGGAAGGGAGGAAGGAGAAGCAAAAAGGAGCCCAAGCAGCAATGGGAGGAGAAGGAGGCGATTTATCAACACACGATTGGTTGATAAAGACTTAAAATAGTGTATAACTACTAAAATAATGTATAAATATTAAAATAAATATAGTGTCCCTACTTCGCAGATTTTCACTTATTGTGGGTGATCCTGGAACCTAACCCCAGCGATAAGTGAGGGAACACTGTAACTGGTCAACTGGCTGGAATTTCTGGAAATCCAAAACATCTGGAGGGCCAGAGTTTGTCTATGTCTGCTATACCATTTCAATTCACCTGTCATTGGACAACTCCAATGAAATGTGCCACTATTTTCAACTGAAATTTTAATAAAAGTAGGATTGTTTCAAATTCACAGGCACGCTCTCTGGAGTGGAAACCTATGCCTCTGCAGACTCCCATCAAGGGTCGGTATTACAAAAAATAGACTTTCTTTTGTCCTTAATTGGTTCCCTTCAGGAGGATACCTGAATATAGCAGCTTCAAGGGCTGAAGCTTAAAGCATGAGTAAAAACAATTATAGGTATTTCTCTCTTAGGACTCCTCTTCTTTATTCCCTTTGGAAACTGGCTAGTTCCTTTGTTGAATAGTCTGTGGAATCAGAGCTCATGTAAGAAGATTAAAAGAAGCTTCTTATGTATTTTCATGGGGAGGAGGAGGACATCCAAAGCATCCCAGTGGTCAGAAGCTCAGGTCAGGAGAGTTATTTGCAGAGGGCTACCGGAATATAGAAATACAGAATGCAGGTTGAATCTCAATACTGGTGTAGAGAAATCTTTAAATACAATTCTGTGTCTATTATTGAACCTGAATGTATCACTAGGTATTCCTAGGGATGCTTTCCAATAGCTATTTACAATTCAGGATGGATTCTGGTTTTTGGTGCAGAGAGTAGCATTTCCTGTATAAGAAATAGTATTTCTGTGTGAAAAATAATACTTAAATACAGAAATATTGATTTCTGCGCAGAACATTCTATGTTGTTCAATGCAAATCAAACATATGCCAATTCTATGCAGAATAAATTTCCAATTACATCATTTTGTGTAATATTATAATTCCTGTAACAATGGATTCAGAAGGAGATTTAATTAAAAAAAACCAAATAAAAGCAGAACTAAAAACAAGAATAAAGAACCTCTGAGCCCAGGCTAAAAAACCCCATGGGAGTTCCATATTTGGCACATAAACTCATTTCTAGCTCTTATTTCTAACTATTAATCAGAGATCAGGGATAAGAATGTAGTCAAAGGCTGGGAATCTTTTGGATGGTATCACAGTCCCACATATTTGCTCCATGGAAATGAATTCTGCTTTGTCCTAAAAGAATCTGTTGCTCTGTGGCTTCTAACAACTATGGATACAATTGAGCTGTACTTTGTATGACTGGTAGGGAAATGTCCAATAAATAGGGAAATATTGAAACCTATAAGAAATATACCTGGGGCCTGAAAGTTTGGCTCTCAATGCAGCCTACAACTTTGAGTCTTTTTGCAGTGCAGGAATGCACTCTTTGCAAACTATCATAAACATCTCATTGGCTTTAGGAAAATCCCCACTGACTAGAATGGAGGCTATTTCTAAGTAAACATGTGATTATGTTCGATAAGGCAGCAGATCCATATTTTTCCATGTATAGTTTGATAGTATGCAAGCAAATGAATAAATGCACTTGTATCATACTTGTATCATTACAGCAACTCTCTATCGTGAATCATTACACTATGAAACATAGTTTTCATTCCTGGGTTATAAATGTCATTTCCTAATTGGTTCTATCATAAAAACATGGGGAAAGTATATTAAACTGAAAAAAATGTTTTTGTAGGACATCCTGAAGCACATTTTATTATAGCTTTTCAATGAATATATCATAGAGTCTCAACCAGTTCAACATAGTTTGTGGCAGCCACAAAAACAAAGCTTTAGGGGTATAACAACTACTTTCAACATAAGTAAGTACAGCACAATTAAACAGGAAATAACACTTTCAAAGCAGAAATAGAAGATTTTTCAAATTTTGTTAGATAGTATTATTGGCTCTCATATGACAGACGGTGGGCACAGGCTGAGAGAGTGTGATGCTATTCTGGTCACTCAGTAAATTCAGGCCAAGATGAAATCTGAATTATGGACTTCTTAATCCATAGTCGAGTCTGATCAGTCAGTGCAAGTCTCGGTCAAGATTCAGTAAATGGAAAGTAAGGCAATCCCTTCATTTTAACAAATACTGCAAAATTTGCATTTCAAGCTCTAATCAAAATTATTTCCTCACCTAATTCTGCTGGAAGAATAAAAAGAACAGTTGGACTCAGTGTTATTATTTAAAGTTTCTGGGTTTCTCGTTATTAGGAGGCTGTTATGGGGGAGAGTTCTAAGCCAATACTATTTTCATTATAGCTCCTTTATAACAAAAATGCATTTGCATTTATGAAGCTGTCAACAAGGGATATTTCTCAATTAATTATAGTGTTACTTCAATTGCTTTCTTCAATATTCTAATCAGTTTAAGTTTTGCAGAGCCTATTGTAATCTAACTCTGCTCAGTCTTGACAACAACCTTGGCTGGTTAGTTTAGAAAACAAGACCATGCTAGCTGTTTATTCACAGATGGACCAGATAAACCTTTACATTTCTCCATATATTTTTGCATGCAGTTTTGCCTAACATACATTTTCAAACTGATTTCTATGAAGAATTTGTTTAAAAATAGAAAAAACCAGTCTATATAGAAAAGCAGATTCTATATAACTGTAAAACTGCATCTAATAAAACTAAATTTAAAACAAACTCTTAACTTAAAATATACTTACATTAATCAAACACATTCTAGACACACAGCTACTAAAATTCTTCTACAAACCTCATGCTCATTGTCTGTTGATTTTTACTTCTTATTATCGTGCTTCCTTTATACAACACTATATAACCACACTTCTACTTTAAATAACATCCCTCTCCTCCATAAATCCAACAGAAATTTGCCCCCATCTTTACAGTGCAAAATCCGAAAACTTTCTCTAATTGGTCAATCTAACATACATTTTAAAGTAGTAATTTGAATATACTGCCTGTCTGGACATTATTTCTGTGAATATATGCAATTTTGTGTGTACTTTCCTTTAATATCTGTCTTAATGAATGCTTTTTTGAATTGTGAACTTTGCTGTAACAACTGGAGAACTGCAAATGGCAGTGGAAAAATGAGTTTTAGTTTGTATATTGGATAGAAAGTGCAAAATTTGCATGACACGGTGAATTAAAGAGGCTTTTTTGGGCAGGATATTATTCCACAGAGCAAGAGCTTAGATTATTAAAACAAATACCCTTTCTCCACTCACACACAAAGCAATGTAGGTAACAACAGCTTGTAGCTTTGTCATTGGTTGCTTGCTGGGCCAGAGGGGATACATGCTCTCAACCACTTTGATTATGTTTGACAGAAAGAATCCATGCACACCCTTAGTAAGCACTAGCAATTTTTCTCTCTGCTCTGCAATTTTGCAGGTGCACTACATCTAGCCTGAGTGTGTCCAAAAGTATTTTCTTTTGTGCTGTTCTCTCTCACCTGAATTTCCTGATGTCCTCATTTCCTTCAAGGTAGGCAGAGCTTCTGCCAAATCAATTAAATGGTCCCAAAAGTGCTTTTGTTTCTGGGATGTAAATAATAAATTTCATGTAACAGCAGTTCAGGAAGACAATTCATCTATTGCCAGTGGCAGCATGTTTTAGAGTGAGCCAGGATTTACTTAATATGGAGATGAAGCTGGTGAAATAATGCTTTTTTATAAGGGCAAATGTTCATATTTCAGATGACATATCCCATCATGCCTCCCGGTTATTTAAGAGAGGATTAAGATGAATCTGTCAAATTGTTCTAATGCAGGCTCTTAAAAATATAAAACATTTTGGTCCATTGCTATTTACTAAGTATTTCTGATTGTTTTTACAATGTTGAAATCCAAAAGAATCTGGATTCTCACTCTTATGAAAACCTCTGTTCTCTAATGTTATAACAAGGCAGCAGCTAGAATTCAGAAGATACATCTAACATTACCATGACCTAACTTCAGTTGGTGCATCATCTCCTGGAAAAAGAAATCCACATGCATGTCATAGTTATCCATCCTTGATAAAAGTCCATCTAGATTACTCTAATATGTTTGCATGGAACTGCTTAAGAAGCTACATTCAGATACCTCAGAACAGTACAGCTGTGATGACTCATGGGCCATGTAGTCCCGTTCCTAGTACTGTTGTGACAGATGAAGAGGAAAACTTGGGTTTCCCACCGTTTCTGCCGGATTTGGAGCCCTTGCAGCTGCAAGATGTTTGCCCACAAGAAGTCAGCCAAACAAGCCTTGAGCAGAAATCTCCCCCATTTTCTCGCCGGCTTTATTATAATCAAGATAGAAGCACTCGGGAGGCGACTCGCCGGAGCGCCAGGATAGCTGCCAGACAATTAGATGATTAAGTCTGTTTCCCTTGGGAAAGTTTAAGGAGTCCTGCATCTGGACACAGATAGGTTTCGTTTCTTGTTCCCCAGAGAAAGTGTTCTTTGGCGGGAAAACAAGATCCTATATAGGTGTTTGGCCGCAAAGGAATCCTTGTGGAGTCAATTCGTCAGCTTCGGGAGTAGATTGTGTGTGGACTACGCTACTCCAGTTTCCAGGACCTTGCTCTCGTTCCAGCCCTGCCTTGTTCCCCGGACCTCGCCACGGATTTCGCCACGGACCCTATTCTTGTTCCTCATTTCTTGTTGCCTTGAATCAAGCCTTGTGTGCCAAGAATCTAGTTTGCTCTCCAGCCTTGCATCAAGTTCCATGGACTAAAAAGGACCTTGTCATTTCCCCTCACTTTGCTTGGCAAAGTGTGTGTTTCGGTTATTGGATTACAACTTTGGACTTTAATATCACATATTGGACATTGTTTTTCTGGACTATATTTGACCTTTCCTGAAAGGTCTACTCCTGAACTATATTCTACACTTGTTTTTACTGACTTTATATATTCCTTTAATAAAGATATTAGATAGATTCTGGTCTCTGCGCATGGTTATTGGTGCTCTGCAGCCTGGGTCCTGACAACACATTATTATTATTAACTAGAACATACTGTGCTAGATGCATTTCATTAGTTGTTTTTTAAAATCCATTCAAAACCTTCTAGTTTCTTTCTGGACAGATTTCAGTGGTAATGTTTCCATTGCCTAAGCAGCCAGGGAACAACATATTTCAAGGAGCTGCCATATGAAGCTGTTTGTAGAACATGATAACCTACAGAGGCCCTGTAAGCAGGGCCGGCCCTAGGTAATTTTCAAGTATAAGCGAACAGAATTTTGGCAACCCCCCCCCCAAAAAAACCCCAATCACTGAAAAATAAAAGCATTGGATAAGTGAAAGTGTTGGCTAATAAGGAGGGATTAAGGAAAAGCCTATTAAACATCAAATTACATTATGATTTTACAAATTAAGCACCAAAACATTGTGTTTTACAACAAATCAACAGAAAAAGCAGTTCAATGTTATGTAGGAATTACTATATTTGCGAATTTAGCACCAAATATTGAACTGGGATATAGGGCAGTGTGGACTCAGATAACCCAGTTCAAAGCAGATATTGTGGGTTATTTTGCTTTGATATTCTGGGTTATATGGCTGTGTGGAAGAGCCCTGAGGGTCCTTCCACACAGCCATATAACCCAGAATATCAAGGCAGATAATTTCTGCTTTGAACTGGATTATATAGAAGTGTGGACTATATGTAGTCTGACATGGTGGTCGTGTTAGAGTGGTCCAACATTTCTATGTTCCCAAATAATCTGCTGTGTCCAGATTGGTTCATCAAATACTTTGCTATGTCTGACTTCTATGGTGGAGTTAGTCTGCAGTGCCTTTCATGTGCCTTGATTCATGTCAGACTACACAGAGAAGGCACTGAAATCCACATGCATGTGGACAATTTCAACAGAAAGGAGGAAACAATGAAAATGAACAAAATCTGGCCCCAGTATTAAAAATCTCTAAAAATCAGCACAGTAAATAATAAGTACCACTCAGAAAAAAGGGGAATTCCAGACATGAATCATTCAGAACCAGGTGACACCTCCCAACCAAGGACTCCCCAGGCAGCAAGCAGCCAGGGATTTAAGCTGCAAGGTTTTGCAATAGCAGCATTCACACTTGCATCAAGCAGACAAGAGTTCTTTCTCCCACCCTGGATCTCCTACAGTTATATAAACCCTACTTGCCTCATTTCCAACAGATCTCTGGGATGCCTGCCACAAATGTGGGCCAAACGTCAGGAGAGAATGCTTGTGGAACATGGCCATAGAGCCGGGAAAACTCACAGCAACCTAGTGATTCCAGCCATGAAAGCCTCTGACAACACATAGAACCTATTTTTCCCTCTGGCCGCGAGTACACGAGCATGCACAGGCCTCCCCCTCCCACCTTCCTTCCCAGCTGTGAGCGAAGGTGGGAGGGGGAGGTCTGCTCGTGCTCATGCACACACGACAAAGTTTTCCCTCTGGCCATGAGTGCACGAGCAGACCTCCTCCTCCCACCTTCCTTCCCAGCCATGAGTGAAGGTGAAAGGGGGAGGCCTGCTCGTGCTCAACACTCGTGACCAGAGTTTTCCCTCTGGCTGTGAGTGCGCAAGCACAAGCAGGCCTCCCCCTCCCACCTTCCTTCCCAGCCATGAGTGAAGATGGTGGTGGGGGGGAGGCCTGTTCGCGCACTCACTGCCAGAGGGAAAACTTCGGCCCGAGTGCACAAGCATGAGCTGGCCTCTCCCTCCCACCTTCCTTCCCAGCCATGAGCAAAGGTGGGAGTGCGAGGCCTGCTCGCACACTTGTGGTCGGAGGGAAAACTCCTGCTGCCAGTGCACGAGCAGGCCTCCCCCTCCCATCTTCCTTCCCAGCCGTGAGCGAGTGTGCGCGCGCTTACCTGTGTCCCCCTCCCAGAGGGGAGGGGAAAAAAAGACAAAAAAGAAGCTGCTCAGCCTTAGGGCACATGGAGGTGCCACAACTGTGGCCCCCAGAGGATGGCGCCTTCAGCAACTGCATAGTTTGCCTACCGGTTGAACTGCCCCTGCCTGTAAGTTTTTTTAATCTTCATAAATTAGGTAGATGGCTACAAGGAATAAGGTATTTTCTTTTGTAATGTGCCAGCTGTGAAACCTCTTTACCACACATCTTCACCTAATAGGTTATTTTTAATTTTAAAAGATTGAATTAAACATCTGGTTCATCTACTTGCACACTTCAGTGAATGTATGTGTTCTTGATGTGCATATTTATTCTCCTTATTTTGTTATATATTTTATCCTCACACTTTTACAATCTACTAGCTTGGGTACCCAGCGATGCCCAGGGAATTTGAAAAGGGCCTTGTTTGTTTTTGGAGATCATATCAGTTTGATCATACGTTATGCTATTTCTTTTTTTTAAAAAACTCAGTCTTTCCTTTTGTTTTTATGAATGCTCCCATTAGAAAATGCATAAGGAAGTGGGTGAACTACAATTCCCAAACATCTTGGGTCAACCCTCCCAAAACTCCCCCAGTATTCACAGCTGGCCATGTTGGGTCTGTGTGCCAAGTTTGGTCCAGTGTTCTCTGAATATGGGTGAACTATAACTCTCTGATGCCAACTCTCGTCCAGAGGAGGGCGACTAAAATGATTAAGGGTCTGGAGAACAAGCTCTATGAAGAGCGGCTTAAAGAACTGGGCATGAGGTCATGAGTTCGAGGCCAGCCCGTGGCGGGGTGAGCACCCGTCAATTAAAAATAAAAAATAGCCCCTGCTCGTTGCTGACCTAGCAACCCGAAAGATAGTTGCATCTATCAAGTAGGAGATAAGGTACCACTTATAAAAAGTGGGGAGGCAAGATTAACTAATTTACGACCTGGTATGAGGAAGTGCCGTCAGTGTGGATGATGAAGCAGCTGCTCTCCCCTGTGGCCAGAATCGAACATCCCCTCAGAAGAAGGTTAACTTGCCTCTGCGTGTCTCTCTGTGTCTCTGTTTGATGTGTTTATGGGCACTGAATGTTTGCCTTATGTGTGTTATAATGTGATCCGCCCTGAGTCCCCTTCGGGGTGAGAAGGGCGGAATATAAATACTGTAAATAAATAAATAAATAAATAAATAAATAAATGTTTAGCCTGCAGAAGAGAAGGCTGAGAGGAGACATAATAGCCATGTACAAATATGTGAGGGGAAGTCATAGGGAGGAGGGAGCAAGCTTGCTTTCTGCTGCCTTGCAGACTAGGATGCGGAACAATGGCTTCAAACTACAGGAAAGGAGATTCCACCTGAACATCAGGAAGAACTTCCTCACTGTGAGAGCTGTTTGGCAGTGGAACTCTCTCCCCCGGACTGTGGTGGAGGCTCCTTTTTTCGAGGCTTTTAAGAAGAGGTTGGATGGCCATCTGTCGGGGGTGCTTTGAATGAGATTTTCCTGCTTCTTGCAGGGGGTTGAACTGGATGGCCCATGAGGTCTCTTCCAACTCTACGATTCTATAATTCTTTGATTTTATTATTCTAGGGCAATCACCCCAAGTTGGCAGCGTTGGGTCTGTGCATCAAGTTTGGTCCAGATCCATCATTGGTGGGGTTCAGGGGGCTCACAGAACACAGGTGAGCTATAACACCCAGAGATAAAGGTCAATCACCTCCAAAGTCCACTAGTATTGCCAGTTGGCCATATTGAATTTGTGTACCAAGTTTGATCCAGAACCGTCATCAGATGGGTTCAGTGTTCCTTGAATACGGGTGAGCTGTAACTCCTAATGTCAAGGTTAATGCAAATTTGGTGATGTTGGGTCTGTGTGCCAAGATTGTTCAAGGTCCATCTTTGGTGGGGTTCAGAGTTCTCTTAGAGTGCAGGTGAACTATACATCCCAGTACCTACAACTCCTAGAAATCATGGTGAATTCTCCCCAAACCTACCTCTCCAGTATGTTCAGTTGCTGATCAATTCCTCTGTTTGCGGTATGCCATAGGAACGGGTAGGAAGGAGTTAAGGGAGAGACAGTGGGCAGGGTCATGCAAATGGAAAGAGAAAGGAATACTGGGATGTTCATTCTGTAACTTAATAAATAAATAAATAAATATTTATTATTTAAAGGCTATATGCCAATAAATAAATAATAATAACTTGCAATGCCCTTGGAGAGAGTGACTTGGTGGCTCCTCAGCACTGGGATCTATAGCCTGTTTGTGGAGGCTGGAAGCTGTCTGTGTGAGCAGACCACCGTGCCACATACACACATACAGATTTTCACTTTGATTGTATAGATTTGGACACAATGTCGGAAGGGGAAAGATTCCAAATTTCAAAAAGGGAGGAAGCAGCAGCTTAAAGCTTTGCTAGATACAGTATGAGCCCCACATCCACTGGGGATATTTTGCAAGACTCGTCCTGTGGATTCTTGAAACTGCAGATTAAAAAAACCCCTATATTTTGACTATACTTGTCATGGCCAGCAGTCTGTCTAGCCTAGCTCAGCTACTGCAGAAAGGCAAACCTTAAGCAAGCCTTGCTGTATTTTGAGCAAACTCAGGAAGGGCTAATCATACCTCATCCTTTAGAACAAGGAAAGTATCACAAGCCTCAGAAATTAGCGGTGAAGGCTCGATGAAAGAAGCACAAGCTGACACCTCTAAATAAAGAGCACTCTGTGGAGTGGCTCTGGGTGGCAGACAACATTGCTATGTCCTTGTTTGGGACCCTGGCTCTGTTGCTCTTTGGTTTGTATTCATGAACTCCTGGCTCTTGACTGCTGGACTCTGACTTTGGTCTTGTTTTCAAGAACTCTGGGTGTTTGACTCTGACCCTGGCTTTGCTCTTGAGAACTCCTGGCATTTCACTTTTGGACTCTGACCTTGGCTGCAGTAGTTGTTTCTTAGCTGCACCCTGACTCAGAATTTCAGACCCAGGATTATGACTTTGGTTATTGTTTGTTCCTAACTTGACTCTGTCCTTCTCTGACTTGACTTCACTAATCAGACTCTGCAGCTCAGCTTGGCTCATCCTTATTGGTTTCTGTTATTTTGGCTGAACATTCAAGGACTTAAGAATTTGGGTTTCTCTATTAACAAACTCTGATCTTTGGCTTATTATTTATTTATTTACTCTATTTATATCCTTCCTTTCTCTACCTTGAAGGGGACTCAAGATGGCTAGCATATGGCAATTATTCAAAGCCTTAAACACATACAAAACATTAAGCTTAAAGTATTAAAATTAATACATATTAAACATTTAAAAACATTACATTCAATATTAAAATCCTGCTATCCAGAAATCATAGTCTAAGGCCGTTCCATAGTCATTGCACATATTCCAAATCTATTATTGCACTGCACTATTCTCCAAAAGCCTGATCCCAGAGCCAGGTTTTTACTTTCCTTCTGAAGGCTGGGAGGGAGGGGGCTGATCTAATGTCGCTAGGAAGAGAGTTCCACAGCCAAACAGTTTGACTCTGGAGAGTTCCAGAGGCAAACACCCACTACTGAGCCTCCACTTATCCTCTTATTGTTTTTTAAACCTCATCCTTGATATTGAGACCCAGTTCACGGCAATACTGTAATATGGCTAGAAATATACCATAGAATAGCACAGAAAGGAGTAGGGCTCAATCTAGAGCTCTACACTACCTGAGCCGCATAGTTCAGCACCACTAGGCAGGGACCCTAAGGGATGCCAGCTGTGACATGACCACTTACTTTACAGTTAGAGGTCTAGATGTCTTCTACCAGCCCTCAGAACTCACATAGAAAGCTCTTTTTAAAAGATGATGTAAAGTAGCAGGGCCATTACAGCTCTTAGAGATTACTGTCTGTAAGAGCCCTGCTGGGCTTCTCACTGAGGCATGCCAAAGGTGTATAATGCTGTTGTAATAGTATCATCACTCACAAAGGCCAGCTGTTAATGTTAAAGTACAGCAATCTGCCTGAGGGCAGGTACCCAGGATCTTTTGGAATCACCTTGTTAGTTGTGGTTAGCATATTAACATAAGTTTAGCACATAAAAGAAAGGCACCTTGCAGCTCTGTGTAGTTGTCCAGCCACATGAACAATTGATTTTGGGTTAGGTAAAAAATATCAAATGCAGAGACTGCAGGTTGCATTGGTATCTATAAATAGGTTTCTTCTAGGCTGTTTTTAAATGTTTGAAGTGATTACCTATATGATGACTCCACTGCTTCTTTCTGAAGACACCTGGCTATGGGAAAGAATGCCACTATATTTGGAATCGGGGAGGAAAAATATTATAATTTGGGAGGCATGACAGAGACCATCTGTCTCCATCAACTTCTTAGGCACCTAAAGAATAAATGGAAACTAAATCATGCAAATCTGAGGAAAATCAATTTACTATCAAAGCTAATTCCATTTCTAAATTTAAAAAGCTGGATTCTGTTTCACTCACAGGACAGGGTCTCAATGCAAAAACAGAAGCAATCAAGAAATAAAGTATACAGAAGGTATAAATCACAGTGTTATAAACTGGTCATTAAGACTTGAAACTACCTGGATTCAGGGCAACTGTAGAAAAGCTGGCAAAGAAGTGGGAATTTAAAGTTGAGGACTCAACAATTGAAAGAGGACAGTTGGTTGGTCTTTGATTACACAACTGCTCATCTAATCAAAAAATATAAAGGAAAAGTACATGCTGCATTAAAGATGATGACAGTTAAAATACTTAATTGCACAATGTGAACTTTTTTTTTTTAAGCATTAAAAACACAGAGGAGGCAAGTCCAAAATTACTTGGGTAGTTTGGGACATATCTATACAAGCCTATAGCAATCTATTAAAAAAATTCCATTGACTTCACTGTGACTTATCTCAAGATGGCACAGATATAATACAATTATGATGTATTATAATATTATGATGTAATACAATGTAATAATAATTATAATCCACTATTATAATTGTATATTTATATTACATGCAATATTACTAATAATATTGCAATATAATCATATAATATAACATATTGTATGTATATATACAGTAGAGTCTCACTCATCCAAGCCTCGCTTATCCAAGCCTCTGGATAATCCAAGCCATTTTTGTAGTCAATGTTTTCAATATATCATGATATTTTGGTGCTAAATTCGTAAATACAGTAATTACTACACAACATTACTGCGTATTGAACTGCTTGTTCTGTCAAATTTGTTGTAAAACATAACGTTTTGGTGCTTAATTTGTAAAATCATAACCTAATTTGATGTTTAATAGGCTTTTCCTTAATCTCTCCTTATTGTCCAAGATATTCACTTATCCAAGCTTATGCCGGCCCGTTCAGCTTGGATAAGTGAGACTCTACTGTACTTGTAAACCACCCTGAGTCCCCTTCGGGGTGAGAAGGGCAGTGTTGTAGTTGCGTCAAGGGGCAGTTCTGGTACTACTGGTAAAATTGCTAGTAGGAGGAAAAGGGATAATGTTGAGCAGGTGCTTGATGAGGAACAGCGAGTAAAGCAGATTCGGGAAATACTTATGGCTCCTACTGATGAGGAGACGTTTGAAGGCTTCTCTAGTGAAGAGGACTCAATGGAGGAAGATGAAGGTTTAACAGAAAGTAGAAGAACTAAGAGGTCAACTCGGAAGCAAGGGTCAGATGAGAAAAGGGAAAGAAAGAAGATTTGTGATATACTTACTGCTCCCACGGAGGATGAAATGTTTGAGGGTTTTTCTGGGGATGATGGGTCTAAGAGTGGGATGGAAGAAGCTGCAAGTCGGACTCAAGTAAATGTGTGTGCAGCACCAGTTTCTGAGGGTGCATCGGGAGACGGCAAACTACTGGTACACCAGGGACATGGGGAGATCTAAGTCTTGAACAAAGATGGAGTGATTGGAGAGCGGATGCGAGAGGTTCACACATGAGATCAAGATCAACTGTGGGTAATGATGACAGGGCGGAGGCCTCATCATTGTCAGACTGAGGTGTAAGTTAAAAGTGGAATGGAAAGTGAAGATCTCTTTCAGAAGGCAAGGTGTCGTTTTTGGGACATTGCTTTGTCGCTGCCTGTTCTCCTTGGGTCCTGGCTGTACAGCTTCGTGTTCTGAATCCGGGTTGATTCCTGCTTTGGCGTTCCTGACTTGGCGTTCCTGACTTGGCGTTTCTGGCTTGGCGTTCCTGGCTCCTGAATCCAATTTGGCTCCTGACGACAGCGTTCGTTCCTGCTTTGGCGTTCCTGGCTTGGCGTTCCTGGCTCCTGAATCCAGTTTGGCTCCTGATGACAACTTTTTGCTCCTGGCTTGGTGATTCCAACTTGGCGTTTCTGGTTTGGCATTTCTGGTTTCCACTGGCTCCTGAATCCAGTCTGCTTCCTGACGACGACAGTGTTTGCTCCTGGCTTGGCGTTTTTGGCACCTTTTGGCTTTTGAACTTGGTTTGGTTTTTGACAACGATATCGTTTGCACTCATTATTAAAGAGCGTTTGGCGCTTCCCTGACTCTCTGTGCCACAGCATAGCATGGTGCTTGTTTCAGTGAATGTTTTGGTTACATTTGAACCGGATTATCAAGCTAGATAATCCGGATTATCTTTCTGTTCCAGTTTTGTGCCTTTTCTTGAAGCAAAGACGTTTACTTTTGGTGGAAACACTGAAGTTAAGTGTTTCTGAGTTCAATTTATCATTTAATAAACATTTTCTAACTTTACTTATTGTGTGTGGCTCTTTAAGAGGAGTCTGTATTGTGACAGGCGGGATATAAATGTCGCTAATAAATAAATAATAATAATAATAAATGTGTTGCTGAAGGATATAAATAATTTATTATTCTAATAGAAGAAGAAAAGAAGAAATGTTTTGTATTAGTCTTGGAAACAGATGTTGGAAGATGAAGCATATCACCAGACATTGTTTAAATTAAAGTTAAATTATAGTACATTGAGAATTTTCAGTAGGTAATCACTCCACCCTTTTGAAATTTCAGTGAACTTATTGAATTTTTGTTACCTCTTCTTGAAATTCACATGCAGTAGAATTATTTATTAGTATTAACTGCAAGTGGGAGATAATCACATTTTTGAACAATTCCCTGCATTAGCCTTCCCTAACCTGGTATCCTTCAGATCCTGTAGATCACAATTGCCATCATTTCCAATAAATAGCTATGATGCCAGAGGATGACAGTAACTGAAGTCCAAAACATCTGTGAAGTAGGAAGTTAAATAAAGCAGCTTTTACATATGCAATTTTCCAGAATAACAGTGTCTAGGGCATTTCTAGGTCACAAAAAATGGTGAGGCACTCATTTATGGACCCCTAATACAGCATTTCTAATAGATAGATCAGGATCTGCTGCTATTTACCAGTATCTTCTGTCCTCACAGACCTAGCTGGAACTTTTGTTTTTTGTTTTGCCCTTAGAAATCTGAAAAATACCCCTCCCCCCCAAATTTGACCTTTCCCCCATGAACTGGGGAAATGTAGGAGAACTTGTGGATGCATCCATATAACACTTTTACTTTTGGCTCTCATCAAAACTGCAGAGGTTGGTTTTCATCAAAACTACAGTTGTTTTGCCTGAAGAGCAGGTGAGAAATTTGGTAAAAATTCCATTTTCAATGACATGTACTGTTGTCAATCTTGCCCCTTTCACTTTCTATTACATTTTACTCCCATTTATCTCTTCTTTTACTCAACTTCAGATTATTTTCCTGTTTTCTTGGTGAGATTAGTCTCTTGATGAAATCTACTCTGCATTGAGTTTGAATAATCCATAGGTAGTTCAGTATGGTTGGATGATTGTTATTTTTTGTGTGGAGAATTGTTAAGAATTTATATAGAGCAGTGGTTCCCAACCTGTGGTCCGTGTACCGCCAATAGTCCTCAAGAACTAAAATATGGTCTGCACCGCAGACTCACTGTTACAACACCGTTGCAATGAGAGCAACTGGTCTCATGAAACCCTCTTATAGTGTCAAGGCAATGGGGATGATGGGAGGGGAGAGGCTGACTACCTACGAAAGGTGCAACAACAAGCCTCCTGACTGCTGCTTCTTTTCCTCCACGCTCCCCCTGAGCGGAGCCATTCCATGTGACTCCTGGAAGCGAGGATGCCTTAGTGTCTTAGTTTTTAGGCTTGTTCCTGCATTATTTGGGATGTTGATTCAGAAAACCGCATTGAATAAACCACATCAGCTCTAGATTATTAAATATGGTCTTCTGTGGGTGTGCAGATGGTGACTACTGAATGGCTTATGGCTGTATCAGAAACTGGAGTTGATGTGGTCTATCAAATTCAATTTTCTGAATCGGCACCCCAAATAACCAAACCAAATCTAAAGTTGACCAAAAACTGATTAGTAACTCTTTTAGTACTAATGTTGGAGAGTGGGCCCTGGTCAAGTGGGCCCTGGACAAAGTGGGCCCTGGTCAAAAAAAGGTTGGGAACCACTGCCATAGAGGAAGTGAGGCAGTCTCTTTCATCTATGTTCTGATTCTTCAACCATCTGCCTTATCCAGGCTGTTTCTTTATTGATGGATCATTCATACACTAAAGTGATGGAACTGTGCTTAAGCAACAGAAGGCAATGGAGGTTGCAGGGGAAATATGCAATAAAACCCTGTGACCACATTTAAAATAATAATAATAATAATAATAATAATAATAATAATAATAATAATAATAATGTGAAATTCCATTCCCTTTTGCATTCATGAAATCTTGCAATTAGGATTTTTGTCTCTGCGTTCTATTATTTATTTCTGACAGTTCTGTACAGTTCTTACTGTTCCACACTCATTTTTCAGCCCTCAAAATAACAGCAAGTCCCTTTTACCTAGGACATGGCCTACAGTCCCCTTAAATGACCCAGAAATCTGTAACACAAGAAAGAGAAAGTGTTTCAGCTCTGAAAAATGGGAGCATTGAGGAACACTGATCTCTCCTTCCCCTCTTCATAGCCCTGTAATGAAATTGGGAATGTAAATGAGCAGATGGATATGGACTACTGAATGTGAAAATTCTAAGTGCAAATTCGCTATGGGGCATGTAGGAAAACAGATGCACAAAATACATTAGAGCCCATCTATACTGTCATATAACACAGTTTCAAAATGCATTATATGGCAATGTAGATGGGGCCTTTGTTTTAATTTAGTTGCTTGCAGTCAAGTTTATACAGTTGAGTTTACATGGTCGAGTTTACACAGTTTACTGTCTTAATGGCTGGTAAACTATGTAAACATCTGATTCAGTAGTTCTATTCTAGCTGGACATAAGCAACTGGATTAAGGCCATGTGTAACGGATTAGTCTGCCTTACAAGGTTGGTGTAGAGCTAGCTTCAGTCCTTGCTTGCAAAAGCTAAGCAGAGCAAGAGGGAGGAGCGATCAGGCAGCCATTACTGGAAGTGCAGTCTGATTGGCTGATGTAAATGGAGGGAGTTTCTTAGCAACTGGAGATGGGTGGAGCCAAAGTGACAGTTGGATCTAGGCAGCCAGGGAATTTAGCCAGTTAGGGTGTTTTTTGGATGGTGTTTGGAGTTTGAAGATAGATGTAGTTTTGGGAACTGTTATTAGAGAGATACCTCTTTAAGGAATATAGTTAAGAGCCTTCAGGGAAGAAGGGCTAAGAACTGTAGTTTAGACTGCTGGTGACAAGCAACAGGAGAAAAGGTTTTAAACAGGGTTTCATAGACCTAAACTATACTCCTGTATGAAGGAACATATATCACAGAATTCAAGTTATAAAAACATTTGTATAAGAGTAAAGCCTAATCTTTTATTGAAACCTCTACTCATTTTACTGTTCCAATATAAACAAACATTATGTTCTTGTTTTAATTAATCTAAAGAGTTTGTGTGTCTTCCTGAACTACCCAACAATCCTGACAGAGGAGGTGGGTGAGATGTAATAAAATGGTGGCAGCTAAAGAAACCTGAATATTAATTGGTGGCAGCAAAGAAGAAATATAAATTAATGAAACATAAAACACATTATCTATATCTATATCTATCTATCTATCTATCTATCTATCTATCTATCTATCTATCTATCTATCTATCTATTGTATATTTATCAGTGTATGTATGTATGTATGTATGTATGCGGTTGTGTATGTGGCAGCTTTCTGATTGGCTGCCACTTCCATGGGCCACTATGACCACCAGGAAGGACAGACCTGGACCAAACTCGGCATAACCCCATGACCCACTTTAGGTCCTGGTGTGGTTTGGGGGAGAATGGACCGCAGATGATGGGATTTGTAGTACTTTCATTTGCTTCCGCTCCCACAGACCACTGTTACTCCAAACAATGACGAATCAGGACCAAACTTGGCATACATACTCACCATGACCCACTTTACATCCTGGTGCAGTTTAAGGACAGACCAAGGATGATGGGACTTGCAGTACCATCACTCACTTCCTGAGACCACTGCAACTGCCAGGAATGACAGGACTGGATGAAACTTGGCACAAATATCCCAAATGAAACACTTTACACACTGCAGCTCTTGGGGGGAGGATGGACCAAGGATTATGGGATCTTTAGTACCTTCACCTGATTCACCTGCCACAGACCCTTGCGACGCCTACGAATGAGGGAACTGCACCAAACTTGGCACACAGATGCAATGTGTCCCACTTTATGCCCTGGTATGGTGTGGGGGAGGATGATGTGATTTGCAGTACTGTAAATACTTCATCTCCCACAGACCACTGTTACTCTATCCAATGACTCATCAGGACCAAACTTGGCACACATACCCCTCATCGCCCACTTTATGTCCTCCTACAGATAGGGGGACAACAGACCAAGGATGATGAGATTTACAGTACCTTTACTCATTTCCTGAGGCCACTGCAATCCACACATATGACTGATAAAGATTAATCTTGGCAAACATACCCCCCCATCCCCCACTTTATGTCCTGCTGTGGTTAGGGGGACAACAGACCATGGATGATGGGATTTAAAGTACCTTCACTCACTTCCTGAGACCACTGCAACCCTCACAAATGCCTGATCAAGACCAAATTTGGCACACAGTGCCACCCTGACCCACTACACATCCTTATGCTGTTTGGAGGGGGGTGGACCATGGACGATGGGACATGCATATGGGAATTGTACTTCACCCACACCCACTGAATCCAGCTGACATTGGATCTAGACTACACTTGGGCCTTTCTCAAATAACCCGTGCACCGCCGGGTCCCCAAGCTAGTAAAAGTCAGTGTTTGTATGTATGTATGTATGTATGTATGTATGTGGTGGTGTATGTGACAGCTTTCTGATTGGCTGCCACTTTCACAGGCCACTGTGACCACAATGAAGGACTGGTGCGGTTTGGGGGAGGATGGACAATGGATAATGGGATTTGCAGTACTTACAAACGCTTTTTCTCTCACCGACCACTGTTATTCTAACCACTAATGAATCAGGACCAAACTTGGCACACATACCACCCATGAGGGAGGACAGACCAAGTATGATGGGACTTGCAGTAACTTCAATCACTTACTAAGACCACTGCAACTGCCATAAATGACAAAACTGGATGAAACTTGGCACACATAACCCCCATGACCCACTGTATGTCCTGTTGAAGTTTGGGGGAGGATGGACAATGGATGATGGGGTTTCCAGTACTTTCAATTGCTTCGGCTTCCACAGACCACTATGACGCCCACCAGTAATGGAACTGGACCAAACTTGGCTCACAGAACCCCCATGACCACCTTTACATCCTTGTGCAGATTGGGAAGGATGTACCACAGATGATGGGATTTGCAGTACCTTCACTCACTTCCTGAGACCACTGCAACTGCCACAAATGACTGATTTAAGAACAAACTTGGCACACCTACCCCCCCCCCCCTCATGACACACTCTACACCCTGGTGAGGTATGGAAGAGCATGAACCATGGATGATGGGGCTTACAATACCTTCAGTCACTTCCTCAGAGCACTACAACCCCCACCAATTATGAATCAGTACCACACATGGCACACAGAACCCCGGTGACCCACTCTACATCCTGGTGCAGTTTGGAATAGTTTGGACCATGGATGATCACACTTGCAGTATCTTCACTCACTTCCTCAAGGCACTGCAACCCCCATCAATGACTGATTAAGACTAAACTTTCCACATAGAGCCACCATGACTCACTCTACATCTTGGCACTATTTGGAGAGGGATGGACCATGCACAATGGGACTTCCATATGGGAGTTGTAGTTCACCCGCACCAACTGAACCCAGCTGACATTGGATCTAGACTACACTTGGAATACAGGCAAACAATGTCTTTCCCAAATGACCCAGGAACTGCCAGGTCCCCAAGCAAGTAAATAATATAATAAAGTTTGACATCTCCCCTGCCTGACCTTGGCCACGGGCCCTCTGCACCAAGGTTGACCTTTGAAAAGTTTTGGGTGGTATGCTCTGGAGCAGAAAGGGAAGATCAGTTTCTCTCCACTAGGGGTAGAGAATATAATAAAGCCGGCAGGCCTCAAAAAAGTTTCCAAAATACATACAGGTTGGAAACAACACTTTTCAATATCAAACAAAACATGAACTTTTATTACACTGCATTGTACCTATGCTGGTATGCTATTCTAGGGGGGCAGCTAACTGAAAATCTTTGCTGTTGCCAAGAGCCAGCATTTGAGTGTCAGAGAGTGTGAAAGAGAAAATGTATTTGCTTTACCCTTTTCTCTGTGTTCTTTTTTGTCTGCCAAGTGAAAGGGTTTCTGCACAGATGCCAGGAGAATGATTAATTGATTTTGCTGTCAAAGGCAGAGAGTGTTGTATGAATGGTGTACATGTGGGGAAAATGTTTTGGAGAAAACTTTTGAGCTCTGCTCTCCGATAACATGTCTTCAGAAACAGAGCACAAGAGAAACATAAATAAAGAGAGCCAAGATACAAGGAACAAAAGTCATCCTAGGCAAAAAGAAATCAGAATCAGTTGTGACCTTTGTGGGCCTTCCAGGCTTCTATAAAAACACAAAAGCTAAAAGAAGCCTCAAAAGAGGTAGCATTGTCAAGCTGAACCACCTCTTCTTTCTGTGGTATCTCCTGCCATAACAGTTCGCCTATTGGCTGTATTCCAGCATAGACACCTAGCTCTGTTTGTTGGATCACCTCTGTATAAATGGCAGTACAATGACAATATCAGACTCCCCAGTCCTTTTTTAGCATACGTGTCTGTTAAGAAATTGTGCAGTGCATTGATTGGGATACCAGTAAGCCACATCTAGGCCAAAAAATGTCAAACCCATTTAAAAAAACAGCTAGGTAACAATAGCACAAGGAGGAGTAAAGGAAACTTCTGGCAGATTATTTTTTAATACCCATTTAGCTCTGCTGAATATATTTAACAATATTTTCAAATCCTTTAAATTACAAGCCTATATTCAGTACAAATGCAAATATCATGGCAAAAATGGTCAGAGTTATGAACTGTTTTGCAGACATGTTTTGCTGTATGCAGCTTTAAAAGCTACTCTCATAAGGATGCAACAAAAAGTTCTCTGGGCCTGGCATCAGTATGTGTTGGTGTTGACATAACTATAGCAAGTTGCGTCCCTGGGTGCACAGCCGGAAGATGACAGGAAACTAAAAATTTGAAGATAATAGATCTTGAGAGCAAAGGTATAGCAGATTGTTCATGTCCTATGTTCATTTTAACTGGGGAACTATTGAGGAAAATGCTCTGGGAAAGGACAGATTTTCTCCAGGGCTGTAGCCAAGGGGGGGGGGTTAGGGGTTCAACCTCCCCCCTAAATTTTTCAGGTAAAAAAAAACTGATTTACTCATGAATTTTAACTAATTAACCAAATCCCCATGAGTGTCCACTGAAGTTTATCTGTCGTGAGTGTCCACTGAAATTTATCGATGGACCCTAATGTCTAAATTATTTTGTGTTATGGAACTACTCTTCATAATCATGCTAAAAATGTTTCCACCCCCTCCCCCCATTTTTTTTCTGGCTATGGCCCTGCTTCTCATCCTATCTCCCACCCCACAACACACACATTGACATACAGAATTTTGATTTTCAAATTTTGGGTATGGAGTACCTGTTGTGCAGGTATATTCTTCAGCACCATCATCAGCTGAATTTTTGATGGATATCACTGTCATGAATTGGTCCTACAGAATTTTGACATATTTTGTTTGGAAAAATCTTGCTAGAGAGATACTAATAATGGACTCCCCTAAACTAGAGCTTCCTATTAGAGTTTTCTAATTCTGAGCACCTCACACACTGTAAACTCTGGGATGCTATAGGATGGAGCTATGGAAGTTAAAGTGGCACCAGCCTGTGACAACAATGCATGCCTGATATACTCTTTGTGTTCTCCTGCACTTATTTCCTTCCAGACACCAGCATTCTTTGTTAAAGATTCTGGACTAGTTTGGGCAGGAAATCTACTTCTGCAATTGTGCTAACCACATAGGAGAAACTGGAGGCAAATCCATCGTGGATGCCTTCCTTTTAATGATTTTTAAAAATCCTTTTAGGCTGTGATGTTAATCAGACTTACCTGGCAATACGTCTCATTGAACTCAACTAGGCTAACTTCTGAGCAGTCATGCATACAGTTGTAAAACTAATATTTCTTCACATTAAGGGGAAAATTTTCCCAGTTTCATCAAAAATCTATCAGATAGGACATATGAAACTCCTCTTGATGGATGCTCCCAAACTGAAATTCCCTTCCATAAGAAGCTAGACTAGGACCCAAATTTACTTTCTACTTTTATTTAAAGAGAGTGATGATTAAATGGTTGAACTGAATGTTTTTATTGGTTGTGCTCTGGTTATTTTATCTTTATTGCTATCCAATTTAAATTATTTTATACTTATAAAAATTAATGGTGTTATAACTTGTTTAAATGTGTTTAATCTTTTCCATCATCAGGTTGTTTCATTTAGTTATGTGGTACGCTGCTTAAGATCCCACATTAGGAAAAAATGGGATATAACTAATGAACTAGTATGATTTTCACTAGTCTGTCAAATAATCTTGACACTTCTAGAATGAATGATTGTCATAAAGTTTCCATTACATCTCCAGAATATAGAATCATAGAATCAAAGAGTTGGAAAAGACTACATGGGCCATTCAGTCAGACAGGTCCTGTGCCTCTTTCTTCTTCTTTACTCGTTCAGTCGTTTTCGACTCTTCGTGACCTCATGGACCAGTCCACGCCAGAGCGCCCTGTCGGCAGTCGCTGCCCCCAGCTCCTTCAAGGTCGAGCCAGTCACTTCAAGGATACCGTCCATCCATCTCGCCCTTAGTCAGCCTCTCTTCCTTTTTCCTTCCTTTTCCCCCAGCATCATGATCTTCTCCAAGCTTTCCTGTCTTCTCATGATGTGGCCAAAATACTTCAGCTTTGCCTCTAGTATCCTTCCCTCCAGTGGGCAGTCGGGCATTATTTCCTGGAGTATTGACTGGTTGGATCTTCTTGTGGTCCAAGGCACTCTCAGTATTTTCCTCCAGCAACAAAGTACAAAAGCATCTCTCTTCCTTCGCTCAGCCTTCCTCATGGTCCAGCTCTCGTAACCATAGGTTACTATGGGAAATACCATTGCTTTCACTACACGGACCTTCATTGCCTGTGCCTCACTAAACTACAAACCCCAGAATTCTGCAGGAGGCAGAAACTGGATTTAAAGTGGATCCATGCTCTAGTGTGATGAGGCTGAAAAGTAATGTGCATTGGAATAATATGACAGGTTTATATGTAATAGTGAATAGCTCTCCACTGTGACTCACTAGTGTGCAAACATGTGACATATAACACACATTTGCTTCCTCATACGGTAACATGTGAAGCAGCCCTGAGAATTTGGAGTGCATACCACCCACAAGATTGGGTTTGGATCCCTTTTCAGCATACACTAAGTCACAGGCATTTCTGAAGCATTGAGAAAGTCCAGGTTTAGATTCAGTCTACTCTGGAGGTCCACAGTGCCATGTGTACAAAGGGGGAGAAGTGTGATAAAATGGCTGGAATGTTTGTAGAGATCCATAGTTGTACCTGAATTAAAAACATTTAAAAAGTCTCCGATAAATTCAAAATTCAAAATGAGCACAGGAAGAGAGTTACTTCATTTACAACTATTCTTATTTGAAATCCTAATTTCTCTTTACATTTCCTGCCTGCTCAGAAAACTGCATTTTGTCAGAAACAGATTTGAGTTGAAGATGGTCTTAAATGTTTTCAGAAATGAGGAATCTGTTATTACATTGCTAGATATATTCTGGCACCTTGAGTATTTCATTTTAAGGCTAAGCCTAAACTACATATCTCAGAGCCATAAAATTTGACCTAATTTTGAGAGGCCCCTTTGTTTCTTTTCCCCATTCTTGCTATTCTTTGAACCTCCTAGCCTGATTTTTCTTTCGTACTATCTGAGGATAGCTATGTGAATCTAATACTATTATTTTCACCTCACCTTTTTCTGGCACATTTTAAAAACATCTTTGCTTGGTGAAAGAATGTATGTTTTGAAAGCTTCCTAAAGAAAAGCTGTGCCTTTTGGGATGTCCTAATAAGGATATAACCATTTGGAATGGATCATAGAACAAATGCTTCTTAGAAAGAGATTTTGTATGTATTGAAAATGGGAATTGCTTTATATTTGATTGAGCGGACATGGGGTCTGGACACACAATTACTCACAACATTTCGGGGCAACATTGTTGTGGAAGGTTGGGCAGGGAGGAGGAGATGGAGCAGAGTTCTATCAAATAGATTCTTTAATGGAAGCACATCTCCCTTCCTGAAAATCTTTATGAAAATATCAGAAGGGATAAGTCACCTTTGGGAAAGAAAAGTTAAAAAAGAAAGGAAGCCACTGCCTCAGAGCGCATTGAAGTTCAGCATACAAATATTTGCACTTGAAAGTCTTCAGGCACCTTTGAAGTGAAAAGCAAAAGATCTTCAGGCTGTCTGGAGGAAATGGCTTTGAGGACCCCAATCCTTCTATGGGTGGTTCCTGAAAAATATCTTCACCATTTACTATTCACTTACTATGCAATGCTCAAGATCCAGAGCTAACTTAAAACTTATTGTTGCCTGTGGCAAAACAGAAAATGCCCCCCATAATTCACCCAGATAAAGAGATTTAGTACTCAAAAGCCAGCTAGTTTATTTTGGTAAATGGGACAGAAAATCCCACAAGCCATTGCCTCCATTGCTGACTTAAAACAATAGAATAGCTAACGTGCTGCCTTTTAAAGATGCTCCAGGTCAGAGCTGCCCTATCTTAATCCGATGATACTTAGGTTTTCAGTAATAATGGGATAAATTAAGTCTGGCCAAAATGGCATTCCTTACTCACTGGGTACACTGTTTGTGGTTTGTTGTGTTAAATGTGAACACACTGGTCACCATTTTTTCAAAGCTGGTAACTTCTTCCCTTCCCAGGAGGCCATTGTAATCTTGGCAGGCATTGGGAAAGGACAAGAAAATTTGGCTAAAGGGGTGTCACCAGCTTGGCCAAGCATAGGCTTCATCCATTTGTAGGATATTTGAGCCAGGATGCTCCTTTGCCTTTATCAATTTTCTAGATGGCTTCATCCCTTCCTTTCCTTGCTTCATTATGGTATTCTATTTTGTCATTATTCTGGAATGTTGGGTTATTCTAGGATTTTGGTAGGGTTTAGCATTCAGGATTGGAGAAAAGGGTCTATGTGTCCATAGAACTAGTGGGGACTTGCTATGGAATTTTGAGGCATGTAGATAAAAGGGTCCTGCTCAGGTTGTGGGCAGGTGATTCCATTCATTCTCAGGTAATTGGGAAACCATGCAGTATAATCTATTACTGTGGACTCCCACATCTGTCATTCTGGATACATCCAGCTGCCAGGTGGGTTGATAAATGCCTGGATTTAGACTCATGTTAGTGTCAAGTCTTTTCAACTGTAATTAATAAAGCTATGACAATATCTTGTCAATATTTATGACCTATGTGCTTAATTTTGGGTTGAGGCCTCACTCACAACTCAGGCCACATTGCAACTTTTCACTATACAAACTTGCTAAGTTGAATATCTATCTATCTATCTATCTAAATACATAAACACCTCGGAGGAAGGTCACAGGGGCTTACATGTCTTTACACTAATGCACAGAACATGGGTAATAAGCAAGACGAACTCCAACTTTTAGCACAGCATCACACATACGATGTCATAGACATCACTGAAACCTGGTGGGATGACTCCCATCACTGGAATGTAGCCACTGAGGGCTATACCCTTTCACAGAAATAGAACAAAGGAGAGAGGAGGGGGAGTAGCTTTATATGTCAAAAACAGTTGTGTTGCAGAAGAAATGCAAGACTGTAATCCGGGAAACCAGCTTGAAAGCATCTGGATAAGAATCAAGGGAACCAGGACTCAAAAAGATCCCATCGTGGATGTCTACTACAGACCTCCGAGTCAGGATGAAGGACTTGATGAAGCCTTCTGTCAATAGCTGACCAAACTGAAGAGATATAGTAGTCATGGGCGATTTCAACTATCCCGATATCTGCTGGAAAACAAACTCAGCCAAGAGTACAAAGTCCAACAAATTCCTCACTTGCCGTGCAGACAATTTTATGGTCCAGAAGGTATAAGAGGCAACAAGGGGATCGGCTACTCTTGATCTAATCTTAACAAATGTGGAAGACCTGATCAACACAGTCAAAGTGGTTGGATCCTTAGGGGCAAGTGACCATGTGTTCCTGCGGTTTGCCATACAAAGGAAGGCCGAAACTAAGACAAGTCAAACACGCATTCTGGACTTTAAGAGAGCTGACTTCCAAAAAATGAAGGAAATAGTGGCATTCCATGGATGCCAATATTAAAAGACAAGGGAGTTAAGGATGGATGGGAATTTTTAAAAAGTGCAAGGCGCAAATGCAAACAGTGCCAACAAAGAAAAAAAAAAATAAGACAAGTGTGAAGAAGCCAGAATGGATGTCCAAAGAACTTCTAACCGGGCTAAGAGACATGCATAAGAATTGGAAAAGGGGAGAAATCACCAAAGAAGATTCAAACGTATAGCCAACTCCTGTAGGGAAAAGGTTCGCAAGGCTAAAGCACAAAATGAGCTCAGGCTTGCCAGGGACATTAAAAACAACAAAAAAGGCTTTTTTGCTTACGTTGGTAGAAAAAGGAAGAACAAGGAGGCGATAGGGCCTCTGCGAGGAGAAGATGGGGTGATGGTGACAAGGGACAGGGAAAAGGCAGAACTACTTAATGCCTTCTTTGCCTCGGTCTTGTTACAAAAAGAAAGCCATATTCAATCTCAGCAACATGAAATGGACAAAGGATTAGGGGAAATCCAACCCCAAATAGGGAAACAAGTTGTCCAGGAACACCTGGTGTCTCTAAACGAATTCAAGTCCCCAGGGCCAGATCAGCTACATCCAAGAGTATTGAAGGAACTAGCTGAGGTTATTTCAGAACCACTGGCAATTATCTTCGAGAGTTCTTGGAGAACAGGCGAAGTCCCAGAAGATTGGAGTAGGGCGAATCTGGCCCCTATCTTCAAGAAGGAACAAAAAAGAACGACCCAAACAATTACTGTCTGGTCAGCCTCATGTCGATACCAGGCAAGATTCTGGAAAAGATCATTAAGGAAGTGGTCTGCAAACATTTAGAAACAAATGCGGTCATTGCTAATAGCCAACATGGGTTTACCAAAAACAAGTCATGCCAGTCTCATCTGATCTCTTTTTTCGATAAAGTTATGAGTTGGGTCAATACAGGGAACACTGTGGATATAGCGTACCTGGATTTCAGTAAGGCCTTCGACAAAGTCCCCCACGACCTTCCGGCAAACAAACTAGTAAAATGTGGGCTAGACAAAACTACGGTTAGGTGGATCTGTAATTGGCTAAGCGAATGAACCCAAAGGGTGCTCACCAATGCATCTTCTTCATCTTGGAAAGAAGTGGAGTGGTGTAGGGTTCCGTCCTGGGCCCAGTTCTGTTCAACATCTTTATTAAGGACTTAGATGAAGGGTTAGAAGGCACGATCATCAAGTTTGCAGACAACACCAAACTGGGAGGGATAGCCAACACTCCAGAAGACAAGAGCAGAATTCAAAATGATCTTAACAGACTAGAGAGATGGGCCGAAACTAACAAAGTTCAACAGGGACAAATGCAAGATACTCCACTTCGGCAGAAAAAAATGGAATGCAAAGATACAGAATGGGGGACGCCTGGCTCGACATGTGTACGTGTGAAAAAGACCTTGGAGTCCTTGTGGACAACAAGTTAAACATGAGCCAACAATGTGATGCGACTGCTAAAATAGCCATCGGGATTCTGGCTCAATAGGGGTATAGCATCTAGATCCAGGGAAGTCATGCTACCCCTCTATTCTGCCTTGGTCAGACCACACCTGGAATACTGTGTCCATTTCTGGGCAGCACAATTGAAGGGAGATGTTGACAAGCTGGAAAGCATCCAGAGGAGGGCAACTAAAATGATTATGGGTCTGTAGAACAAGCCCTATGAGAAGCGGCTTAAAGAACTGGGCATGTTTAGCCTGCAGAAGAGAAGACTGAGAGGAGACATGATAGCCATGTACAAATATGTGAAGGGAAGTCATAGGGAGGAGGGAGCAAGCTTGTTTTCTGCTGCCCTGCAGACTAGGACGCAGAACAACGGCTTCAAACTACAGGAAAGGAGATTCCACCCGAACATCGGGAAGAACTTCCTCACTGTGAGGGCTGTTCGGCAGTGGAACTCTCTCCCCCGGACTGTGGTGGAGGCTCCTTATTTGGAGGCTTTTAAGCAGAGGCTGGATGGCCATCTGTCAGGGGTGCTTTGAATGCGATATCCTGCTACTTGGCAGGGGGTTGGACTGGATGGCCCATAAGGTCTCTTCCAACTCTACTATTCTATGATTCTATGATTCTATGATTCTATCTATCTAGGATTTACATGAAAATTTTCCCATGTGATTATATTTTTGTTCAGTGTTTAGATGGTTCTTTGAATGGATTACAAATATTCCTTGAAAAGGTCCAAACAGAAGAAAAGTGACTTAATGCAGGATTGGGCAATTTGATGTGCTTCAGATAAGTGAATTAATGAGTGTAATGAATGATCAGATATTGTAGAAGTTGTGGTGTAAAATATAATGAAGGCACTTATTTATCGCTATCGTGGTTGCCATTATATCAAGGAATAGGGATGAAGACATGGAATGTATTTTTATGACATGGCAACATAAGAATTTGCTGTATAGTGGCACATTTTCACAATTCATTTCCACCATAAAGAATGCTGTTGAACACTGAAACCACATAGGGACATTTAGTTTTAATGAGCTTCCTGTACAACTCTGCATCTTCCATCAACAATTTCCTAGGTGCTGGAGTGATACTTGGCTAAACAAGGAGACAGAGACAAGAGGCTTTCTCAAGGGTGTCTGTACCTCTCTCTCCAATCCTCATGAAAACAGAGTAGAGTTTTCAGTTATGTGGACAAATGACTGAATTATCAGCCAGTGAAAGTTATGACTGGATGTATGCTTCTGAATTTACCTTGCTTCTTTCCTGTATCTTGGGGAATAATCTCTCACATGTCATTAGCTTGCCAACTTAGTTAACTCTTTCCTCTTATTTTTACAGTAGCTTGTTCCTATCATGGCATGTGGGAATGAATAGATTTATTGTAAATGTGCTATTGCACAAAGAAATTAAATGTCTTCTCCAGAAGACACCACAAAAACAACACACCCATCCCTCTATACCCCAACCACCACCGCACAGCCCCCAAAGCCACTTCAATGCGAAGCCATGGAGTTCAACATAGCCACAGCTCTAGGATAAAAGCAATCTCTCAGTCTATTTGTCCTTGACTTTGTCACCCTGTACTTTCTGCCAGATGGCAATAATTAAAAATAAAGAATATGCTGGGTTGAGATGGATCCCCAAGAATGCTCTGAGCTTTCTTAAGGCTGTGAGACCCATAAAGTTCTTCCAAAGAGGGGAGAGGGCAACCAATGATGCTCAGTGCAGAAGTAATGATCCTTTGGAGTGCCTTCCTGTTTGCCACTGTGCAGTTACCAAACCATGAGCAGATACACTAGGTTAGGACACTCTCTATATCACAGCAGTAGAAATTCACCAGCAGTTTTTCATTCAGTTGTTGTTGCCTTAGAAATCTCAGGTAGTATAGTCTCTGCTGGGCTCTCTTAACCATATGTGCACCCCAGGTCAGCATGAGTGCCCAGGATGAGCACCCCAGGTCAGATCCTCCTTAACAGTGACACCCAGGAACTTAAAACTGGCCACCTGCTCCACTTGGTCCCCATTTATGATCAAGGGCTGTATTTCTGGTCTGTTATTTCTATAGTTCGCTATGAGCTCCTTGGTCTTATTGATGTTAAGAACCAGATTATTATCCCTGCACCACGAGAGCAGCCAATCCACCTCATCCCAATAGGCAGACTCATCCCCTTCAGAGATACCACGTTGTATCATCTGCAAAATTTTCTCATTAGAAAAGTGTTCATCAGACCTGAAGACAATAGCAAAAGGGGAAGGCCATAAAGGTTGATTGATATCATATAGAAAGCCATTTCCCTCAGCTTAACAATATATTAATAAATAATAAAATATTGGAAATTTCAAGTCATTGTCAGGAGTTAACAACAACTCATGAATTTGAATCCACATCATTAAATACATGCATTTATTGTAGTTATCAGGCATTTATCATTTTATACTATTCTATATATTTTGTGGTTTAAAAAAATTAAAAAGCTCCAATATTTACAGTTGTACTTTCATTTCATTCATTGATTTTGACAGGTATGGCCCATAAAGACTTTATAAATTAATGAAATTGATAAAAATGCTGCTGCTGCTGCTACTCATCTTGAACATCCCATGTTTTAAAAAAGAATACAAACTGTACACACACAGTTGCTCATAGGCAAAATGGAAAAGGTAGCAAGCAGGAAAATCTAATAAAATGCAGAGAGTCTGTGACAATTCAATTTAAGCAAAAATTTATGTAAAGTAGTGACAATTCAAAACAACAGTAATGAGTAAAATCAAGATAAATGCTTTTTAATAAGCAGATTACCCTTTGACAGGAGCTAGATCTGGCGCGTATTGTGGCCATATGGTTCAGAATGCCTGATAAACAATAACAGAGTCAGAAAAGGTTCAGGATAAGCTCCCATCATGGGGAGGTTGGAATGATCAAAGGGAATCATATATTAGTTTGTCCCATCTGGTCCTCTGCCTCGAGCATCATTTGATGTCCCGCCACTTCCTTCTGACAACAGTAAACCATTCCTTTTTTTTGCGTCTCAAGAGAAATCCAATATTGCACAATACACTATAAGAAAAAGAGGATACAGGATAACAACTCATTCTGTGACACTGTTGCAACCACAATAATGCCCACAATGTTGAGATCCAGTTGCTTCTATTGAGTTGGCAGCAATGTGAAGCTACAAGTGCTTTTCAAGTACCATAAAATTATCACAGCCCTTTTGAGAGTGAAAGAGAGAGAGAGAGAGAGAGAGAGAGAGAGAGAGAGATCCAACCACACTGTTTGATTCTCTGACCTCCTGTGGTATGGTGAATTCTCTGAACACTGTAAAAAGAAGTATTAATGTATTGGCAGGTATAAGCCACAGCCTCTTTGGCAGAAGCCAGCTGTGTGGGATAAATAAATCACCTGCGGTCATTTATGTGCAAATAAACACGTGCCGAGGGGCCTTTTGGAAGGAAAGCTTTCGATCTGTGTTTAGAACAACTAAGGGCTGTAATGGGAACGAATAAACATGCACACGTTCCTTCTCACTCCACTCCCTTCCAACTGTGCTTTTGTCATGCTGCACTTTGCTTCGCCAAGTTAAAGCTGGGAAGTGGCATTTTTGCATTAAGTAGATGGCTGGTGCAGCGGAGAAAAAAGCCACAAAGTGCACTTAACCCAACTCACCGTGGTATTGGGAGGTTAAAGCCAGAGCTCTAGCGAATGAGGCTCATTTCCTCATCAGTGGCGAATTCCCTTGACAGGTCCCATTAAAAAGCCAAGAAGGTCTAGGCCTCCATTTCCTATAGGAACTCCACGATGCAGCTATTGCATAAAGTACACAGCCTTTCATTGTGAAACTGGCTGATTAATGTAAGTACAGCACTTAGGTGACAAGGAGAACTGGAGCAAGAAGAGGGTAGGGAATCATTGGTCTGTTTCAATGCCTTATTCCTTCCTATGCTAAGGGGATGACTGTGCCTAACCTCTTTGATTATTTTCTTAACGCCTAACATTTTTTTCTTATTTGTGGAACCTTTGGTTTGACATTGTTATAAATGCTACAATCAAGCATCATTCCTGCTTTGCCTTTGCTGCAAAGTAATCAGCTCAAAGTAATCATTTTCCTTTTATTCTGTACTATTATTTCAATATACAATGGAATCTAGTAGCACCTTTGAGCTGAACTTGGAGAAAGAAGATTCAGGTCTTGTCTACACAAACATGAAAACCGAGATTCATCCTGAACAGCTTATTGGCTTTCCCCTCAATGCCCAGTGGCTTTCAGTGAGTATTTCAAGGGTTTTTGTTTGAACTGACTTTGCCCTACTCAGGAGTTTGCTGGAAACTTTGGAGTATCCTATGGCTTCGAGGCAGCCTGGAGTTAGGTCTGATTTGCTATGCAGACTAGACAGTGATGCCATCACAAGAAGAGAGGGAAATGGATAATGGCTGTGTCCTCATTGCTCCTAGCTGGCCATGAAGCTCCATAAAAGTTCCTGGACATTAGGAGTGTCTCTTCTGATATCAGAATGTGGTGCCTGGTTTGCCCCAGCAGAGTGAATGTGTACCCAGACCATCTAGACCAGGAGTCCTCAAACTAAGGCCTGTGGTGCAGATGTGTCTTTCCAATGTCATTTACCTAGCCCCCGGCTTAAACTTTAGACCCTAAGTCTGAAATGTCTTGAAAGCATACAACAGTAAGAACAACAACAACAACAACAACAATCCTAATTAACTTGACTGTCTCATCAGCCAAAAGCAGGTCCACACTTCCCATTGAAATACTGGTAAGTTTATGTTGGTTAAAATTGTTCTTAATTTTCAATATTGTATTGCTCTTTCATTTTTTTTGTACTACAAATAAAATATGTGCAATGTGCATAGGAATTCATTTGTGGATTTTTTTTTCAAATTATAGCTCGGCCCCTCAACAATCTGAGGGACCATGAACCAGCTTTTAAAAAGTTTGAGGATCCCTGATCTAGACAGTGGCCCTAAATTTGGCACCAATGTCCTGAATCCAGGGCTTTTTCCAGAGCATATTTACACTGAGCTAAACTACCTGCTGTAGATGAACTGTCAAGCATCAGATACATTCAATGAAGACTGAATTTATGAAAGGTTATGTTACAAACTTCTTTAGCTCAAAGGTTCTACAATAATCCTTTGTATACCTCTACAGAGTAACTGCCTATAAATACTAATATTGTAATAAAATGTATGCTACGTTTACTACTAAATATGGGCTACATCCAAAATTAGTCCTACCTAAAGTAGATTCACTTAAAGTAGATTTATAAAAATGAATTATTTGTTTGGATGTGATTCAGATTGTAAATTCCATTCATTCTTGTAGAACTTTTTTCAGTGAGACTTATGCAGTGTAGCCAAATGACTTCATTTGTTCACAACTAGGAATGGGGAGAGATATCTGTCTCTTCTCTTAGCCCACTCTCAAATTCTTTGGACCCCTTTCTTTCATCAACCAGTTTGCAGAAGATCTGACAGAAGCAGGAGTGGCAGAGCTCTAGCTGTGAAGAGTAGAAAGACCTGAGGTTTCTCACTCTGTGGAGTATACCACAGATGAGTGAAGGCAAGCCCGCCTTCTGTGATGACTCATGGGCCTTGTAGTCCTGTTCCTAGTACTATTGTGGCAGACGAAGAGGAAAACATGGGGTTTTCGCCGGTTCAGCAAGAGCCGGAGTCCCTTCACCTGCAGGATGTTGATGTTTGCCCTCAAGAATTCAGTCAAACAGGCCTTGGGCAGAACTCCCCTCCGTTTCCCAGGAAGGAATTTTATTCTAGAGAAAGGGGAGTCAGAGAAGCCCAATGGAGGAGTTTACGCATCGCTGCCAAACATCAAGCTGATTAGGTCTGCTTCCCTTGGGAAATTCTAAGGAGTCACACATCTGGACAGAGTTGGGTTTCGCTTCTCGTTCTCTAGGGAAAGAGTTCTGTTGGCGGGAAAACGAGACCCAATATAGGTGTTTGGCGCGAGGGATTCTTTGCGGAGTCAATTGATCACCTTCAGGAGAGAGATCGTGTGTGGACTTCGTAACCCCAGTTCCTTGTTTCCCGGATCAAGCTTCAAGCCTTGCCCTGCCTCGCAGTTTTACCACGGACCCTGCTTCATGCTTCATGTTTTGCCTTGTCTCCAGTCACAGACCTAGTCAAGAATCAAGTTTATTTCCAGCCTTGTTGTCAAGCTTCATTGGACTCTAAGACTCTGTTATTTCCCCACACTATTGCTTGGCAAAGTGTGTGTTTTGGTCAAGTGGATTAAAACTTTGAACTCTAATATCATTTATTGGACAATACATTTTTGGACTATATTTGACCTCATTTGAAAGGTCTGCTTCTGAACTATATTCTTCACTTGTTTTTATTGATTTTATATATTTCCTTAATAAAGATATTAGATAGAGACTGGCCTCTGTGTAAGGTTATTGGTGCCCAGCAGCCAGGGACCTGACACCTTCTTCCTTCCCTAAGGCCAAAATGCTATTCTGATGTCACTGACATGTAAATAAGGAGGAGTTCTGACTGTGCAATACTTTGAAGTGAACACAGAAAACTCCTTAACTTTATATTTGAATCCCCCTTGATCATCAGCATCAATACTGAAATACAGCACCATCTGAGCTGTGCAAGTGCAGCATTATTCCGAATAAAGCAGAAAGTGTTTGAGAATCAGGACATTCATAAGGACACCAAGGTGCTTGTTTATAAGGCTACTGTTCTCCCAACCCTGTGAAACGTGGACCATCTATAGACGTCACACTCAACTCCTGAAACGATTCCATCAGCCTTACCTTTGAAAATTCCTGCAAATCTCTTGGGAAGACAGGCAAACAAATGTCAGCATTCTGGAAGGAGCAAAGACCACTAGCATTGAAGTGATGATCCTTCGCCATCAACTTCACTGGACTGGCCACATTGCTTGAATGCCCAATCACCGTCCCCCAAAGTAGTTACTATACTCTCAACTCAAGAACGGAAAAGGGAATGTTGGTGGACAGCAAAAGAGATTTAAAGATGGGCTTGAAGCTAACCTTAAAATTGTGGCATAGACACTGAGAACTAGGAAACCCCGGACCTTGAGTGTTCTAACTGGAGGTCAGCTGTTACTAACAGTGTTGAAGAGGCACAAATGGAGGACGAAAGGGAAAAACATGTCAAGAGAAAGGCGTGTCAAACCAACCCTTGTCGAGACTGCTTTCCACCTGGAAACTGATGTCCTCACTGTGAAAGAATATGCAGATCAGGAATAGGTTTCAACAGTCACCTACAAATCTACTGCCAAGACCCTACAGTTGGAAGGCAATCATACTCAGACATGTGGGATCGCCGATGATGATGATGATTGTGATATCTGAATCCTGGATAAATGGATTTTACATGTATCTCTACTTGTAACTCACTTTCAAAGAGCTCAGTGGGTAGATTCTCTTCACTTCCACAACAAGTCTGTGTGGTCTTTGGCTGGCAGATGGTGCCTCTTCAAAGGTCAACTTATTAAGCTTTCTATTTAACCAAGATTTGAACAAAGGTCTTACAGGTAGATATTCAATAGCCCTAATTTATACATTTGCTCTTTTCTTTCTTTTCTTTCTACCCTCAGGCTGTTTTGATAGCAAAGCTTTTATGGAGGTGAGTTTCAGAATCTGATTCAAAGGTTGGATCTCTAAATTCTGGAACATGGGAACAAAAATGATGGAATAACATACTAAATCTTTACCTATTTCTGCTACATCTTAAAAGCAACATTCTACCTTAAAAAACTGAATTTCGTTTCAGAAGCTAAGCAGAATTAGGATGGTTAAAACTTTTATGAAAGACCACTAAGGATTTCTAAAGCTCTCTCAGGAAGGCTAGGAAAGAATTGTGTCTGAAATCCTAAAGAGTCAGGTTGATAATACTGGGCTAAATGGATCAAAGGAACAATAAGATGCCACTTATATTTTATGCTTTTTATATCTCTATACTCTTGATTGTGGTTTTATATTCTGATTACTACCTTCTCCAGTCTTATTACCTGACACATTTTCTGCTTTTTGAATGTTTGCTTCAGTGAATGTGCTGCATTTGGTTATTATTTCCTTTGGTCCAAATATGCTACAAACCATAGGACTGCAAACTTTCTGAAATAATGTGTGAATTTCTTTCTCAGAACTTGCTTCAAGAGTAAGAGCTATGATCCAATAGAATCAATTCATGAAAATATTGGTTTTTGGAATAAACATCTAACAATTATCACAGATGTGCAAAGCCACAGCTCCACAAGCAGAACAAAAGTAGATGGTTTTAAACCTTTCGTATTTCAATTTACACCTATGGAGCCAGAAGAGTTGAATGACCTTCATTTGCACTCATCTTCTCATGTAGTCTTTTCAACAGTGAACTGGAGACCATGAATCTCTAATGAATGTACTGAAAAATTCTTTAATTTGTGGATAATCCACAAATCTAAAGGAAAAATATGGATTAGATTATTTACTTTGGCGTGAATAGAAAAATAACTTCTGGACTGTATGGATGTTCATGTTCATGAATTGCCTACTCCCTCTGTAACAAGAATATTTCACGCAGCAAAAACAAACTTTGCACTCAGAAGGCAAAGTCTGCAATGTGACTAATCAGTACTCCCAGAAACACTTTTGGTGCTCCTCAAAGAACCATAGCTCAGCTCCTGCCAAGAGCATTGCTTTTCTCATTTGTGGGATTGTGGCCCATTTACTTGATCCAAATAGAGTAAGCAATTAGCTGCAGTTGGTAAACTTTCCTAGGATCCCCAGTCAAGGCTAAGCTGCCAATTTATCTCCTTATGCACACATCAGAGAAACAGTTTTGACAGTTTCTGTCCCAAGCAGTTCCATTTCTCCCCAATTAGAGCAGATAATGAGAAGAAACAACTCACTGAAACATACAGCTCAATGACCTGAGAACAGGCAAGCTCAATTCCAATGGAAGACATTCTGCAACAGTATGTGTGTAGTGATTGAATGGGCACAGATGCAGGGATGACAAATGGACTGAGAAGAGAATCAGTTCAATGCCCTTTACTTTTTTTCTTTAATGGCACCTGCAAAATGTTTCTTGGAAGTCAGGATTTCTTTAGAAAATGTTATATGGATTTATTTGCATTTTTATTTTTATCTACTTCTAATATCCATTTAATCTGTAAATTAATGTGGATGTTTGTTCAGATTTTCTGTTATTATATAATTTTTGTCTATGTTGGTTTAATTTGTTGGTTCTAGGTTTAATTCACTAATGTTAGGTTTAATTTGATGTTAGGTTTTAATTGCTATTTTCCTATGTGGGGTTTTTTGGGATTTTATTTCAGTATTTGTGTGTTTTATCATCCGGTGTTTCGGAGTGCGGTGTCCGCAGATGATGTCCAGCTCTGTCACTCCTTTCCACCTGTCACTAAGGAGGCTGTTCAGGTCCTGAACCCGTGTCTGGCCGCTGTGTCGGCCTGGATGAGGGAGAACAGATTGAAATTGAATCCAGACAAGACAGAGGTCCTCCTGGTCAGTTGTAGGGCCGAACAGGGAATAGGGCTACAGCCTGTGTTGGATGGGGTCGCACTCCCCCTGAAGACACAGGTTCGCAGTCTGGGTGTTCTCCTGGACTCATCGCTGGGCCTGGAGCCCCAGGTTTCAGCAGTGGCCAGGGGAGCATTTGCACAACTAAGACTTGTGCGCCAGCTGTGCCCGTTCCTTGGGAGGTCTGACTTGGCCACGGTGGTCCACACTCTGGTTACATCCCGTTTGGACTACTGCAACGCCCTCTATGTGGGGTTGCCTTTGAAGACGGCCCAGAAGCTCCAACTAGTACAGCTGGCGGCAGCCAGATTAATAACTGGGGCGACGTACGGGGAGCGCACCACCCCCTTCTTAAGCCTGCTCCACTGGCTGCCGATATGCTATCGAGCCCAATTCAAAGTGCTGGTTTTGACCTATAAAGCCCTAAACGGTTCCGGCCCAATATACTTGTCCGAACGCATCTCCTCCTATGAGCCAGCAAGATCCCTGAGATCATCTGGAGAGGCCCTGCTCTCGGTCCCACCTGCCTCGGAGGCGCGGCTGATGGGAACGAGGGACAGGGCCTTCTCGGTGGTGGCTCCCCAGTTGTGGAACACCCTCCCAAGAGAGATGCATCAGATTCCAACCATGTTGGGCTTCAGAAAAATCCCTAAAAACATGGCTGTGTGCCCAGGCTTTTAATCAATAAATGGTGAAAATGACACGGACTGAACTATGGACAAAGCATGAGGAAGAACTGATCTGATTTTATGTTTGAAATGTATATTTTTAATTCATAATGTATTTTAATAGTTTTAACTGTTTTATGTGCTGTTTTATATTGGTTTATATGGGCATCTAATTGTTACCACTGTTGTAAGCTGCCCTGAGTCCCTTCGGGTGAGAAGGGCGGGATATAAATGTGGGAAATAAATAAATAAATTATGAAGGCAATGGATGTTTGCCATTGTATATTGGAATCCATCCTGAGTCCTTTTGGGAAGATAGGGCAGAATAGAAATAAAGTTGTTTATCATCATCATCATCATCCTATTTTGTTCCAAAAGCGTGCTAGTCATTTATGATTGGTGCAGCCCATAATCTGGTTGAAATTGATTATCTAGATCCATTTCAATCTGGCTTCAGGCTTGGCTATGAACAGAGACAGCTTTGGTCAACTTGGTGGATGATCTATACAGAGAGCTAGACAGCGGGACTGTGTCCCTGTTAGTTCTCCTGGACCTCTCGGTAGCTTTCAATACTATTGACCATGGTATCCTTCTCGGCCATCTTGCTGGGTTGGGATTGGGAGGCATTGTTTTATAGTGGCTTCATTCCTTCCTGGAGGAGCATATCTGGAAAATGGTGCTGGGGGCTCCTGTTTGAAACCCTAGCCATTGTCCTGTGGGATTCCTTAGGATTCTGTTTTGTCCCTCATGTTATTTAACATATACATGAAACCACTGGGAGACTAATCTGGAATTTTGGAGTGCAGTTCCATCTATATAAAGATGATACCTCTAACAGATTAGCCTACCCTGTAGGGATGGCGTGTAGGGGAAGCCATTGTTTTATATAAGCCTTGATTCCAAAGGCATGGCTGAAGCCAGAGGGGAGGGGCGATCCGGCAGCCAATTCAGGGAGGGCAATCTAATTGGCAGATGAAAATGAAGTGTCTGCCCAGTAACAGAATGTGGGCGGGGCCAAAGTGACAGTTACAGCTGGGAGCCAGAAAAGCAGTTGGAGAGGGGGAGTTTTGAAAGTTAGAGTTCTATAGAGAGTGAGAGTTAGGAGGTTGGAGAAAGGAGAGTGGACATATTTTGGGAACTGTAATTTGAGTTGAGAGCATAGTTTTGACGACCATCTTGAGACAGAGGTGGTGATTCTTTAGACAGAGAAAGAGATTTAAGAAAGTCTGAAGAGTCCTGTTTGTTGAATTATTTAATATAGTGGCGTTACCTCAGCATTCAAAGTTTGTAACTGTTCTAACTAAACCAAAAGCCTGATTGTTTGTGAAACCACTACACTTAAGTGCCTGATTGTAACCACTACGCTCAGTAGCCACTCAGTTTTAACCAAAGTATGTATCTTTCTGTATGAGTTCCATGTTCTGTTCATCTAGTGGAGATGGCATAATTGGAGAGAAAATGTTAGATGAGATGGATCTATAATAATCTAATACAGACACAGTGCAAATACATCATTTCCCTTGTTATGCAAGTATTATACAAAATGTACTGCCATGGGAACAAGTAAACATTGAAGTATTATGCTCACCTTGTGGCAAGGCTTCTTTGGTAAAAAAAAAAAAATCCTCTGACAAAAGATGCAATTATTCTGTAGAGTAAGTGACCAGTCCAGAAGAAATTATTCCAGCATGAAGTATTCTACAGTAATTTGCATATATCATGGGAACAAACTATGCTTAGCATTTTGATGATGGCAGCCATTATATATGATGCATCCAAGGAAACAAAAATAAGAGAGGCATAGGCTATATACAACTTCTAGGATGAAAACATGCTTTATGATAATCAAAAGTCTTCTCAGTATTTCCACCTATTTTATAGTGTGCCTTGACCTCACATGGCCCTCTGTCTAGCTGATAGATAAAGGAATTTTATTCCAGAAAGCTAAGTATCTCCTGCTTTGTGTATTGCTTTACTGGTAACCTCAGATTTTATTATTTTCTTATTATTCAAAATATTTGGATTGTCTGATAAGATCTTATTAAATTGTTTGAAATCATCTAAGTGATGGATAAGCACCAAAATAATGGGATAGATGCCACTCTACAAATCAAAAGAATATATAAATTACCAATGATGTCCAATTAGCCACACAAGAAACCTTTTTATCTATCTTTTAGGTTACAAAATAGTACTAATTTCTGCTATTTTGTTTAGGACTCATTCATGCTAATTTATTTCTTTAGTACTGCTATTATTTCTTCAGCTAGCTACTGTGCATTGAGGGCTACATCTACCCTGGTACCAAAATATTGGTGAAGTAACCAAAAGAAGTTGCATCACTAATATGAAATGTGCTATATCAGGAAAAATTTAAAGATAATAATTTCAGAATAAAATCTAAGGGGAAACATCGCACATGGACTTCTCCAAGGGACCCAAACCATTTGTTTGTCTTCCATGGAAAAGAAATTGAGGGAATCCAGCTGTTGTCTTGGAGACCACAGTTCATTATTGACATTCTTCATCCATTTTGCATCAGGTTGCAAACTGAGTAGGGTATGGGGGGATAAATTATGATTCAGCAGCTTAATAAGGCCAGGCTGTGGCAAAAAGACATTCCAAGAGATTCTCGCAATGTATTTATCTTCCTTGAAGTCTGTATTTTTTAAAATCAAAAACCACCCTTATGGTCATTCAATGACACAGCCAACTCTGAAAATATGAACCTAGGAGATCAGCTGCCAGGGAAAAATATATCAAAGGGGACAGAAAGGTGGTGTGGGATGACAAAGCAAACACTACACAAGCACACATACATATTATTTGTATGAAATAGGTTGAGAGCATATTTTAAATGAAAATAAATAGAGATCTTTGGGAGTCCCAGAAGCCTTTGTAGTAGATCAAAAAGGGCTTCTGATTTAGGATTGTATAATACAATCAGCAACAAAAAGCTACTCTTTGTCCAAGAAAAACAACACACTTGAGTTGTGATGGGATGGACAAGAGTGATTTTCTAAAAAGAGTTTGGTTCTAATATTGCTCATAGATTCTGGTGACAAATGTACTGAGTCTCTTCTGTAATTTGTAACATCCATTATCCCATTGCCTCCGCTCTTTTCCACTTCGCTCTGATTGGTAGCTTTCAGGGTTCTAGCAGCTACAAAGAGTGTAATCAGCCCCCTGCTGGTTGGAGAGTGAGTATTTGGTTCCCCTATAAGTATCTGGAATGTTCATTTTTGGAAAAAGATCACTAAACAGAAGTTTATTTAAAGTAATTGATACAGATACAGCAGAAGAAATCATTTTCTTCTTAAAGGTATTTGCATGCAACTGTTCAATAAAACATTGTTAGTAGATTTGGGGAAAACATATAGAGCGAATTCAGTCAATGTGAAATTAACATGCACATTGGCAAAAACATATGTGATATTCTCTGGAAGGGAGCTGAAGGGGGCCAACTAAACAATCAATATGAAATTAATTTCAGTATTCCAAATAAAGTATTGTAAATTGATATAAAATAGCAATTTATCAATGCCACTAATATCCATGAATTCTGCTAGATTATCTCCAGCAACACATACTACTGTACTATGCAAGCATTGAGTAATCCAGATTAAAACACTCCAGAGATGTTTTGATGCATCCCAGAAGCATCCCCAGTGCAGTTTGAGGAGTCAGGACATCACTGCATCATCAGCAACATCAGCAGCTTCCTGTCAGAGGCTTGCTGGCAATGTTACATTTTTGATCATATAGTAAGCATCCTGTTGTAACATAATAGAAGAAATACTTCTATTATGTTACAACAGGATGCTTACTATATGATCAATATATAGAATATGCTTACTATATGATTACTATATAGAAGAAATACTACAGTCTTAGACAGCAACGGCTCCCAAAGTGACCCATTTAAGGTGGAATCAGGTGTCAAGCAGGGATGTGTTATTGCCCCCACCTTATTTTCCATCTTCATTGCTATGATACTTCACCTTGTTGATGGGAAGCTTCCCACCGGAGTGGAAATCATCTATCGGACAGATGGCAAGCTATTTAATCTCAGCAGACTGAAAGCCAAAACCAAGGTCACCACAACATCTGTTACAGAACTGCAATATGCCGATGACAACGTAGTCTGTGCGCACTCAGAAGAAGACCTACAAGCCACTCTAAACACCTTCGCAGAAGCATACGAGAAGCTCGGCCTCTCATTGAACATCGAGAAAACCAACGTGCTCTTCCAACAGGCACCAGCTAATCCCTCTGTAATGCCAGGAATACAGCTTAATGGTGTCACATTAGAAAACATTGACCATTTCCGCTACCTTGGCAGCCACCTCTCCACAAAAGTCAACATTGACACTGAAATACAACACCGCCTGAGCTCTGCGAGTGCAGCATTTTTCCATATGAAGCAGAGAGTGTTTGATGACCGGGACATCCGTAGAGAGACCAAGGTGCTTGTTTACAAAGCCATTGTCCTCCCAACCCTGCTCTATGCCTGCGAAACGTGGACTGTCTACAGACGTCACACCAAACTCCTGGAGCGTTTCCATCAGCGTTGCCTCAGGAAAATTCTGCAAATCTCTTGGGAAAACAGGCAGACAAATGTCAGCGTGCTGGAAGAAGCAAAGACCACCAGCATTGAAGTGATGCTCCTACGCCATCAACTCCGCTGGGCTGGCCACGTCGTCCGAATGCCCGATCACCGTCTCCCAAAGCAGCTACTCTACTCCGAACTCAAGAACAGGAAACGTAATGTTGGTGGGCAGGAAAAGAGATTTAAAGATGGGCTTAAAGCCAACCTTAAAAACTGTGGCATAGACACTGAGAACTGGGAAGCCCTGGCCCTTGAGCGCTCTAATTGGAGGTCAGCTGTGACCAGCAGTGCTGCGGAGTTCGAAGAGGCACGAATGGAGGGCTTAAAGGAGAAACGTGCCAAGAGGAAGGAGCGTCAAGCCAACCCTGACCGAGACCGCCTTCCACCTGGAAACCAATGTCCTCACTGCGGGAGAATATGCGGGTCAAGAATAGGTCTCTTCAGTCACCTGCGGACACACACCCAAGACACCGGAGATGGAGGACCATCATCCTCGACCTATGAGGGATCGCCTAAGTAAGTGTAAGTTAAGTTTAAGAAGAAATACTACCAGCAACTATTGGGAAGAAAATGCTTTTTGCTGGCGAGGGAGTGGTTGAAGATGTGGACAGTGGATAGGTCCAGATCCAGTCTGTTCAAGCTTCCCACACCCCCAAAATTGCATGATCCCTTCTTAAGAAGTTCTGGGATAAATTCTGTGTCCTCTTGACCAGCATTAATGGCTGGATGCAGCATTTCTGCTATTTATTTATTTTATTTATTTACAGTATTTATATTCCACCTTTCTCACCCCGAAGGGGACTCAGGGCGGATCACATCACACATATAAGGCAAACATTCAATGCCTTAACATAGAACAAAGACAGAGACAAATGCAGCTCCGAGCTGGCCTCGAACTCATGACCTCTTGGTCAGAGTGATTTGTTGCAGCTGACTGCTTTATCAGCTTGTGCCACAGCCCAGGCTGTGCTTCATCTGGGCTCTTCGTAGCACCTAAGCAGTGAATTCAACTTTTTTTGGGCTTTGTAGATACAGCCTCAATCAGATATAGCTTATAATATGTGTGAAGGCAGTGCTTCAAAAAACTGATCACAAGATATTCTGAGCTTTCAAGTTATAACCAGGAGTCTGATTTGAGTATGAAAACCTAAGCTAAAGAAATGTCAGAGCTATTTATTTTCAGACTTTCTATCTCCAAACAGCACCTTTGTAGTTGCATTGTGCATCAGCTGAAATTTTTGGATCATCTGCCAAAGAAAATGCAGCATAAAGCACATCTCAGTGGTTAGTTTGATGACGAAATTCTATTACTAATTCTGGACGGTTCTCAAGGAATGCGTGAACATCTGAAAATATTTTCTAGTAGAAATTAGAGGTAGCTTTCTATCCTATTAAGTATGTAGTAAAGATAACTGTACCTTTAGAAATGATCACTTTCTAGAAAACCTTCTATAGCTAAGACCACCACATTTGGAGGCTCTTGTAACTATCAATTTTTTTTCCTTTCACCATGGTGCCATTCACTCCATGCTCTATAAACTCTATCACACTCTCAATATTCAGTCATGATCTTTAGTGCAGTGTCTCTAAGAAGAATTCAGAGTAGTCTGCATTATATATTATTTATTGTATTGTGCAGAGCAGTAAATGATTTAAAAATTGCCCCCCTCCCATCACCACTACACAGATACAACACTATGAGTAAGATTACTTAGAAGGTAATTGCAGATTAATTAATAAGTAAAGACAGTTTTGGTTGCTAGGAATTGTATTAGGCTGCTTCCATTTGGGTTCCCAAGGGGGACACTTTCATCAAGAGACCATTGTACAAGGGCCAGAATATAAATACATAGGAAACTTCAATTTTTATTCATTTTCTATTCATGCTTTCATATTTTGTACTTTCATTTTCCACCACCCTGATAAGGCTCATTCTTACACTCACTTTAGATGGAAAAGCATAGTTTCCGAATAAGGAAGTTACTTCAACAGAAATTTGCTTTTAAAAGCAAAGGAAAAAACCCACAATGAATGTATTGCCAAAAAGATAACAAAACATGCACAGCTACATTAAACTTGTATATGCTTATTTACATTCATAAATACATTTTATATATTTATACCTAAAAGTTAAATGTATATATATTTATAATACAATAATTTAAATATAAATAATATAATTTATAGAAACATAATTATTGTGGGATGGTGTATAGAACCTGTTCAGTCTGCTGTCCAAATGCTAACTATTGAAAGCTAACTTGAAGATCCTCCCATACTCCCCTTCACTTTATAGTTCCCGTGCTTTAAATCAAGATTGGACTGCTAGGCCAATATTCCTATATAGGACAATTTCAAATAGGAATGTGCTGTGTTAAATTATTTCCACAGAAGACAACAAATGATTAAATCAATTTTCTCCTTTTTGACAGACATCTTCAAAAGCTATGTAATTTTCAAATATTTCATGGAGGAAAGAAAGAGCATAGAGGGAAGCAAAGTGATGATCATGGAGGTTATAGCCCTTCCACAATCCTCTCTTAGTTCTCCCATTGTAGAACAATGGAAGGTGGTGGTCAATTATCAGGAAGATAATAGCCTTCTATAGATCTCTTGAATCCTTCGTCCTTTTCTGAGTGTAGCATTAGGGTAGAGTCTGGATGAGGATTGGAAAAGTTGTATCCTTCCACATCACATCTCACTCTCAGATCCCCACACCTACCACATGCAATCACTTGATTGGGGGAGCCTAGCAATGATAGGCTATAGCCTTCTATGGCTCCTTCTCTACCAATGCCATCTTTGAGGTCAGTCAAGCAAAGAGGATTGTTCCCTCTGATAGCTGGTATGTGATGATGTAGACCAGTGTGGTCCAACCTTTAGTTACCTAAGGGACAATCAAACAGTATAGGAATGTGAGGGCCAGAGACATGTTAAATGTTAAAGCAAAATATTTTTCCAGTAAGAAGGGCAAAGGGCCAACAAAAATGAATTGGTGGGCTACATGTGGATCACACTGATGTAGACATTGTACATAGCACAATGGCTATCAGCACAATCCTGAAATAATGCTGTTTACTAGGGTGCCCCCATCTCCCCACCTTTGTGTGTGTGTGTAGGATGAAGGTAAGGCTGGTTTGGTCAGAGTAGTCCTTCAGTTTATAGTGGAATAGGAGGGGACAAGAAAGGGGTTTGGGAAAGCTCAGGGTGTTTGGATATCTGAGAGGAACCTTTCTCATCTGTCCCCTTGAGCCTTTAGATATTCTTTCCTTCCCTGCCTTCAGATGCAAAATTGTGCTCAGACAGGCCTTCAAATGAAGAACTGTCTACAATAAAGTAGAAAGTTTTTAAGATCACATCAGGGGGAGCTGTGATTTTTGGCTTTCAATATGTTTTAATGAATTTTAATTATGATTTTTAAATACTGTTATGTTTAATTGTGTTTTAATATTTGCATATTTGTTAATTGTGTGGTAATGCTCTTAATATAAGCCACTTTGAGTCTCCTTTGGAAGAGATAAAGTGAGGTATAAATAAACATCATAGCAACAACAACATAAGACTCTCCTAGAATCACTGCATATCCAATTCAGAAATATACATATTAAAAATGTGGATCTTTCTTAGGGTCTTAATTTGATTCAGAGATTAAAAAATAGCAAAATTAATTAATTTATTAACACACTGATGCGCCCAATTTTTCTCAGTTGCGTTCAGAATATTCAGAATTCTGCAATCATAAATAATAATGCAGCTGTCTATGATTTTTAGACCTATGCTCCTATAGATTTGCTTTGTAATCTCAATGCTAGGAATCCTACCTGTGCACATGTTCTATGTCTAAATGGAAGGAAATTAACCATTCTTTCACTGCCTCCAACAGAAGAGATCTAATAGGAAGATGAGGAGGGGGACTATAATTAAGAGAGAAAAAACTGCTTTTCTTAACTAGATCGCATACAATGGTGTAGGCAGAATCAACAAAATCAACAGAATCTAGAAAATCTTATTATTATTGTTGTTGTTGTTGTTGTTGTTGTTATTATTATTATTATTTCTTGTTTTTCAAGGGAAAGTAGAAAAGACTATTTTGACAATCACTGTTTTCTACGTATTTGATGAGTGGGGAAGCATTGCCTGATCAGGCACCTCCTGCACTGCTATCTCTCCATGTGAGGCCCTTGCCTCATTCCTGACTGACTCTTCTCTTGATTGATCATAATTAGGTTTCTCAACAGTCTGTCCAAAAGTAAATCTCAGCTTCTTGCAGCCACCTAGAGAGTTCGGGATTCATTTGTGTGGTATTATCAAGGCTGGCAGGTGTTTATTTAGAGGTGTCACATTGGGCTCCTAGGCAGCACAGTGGCATCATTTACTTGCAGCATCTTTTAGTGTTTCACCCTGTTGTTTCCAGGCTTAGACTTCCAAGGCAAAACCTCCTTGTACAGGCGTGCCTGATTTGTACATTGTCAAAATGATTGCATAAACATAAGTCACAAACCCTTCATTATGGAAAGGCTACCTTTGCTGTCACAGTGAAGATTGTAAGAATATCCTTGGTACTCAGAATCATTTAATACTATATTTATGTGTGTTTAGTTCCATATCTAAAGCATGAAGTTGATCACGACGTGCCCATTTTGAATGACCCAAGCTTAGACTGTGTTTTGAATGAACCAACAGAGATTTCACATTCTGCTCTCAGGCAATGAATGCTTCCTCTGGAGACTGAATCTGCCAGTGGCTCATAAAGGCAATGGATGCTGAATTTCTGTCTTTTCCCATCCTTCCAAAAATATGAAAAAAGCTCTATTAAAACAGATGATGAAAGGCATGGAAATTTTTGATGATGTATGCCTGTCAACACTCATCAGTTTTGCACATATTTCTTCACAAGCCATGTTTACTCCTTGGGAATTACCAACTGAGGTAGAGATTTAGACTGAAGCACAATGGGATGAAAGTCTGTCATATTCTCAAGCTGAGAAATTCTGTTTCTCAGGCTCAGATATTTTCCATTGCTTTTTTCACTCAGTTGCTAGAGAGTGAAGGGTGGTATATAAAATAAATAAATAAATAAAATAAATATTCAGGAAAACCAAGAAATTTCAGATTATTTCAGGGTATTAAATATATACATCAATTTTCTGTGTGCTTAATTCTTTCTTATAAACAATTCAGAATCACTTCCACTCTTATTATGATATAGGATGCGTATCACTTACCTGAAATGCTTTGAACCAGAAGTATTTTGGACTCCCCCCCCCCCCCCGATTAGGAAATATCTGTATTTACATATACGTACATAATGTGATGTCTTGGAAGTGGGACCCAACTATAATACTTTATGCACATATCCTGAGGCTACTTTTATACAATGTTTTAAATAATTTTGTGCATGGAACAAAATTGGTCTAAACTGAACCATCAGAAATCAATGGTGTCAAAATCTCAGCCACCCATGTAGAGGATTTTGGAGTATTTCAGATTTTGGAATTCTGGATAAGTGATGCTCAATCTGTATTTAAAATGCAGATACTCTAGCACATGTGCATAGTTATTAATTTGCATTTTTGCAGTTAGTATATCTTTTTTTTTACATATTTACTGAGCATGATATAAATCAGCTGTATATTTTGTCAGGAACTGGGATGAGGGCAGATAATTTTTTAAATCTCCAGACAGCTTACTAGAGCCAAGAAACAAAAAGTAAACCCTAGATAATTTTCCCTCCATATAGGAACACCACAGGTAGAATCAAGGTCCGGAACCCCTAGCAGGAATTACCTTAAAGCTTTTGCCATGCTAATCAGGGTGATTACAAAATCTTTACAGATAACATGCAGGTTAGTACTTCTATTGTAATAAATAATCTGAAGACAGCATTTCAGCTCATTATTTTCACCAAGTTTTGTCTGTTAGTAGAGGTGCTATATATTTGCTGACGCTGCACACTATTTCTGCCTGCTGTTAGTCAGATGAAAGATACTGGAGGCGAAATGCTGGATCTACTGCTTCTTTGAAGAGCTGGTTGTTGTTACTCCATGATGGCTTATAGCCCTGCCTGGGGAAAATATGAAGTGGAGACTTTCATGGATTGTTTTGCACAGGCTGGTATTACAGCATAGTGGGATGCCAGTTACTACAATTCAGGTTTTTTCGTACTCTACTTTTGACTGCCATTTCAAAAACACAATTAATTGGAAAGGAGTTCATCTTCTCTATGGTCCTAGCATCACCATGGCACATCGTACAAGAGAGAATTTAGTCATTGTGTGTTCCAGAGGTCAATGGGGACATGTTCCAAAATGAGAATTTATTTTGCATATCAAGTCAACATTCTGTACATAATGATGAAAAAATAGGATTTCTTATAAGTAATTATTTTGGTTTATTTATATATTTAAAAAGGCATAGTGAGTAACCTGCTTGCACACCATTGCCATCTATTTTATACTGGTAAATGCTGTTCAAAGACTTTCTCAAGCTCTGCCCACTTATGTGGTTCACTGTTTTTCTTTTCCCATTTCACAGTGGACAAAGTACCAACCTTGATGCAATTAGTTACCATAATATATGCAGTAATGATCTTGCTTTTGTAGCTAAGCCAGGGATCGCTCCTACCGAACAAAGTGTTGTAATTTCTAAAAATAAACTGGCCATCATGTTTGTGATAATCTCACATTACATGATTTGATTTGTGCTATTGATCTGGGATACTATGTTACACAAATTTTAATATGAAGTGACTGGATAGTGCTAGTGAATAATGGATAGGTTAGCAGTACTATGATATGACCCAGGCGGTTGTCACTGCTTTTTCTCTTTTTCTCTTCACTATTATGAAGAATTCAGAGCTCGATTCTGAGACTGTTATAAGGAGGACAACAGTGAGAACCTATATTTCACTCAGAAGCACTTGATGTGTTCAATGGGACTATAGCCTAGACTGCAGATGGTCAAGGTGTCCAATATACAATAGATAGAAGAAATTGTGTAGGCATAGCTTGCTGTAGTATCCTAACATTTCACAGATTCTCAGGTTTTCTCTGGCATTCATTTGAGATGTTTGCCATTCGTAGGAGACACAATTTTACCCTATCATTGTATATTCAGTCAGCCCTCCAGATTCACTGAAGATAGGGACACATGACCCCCAAACAAATGAAAATCCAAGTATAAAATGTGCTATTTCTTTTTACCTTAGAGAACACATCTCTAAGAACCTTTAGATCCTCCAGCATGACTCGATGCTCAACTTCTGCCAGATTTTGATCATGGAATCACACTAAAGAACCTAAAAATTCTTAGAAAGACATTCTCTCTAGCAATCTCTAGGTCCTCCAGCAAGACTTTATGGTCAATTTCTGGGGGGGGGGGGGGAGATTCCTAGAGAGAACATTTTAATCAGATTCATAAATAATCAGATCTACAAAACTCAAACCCACAAACACATGTAATGGGACTTGAGTACCCACAGGTTATGATATCTGTAAGGGTACCTGGAACCAAAACCCAGCAGATACCAAGACGTCCTGGAACCAAATCTTTAAAGATTACCCAAAGAGTTGGACAAAGTCAAAGCCTCATCTTTCAAAGACTTCAAGAATAGAGAAACCAAGATACTACAGCCACCCCATCTATATCTCAGAGTTAATTCCCAAAGAGTGGAGCACTAGTTTCCAAAGGAAACTGTAGAGTGATTTTATGATATGAATGTTCAGTTGAACAGTTCATTGTGGACTCCCTGCCTGTTTGACTACCTTTTAAAATAAAACCTGTCTCAATATTCTGTAAACTGTGGAAGAAAAGAAAAATAAAGAGAAAAATATCAAAGTAGAGAGACAATGGCTGGATTTACTTTCAAAAAACTAGAGAGGGGCCTAAAGAAGAAAACTAGACAAGACACAGAAATTCCTAGTTGTTTATTTGTGCTATTTTATTTTTATGGTTAAGGATGAAAAGAGACTGGGATTTTTTTTTGTTTTGTATACGAGAACTCAGGTGCCTTTGGATTATTCTTTGTATTGGGAAGAACTGTCATTTGGTGTTGCACTTCAGGCATCAAAATGTCTTGGGCACCTTTGATAAGGAGTCAATGAGCTGAGGCTCCCAATGGCAATTTGGATGTTTCTGATCTGCAGAGTTTCATTTCTGCAGTTTATTCTACCAGAGATTTTTTTTTTGCTTACAATATATCCTTTATGGCACTACTTTTTTTTTGGAAAGGTCATGTTGTTATTGTTTGTTATATTACAATGTAGAAATAAAAAGAAATGGGAACAAAAAGGCTAAAAGCAATTGTATTCCTTTCTTACTAGATCCTGTGGGAACAAGCTTTTCTGTTATGCCAGTGAAGTAAACAAATATCCCTAACGTATTAAAAAGCATCTTTGATAAACACATTTATATTTAATACTACATTAAGATTGTCCAAATTGAATATAACTGGGTTTTTTTCCCTATAAAGCTATCATCTTTGTCAACCTCATGTGAGTAGTCCCACTGTTTTTAAAGTCAAAGCATTATTCACAGCGTGGCAGCATCAGAGCCTTATGTTGTAATAGAATGGATTTTCCCCTCTTTGTACAAATGGGTCTGACACATTCCCCAGAGATCTCTAATACCAAAGTTTACGGCTACTTCCCCTTGACACAAGATTGCAATCTAATTGGCTATGTGAGTGGTTCCCATGTAGAAGACTTTAACACTCCTCCAGAATAGGAACTTGTACAAATCCTATTAATTTAAATAATGGTGGAACAGAAGAATTTATTGATGGATGTGCTCAGTACGTCCATGGAAAGAACTGAAGTGTGAACACAGAACTGAGGTGTGCTAAACCACATGTATTCCTCCTCTAGTCATTTTTGACCTGAAATTGTCCAATTGCATCCTGAGAAGCCATTAGGTGGGTGAGGCATTGGCCATTTTGTGCTATTTTCAGGAGGCAAGGGCCTGTTTCAAACTTGGGAGAACTTCTTTGAAAACTAAGTGAATGGCAGATATGGGATGGATACATCCCCCCCCCCCACAAAGTTCTGGGGGTTGGTATATTCTGTGACCTCTTATATTTAAGCTTATATTTAATAATATCAGTATTCTGTCGTTCCTAAATGGAATTAGGTTAGAAGAAAAACTTTCCTCAAATTTTCCTCATACCTGGGTCCCTCTTTAGAGGAATGCAAATTCTTTAATTTTATTACCTAATCCTGGCTGGATTTTATAAATCTTGTATGTTCATCCATGTTGACATGTTTCTGACACTGGAACTGTTCCAGAAAAAAAAATCCACAGTGAGTAAACCATCAATTACTGAACATGTCTGCAAAGCTTTCCCCTGATATTTAGCCACTGCAAATGTGGAGAGCTGACAATTAAGTTCTCTCTCATCTTTCCTTTGGTGCAAATGACACATTGGATGGATCTAGACTAAGTTTATTGCCCATAGTTATCAGTCAGATCAATAGAATTTAGTCATGGCTAACTTTTCATATTTTTTCAATGGCATCTAATGATCTTACTCTTAATATAAGCCAACGACTTGCAAGAAGCAGAAAGAATGTGTGAAGATACCAAAGAGTCTACTGGGACTTTAAAAATTCACATGTTATATTTGATATCAGCTTTCATATACTGTAACCTAGTCCACCTAAGGTAGACTGGGATCCACAAAAATTGACATCAAATAAAAGTAGTTTCATGGTTTCACAAGAACCTTCTTTTGCTGCTGAATACTAGCCATATCCCCCCACACAAAGAGTGTGTGTCCCATATGATTTCTATCTATATGAATACTATGTTGAACAAAAAAAAACCCTGTTCAAAACCAAGAACAAGCCACGAGAATAAAGACAAAAATCCACCCAGAGGAAAAGTATTGTTATCATACATCAAGGGAACCACTGACCGCATAGTAAAGCTGATGAAGAAATAAAATACAATGTACAAACTATCTACAGACCCACTAAAAAATCCAACAAATGCTATGTTCAGCAAAGGACAAGAGGAATCCTCTCACCTCTGCAGGAGTCTACTGTATACCATGCAGCTTTGACACGTCTACATAAAGACCACCAAATGCAGCACCCAAACACAAATTAAGGAACATGAAAAGCACTGCAGACTAGCCCAGCCAGAGAAGTCAGCCATAGCAGAGCACTTGATGAACCAAACTGGATACAGAATATTATTTGAGAACACAGAAATGCTGGACCATTCTAACAACAACTGTGTCAGACTACAATTCAACAAAAAGGACAATTTCAACAAAAAGGAGGAAACCATGAAAATGCACAAAATCTGGCTACCAGTATTATTAAAAAAAACCCTCTAGAATCAGAATATTAAATAAAGTGCAACACTAAAAAAAACAAGGGAATTCCAGACAGGAAACAATCAGGGCCGGCAAACACCTCCCAACAAAGGATTTCCCCAGGCAGGAAGCAGCCAGGCTTTGAAGTTGCAAGGCTATTCAATGATAATCAAGGTGGCCAACTGTAACATTCAGACTTGCCTCAAACAAACAAAAGTTCTTTCTCCCACCTGAACATTCCACAGATATATAAACCTCACTTGCCTAGTTTCCAACAGACCTCATAAACTCTGGGGATGCCTGCCATAGATGTGAGCAAAACGTCAGGAGAGAATGCAACCCAATGATTCCGGCCATGAAACCATCAAACAACACAGAAAAAAAGATAAAAGGTAAAGGTTTCCCCTGACGTTAAGTCCAGTCATGTCTGACTCTGGGGGTTGGTGCTCATCTCCATTTCTAAGCCGAAGAGCCGGTGTTGTCCGTAGACACCTCCAAGGTCATGTGGCCGGCATGACTGCATGGAGCGCCATTACTTTCCCGCCCAAGCGGTACCTATTGATCTACTCACATTGGCATGTTTTTGAACTGCTCCTGGGGTTTGAACCTGGGACCTTTCGGTCTCCAACTCAGTGCTTTAACGCACTTCGCCACCGGGGCTCAAAAACCCCTGATATTTGGCAACAAAACTACTGGGTGGAAAAACCCTGAAAAAAAACACTTGCTTTTCTGCTTCTCCAAAAGCAGTGCAGTCTAACTCGCGGCCCACGGGCCTCACGCAGCTCACCAATTCATTTTTGTTGGCCCTTGCCCTTCTTACTGGAAAAAAATATTTTAATTTAACATTTGGAAAAAAATTGTTTACCCTTCTTACTGCTTTAAGTTTTTAAGACACGACCATATTGAAGTCTCATATTCCTATACTAAAGTTTGATTGGCCCTCGTGTAACTAAAGGTTGGACCACACTGTCCTAAACAATGGAAAACCTCGGAGTACTTGACACTTGACAGTATCTTTATGCAAAAATCAGAACATTTCTGAATATTTTGGCCACAAATCTGCATCTCCATGGTGTCGTTTTGGTCCATAGAGGAAGGCAGCAGTCAAACAAGGATATTACGAAATAAATAAATAAATAAATAAATAAATAAATAAATAACATGAAAAGTATTGGGTAAAACTCTGCAAAGTGGCCTTTTTCTCTTTCCCTTCCCTCCCCTCAACTGTGAAATGGGAAAAGGAAAGCAACTACAACTATGAAATGTTACTGCTGATCTAGATGAGCAGCCTGGACCTCACATTGCTTAAACCACTGGGATCTAAACATAACCAAATGGTGTTATCCTGCTAAAGTTTTCTCTACAAAAGATTATTTGGGCTGGGTCACATCATATATATTTTTTTTAAAAATGTCCTGCTAAGTTAGACTTGTAGATGGACAAGACATGAGCCACAAATGTGGTGGGATGAATATGGAAGGGTAGCAGCTGAACACTGTCCTGCACCAACAGAGGTTATTCAACTGTAGCATTCCCCCGCCCCCACCCTGTTTTTAAATAATTACTTGCAGTTTATCTGTAAGAAAAAAGGCGAGAAAAGAACTGACGCTGGCTCCAAATACCTTTTGCACAGAATGCATCATTTGCACCTTAAAGAGGGATTCTGTCTATTCTGGTTAGTCTGTTCTTTAATTATCCTTATGAAAGCTAGGATGAATCTCCCTAAGGCTTTAGTCCCTTTCTAACTGACTGCTTTTAACTCAGAGATAGGGAAGACAAGCAGACTAATTTAAAGCCCTTAATTTTGCAGCTTGCACATCTGGGTGAGATTCCAGTCATCTCTTGTTTACTGTGACTAGCATTTATTTTGGGGTAAGAAGAAATGTGAAGCTTCCTTTTCTGCCATATGGAAAGTGTAAGTAAGTAGAAGTGAATTTGCAACCCCCTCTATCCAAAAACAGCCTCTAAATATGAGATTGATATCTAAAAGTCAAACGAGAAAAAGTAAAGATTAGTATTTATGAGATCAAGATGTTCCCTTTTTGGGTTCTGGAATAAAGGAGGATAATTTTTGTTTATTTGTGCTCAGTCTTTTAAAGACAGTCTTGTCTGTGGCACAAGAAAGAGGCACATGAACCATGAAAATGCTCACTCCTTTCTTTAATTCATGGACTCGCTTCCATGGCTTGGGTCTTTTGTTTTGGTCTACTCCTCCCAGAATCCCAGCCAGGATAGTCAATGTGGGATTCTGAGAACAATGGTCCAAGGAAGATTTTCCCCTAAATACAGCTCTTTCAGCAGAACAACTCAGAGTTTCTGATCATGCAATGAAAGGAGGGCATGCAATACGGAAACACTTACATTTATGGATTCCTCTGCTATTGGTAAGTGGATATATTGCTCTAACACATTTAAACTAACTGTCCACTGCAAAGATATGAAATACCTCAGCTAGTTTTTTTAAAAATCTTGTTGGATCCTATTCTATTTTGTCCCATTAATTGGTGAAGGAACAGTATCCTCGAGTGCACCTCACTCAGGCAGCAAGACAGTTTTGGGCAGTCTTTTTGGTGGAATAAAGAAACTCTTATTTTCTAACACTGTGAAACCCACTCTGACCACACTGCATCTGCTGCCCTTGAAGCAACTGCGTCTCTCTGTTTAATAACAGGGATGGTCCTGTTTTGCCAACATATCATTTCTGCTCTTACAGGACTTTATTAAATGTATTTTACTGATAAAAGTGTGGGGCTTTTAGGTTTAGCTGCCAGAAATCTCATACACTGCAGCAGTCTGGATGTTGAGGCACTAGTACTCTGTTATTTTATTTCTCTTAAAAATAACTGTTCTCATCCAGGAAACTTAAATGCCCTTGAAAGCAATATAACAAGTTAGAAATATAATTGAACTGAATCTAGCTGTCTCCAGAAAGTCTTTCATGGCCATCTCCACAGTGGATCATTTTGTGAGCTTTTATGTTCTCATAGAGGTTCGATGGTCCCTGGCAGCTAATAGAAATATCTATCTATCTATCTCTCTCTCTAAAGAGCAAACCTGAACCTCTTCATACTTCATGAATTGTATTTCCCAGTACTCATGGGCTCAGTTGTCAGTGGTGTTCTTTCTCCTCCCTTCCCTCCTGTGTTTGTGTATTAAAGTTGGAGGGTTAGACAGCCAACATGGTGTGGTGGTTCAAGTGTTGCACTGGAAATCCAGAAGACCAGTTTGAATCTTCACTCAGCCATGGAGACAGTCTATGCAACCTTGGGCAAGTCATTCTCTCTCAGTTTTAGAATAAATATTGCCAAGAAAACTCTGTAATGGGGTTGCCATAAATCTAAGTCAGCTTGAGCGCACTTACAAAAACAACTACTACTACTACATAGGTTGTCAGGCATCCAAAAGGGTTTGCAAGGATCTGCACCAGGTTGTCTTCATCATGACACAGGATTTAAGACCCTTATAGTACAAACTAGCAAAACTTATTTTCTATTTGTGATGTCCTTTTGAGAGAGAGAGAGAACTTAGAAGTACAGTAAACCCTTTCTATTATTTACCATGAGTGAAACAGTCCACCTAGCATTTTTTATTTTTACTTTGGTTTTTCTCTAGTTTGTGGGGTCATGCATAAATTACTTTATTTGGTTGTGCAATTTTATATAGTTCTATAATTTATATGTCACCATTGGGCATTCTAATTTGTACTGATAATCATAAGCTTCCCTCTGACAGTAAATGCCAGAAAGAACAGTTGTCAAGTATATAAAATAAACAAAATCTACTAACCAATAACACTGTTAACAACTACAGCTAATATTAAATGGAGGTCAGGTATGGTGAGTGTTTAGAAAGAAGACAGTTTATAACTTCTGGCTTTTAGTATAATCTTCCAAATCAGGATTTCAGAAACATATTGGATGGAGAAAAACATGTATCTCTTGAGGCACAAAAATATGATTCATTAATGGCCTCAAAAATGCTTAGAAGAAACATCAACACAGCAAGGTATTTGAAAGCTTCTTTGTTTCTGGAAAAGGAAGGGAGGGTAGATAGTACAGACATGAGAGCACTGGAGAATGACTGAGGGAATCAGTGTTAATGAATATTTTATCATAATTGTCTATAATAAATGCATTTTTCCTCCAGACAAAGTTGTCATCAAGTTATAGCAACTAATCACATATCTGTCCTTTCTTTTCAACTGAAAAGTCTACTATAATGAGGGTTTTTAAAACTGGGCATATTACTGGGCCTTGGACATTTTTTCTCTCAAAATTTTCTAGGTTCTATCATACAACTGGAAGTGGCTCATTGCCAAAGGATTTTGGCAAGAGATTCAGAGTTAGACTCATCTTCCCTACTCAGCAGCAACAACGATAGCTTCACTGCATAACCTACAAAAATATGGGCTCACTCAGAATTTAGTTTGAATTATGTAAAAGTAGTTTGAAACGGGTCACTCACAGCATACTTCCCTTGTTTTTTCAACAAATCATAAGCACTAGCAGCAGAGAATCATGTATGATATCTGTAGCAATGTAAGATCTGATGTATCAAAACTTTTTCTTTTACTTAACTCAGGACCAATTCAAGATTATTCTGGTGCCTAGGGAAGGGCTTCACAATCATGTCCCACTCACAATTTTAAAATGACAATTGTTTATTAATTGATTGCTAAGGATGTTCTTTGGCTGGCTTTAACAACTGTAGTTTAGGGTAAATGGTTCAACTTCTTCGCTCAAATAATTAAGATTTAAGTGATAATGTTTTGTAACAAGGCATATTGTCTAAGAACAAGAGTTTGAGAATCTCAAACTCTTGAGAAGGTAGACATTAGCAGAACAAAGAGAATGGTAGTCATAGAAGAAAGTTATCAGGAGATGCACCTTCATTGTATTTGTGCTAAAAAAGAGAATTAACTGGGTCCTAGAGCAAATAAAGCCTGAACTATATCTAGAAACCAAGATGACTAAACTGAGACAATCATACTTTAGACACCCAGTGTTGGTGAGAGAGTGCCCTACTTATCACTCACAAGCAGTCCATTTAATGCCAAGATCCAGCTGTTTATAGAGAATATGCAATATTAAATTGCATGAATTGTGATCATCTGAGAAAAATGTTTGTTATACGGTTAAACTAAACCCATCCTTAAACTGTTCCACCTATCTCTGGGTCACTGACTCCACTGTGAAAGGCCAGAGGTACTGTGGGTTAGTGAGGTGTAGCTGCATTATAGAAATTAATAAAAATATGTCAGTGGGCAGCTTAAAAAATTCTGGAAGCAGCAATTATCGCTTGGCTTTTCAATCTAGGTGAAAAGATAGTCCACTATTTTGGGGCAATTAGTGCAAAAGTCATGATGAGCATGTGAGTATACATAGATGCAAAAAGTGGGACTCAATATTAGGGAGACATGGAAGGGAAATTTAATCATTTCCTTTTCTGCTGCAGGCCTGTTGGAAATACATCCTCTTAAAAATATTAGTAATGGGACAAATCCTCCAGTGTCTCAGTAAGTGATTCTGCCCACTCCTCTAAAAATAGTTTCAGAAAGAAATTTTCCTAAGGAAGTTAAGAAAGAGTTAATAAAAGATTTAATAAATGTAAAACTCCAACAAAATGGATATCTGTGTATATTAGCTGTGTTTATATCCAAAAGTATATCCAGTATTACTTGCATTTAGTGTATATCTAAACATAGGTCTATACTACACATGGACACTTTCCATGTGAGCTAATCCCATGATTTTTTCAGGTTCCAACTCAAGATAGCAGAGGCCCTCTAATTCAGACATATCACCCTTCATGCACAGAAGGTTGCAAACTACAATAATGGGTAATAGGACTAACGTATGCTTCTTCTCCATATAGTGCATATACATACTCATCAGTAAGGATTGAATAGAGATATCATAGACTCAGGATTCTAAGTATAGTTAAAACAGAACTTGAATGCACTATGTATAACGTAGAGGTATGCGTGAAAAATTTTCCTTTGTTTCCTTTGTGCTGTCATTTCATTTCAACTGTTCATCTACATGAAACAACAGATGACATTTTCATACAAATCGACAGGTGACACAATATTGAAAGCGGCACAGTCATCGTGCTGTCTTTTATTTTCAGCCACATGACCTCCGTGCCTGCAATTCACTTCCGAAAAAGTGTCAGAAAAGGAGGCGGGGAGGAGGTGATCCTTGGCCAATCGGAGGCCAAGGAATCACTGAAGTGGGCTGGGCAGGGAACACAGGGAGTGTATATAAGGGAAGGACTACACCCAAAAGAGACATTGCTGCCGCTGCTGGATACTGGGGCTGGTTGGGTTGCACTGCTGCTGTGCTGTTGCTGTGTCTCTTGGGCTTGCCTTGGCTTTTTTGTGCCTTGCTTCCAGTGAGGGCACTTCTGAGACTACTGGGAGATTTGGGGTTTTGGGACTGGCTGCTGCTTGCCTCATTTTCTTTAAAAAATCCTTTCCTTATTAGGTTTTCTTTCCCCTATTCATTTATCTCACTGGCTCAGTTGCATGCTTGCTTCTTCTGCCTTTGTCCCCCTCTTACTTTGGAGTTTTATTTTACATTTTTAAAAGCAAATACATTTTTGGGGTTTACTTTGTAATGCCCAACCCTTAAGTGCACTGCTCTGCTTTGCCTTGCTGGGGCACAGTGCTTGCCCTTCCCTTATTTTAAAAATTCTTCAACTTAATACTAATTAAACAATATCAGGAAAGAGAGCCGAGCTAGCTGGGAGGAAAAGGGAACACTTTTATAAGGGATTTTATTTCTAAAAAGGAAAAAAAATTGCTAGAAATCTGGGGAAGACGCAAATGTTTTAAAAGTTGATGGGCTAAAAGGGGTTGATATGCCCTCTGTGTGAGCCTCTGAAGCCCTCCCATTGCTGCCAATGGCACCAAAATTTTCATTTTTTTTCATTAGCAAGATGAAAATTCTGTTTGTATAGGTGCCCCATTTTGTTAGCGGAAACAAATATGAAAATGAGATGGCACGAATGAAACTACACAAAACAAATAGCAATTCCATACAAATGCACAACACTAATATAATATTTTAACACACTTCGCCCCGATGGCGAAGTGTGTTAAAGAACTGAGCTGCTGAACTTGTGGACCGAAAGGTTCAAACCCCGGGAGCAGCGTGAGCACCCGCTGTTAGCTCCAGCTTCTGCCAACCTAGCAGCTCGAAAACATGCCAATGTGAGTAGATCAATAGGTACTGCTCCAGCGGGAAGGTAACAGCTCTCCATGCAGTCATGCTGGCCACATGACCTTGGAGGTGTCTACGGACAACGCCGGCTCTTTGGCTTAGAAATGGAGATGAGCACCAACCCCCAGAGTCAGACATGACTGGACTTAACGTATGGGGAAAACCTTTACCTTCTATATATATAAAAGAGTGATGGCATCACGGCGATGCACAAAACAACAAATCTACAGGCCCCCCAAACTCGAAAATTGGCAACGCAATCCATCATCCCCGCCTCCAGTACGAAACAACAAAATATCACACAAACAACAATCACAGGGCCAAAAACCACAACAGACCATGTGCGCCTGCGCCAACACACAATCCTAGAAACGCTTCCCCCGCGTGCGCACACACACATTCCCCTCGCCCACACGCTCAACTTCTCCCTCCTCCGGCACCTCCTCCTCACCAATCCTTCCCTCCACCACCTTCCCCCCAACGGAACACTCTATCCTCCTCCTTCTCTCCAGGCCTCCGAGGTAAAAAAACCGAAAAACGGAGAGCCTCCATTCAGCGGCTTCTTCGTCAGCCACCTTTTCCTCTTCCAGACACTATGGCTTCCTTTCTCTCCCCCTCTCTCCTTCCTCCGCCTACCTCCCGATTCGAGGCGAGATTCCTGAGGGAAGAAGGGAAGAACCACCACCAGCAGCACCTTCCGCCTCAAAATCATTTTCTTCTCCCTTTTCTCCGCACACCCCCTCCCTCTCTCCCTTCCTTCTGCCTTACTGTCTTCCTTTTAGTACTCCTTTCCAAAACTTTCAAATGTTCTCAACTGCTGTGAATCTCAAAGGCTCCTTTAAGAGCCAGCCTCTATTCTGGGGAAACTACAGTTCCCATCATGCTTTGCCATGCCTCTTCCCCAATGGCAGGGAGAGTTTACAACGTTTCCTTAGCTACTGGATGGAAAACTTCCATTCTTCCTCCTTTGGTTATACAACAGACAACCTTGGGTTATACAAAACCAGCACCTCGTGGCTCAAGTGACTTCACTCCAATCGATATTAAATAACAATCATAAAACAATACATTAATCAGTCAATAAATAGGCAATATACTTTCCTCCTGTTTTTCTCCCAACAGTTTCCAAAAAGCGAACCTCTGAGGATGTGCAAAGTTTCTTTTCTCTGCCATTCTGTTCTCTCTATTGTGTATAAGGGGTGGCTTTTAAATACCCCATAATATTATAATGCTATCATAATAATAAGGCTTTTTAATACTCCATACTATAATAATAATAATAATAATAATAATAATAATAATAATAATAATAATAACACTTAACCATCAGATTAATTACCATTGGATGACCTTACAACTTCAAACCCTGCCTGCTTCCTACTTAGGGGAATCCTTTCTTGGGAGGAATAATAATAATAATAATAATAATCCTTTGGAATATAATAATAATATTACATCATAATAATAAACCTTTTAAATATAATAATATTACATAGTAATAATGAAAATAAACCTTTCAAATATAATAATAATATTAAATCATAATAATAAACCTTTGGAATATAATAATAATAATAATAATAATATAATATAATATAATATAATATAATATAATATAATATAATATAATATAATATAATACAGCAGGTTGTATACACACACACACACACACTGGTATATATGGATAACCCATACTCACCATACACCATATATAGGTGTGGGATACATACATATATGGAATACATATAGGCAACTTCAGATTATTTCTATATGAGAAACAATCTATATACATATACACACATTTGTATATGGATACAACGTACAACAGATGCTCAACGTACAACATATGACTACTTCCTACCAAGGGCAACCCTTTGTTACCCAGCTTAAATACAATTGAATATCCTTTCACCTTCTAACCCTCGCTCCTTCCTACCTAAGCTAAACCTTTCTTGACCACTTTTAATACCATTCAATACCTTTACACCATCAAACCGTACTTCCTTCAGACTTTAACTACTAATGGACTTACTGGAAGTTCACTAGACATGATGTGAGCTCAAGATCACACACAATCTTATCCATTCTCTACATATATACAACCATAACACATATACCACGACTTCCTCATTACTTTATTTTCAACACCACCACACTCCTCCACATCAAGAGGTAAAGAACAACACTCTGAAAACAGATGAATTCCACACAAGAAACAAACACAGCCACCTAACACATCCCAACAAACGATTCCCCCATTCAGGAATCACCCAGGCTTTGAGGCTGAAAGGCCATTACATGCCAATCATTCCAGCTAATTGAACCATTCATACTTCCGTCCAAACGACAAAAAAAAAAAAAGGAATAACCACAAATACTGCATATTCACAACCTTTTGGAAATGACATATACCAACTACCACCAATTGCTCAATACTTTATTTCCCATATCACCAGGCTTCGCCACAGCAACGCGTGGCCGGGCATAGCTAGTTTTAATATAATATATAAATCTGAAATTTTGGTTTGAATCTACCTTAGAATTCATGGCCAAATGTAAGTACTATACATAAACTCTTATTGAAAAAGAACCAATCTCTGAGTGAAGTGGTGAAATGCGAGATTCAGGAAATCCTAAAGGAAGCACCACCACCGTGCCTAATATGACCATTTTATGAAATGATCCTTAACTTATCCACAGGTCAATTTTGGTTCAAAAACCTTCCCTCAACTTATGAGGTCACACAATCTCACTAAATTTCCCATTATTGGAATTCAGACATTAACATCAAATTTTCATCCCCAAATTCAAATAATGAAAATGTGACTGTAAACTTTGGGTGTTCATACATCCTATTGAAGAGGATTTTTCTTGATTGATTATGTATATAAAGATCATTTACTCATTATGAGCTATCAAACATGAAAGAACAGATGGTTGATGATCAAAGTGAAATAGGAATGACTACTATGAATTGCTGTCAAATGTTGATGGCTGTATGTAAGTGTTTGTAGTCAGGCCCATAACAGATATAATACTGATGACATTAGATATCTAAGGTGGGAATTTGGGTTTTACACAGAGCTTTGCCTTTCTGCTTTGCAAACTACCAGAATTCCTCAGTTATCATGGCTGTGCTGACTGGAGTACTCTAGGAATTACAGTTAAACATACTAATATCTATTGGTGTCTTTATCCATTATGAATGTGTCTAACGTCTCTTTAAAGTTATCTAGTTATCACTGCTTGTTGAAGAAAATGATGTAATTTGTGCAATGTATGAAAGCATACTCCCTTCTGTCACTGATTTGAACAGCAATTGCCTATTGTGCAATAGACACTACTGTTCATGCTTTATTCCTTTCCATCTGCCTTTGTTTCACCCTGCTCTTGACTGCACAAACACATGGTCTGACAACATGACATTGTGAAATATTTATGGAACATCATTTGCCATATACAGTGAAATTGTGTCTGCAAAGTGTGAGATACTATCAACTGTTAACTTCTTTTGCATTCCCTGGGGTAGTTGGGCATGAAAATGCCATTACTGAATAACAAATAGTCACATTCTGATTTAAGAATTTTGAAAATATTTATGGTTCTATCTAAGCAAGTTCCTACAATGTCTTAGTTTTGCTTGCCATGTTAAATATAATGCACCACCACAACAACACAACCCCTATTTTAAACAACTCAGGCTGAAGATTCATGCTAACAGATATAACAGGAAGTTCTGTTGATAGCAACAAGACATCTGAATCACCATGTTTAAGATTGCATTGTCAGTTCTTTTGTTTACTCTTATTTTCCCCTCAACCTAACCCCCATGTCTATATAAATAAATCCATTTTCTGTTGTTTGTTTCCCAACTTATGGGAAAAGGCAGAATATAAAGCAAGAGATAGATAGATTATCCAGAAATGACTGAGCAGATTGCCACCAAATTTAGAGGGTATGTTTGGAATGACATTCCTTAATATGTAGGCTTTGTGGTGTACACAAAATTCACTTTGAGTTACCTGAGGGCACCCTAGTTTTCATTTATACAGAGTTCTGTGCATAGCAGCTAATCAGGAGAAGCAGGCTTCTTCAAGGACAACAGAGGTTGATGAACAGCATGAGAAATACTTGAAAACCAGAAGAGATAGTTGTCATCGTCCAGAGCATTTGAAAGTAAATAGTTATTAATGGTGGCTATGGCTAATGATTCTTCCAAATAATGTTGGGTACTATAAAAAAAACACCTTATAGTGCTACTGGATCACAGCAGATATTAAATCTTATTGCTCACCTAATATAGTGGTCTATTTCCTGAAAGACAATGACCAGCAAACTTAAACATAAGTTGAGCAATAGGTGTGTTGGGGAGGACATATAATACCTGTCAAACTGGAGGTCACTTGTAAAACTTGAAGTTTTTCAAATAAAATTATTTCTTAGCTTTTATAGCCCTAAATTGGCAAAAATTACCTCTCAAGTACTGTCATGTTTTGGAGCAGTCCATCAAAACCATTTTCTGAATATCGTACTCTGCTCCCACCTTTTCTGGTTATTATGTAATTACCTGGCCTCAGGCAAATCACACTGTGTGTGTGTGTGTGGGGGGGGGGGGGGGTATGTGTTAGGGCTTCTTGAAGCTGAAGTGCAAAACATCTGGCCCCAGTGTTTCTACCTATGTTCTCTGACCTTATTGATTATTTACATCTGTGTTGTACAATGACATTGGGAAAAGCAAAGAAAAAAAACCAAGGACGAGACACAAGGTAAAATGCTACACGGAGGGAGAGCATTTGAGCAAGTCCATGAGTGAGCTGAAGCACTGGCTTCAACCACTTTTAACCCATTAAAAACTGATTTGCAACAACTGAAGAAAGTGGACATAAGAGTATAGGCAGTTCCTGAGTAACAAACATCGAATTACATGTGATAGTTATAAATGGGGATGAGACAACAGGGAGTGAGAGGAAATTTACCCCTAGGAAAGGGAAATTAGCCCTGTAAGAGTTATCATGGGAAAAGCTGTCTCTACTGAACTTTATCACCAATCCTTATTTCCACAACAAGCCAAAGTCCAGTTGTCACAGGGACAGAAAGTGAGGAGAAATCTTCTGAACAGGAGTCCAATCAATCAATCAATAAAATTACTGGAATGTTAGCCATTCCCTATGTGATCCAAAAGTGAAACAAATTAGCTGGAGGAGTTGTTGTTGTTGTTGTTGTTGTTGTTGTTCTTGTTGTGTTTATTTATACCCTGTTTTATACCTGTTCTACAGATATATAAACCTTCCTTGCTTAGTTTTTTCCAATATACCTCACAACCTCTGAGGACACCTGTCATAGATGTGGGCAAAATGTCAGGAGAGGATGCTTCTGGAACATGGCCATACAGCCCAGAAGAATCACTACAACCCTATACCTGTTTGTAAACTGAGGACTGCCTGTATATAGCATCTGAGTCTAGATGACATGTGTGTCAGAGCTGCAGCAAATGATAGTTTCAGCTTCTTAAGTGCAATGATCAATGTGTTATTTGGTATTTATGTGCATCTTTTATTTGGCAAGACTGGGTGGGGGGGGGGATATAGCAGGATATTCTTTAAAGTGGAGAGGAGAATGAGTAGAGAGAAAAATAGTTTCCTAAATTATAATTTCTTCCTCTCTACAGAGGAATGTCTCTTTCATGGATCCTCCCCCATCCACATTTTTCTGCCAAATGAGATTAAAGTCAGGCTGCTGCATCTGCCCTCAGCTAAAATTCCCAACCTCCTGAACTGGCTACTTGTAATTAAAAACTCTCTGCTCACCTTATCCCTCCCATTTCCCAAGCAAAAATCTGAAGCTTGCATTTAATTTTATATGGATATGTGGCAGGGCCGGCCCTAGGTAATTTTCAAGTGTAAGCAAGCAGTATTTTTGCCCCCCCCCCCGACAAACCAATCACTGAAAAATAAAAGGTAGAAGGTAGAGGTGAATAGAACACACACACACAGCACATATGGTCCCTGCATATGTGGAACTCTCTCCCCCAGACTGTGGTGGAGGCACCTTCTTTGGAAGCTTTTAAGCAGAGGCTGGGTGGCCATCTGTCGGGGGTGCTTTGAATGCGATTTCCTGCTCCTTAGCGGGGGGTTGGACTAGATGGCCCATGAGGTCTCTTCCAACTCTACTATTCTATGATTCTATGATTCTATGTGTTTGTGTGTGTGTGTGTGTGTATATATATGTATCTTATATATACATACACATGCACACAATGTGGAAAATTTGTGGCAAGGTAGATAGATAGGTAGGGAGCCATGGCAGAAGAACCTTCCCTGGAGCAAGGCCTAATAATAATAATATTAATCAATCATCCCAACAAAGGATTCCCCCAGGCAGGAAGCAGCCAAGCAATTGAAACATTTATACCTGCCTCCAACAGACAAGAGTTCTTTCTTTCTCCCACCCTGGACTTTCCGCAGATATATAAACCCCACTTGATTAGTTTCCAACCTCTAATGATGCCTGCCATAGATGCAGGCGAAATGTCAGGAGAGAATGCTTCTGGAACATGGCCATATAGCCCAGAAAGCTCACAGCAACCCACTTGTATGTACTGTATTACACAAATGTAATGTGCACCTCAATTTTGGAATAGTCATTTAGGCAAAAAAGGTGTGGCTGAGATTGATGTAAATATGGTAGTTTTCGCCTTCTTACTCAGATAGAAGCTTGAATAGGCCTACAGTAACTAGGCTTTGAAGGTGCCCCAGTGGCAAAGTGCATTAAAGTATTGAGCTGGAGACCAAAAGGTCCCAGGTTCAAACCCTGGGAGCGGCAGGAGCAGCCGCTGTTAGCTCCAGCTCCTGCCAACCTAGCAGTTCGAAAACATGCCAATGTGAGTAGATAAATAGGTACCGCTCCGGCGGGAAAGTAACAGTGCTCCATGCAGTCATGCCAGTGCCCACATGACCTTGGAGGTGTCTATGGACAACGTCGGCTCTTTGGCTTAGAAATGGAGATGAGCACCAACCCCCAGAGTCAGACACGACTGGACTTAACGTCAGGGGAAACCTTTACCTTTTTAACTAGGCTTTGGCATTTTAGAGAATATGCTCAGCATGGTAACTATGGTCCTTGTCCTCTGCTGAGCATGAGAATGATGAGCAGACCTTCTTTTCAACCTCTGACAACTCTGATGGCAAGGCTAGGGTGATTTACTTGAAGTGGGGACAAACTTAGTAGATGTGGGCGAAGCGTCAGTATTTTAAAAACTCTGAAATCAGGACAGTAAATAAAGAATACCACTCAGAAAACAAAGGAATTCCAGATAGGAAACAATCAGGGCTAGATAACACCTCCCAACAAAAGATTACCCCAGGCAGAAAGCAGCCAGGCTTTGAAGCTGCAAGAGTATTTAATGCTAATCAAGGTGCCTCAGACAAGAGTTCTTTTTCCAACTTTGAACATTCCACAGATATATAAACCCCACTTGCCTAGTTTCCAAGAGACCTCACAACCACTGAGAGAAGAAAGAGAGAGGGAGGAAGAAGAGGGAGGGTGCCAGGGGATCCTCAATCAGGGCAAGCTAACACCTCTCAACAAAGGATTACCCCAGGCAAAAAGCAGCCAGGCTTTGAAGCTGCAAGGCTATTTAATGCTAATAAAGGTGGCTATTTGCAACATTCACACGTGCCTCAGACAAGAGTTCTTTTCCCCACCCTGAACATTCCACAGATATATAAACCCCACTTGCCTTGTTTCCAACAGACCTCACAACCTCTGAGGATGCCTGCCTTAGATGTGGCCCTCCTCTGGACACTTTCCAGCATTATTTAGCAGAGAAGGAGAAAGAATTTGGGCCCTTCCACACAGCTCTATAACTCAGGATATCAAGGCAGGATAACCCACATTACCTGCTTTGAACTGGATTGTCTGAGTCCTTACTGCCATATATCCCAGTTCAAAGCAAGTAATGTGGGTTCTTGGAAGCCATTCTTCCAAGTTCGAGTCTCCAAGGCAGAAGGCAACAAGCTTGGTCCCTCCTCCCTATGACTTCCTCTCACATTATTATACATGGCCGTCAAGTCTCCTCTCAACCTTCTCATCTACATGAAAAACATGCCCAGATCTTTAAACTGCTCCTCATAGGGATTATTCTCCAAACCCTTGATCATTTCAGTCACTCTTTTCTGAAATGAAATTTTTTTCCCCCCACAAGATGGCGCCGAGGCAATAAGCCTCGTTCAGAGCTCTGAGAAGCAAAATATTCTATCTGCTCTAATCGTCCTTGCTTGGTCCCCCCTCAGCTCAATTTGAATCTGAGCATCCCTTCAACCTTCTGAGGGATTGGAATGAGAGCGGATTCCAGAGGAATTCAGGAGGATTAGGTAGGCGAAGAGAAAAGAAGATCTGGAGGGTAAGATGGGGCACGGCCGCCATTAATTTTGGCTGAGAGAGACTCCTCGCTCCTTGCCCTCCCTGTTTCCCTCCTTCCTTCGCCTCTTTGCTTCTTTGCATCTGTTTCATCTGCTCCGGAGGTGACAGGAGCTCTGCTCCTTCGGCACGCTGCTGTTTGGGAGGCTGCTGACTTTACGAGCCATCTCTCCGTCCTGGGAGGTGGCTCCCTCCCTCCCTGCTGATCAGCTGCTAGGCCACCGAGCCATTCCGGGAGGTGGCCGAAGAGCTCAGCCGACCCTTCCCAGCAGAGCTGGTCCTTCTCAGCAGGCTCTCGCTCTCCTGAGCCCAAAGTGCTGCCTTGCCATCTCAGGAGGCAGCAGGAGCCCCAGTCTTTTGCCATGGGCTGTTGCTGAGCGGACGTCAGACCACTGGGAAGTGGCGGAAGAACTCAGCCAGCCCTTTCCAGCAGGCACTCGCTTTTCTGGGCCCAACATCTCACTTCATCGTCCAGGGAGGCTGCAGAAGTCCCAGTCTTTGCCGTGGGCTGCGGCTGTTGGACCACTGAGCCACCTCGCCGTTCCGGGAGGTGGCTGAAGAGCCTAGCAGATCTTCTTCCAAAGGCCTTTGCCCTCCTTGGGCCCAACGCGCCACCTCGCTGTTCCGGGAGGCGGCAAGAGTTCCAGCTGCGCTCCATCAAGTGTCTGGTCAACCATCAAGCTATTCAGCAACATTACCGACCTGGGAGGTGTGAGCAGCGTCAGAAGTCACTACACTGTCTACCATCCGATTACATTGCAGCTTGCCATCTTAGCCCTTATCCTTTTTTTTTTAATTTTTTTAATTTTATTTTTTATTATTATTATTATTTCTTCCTTTCTTTGATTTTTATTTTAGTTTTAAATGTGGGAGTGAGAAAGTTTTAATTTAATCTAACAGGGGAGGAGATATTTGACTGTGATAGGAAGTGGGTTTGCAAGACTGGTATTAAAGGTCATAGGAAATGATCACATAGGAATTAAGAGTACCTTGAGTTTAATTGATTGTTGAACTGATGGTTTTGGAATGTGATTGATAGTTTGTGTATTGTTTGTTGATATATTGCTGATTGAAAGTTTGACTGAAATAGTCAGTAGGAACGGTGTGTCAACTTTGAATTTTGAAGGTCAAGAGTGGTTTACTGTAGGAAGGCTTTCAGGAAGGTTATAGGAAATGAATATGCAGGAAACTCAGAGGAATAATGATCTTCCTTACCTATGTGATCTTCTGGGGAAATCGTTTAGTACGGTTCTGTATCAGATGGAGATACTGAACAAGAATATTGACCATCTTTTTAAAGGAATTTCCCTAATTGTGAAAAACTTTACTCCTATAGACATTTCAACAACTGTTCCAACCAGTTTTGTTAATACTGATGAGGAAACAAGTGCTTTGGAAGGCCAGGGAAGGAAGAGGCTGGAGGGGCAGAAGGTAGTCAATAGGATAGGATCTGAAGCTACTAAGGGAGGGGAGGGGTTTGTGCCTGGGGGAGAGGGAAAGGGGAGGGGTGGTTGGAAGGAGACCAGCAGAGTCTTGCAGAGGACAAACAACTCTTTAACATCTGAATTGTTTGGACAATCTCTGGACACTCCCTGCAATTTTCAACATCTGCTACGAACAAACAATGTGGCAGTGGAAGTTTCAGACTCACTACTGAACAGAGGCAGATGGACATCTAAGAGAGCGGTCCAGATATCTCTATCGCAAATTCTATCTGTGAGCTGGTCGGAAGTGAAGATCAGGACTATTGACTGGCTTCATAGAGATTATCAATCCCGGAACCGCTCCTCGTGTCTTCTTATTGGACTGGAAGACAGATTGTTAGTGGAGGATTTGTTCGCACTTGGGCCCAAATTACAACAGTGGGGCATCACTCTTAGAAGGGTATTAGTAGACCCATTGATCCGCCCTTTGGTCACCGGGCTGAAATCTGATACACAAAATTCAATAATTTCCAACAATGGGGTTGAATGTTCGCCGGTGTTGGCCCCCCTCTCAGAGTTCCATTTCGAGACTCCCTCCCTAATTTCAAGTCCTGCCTGCTTCAACTCCCAATCCTGCCCACAAACGCTACCCTTGTTCAGTCCCCTCTCCATGTCAGATGACTCCATGTCAGATGACTCTTTCTCTCTCCTACCAGTGGAGATGGGCTCTTTCCCTAGACAAACAAATACATTTGGAGGCTCTCCATCTTTGGACAGCTGACTAATCCCTTCAGAAGGCAACCTCAATCAGCCAATCCACCAGGGGAAAGAGGGGTCACACGGGTGGGGCACCATCGAGGTGGTGTGGGGGAGGAGGAAGATCGGTCACTTGCTGCCCAGGGAGAAGCGCAACAGAGTTCTTGCGACCCTGGAGAGGAATAGGTGTGGTAGTCTCCAGGACAGACCCCCCGGTCTTAAGGTTCTGCTTTTGAACGCCAGATCCATCAACGGAAAGACAGTTGTCATTCAGGATTTGATCCTGGATGAGGGGGCGGATCTGGCATGCATCACCGAGACGTGGTTGGACGAGCTGGGTGGAGTGAATCTCACCCAGCTGTGTCCACCGGGTTTCGGGGTGCATCAGCAGGCCAGGGCTGGGGGGCGGGGAGGAGGAGTCGTGGTGATCTTTCGGCAGTACATTTCCCTGATCAGATGCGCCGTTCCGCAATCTTCGAGGTTCGAGTGTGTCTTCTTGAAGGTGGGAGCCCGAGACAGCTTGGGGATTCTGCTGGTGTACCGTCCACCCCGCGACCCAGCAGTCTCTCTGTCTGAGCTAGCAGAAGTGGTCTCCAATTCGGCCCTGGTCTCCCAACAACTCATAGTTTTGGGAGACTTTAACATCCATGCCGAGACCACAGTGACAGGTGCAGCTCAGGATTTCATGGTTGCCATGACGACCATGGGGCTGACTCAAGTTATATCTGGGCCCACACATCAGGCAGGACACACGCTGGACCTTGTCTTTATTGTGGACGGTGGGACAGTCAGAGTGGAAGAGCAAAATATCCTTCCATTGTCATGGTCTGACCATCATCTGATCTGTTTAAGTTTCGCCGTGTCTTCTAACCTCCGCAGGGGTGGTGGACCCACTAAGATGGTCCGCCCCAGGAGGCTGATGGATCCGGATGGACTTCTGAGGTCTCTTGGGGATCTTCCTGTTCTGGAGACTGGTGATCCTGTCGATGTCCTGGCTGATCGCTATAATAGTGAGCTGGCTAGGGCACTTGACACGATCGCTCCCGAACGTCCCCTCTCGCTTCGTAGAGTCACGTCGACTCCTTGGTTCACTGAGGAGCTGGCTGTGATGAAGCGTGCGAGGAGGGGACTAGAGTGCATCTGGAGGAAATCTCAGGATGTGTCTGACCAAGCACGGGCTAAAGCCGCTATTAAGGCTTACTCCGTGGCTCTGCGAGCAGCCAGGAAAGCTTTCACGACTGCCCGCATAGCGTCTGCAGCCAACAGGCCATCGGAGTTGTTCCGAGTTGTTGGGGAGCTCCTGCGGCCTCCCGAGACCCAGGGGCTTCCTGATGACTTGGCAACTCGGTGCAGCGATTTCGCGCACCATTTTGCAGGCAAAGTTCCTCAGATACGCCGTGAGTTGGACTCCAGCTTAACTGTAGTTCCAGCGGAGGTAACCGAGGTACCTGTCTGTCTGATCTTGTGGGATTCTTTCTGGCTTGTTCTTCCTGATGATGTGGAGGGGATTCTTGGGTCTGTGAGGGCGACCACTTGCGCTCTGGATCCTTGTCCTTCTTGGCTGGTTAAGCTGGCCAAAGATGGGTTGTTGGATTGGTTTGTGGCTATTATAAATGCCTCCTTGGGTCAGGGGTCAGTTCCATCCTGCTTTAAGCAGGCAGTAGTAAAACCATTACTAAAAAAGACCTCTTTAGACCCATCTGTATGTAACAACTACAGACCAATTTCCAACCTCCCATTTTTGGGCAAGGTTCTGGAGCGGGTGGTTGCCACGCAGCTCCAGGAGTTCCTCGATGACACTGATTTTCTGGACCGCTTGCAGTCTGGCTTCAGGCCTGGGCACAGTACCGAGACGGCTTTGGTCGCCTTGGTGGATGACCTCCGCAGGGAGCTGGACAGGGGGAGTGTGACCCTGCTGGTTCTCTTGGGCATCTCAGCGGCTTTCGATACCATCGACCATAGTATCCTTCTGGGGAGGCTCTCTGGGATGGGGCTCGGTGGCACGGTTCTGCTGTGGCTCCAGTCCTTCCTGGAGGGCCGTTCCCAGATGGTGAAGCTGGGGGACACCTGCTCGGACCCCTGGCCATTGACCTGTGGGGTCCCGCAAGGGTCTATTCTATCCCCCATGCTATTTAACATCTACATGAAACCGCTGGGAGAGGTCATCCGGAGTTTTGGAGGTTGTTGCCATCTCTACGCAGATGACACGCAAATCCACTACTCGTTCCCATCTGACTCCAAGGAAGCCCCTCGGATGCTGGACCAGTGCCTGGCCGCTGTGGCGGACTGGATGAGGAGGAACAAGCTGAGGATCAATCCTGACAAGACAGAGGCCCTCCTGGTCAGTCGCGCGTCGGATCGGGGTACTGGGTGGCAACCTGTGCTGGACGGGGTCGCACTCCCCCTGAAATCACAGGTCCGCAGTTTGGGGGTCCTCCTGGACTCAGCACTGACGCTTGAGGCGCAGGTGTCGGCGGTGGCCGGGAGGGCCTTCGCACAACTCAAACTTGTGCGCCAACTGCGACCATACCTCGTGAAGTCTGACTTGACCATGGTGGTGCATGCCTTGGTTACCTCTAGACTGGACTACTGTAGAATCATAGAATAGTAGAGTTGGAAGAGACCTCAAGGGCCATCTAGTCCAACCCCCCGCTAAGAAGCAGGAAATCGCATTCAAAGCACCCCCGACAGATGGCCATCCAGCCTCTGCTTAAAAGCCTCCAAAGAAGGAGCCTCCACCACGGCCCGGGGGAGAGAGTTCCACTGCCGAACAGCCCTCACAGTGAGGAAGTTCTTCCTGATGTTCAGGTGGAATCTCCTTTCCTGTAGTTTGAAGCCATTGTTCCGTGTCCTAGTCTGCAGGGCAGCAGAAAATAAGCTTGCTCCCTCCTCCCTATGACTTCCCCTCACATATTTGTACATGGCTATCATGTCTCCTCTCAGCCTTCTCTTCTGCAGGCTAAACATGCCCAGCTCTTTAAGCCTCTCCTTATAGGGCTTGTTCTCCAGACCCTTAATCATTTTAGTTGCCCTCCTCTGGACGCTTTCCAGCTTGTCAGCATCTCCCTTCATCTGCGGTGCCCAAAACTGGACACAGTATTCCAGGTGTGGTCTGACCAAGGCAGAATAGAGGGGGAGCATGACTTCCCTGGATCTAGACGTTATTCCCCTATTGATGCAGGCCAAAATCCCATTGGCTTTTTTAGCTGCCGCATCACATTGTAGGCTCATGTTTAACTTGTTGTCCACGAGGACTCCAAGATCTTTTTCGCACACACTGCTGTCAAGCCAGGCATCCCCCATTCTGTATCTTTGATTTCCATTTTTTCTGCCGAAGTGAAGTATCTTGCATTTGTCCCTGTTGAACTTCATTTTGTTAGTTTCGGCCCATCTCTCTAGTCTGTCAAGATCGTTTTGAATTCTGCTCCTGTCTTCTGGAGTGTTAGCTATCCCTCCGAGTTTGGTGTCATCTGCAAACTTGATGATCGTGCCTTCTAACCCTTCGTCTAAGTCGTTAATAAAGATGTTGAACAGAACCGGGCCCAGGACGGAGCCCTGCGGCACTCCACTTGTCACTTCTTTCCATGATGAAGACGACGCATTGGTGAGCACCCTTTGGGTTCGTTCACTTAGCCAATTACAGATCCACCTAACCGTAGTTTTGTCTAGCCCACATTTTACTAGTTTGTTTGCCAGAAGGTCGTGGGGGACTTTGTCGAAGGCCTTACTGAAATCTAGATATGCTACATCCACGGCATTCCCTGTATCGACCCAACTCGTAACTCTATCGAAAAAAGAGATCAGATTAGTCTGGCATGACTTGTTTTTGGTAAATCCGTGTTGACTATTAGCAATGACCGCATTTGTTTCTAAGTGTTTGCAGACCACTTCCTTAATGATCTTTTCCAGAATCTTGCCTGGTATTGATGTGAGGCTGACCGGACGGTAATTGTTTGGGTCGTTCTTTTTTCCCTTCTTGAAGATAGGGACCACATTCGCCCTCCTCCAATCTGCTGGGACTTCTCCTGTTCTCCAAGAACTCTCGAAGATGATTGCCAGTGGTTCTGAAATAACTTCCGCTAGTTCCTTCAATACTCTTGGATGTAGCTGATCTGGCCCTGGGGACTTGAATTCGTTTAGAGTGGCCAGGTGTTCCTGGACAACTTGTTTCCCTATTTGGGGTTGGATTTCCCCCAATCCTTCGTCCATTCCATGTTGCTGAGGTTGAAGATGGCTTTCTTTTTGTGAGAAGACCGAGGCAAAGAAGGCATTAAGCAGTTCTGCCTTTTCCCTATCCGCTGTCACCATCACCCCATCTACTCCTTGCAGTGGCCCTATCGCCTCCTTTTTCTTCCTTTTTCTACCAACATAAGCAAAAAAACCTTTTTTGTTGTTTTTTATGTCCCTGGCAAGCCTGAGCTCATTTTGCGCTTTAGCCTTGCGAACCTTTTCCCTACAGGAGTTGGCTATACGTTTGAATTCTTCTTTGGTGATTTCTCCCCTTTTCCACTTCTTGTGCATGTCACTTTTGAGCTTTAGCTCAGTTAGAAGTTCTTTGGACATCCATTCTGGCTTCTTTGCACTTGTCTTATTTTTCTTCTTTGTTGGCACTGTTTGCATTTGCGCCTTGAGTATTTCACTTTTGAAAAACTCCCATCCATCCTTAACTCCCTTGTTTTTTAATATCGGCGTCCATGGAATTCCGCTCAGTAATTCCTTCATTTTTTGGAAGTCAGCTCTCTTAAAGTCCAGAATGCGTGTTTGACTTGTCTTAGTTTCAGCATTCCTTTGTATTGCAAACTGCAGGAGCACATGGTCACTTGCCCCTAAGGATCCAACCACTTCAACTGTATTGATCAGGTCTTCCACATTTGTTAAGATTAGATCAAGAGTTGCTGATCCCCTTGTTGCCTCTTCTACCTTCTGGACCATAAAATTATCTGCAAGGCAAGTGAGGAATTTGTTGGACTTTGTACTCTTGGCTGAGTTTGTTTTCCAGCAGATATCGGGATAATTGAAATCGCCCATGACTACTATATCTCTTCTTTGTGCCTGTTTGGTCAGCTGTTGACAGAAGGCTTCATCAAGTCCTTCATCCTGACTCGGAGGTCTGTAGTAGACACCCACGACAAGATCTTTTTGAGTCCCGGTTCCCTTGATTCTTATCCAGATGCTTTCAAGCTGGTTTCCCGGATTACAATCTTGCATTTCTTCTGCAACGTAACTGTTTTTGACATATAAAGCTACTCCCCCTCCTCTCCCCTTTGTTCTATTTATGTGAAAGAGGTTATAGCCCTCAATGGTTAAATTCCAGTGATGGGAGTCATCCCACCAGGTTTCAGTGATGCCTATGACATCATATGTGTGGTGCTGTGCTAGGAGTTGGAGTTCGTCTTGCTTATTTCCCATGCTCTGAGCATTAGTGTAAAGACATGTAAGCCCCTGTGACCTCCCCTCGAACTGTTTATTTGGGATTATTGTGCTCTCTGTACTTGGTCCTTGCTGTGTTTGTGCAGCCCTCCGTTTAGCCTTCCGGCGGTTCCCTGTGGTCGTGGGTAATATAGTGTTCGCCAGGCTGTTGTTCCCCTCCCCCAGTGGATTTAGTTTAAAGTGCGCCTGATGAGGTTTGTGAGTCTGTGTGCAAAAAGATGTTTTCCTATTTGTGTGAGATGCACCCCATCGCTTGCCAGTAGTCCATCCTCTTGGAAGAGTAGACCATGGTCAAGGAAGCCAAAATGCTCCTCTTGACACCATTTTCTGAGCCAGTTATTGACCTGTACTATTTTTCCGGCCCTTGTAGAGCCATGTCCTACAACGGGGAGGAGGGATGAAAAGATCACATGTACATTATACAGTTTTAGCTTTGTTCCCAGAGCTCGAAAATCATTTGTGATCTTTTGAAAAGTATGCCTAGCGGTGTCATTGGTACCTACATGAATCAACATAAGGTGGGGAGGGTGATGGGGCTTTAGGAGCCTGCTGAGCCTCTGAGTGATATGGTGTATTTTTGCCCCCGGGAGGCAGCATGTTTCTCGAGCCATCCCATCCGGTCTGGAAATGATGGCTTCCGTTCCTCTAAGGAGGGAGTCACCTACTACCAAGACCTGTTTCCTTTGAGGATTGACAGGGTCCCTTTTGTGCAAGACAGTGTGTATGTCCCCTGAAGAGTGCACTCTACGTGGGGCTTCCCTTGAAGACGGCCTGGAAACTACAATTGGTCCAGCGCTCGGCTGCCAGGTTAATTACGGGGGCGAGTTACAGGGAGAGATCTACTCCCCTGTTCAAGGAGCTCCACTGGCTGCCTTTTATTTTCCGGTCCCAATTCAAGGTGTATACCATCACATATAAAGCCCTAAACGGTTTGGGACCCACCTACCTTCGTGACCGTATCTCCTACCACAAGCCTACACGATCCCTTCGCTCATCAGGGGAAGCTCTCCTGTCCCCACTCCCGATATCCCAGACCCGCCTTGTGGGAACAAGGGAGAGGGCCTTTTCTGCTGTGGCCCCCCGATTGTGGAATTCTCTGCCCGCGGAGATTAGGCAAGCCCCCACACTAGCAGCCTTCAAGAAAGACTTGAAAACATGGCTCTTTCGCTGCGCTTTTGGAGAGTAACCATTTTATATTTCTTTTCCGTTGCTCCCCCTAATATCTAACCTCCAGAATACCCCACTCCCTTATGACCCTGTTCGCTGTGGTTTTTATTTTTATGTCTTTCTCACCCCGAGTTTTAACTTAATGTTCATGTGGTCTGCCTTGTTTTTATTGTCTCCTTGTTTTATTTTGTAATGGATATTATTTACTGTTTTGTTTACTGTATTGTGGTGTGCTGTTCTTTTATATGCTGTTTACATTGTATTGTTTTGGGCATGGCCCCATGTAAGCCGCCCCGAGTCCCCATTGGGGAGATGGTGGAGGGGTATAAATAAAGTTTTATTATTATTATTATTATTATTATTATTATTATTATTATTACTCTCCTCTAGACAGATTCATGTTATCATTTATTATTATTGTTGGTACAGTAGAGTCTCACTTATCCTACACTCACTTATCCAACGTTCTGGATTATCCAACACATTTTTGTAGTCAATGTTTTCAATATATCATGATATTTTGGTGCTAAATTCGTAAATACAGTAATTACTACATAGCATTAATGTGTAATGAACTACTTTTTCTGTCAAATTTGCTGTATAACATGATGTTTTGGTGCTCAATTTGTAAAATCATAACCTATTTTGATGTTTAATAGGCTTTTTCTTAATCTCTCCTTATTATCCAACATATTTACTTATCCAACATTCTGCCAGCCCGTTTATGTTGGATAAGTGAGACTCTACTGTATTAATATTATCAGAATCATTGTAAATTATTGTACACTAGCTGTGCCCGGCCACGCGTTGCTGTGGCGAAGTATGGTGGTATGGGAAATAAAGTATTGAGGAATTGGTGGTATTTAAGGTAAAGGGGAAAGGTTTTCCCCTGACATTAAGTCCATTATAAATGGGTTATATAGCTGTGTGGAAGGTCCTTGAGTCTACACTGCCATATAATCCATTTAAAATCAGATAATCTGTATTTTATAGGCAGTGTGGAAGAGGCCTAAGTGAGGCCTAACTCTGCCTGTCCCCTGGGCTGAGTGGGTTGTTAGCGTGGTCAATTTCATTAGGAGACCAAGTGGGCGGAGCTTAGCCTTCTAACTGGCAGTAATTGGATAAAAACAATTATTCCTCTCCCTCTAATTAGGACTTTATTTTTCTTTTCTTTTTGTTGTATGAACGTAGAGGCATGGATGAGGGGTTGTGCTGCCGAGTTTAGTGTTTCTGGGATGTGTAGTTTTGTTGTTTTGTCCTAGGCCGAAATTTCATTACCCTTTTATATATATAGATAGTTCATCTGACTAAAACCCACATTACCTGCTTTGAACTGGGAAATATGGCAGTGTGGACTCACTCAGACAATCCAGCTCAAATGTGGGTTTTTAGTCAGATTCACTATTTACAATAATTTAGAATAATTCTGATAATACTAATAATAACAATGAGAAATGATAATATGAATATGTCTAGAGGAGAGTGACTAAAATAAACAAGGGTTTGGGCAACAAGCCCTATGAGGAGCGGTCTGAATCAAGGTAAATCAGGATGGTGGCGATGAGGAGAGCAGCCAGTTAGGGAACATTTAAAAAATGGAAATCAAATATATGGGAAATAAAGAACAAGGACAGACTGACTTTCCTGATGAAGAAGCATCATGGAAAACCAATCAAAGAAACAGGAATATATAAGAAAAGGACAGACACAGATTGAAGGAACTCCATAACTGAAATAAGAAATAGCCAACCCAGGCAATATAAAAGGGGGCCACAATCTGCCCCCTCATAAAATAAAACAACTACTCCTCTACATTCAGCAACTTGCTCCACAAAGAGACTAGACTTATTCAACCGAAGATCCAATGGAATATACCGATCCTCTCCCCCTCACCCAATCCCCCCTCCCCCACCAGGAATTCCATGTTTTTTCTTTTATTTTTAATTGTAAATTAAAAAACATCAATTAAAAATATTCAAAAACAATTTTTTTATCATAACTGTATGCATTGCATTGCTGCTGCTGACTGACCTGAAGGTGGGCACTGACTGGGCAGGCAGGCACAAGTGAGATAGAAGCTGCTCTACTACGATCAGTCAGCCGGGCCCTAGCACCTCCTGGCTGGCTGTTCCACGTGGTGGGTGGCTGGAGGCGATGCGTGCACAAAAACAGCCAAAATGGTTTATGGGAGTTCTGTGCGCATGCGCACAGAAGCCCCATCGGCCATTTTGGGCGATGGCATGCCAGTCCTTGCCGCTGTGCGCATGCGTTGCACTCAGGGCTTCTATTGCCGGCGCCAGGACAAAGAAACCCCATCGGCCATTTTGGGTGATGGCATGCCAGTCCTGTGCCGCTGTGTGCATGCGCTGCACGCAGGGCCTCCATTGCCGGCGCCAGGACAATTTGGACAAACACTGTGACCAGAGCAAAACATGGGTGCTGCCGAGGCCTCCACACAGCGCCCCCCCTCGCCTGCGCCCAACGCCAAGGTGTAATCAACGTACTACATTGGACCGGGCCTGATATGTGGATGCGTTTAAAATGGAAGAGTAGCAAAACTGGGTAAAGAGTAAGATGTTGGGCAGAAATATGCGTAATGCACATTTTCAAACAAAGAGGCAGCAAGAGTTGGAGAAAAAAGGGGTTATTCATCCTGTCTCATTTGACTTTGATTTGCATAAGTCAATTGGTTGACTTTTATCTGTTTACATTAGACTCCCTAGTACTTATTGCCTAATTACCCAAAACAAATGACACCTATATAGCAAGCCACCAGTTGGGAATTGGGTTAACACTTCCCTCTTTCTTTCTTTCTTTCTTTCTTTCTTTCTTTCTTTCCTTCTTTCCTTCCTTCCTTCCTTCCTTCTTTCTTTTTCCTTTTTTCATGTAGGCCGCTTTGTCCTAGGGCAAAGTGAGACCACAAACATTGGGTGCTAATAAAACTATTTTTTTCTTGCTGTCTTTTTATTTATTTATGTGTTCATTTCATATGCTGCCTTACGAAGAAATCAGTCAATATCTGACAATACAATTTTTTAAAAATAAAATCATTGCATATAAACATTGATAAAATAGTGAAGAGTAGAGACATCACACTGGCAACAAAGGTCCACATAGTTAAAGCAATGGTATTCCCTGTAGTAAACTATGGATGCGAGAACTGGACCGTAAGGAAGGCTGAGCAAAGGAGCACTTTTGAACTGTGGTGCAGGAGGAAAATGCTGAGAATGCCTTGGACTGCAATAAAATCCAACCAGTCAATACTCCAGGAAATAATGCCCGACTGCTCACTGGAGGGAAGGATATTAGAGGCAAAGATGAAGTACTTTGGACACATAATGAGAAGGCAGGAAAGAATTCCAGGTGTGGCCTGACCAAGGCAGAATAGAGGGGTAGCATGACTTCCCTGGATCTAGATGCTATACCCCTATTTATGCAGGCCAGAATCCTGTTGGCTTTTTTTTTTTTGCTGCTGCATCACATTGTTGGCTCATGTTTAACTTGTTGTCCACGAGGACTCCAAGGTCTTTTTCACACATACTGCTGTCGAGCCAGGCCATTCTGTACCTTTGCATTTCATTTTTTCTGCCGAAGTGATGTATCTTGCATTTGTCCCTGTTGAACTTCATTTTGTTAGTTTCGGCCCCTCTCTCTAATCTGTTAAGATCTTTTTGAATTCTGCTCCTGTCTTCTGGAGTGTTAGCTATCCCTCCCAGTTTGGTGTCATCTGCAAACTTGATGATTGTGCCTTCTAACCCTTCGTCTAAGTCGTTAATAAAGATGTTGAGCAGAACTGGGCCCAGGACAGAACCCTGCGGCACTCCACTCATGACTTCTTTCCAAGATGAAGATGACGCATTGGTGAGCACCCTTTGGGTTCATTCGCTTAGCCAATTACAGATCCACCTAACTGTAGTTTTGCCTAGCCCACATTTGACTAGCTTGTTTGCCAGAAGGTCGTGGGGGACCTTGTCGAAGGCAATATTCATGGCTAGGGTATTATAGTTGGGAGTAACAATTGTATTTAAATCTTCTGTTCAGATATAATAAGATTGTATTGTATTGTAAGTAAGTAAGTAATAATAAGTTTATTGGTTGGGCTGAAACCGATAAAATGAAGTGCTTATTTTTAAAGTCAGATATGGCTGTGCCCTGAAGTCAAAGAAAGAATAAAAATGTGGGTTTCACTGGAACCATGAAAGCTGATCAAGGATGCATGTTTGCCAGCCTTCTCAAAATTACAACCCCTAAGGATGTGCTTCTTCTTTCCAAGGGCTTTTCTATTTCCTTCCCTCTGAAAGAGATCCAAACCAATTATATACATTTCATCATGATCTGTTCACCAGAACAAGAAGCTCAAGAGAGAACAGGGCAAAACACAATGTCCAGCTGAATAGCACTGACTCAGGCTGAATGCAAAACATTTTTATTAGCTCAAAAAAGCAAAGGAATGTCAATGCATATGGCTGACGTGAGCCTCTTACTCATGCTCAGACATATTTTGCTAATATCTGTGCAATTATTAGACATTCTAAAGGAATTGCTATTTGCCCAACTCTGAAGAGTGCAAGGGTCAAGAGAGAACCTTCATCACCTTTCTGTCTTTGGCTGTACATGAATAAGATAACCCAAGCTTGATATAAATCCTAAATATATGCAAATCTGATATGCTCAGGATAGACTTCTGAAGTGTTGCCTGTGATTATTTAAAGTTGGAATTTCTAATTCAGAGTAAGCAAATCCACGACAATGCACCTTCTTTTATGTATTACTGATTCAGGTGATTCCAGATTGTTGTCAGTGAAAAGAAGTTACATCAAGCAATTTATATTAGTTGCCTTGAGTACAGTGATGCTCCAGTCCTTCTGTCAGCTATTAACTCATATGACACAAGATGGAAGGGAAGTGGGCAGCCAGGAAAACACACACACACACACACACACACACACACACACACACACACACACACACACACACACACCATAGAGCTCTGTTGGTGTGCCCAGTCCCTGGAAGGGATTCCACATCAAAGAGCTGGAATGCATAGAAGATTAAGACTTTGCTGTTTTAAAGGGGTTTAGATGTTTGCTATGAATTCTCTTTGATAAAAGAATAAAGTCCTTCAGTCCCGGTGGTGAAAAGCGGTACTGATGATGTTGCTCAACAGCTCAACTTCAGCATGCCATAGTAACCCAATCAGATCAGTTCTTTCAGAGTCAAGTCCTTTTCCTTAAAGCAATTAAAATATTTTTCCCCACCTTAAAGCACTACTTGTCTTTTACTACCATGAAGAAGAGTAAGAGGTTGAAGGTTTGTCACAACCAATATCATGAAAGTGCAATTGCTGTCTGGTTGCCCCAGAGTTGCTGATGTACCATCTACTTGGCAATCAGACTCAGGCTTCCATTGTTCAGGCAACACTCAGAACTTCTTGTGCTTCTTCCAGTATTGAAAGAGTAATTATGGAAAACAGAGACATCACAAAAAAATAGCTGCATCAGGAAAAGATCAAGATGGTGCCCTTCCATACCATTAACCAAAGAGGATTGGACCAGCAGTCTACTTCTTCTTCAGCACTGGTGACTGGACAGCATCTACTGCTGCATTTGAAGACAAAAAGATAAGAGGCAAGGTAGACTAGATATGACATGATCTTTACTTCCAAGGCCTTGTTGCTGTCTTAACATCTATAATTTGTGACAATTGCCTCATTCTGTCTAATGTTAGGGTTACTCCTGGTGAGAAGGTAATTCTGCCCAGCAGCAGTAATTTTAAGTAAAGGAAAAGGCTTTCCCTGACATTAAGTTTAGTTGTGTCTGACTCTGGGGGTTGGTGCTCATCCATTTCTAAGCCAAAGAGCTGGCATTGTCCATAGACACCTCCAAGGTCATGTGGCCAGCATGACTGCATGGAACCCTGTTACCTTCCCACTGGAGCGGTACCTATTGATCTACTCACATTTACATGTTTTCGAACTGCTAGGTTGGCAGGATCTGGGGCTTCTGTTTCAAGTCTGACAATCTTTTTCAGAGAGAATAGAAAAAAATTGTAGATGTAGAGATGTAGATATAGAGATGCTGAAAAAGTTCCCTTGGCCTTCATTTCAGTCACCCAGTATCAACATATTTTGCATGTTTTCCTATCTAAAGTAGGCAGGGGTACTCCCTAAATCATTCATAAGCACCAGGCAGCAATTGCTGCAACTTTTATCATCACATAATATTTTATCAACGCATACAACATTTATCACATTTTAATTCAAACCACCCCCAAAGAAAGCAGTGTTGTGAGAAAGGTGTAAAAGATGTCATTTTCAAAGAGATTTTTTTTAAAAAAAGATTAAAGAATTTCTTTTGAAAATATTTAGACTCAAGTTGGAGGACAGAGAGGTAATGGGTAGTTGTTTTTTAAAAGGAAGATGAAATGGAATGTTGGTCACTAAGGCTATTTTTAATCTCTGTGTGGCTAAGATAAATCACTATGAGGAGGGATACCAGTATTAACAAGCTTTGCTGAAGAAAAAAGCAATCCAATCCAAACAAACCTGTAGAAAAACATCTGCCTGTGGTATATTCAAATGCATTTTAAATGCTCACAGAAGTTGTGGAAGTTACTTTGGGATCCCTGTACCACAAATAATTCAAGAACTTTTAGTTCAAAAGTAATTTCTCCCAGCTCTGTCTGATCATGACTAACATGATCAAGACAACAAGAAGTGGTAATAAAAGGTTGTGTGTGTATGTGTGTGTGCCTTCAAGTCTCCTGTCAACATATGGTGAACTTACGAGTCTTATACAATTTTTTTGTATGGAACATTCAAGGGTAGTGTTATCAGTTCCTTCCTCTGAAATATAGCTTGCACCACCTAGTGTTTGTTGGTGGTCTCTTATCCAAGTACTAACCAGAACTGACTTTGCTTAGCTTCTAAAATTGGACAGAATATGATGGCAACCTGAAAGTGAACCTATTATGGGTTTTTCTTGTCAAGATTTATTCACGGGGTTTGACCTTCCTCTGAGACTTGGACAATGAGACTTGTCCAAGGACACCCAGTGGATTTCCATGGCTAAGCGGGGGTTTGAACCTTGGTCTCCAGAGTCATAGTCTAACACTGAAATCACTACATCACATCAGTTCTAGGCCTAATTCTAAGTCTGAGAAAAGGTAAGAGGAGAAAGGGGTCTCTTTCAGAACCTCTATCTTTTTCTTTTATATACTTTGCATCCTCTTACTTTCATATGTGAATAGGAACATACAAACACACAGAGAGATTTTTCTTTCCTCCCACAATCTCATTTATGAAGGGAAATTTAAGTGTTTGGCAGGTGAAGAGAAGCATGATTTAAATTAGCAAAATGGCTTATTACTCCCCCCCCCCCCCCCCATGTCCTGCTATGTCCAAAACAATGGCAAAAATTGTGGTGATTTGGCAACAGAAACAAGAAAAACATGGCACACATGCCAGCCCTCAGTAAAGGAGACCAAGTATTGAATTGGCATGTGAGTTACAGGTAGCCCATACATGGGTCATTCATGGAAGGCAATTCTTTCAGCAATGAGCTGTGATGGTTATATGGATTGGAGGGCATGTCTCAGAAATTGGAAGCACAGTTGCTGTAATATTAAAGTGGGAGTGAAATTGTGTTTTCTTTTTCTGATTGGGAGCTTCCCAGAGGTATCTGGTAGGTCAGTGTGAGAAAGAGAATGCTGTAACAAATAGGCTTTTTATTATAATGTATTAGGATTTTTCTTATCTTCTCAAGAGGCAGTATATCCCCTAATCAGACAGATGGTACCTCCAAGTGGCTTGAGGGTGCACTTGCTTAGATTTAGCAATTTCAATCTTTGGTTAATTCGCTCATCCTTCCTAAAGAAAATCAGACTGGAGCCTTCATTTTCATACTTCTATGAATTTCTGTGATATTTGATGGGCTGCTACAAATACCATATAATTGGCCCAAGATTTGTTACCCCCATTTCACAAATAGACACAGTACTCCTTAATTCACTCTCATTTGCAAAGTTCTTTTGAGATAGCTTTACCTGTTGGTCTTTAAAGCATTATGGTTATTATTTGTTGCTATTCATTTCCCCAGAAGAGACTGCTCTTTCCTCCCTTCCAAACATGCCATAAGCATCTTCCCCTTACAACAGTTTTACTTTATTTTTTAATTCCAAGGCAGTGGCAGCAAAGAACCTGGAGGAACTGAATTATGAGGAGAGATTAAACTCACTAGACACATACAGTTTAGCTAAACAAAGGACATGGTAACTCTCAGCAAAGTTCTTTTTATACTTCCTAAAGCACGTTAACACCCAGTTTTATTTTATTTATAATTTGTTTTTATTTGCACTCTGCAGGAGAGGTACTAAACCCACCATAAATGTGACACAGAGACATAGCATCACATAGCTGCAGAAGTTACACGGAGTTAATGTGATACAGTGAAACTGCTATGTCAGAAATGCTGTCCCAGTGAGGAAATAATAATACTGCCTCTCAGAATTGTTTCTCAAATCTATAGGAGGAAAGGAATCTTCCATTGGCCTTGAATCTCCAAATGGCAATTCAGGAGGGTCTGAGGGGGTGCTAGCTCGGTAGTGCATACAAGACAGGGACTTTAAATTCTGGAACAGTTAGCAATTTTTGACAGCTGGAGGAACCCTTTTGTCACAGAAACACCTGTAATGCCTCATTGATCAGTAGTTGAAAAAAGGAGAGTAAAGAGGTAATAATAGGACATTAAACCAGCATGTGCCCAATGCACAGACACAGTAGGATGTAGAGACAGCCATAGCAGAGGTGTAAATAAAGGTAGGGGAAAGATAAACTCATGATAAGAGATAGCTGGTTTATATGCATTGTGAAGGACTAGGGCCACTAGGAGAAATGTAGACTTTGCACCTTTTGACCCACAGATCCTAGAGGAAAGTAGAGTACAGACTGAATGAGGTCTCCCACTGGCTCTCTCATTTATCAAATGCAGTCAACAAAATGCATTAAAATACATTTCAAAATGCTTAGTTTGAAAGCAAATGAATTTGGAAATATGCATTTTGCACTAGAGAAAACATACAGTACAATCTATTTTCAATGCAAATTTTCATACACATAAATGAATCCCAAAAACAGGGAAAGTATGGAATTGTGGTGAATAGATGCAAGTGTCATGGAGCAAATTTAGGTTGTTTTGGTTGCTTATGTAAATATGTAGGTTGAAGTCCTATGTATGCCTGTTCATTTCAAGGTCATGTCTAGTAAGAAAAACACCCATGGGCCCATTGCTCAGAGGGCCTTGATAAGCACAGTCCTCCAGAGACACTGGGCATTCGTTGGCATGACACATATTTCTTTTTTTCCTTTTTGATGTTACAGGCCTCTCAGTCAGGTCCCCAAGAATTGTCCACTTCAGTTTATAGTTTATGTATATTGCTTAATATCGTCAGTATTTTGGGGTGGCTTGGTCCATACCCTCCAACTGTCTCTAATCGGTAGTCCCATTAACCTTTTGTTTCCCCTCTTTTTCAGCTGCTTTTAAACCCCCCCCCCCCCCCCATTTCTCCCTCTTCCTCTCATAATAAAGTGGTGTCAAGGTTTTATGGAAATTATAAGTGGGTGTGGGAGAGACAGGGAGAGTGGGTATCTTCAAGGAAAGTCCCTTTTAAATGGAAAGTCCTTCTTAACTGGTTTACTAGCCAATATTCTTTGTGATATCTGATCTTGGAGAGCTATGCAATAAGTGTAGTTTGGAGCTCAGTGGGGGAGTATATTCTTGCCTCCTTGATATGAATTCTGTGCCCCTGATGAAACGTCCCCTTACTCCTCAGACTTCTAACATTACAGTAAATTAAAACTTCACTGAATCATTTAGAAATACAGGTTAGGTATCCAAAGAAAAGGGGAAGACAAAGTTACCAAGGTAGTGTCATAATATTCAGCTAATATAAGTCTTCTAGGTGTAAATGCTTTTCAGTGCCTCACTATCTGCGATTATAGGATTTGGGGGAGTGAAGGAAAATTTCATGGAGGGATTCTTGTTTAGGCAGATACATGCATTTTCTTCCTCCCACTCCCCTCCCCTATAGCTACAGCCATGAATTGTGTTTTGTTTAACTTGCACTAAATATAAATCTATTGTCAAATCTGTTGTCAAATCTGACATTTTTTTTATCACATTTTATTTTAAATCAGAGATTGGCAAAACACAGGCATTCAAATGTTATGGCACAGCAAATTCTAGCATTTTTCAACATTGGCCCTACTTTGAGAATTCTTGGAGAACATGAGAAGTCCCAGCAGACTGGAGGAGGGCATCTGTTGTCTCTATCTTCAAGAACGGAAAAAAAGAGGACCCCACCAATTACCATCCAGTCAGCCTGACATCAATACAAGGAAAGATTCTGGAGCAGATCATTAAGGAGGCAGTCTGCCACTAAAAGTCATCAATGGAATTTTCAAAAACAACTCATGCCAGACTAATCTGATCTCTTTTTTAAATAGAGCTACAAGCTTGGTTCTTCCAACTCTAATAGTCTATGATTCTATGATTCTAGTGTTGATGGATGATGAAAGTCCAACAATATCTGGAGAGTCATATATTTCCCACCTTATGTTTCATATCATCCACAGTTCTCTGAGCTCTCACATTGAAGAGAATACTGTTTAATTTTAAAAAGAGAAAACTTTTGAACCTTGGGATCCTGAAAGAGGAAGGGAGAAAGGAAGGCATGAGCTATAGAGATCGGGAAACTATGATTTTGGATTTTAGAAAACCACAATATTCTGTTATGTCTGATCTGGGCTAACAACACAATTAATGGGCAATGATGGTTTGTATCTAGACACAATCCAGGATATATTAGGTATAAAATATAGGCGGAACTACACTAAAGAGTTGACATGGTTTAAGAAATCTTCCTTCTCCCTTGGTACACCTGAAGTCTGTTGATCTATGAGATAAAATTGAAAATATTGCAATAATCAAGGGGATGTGGTAACCAGTTAAGAACTATTTAGAGAACATACTAAGATGTGGAGTGGAAAAATTAAGATTGAGATTGATATTTCAAATGTAACTTCTGTAGTTTGTTGTATAAAGTGTATGTACAAGGAGGGGAGGGGGGAGGGTGGGAGTGGGATAAAATGACAAAACAACAATAAAAACAAATTTAAAAAAAGGTATTGTGCATACACACAACCTGTGAAATATCTTGTGTGTATGTGCTTGTTTTGGCACAGCATGATTAACAATACATGCTATGAAACATTATTCTATAATCAATATCTTATCTTTATCCTATCTTTTTGAAATTATAGCTTTCCGTTCTATTGCATCAATTTTGTTAATCACAACTTAGCGCACATTACAGATCAGATCAAATCCCAGCTACCCCATAGCATAATATTCATGTGATCACCTTGAGCCAATCATAGCTTCTCATGCAAGATTGTTCCCTGAATAAAAATGAGATGTGGAAAAATGATGTGCAATAATTTTTGCTCCAGGAGATAAATCATATTGAATTAGTCAATATAGGCCAAGATTCAGTCATTTGACTTCTGATTTCTGATCTGTCTCCCCCACCTCCAATCCAATTTAAAATCCAAACAACTGCACTTAGAGATGTTAGGAGGGGAAACTGGGAAGTGAATATTGATGTATTCAGGCCTCTGCCACCAGCATTTTGATGGCACCACAACCAGAAGTATGGAGCTCTAAGGGGCCCTTCATCTCCTTCCCAGCTATATAGTACTCTGGTACCAAATGTTAGGTTAGCAAAACAATGCCTATAAACACATTCACTTTACTAACTAAAATATACAGTTTCTTTCCACATTGGCCATACTGGAAGAAGCAAACATTCATCCTTTTTTTCCTTACAGAAGTAACTTGATTGTTAAGTATTTATCAGCTGCAAAGGAATCTAATCAATGACTGGTCAAGAATAATGCAAAATCTGAGATGCTAATGGTAAGGACTAGGGTTATTGAAGGTTTCTGTGCCTAAAATTGGGAAATTTCATCCCCCCGCCCCCCGGGCCTTGATGTAAGCCACTGCAAGATAGTATGCATTTTATAAGGGGGGAATCTTAAAGAAAATTAATATATGATTTGGTGTGCATATGCTTTTCTGGAGAAGTTATTGTTGGTTGGTTGCATAAACTAAAACTAGCAATTGATTAGCCCATTTTACCATGCTTGTTCTGTATATTAAGTAAGGAGAAATATATTTATCTTCCTACAGGGGTTTTCTACAAGAGTTTGCAACAGAAAACCTTTGCACCTCAATATGGTGACAGAGAGAAGAGCTCTCAAGCTGGTTGCCCAATGCTTGCAATGCAGACTCGTTATGCTAATATATTCACATTTATATAAAACCTCAAGAGCTATGAGGTGGTTTTTTAACACCCCTCTCTAAAAGCCATGAATCTCTGTGCAGTGCTCTTTCCGTCAAACATTTCTTTGCCACTTTCATACTCTAATCCTGATCTCAGTGCAATGTAAACTGTGCAGCTGACATAAAGTGCTTACAGAAAGAGAAAACAACTGAAGAGACATAACGTTTATACTCTGTTGCCTGAGCAAATGCTCAAATAATGCACCCTATGCTTCCACTTCATTTCCCTTACTATCTGCACGAATTAATTTCCATGTTAAGATTTAGTCAGTTAGTTAAAACTTGCACTCATTACTTACTTACAATGTTGTACTGAAATTTAGAAGGGGCCTAACTTTTATTGGCTGATACAGGGCTCTAAACCACCTCTTCTACTCTCCTCACAACTGTTCTCTGTAGTTGGACAGATGCGTTCTGTTATGAGCAGGGGCCCTAGATTAATTGGCTCTTATCCTTATTACGCAGGAGACATTTCTCATCTGAGTCCTTAGAAAATGCACATGCGCTTTTACACCACTCATCAACAATATCTTCAAGGTGTAGGGTTTCCTTCAGAGTGAGATGGGCAGCCGGCAGGCACAAGGGATAATTGCATGGCGAATGAAATTCCACGGCACATTGGAGATGGAAATATCACCTTAACAAGCATGGACAGCCCCCAATGGACTATAAAATTCATTTGGTGAGTGAGATAATTCAAAGAGCCAAGTGACAGAGCAGTGGCAGCTGGAACACATAAATTTAAGACTGTAGAGAGCTAATGTTTGAGTGCTGACCTATGTTTCTGGAGACCAGGGTTCACATCCCCACTTAGCCATGGAAACCCACTACATGACCTTGGGAAAGTCACACTTTTAGCCTCAGAGGAAGGCAAAGACAAATAATTATGAACCAACTGCAAGAAAATCCAGTAATAAAACCCAGCTTTAGAGTTGCCATGAGTCGAAAATGACTCAAAGGCACACAGAAACAATAGAGATTCACAATGTTGAGACGAATAGTATAGGACACCCAATATGTCCTGGTGGGCAAACAGAACCCCTGCAAGCATCCACTGTGGGTCAATCCAGGTCAAACAACTTAGTTTCAAACCGAGGTCATGAAATAGGGAAAGGGATTCCACAAGAATGAGATCTATTAAATAATAGTTAAAGAAGTCAACTTATTTTGGAGCTTTAAACAACTATAAAATATCTCAAATATTAGAAGAATTGGTTGGATTATAGATAAATTTCTATAGCACGAAGTATCAATGATTATGACATTGGTGATAATGATTCAACATTTTTAAAAAAAGTTTAAGACCCAAACACTGAATCTAAATATGTTATGTTTAGATTCTGTTTCTAATTGTTATTTGTAATGGCTTTGGGGTTTCTAGAGTACATTGTCTTCAGTATATTTTTTAAAATGGAAAGACAAATTCATGAAAGATTGCAAGAGAGGAAGGGTGTGCTGTGCCATATTTTTGTATTTGTTTCTTCCCCCTGATGGGCTTGTCTACCACTGGCTCCCTTTTCAAGAGTGCTAGAAGAGGCCTGGGATGAAAAAGGAAGGAAAACAATGTCCTTATTTTTGAAATGAGTTAGATAAAATGCTATATATCAGTACTTGCTGATGTGGTCATGTTAACCATCTTATCAATTTTTTTTCTCTCTTTCAGCTATCCAGGATAAATAATGTGCCATACACTGTTCTCAATGACACCTTTGGAGCCTACCTAAAAACAATAGATTCGCACTGCTCAGGTGTAACTGAGGGCAGATTATGGCCAATTTTGCACTTATTCAGCTTTTATTGATGCCATAAATCCACTTGACCTTCATTCACTCTGTCCCCATTGAGGTTTTTTCCCAAACAGCAAACTCCTCGGAACTGTTTTTTCTTGGAACGGTTCCCCAGGCACCTTCACACCAAAAAGTGGTTTGTTGCTCAAAGCTACAAACAACCTAAAAAACAACTACAAAAAACACCTTGTACACTAACAAAAAGGTATTCCATCATGGGTATCTGCAGCTCCCTATCTTGCAACAATAAAACTCTTACTATTTAGACGGCAGAATTGTCTGCAAGACCAGAACCAAAGCAAAGAACCAAATCTGGCAACTTCACTTTCAGTAGGAGTAGACCTGGAGATCACTGAAAACTTCTGGTTCATCATTAGGATATGTGTGTATGTGTGTGATTGTATATGCACACATGCAAATATCTTAATGCAAACATAAGCAAATTTGCATGTGCACATATGAGGTCCAATGCATAACAGAGGGAATTTTAACAAAAAAAAGTCTGTGGGATCTCTCTCTTCCTCCAATTCTTAATTCAACCTCTGTTTTAGATTGTAACTGTAAAATAAAGAGTTTCAGAGAGTTCTAATTCCTCTCAATTTGTGATTCTTTTGAACCACCTGCGTGCCCGTTTGACAGCCTGATCAGCTGATCAGCTGTTTTCGGCTTTTTAAAAGCGCACCTGCACCGGACTAGTCTGCACAGGGGGAAGGAAAGCAAGCACGCGACTGCAGGGATATATAGACATGCAAAGATGTGCTTTTTTCAGGCTGAATTGGGTTTTAAGCACACCTTTTAACACAAACTTTTAACCTCTTAATTTGATCCCTCCTGACCTTGGCTAAATGTTAATGGCCTGGACCTGGGTCATTTAAGGCTTTATAGGTCAGAACTAGCACCTGGAGCTGCATCAAACTGAAGGTGGACACCCATCCCTAAGTAAGATGTCGAGACTTCACACCTATGCATAGTTCCTATTCCCTTGAACACAATGAGATTTACTTCTGTGTAGACCTGCAGAGGACTGTATCAATTTTTTTTCTTTAATTAACTCCGTTTCCAATGTGACAACATCACATTTCCTTATATTATTCTTTGGATATGTATCATGATATCCCAAATATAGGCAGGGAACACAACTATGTTCCTCCTGTAACAGAAGTTTGCAATCTTCAAGTCTCTCTGCCACATTTCATTTCTTACTTTTTATTCCTATAATACACACACACACACACACACACACGGCATATTAATGAGTAGATTTGAAGGAATGACATTTCATGGCTTAACTGAAAAAGAAAATCTGTCATTTGGCTTTTTAACAGAATTTTGAGAAAAGTCAGCACCAGCATTTTATTTTCTTCTCTCTCCCAAATCCATGTCAAGAGATGAAACAAACAGAAGGAAGATGGGCTCTTGCATAACTTGTGAGAGCCCATAATTGATAATATGTTTATCTTGTCAGCCTGAGACACCTGTTATGTGATCAGAAGGGTTCCAGAGGGTCAAATATGATTTTGTGCCAATAAAAACAGCCAGAGCTCTACTGGCACCATTCCCCAGAGGGCAGGAGAAGGAAGGCGAAGGGGATTAGCACTGATATTTCACAATTCTTATTAAATTCAGATTCTTTTTGTCAAAAGGAGAAAGAAGGAGGGATGAGTGATTGGTTTGAGACAGATAAAGGACTTGCAAGCCGCAAGAGGGGAAGAGAGTCATGGAAAGGAAACTCATGAATGGGAATACAAAGGGCCAAATGTTCTCAAGGGAACCAAGGAAAAATTTTCTAAATGACTTGGCACTGTCTGCATGAAGCAGAGAGATGACAGGAGGGGGTCAGAATGCCTCTTGGGAGTTATCAGGCATACAGAGATATGGTTATATTAAAATCACACTTCCACAATATGGACACCTCCACCTTCCTGGACTATTCAGGGAATAAATGGGCCGCCTTCAAGCATATGCAGCTGTCTCTATCTTCACTCATATTTTCAGTTTCTGGAATCCTATTATAATCAGAGCTTGGCAAATGTAATTTTGAAGTGAACTTCTAGAATCCTCCAGTCAGCATGGCCAGTAAGCATAATGTCTCGGGATCATGGGAGTTGTACTTCAAAAATTTAATTCTGTCAAGCTCTGCTCCTAGGACCTCATCTCATGAGCAGAGGGAATGTGGGGGGAAACAGGGGAAGATGGAGGGAACAGTTTTATTCTGTTCCCTCTCTTCGAGGTCCATCTTCTGGGATGGTCAGCCATCCCATATCCTTTCCCCATCAAGGTCCTTCTTTTCCTTGCTTTCCTCCATTTCAAGTAGCATATCACCTGATTCTTCAAAATGCATTCTGGTCTCCGTTTCTATGTGTTTCAGATACAGAGTCCAACGGTGTCCCATCGGAAGTGCCTTTATATCATGTGATTGCCTTCATGGGACTCCCGTGGGACTCAGTTTCTGAAGTGTATGGAAATTGAGCCCAGAATTCATGCGATGAGGTCCTATGTCACCTTTATGTTGAAGGAACTCTTATTGATTTCAGTGACACATATTCAAATGTGGTTAAATTAGCATCCATTTAATGCTTCCACATAAGACAGTATGCATGAACCACATTTCATGTTTTATTAATAGGGCAAATCTATCTGGAATGTCACAATGCTGTAATGTCAGAGTCCCTAAGATAACCAGATCCCTACCAGCAAGATCTGCAAAGTCAGGAGTGAAGGCATAGCAGCATTCTATTAATACCCCTACAATTCTGAAAAGAGAGTTTAAAGAAAAATCTCAAATTCAAGTCTGCATCAACATATTTATGACTAGGTCCAGAGTGAGTTGGATCAGCTTATTTAGGCTCCAGAACAGAATTGGTTGACTTATTCCAATATGATTTCAGCTACTTTTGATTAAGTAGGGAGTGGGTGAGTACACTATGTTGGGAAAACAACTATACTTTGTTTAATATCAGCTATAATTTCCAACAATCTCAGCAACACTCTCTGACACATTGTTAGGGTTGGGGTAGAGAACGTGATGGTGTGAAATTATGGAAAAGCATATATATTCAGTTGTATTCTGCATTATTCAGCTCTTTTCCTAAGTTTGGAAGGTAGCAATAAATCTCTACCCAGCACCACCCAGAGCACTACATTGAAATGCAGTACTTAACCTTTGGCTATTACTCCTGGTTATTAGCTGTGTTCTTCAATGCAAATGCCTTTCAACATGAAACCATGAGAATGTTCTTAGGGCAGGGATGGGCAACAGGAAGACAACAGAATGAGTCCCTCTGCTTTCTTCTCACAGGCCATGTTATTGCTCCTGACCAACAATAAGAAGTGATGACAGTTCACTTTTTGTTTAGGAGTCAACCTAAGAAGACTGATTTTTATGTTTTTTTCTGGAGTTGTGAGAGCAGTGGGACCAAGGGAACTCAAGCCACTACATTTTTTCTCAGGTCATTGGGTTTTTTGAGAGCATTTTTTGTCGAGAATCAGTTGGAAAGACTGGGGGGAAAGTGGTCTGTAGACTTTGAGGGCTGCTGGAAATTTTGGAGAATGTAAAAAGAGGCATCAGGGCAACATGGGAGTTGTTTTTCCACTTCAAATCAATGGGGGAATCTATAGATGTGGATTTCTGAAACTTGGTTCAGATTTGAGACCCATTGTGGGTGAGTTTAGCCTAAACTGGACTAAATCAAATTGGCATTCAATCAAAATAATCAAAATTGGCTTTAAATCAAATGAATATTTTTCCTTTCTTCTGCAAGTATTGCCAGTGCTAATATTAAAGGCAAAATTAGAGACTAGGAGGGCTTTGGATTTAAATAATCCCTTGATTCACCATTTCTTCTCTCTCACTTTGTTGGAGCTCTAACATAGAGGATGTGAGGCCAGTGAACATCATTGCCAGGTTTGATTGGGATGAACCTGAGGTCTGGTTTTCTCTCCATGGTCATCACTCTCAGCCCCAAACCTTTTAAACAGGAGGCCAGTTCACAGTCCTTCAGACCGTTGGATGGCCAGACTATATATTTTTTTAAAAAAACTATGCACACTGTACATATCTTATTTTGAAGTAAAAAACACAAAATGGGAACAAATACAGACTCAATGTTAATCATCATCATCATCATCATCATCATCATCATCATCATCATCATCAAGAGGGTACGAAGAGACCCCTTGGCCCATTTAGTCCAACCCCCTTCTGCCTTTGTGCACCAAAAAGCACAAGCAAAGCACCCTTTAATAATTAATTATTAATTAAATAATAATTAAAATACCATTATAAACACAAGCAAAACTTTGGAAGGTGTGCACCTGGCGAGGGAGGAGGCAGGAAAGGTGCATGCGGCGTGAATGAGGAGGAGGGAAAGGCACATGCCCCGTGCATGCCTTCCTTGGCAGAGGAGGGAGCCGCTGCCACAGGGGCTGGATAAATGGCTTTGATGGGCTGCATGTGGACCACGGCCCGTAGTTTGGGGACCCCTGCTCTAAGTAGAAGTAGATCAGATCTATAGTCTGGGACAACTTTCCAAGAACCACAAAACTGCATGATAAATGAAGATATGTATCAAAACCACAAAAAGCAATAATTTTTTATTCAACAAACTCTTTATTGGTGAGCAATGAGGGATGAGAACCAAGATATGTCAAAGGAAAATACACTGTTGGGTGCTATGGCAGATAGGCCTGAAAGATCAGGATACAAATGGCTCGAGAGGCTTGAGTCCACACACCAGATGGCCATGAGGAGATACATTCCTTTCATTCAGCTCTGTTTCCTCATCTATAAAATGGGAATATTAATAACCAACTTTACAAGAGTCATGAAAGTGAGTTAAGTAAAGTTTATGAACACTTTACAGTCTAGGATTACAGTCCTAAGCATATTTATTGAGAAATAACTCCTGCTGAATTCAATTGGATTCCCTGCTTTGTGTTCCTAATTATTATAGAAATGATTTATAATGACCAGTCTCATTCAATATATATTCTGTCAAAGTGGTATGGGACAGGCGATTTGAATGAAATCTCTTTTCACCAGTCTGGAATCCTGGTAAGAGGAAGATGAAGGAGAAAAAGTCTGCCAGTTTACATAAAAAATGTGAATGATAAGACAGTATATATATATATACTGTATATATAGGGTTATAGAAAGGGACAAGGCCCTAAAAAGTCTGTTAAAAGAACTCCTTTCCTAGAAATTGAGGTATAATTTCCCACGCATTTTGGTGTCTGCAGAAGAAGAGAAAATACCTCTCCTTCCCCTATCTAAATCAGAAGGCATAGTACCTAAAGTCAGATATGTTATTTTGGCACATGAGGCAGAATGACATAACAATACCTCATTCTGTCCATGACAACAATACATAAATGAAAGTTTACAGTTTACTATCCATTTATGACATCCTAAATCTTCCCCCTTACTCTGTCAAGTGGTAGGCCTTACCCTGCATTTTCATTGGGAAGCAGAATAAATATGCACAGTTTGAAGATATATTTTCCCCTTTTTTCCAAGCTTGGTGAGTTAGATTTAAGACAAAATAATATAATTTCCTTAGAATTATAAAATTATAGATTTGGAAGAAACCACAATGACTATCCAGTTCAACCCCCTGCCATGCAAGAATACACAATAAATAGGTGACAATCTATAGGTGACACCTCCCAATAGGTGACAATCCAACCTCCACCAGACTCTGAGGACACCATATTCTACTAGCAGTTAAAAGATAATGCCCAGAATCCCAGTGCAGCATGATATGCCCTCCTTCCTCTGTATGGATCATTGGCCATCAGTGTTGAAAAGCACAATCTATATGAATATCCATCAGAAAATTACATTATGACAAAGATCCTGTATTGCAGAATGGTGGCATAAATATCTAACTGTTCTTCATTCATTACACAGTCTCTATATTGGATGCCACAGTGAAGGGTGTTATCGGGAGATTATTGATTAGGAAGCCAAAGATGAGCAAAGATAATTGATTAAGAAGCTAAAAATGATTAGAGCCTTGCCCTTTCGCCTATAACTTAGAAAACTGTCCTTTGGAAAATATTAAGCAAAGCCCTCCAACTTCCCCTTTCTGAAGTTGGAGAGAAGCAGCAGAACCCACTCTTTCCTGTTCTAAGCCAACATCTGTTTGTGGGCAGCAAAGACAGACTACATTGCCTAAGGGGGTTTGGCAAGAGGGGAGCAAATCTTAAGGGTCAACATCTTGATAATTGGGTGATCGGCAACTAAGAAAGGCCAAGACTTATCAGTCAGAAAGATGAACCAACAATAAAGGAAACGGAAGGGTAGCCCCTCCCATCCGAAAGGAGTGATGACTAAGTCTTGATTGCCCAAATGCACCCTTACCCCACTGTGCTTTCCTGTCGCTTGCGAAATTGCAGAAATAGCAAAATAAAAATAGCTGTTATGATCAAATGCCAGAGGCAAAATCATCTGCTGAATCTGTAATTTGAATAGTATATAATGCCTTGTCAAAATCAAATCTGGGCGGCAGTCTCTTTGAAAAGGAACACTATGTGTTACCTAACTGCCGTCCACAGCTGTGCTACAATAAATAGATTTTACTTTACCTCTGGAAGACTGATTTCTCGTTTCTAACCGTCTCCTGTACAAACGGCTGGGAGACCCCTTGCCGGGGATTTCCTTCAACAGCATATATGAATCACTGGTCAATGATATGACTGACAAACCTTTCTACAAATATAATGTGCTGTGTGATGGTCATCAGTACACGTTCTCAATTCAGCTTCTGCATCCTCCTGAATGGGACTTCAGGTCCCACTATGGAATGAGCAGATGCACAATGTGGACATGCATACCTTGCTTAATGTATTAGGGTTGAATGAAAAGTAATGCCTCCCCCTTCGTTACTTGGGTTTGGATTGGAGTATTTTAATAAATTAAACGCAGAAATAATCCTTAGAAAGTGCTCTTTAACTACCACTATTCACTTTTCCACATAATCACCAGACAATTGGATACATTTCTGCCAACGATGAACAAGTTTTCTGAAGCCGTCACAGAAGAAGTCGACACTTTGTTTCCACAACCAGCGTCTCACAGTACCCATTGTGAACAGATCTTCCAATAGCCAAGCAAAGCAATAATGTGATCCACACATTCTTGTGAAATGCTGATTACGCTTGAAATTTCTCTCTGAGTTATACAACGATCATCCTGAATCGATCTGTCAACCTTTTGCTTGTGAAACTCGGTGGTTGCTGTCTCAGGACGTCCAACTCTTTGTTTGTTACGCAAGTCAGATGTTCCCACCTCAACATCTTTAAGCTTATTCGCCCAACAACACACAGTACTCACATCAACACAATCACCATAAACAGCTTGCATTCTCTGATGAATCTCCTTTGGGGTGACACCTTCTGCTGTCAAGAATTCAATGACTGTACGTTGCTTAAGTTGCATTGACCGACCGTCTGCGTAGGGTTCCATACTTCACAAGTTAACAACAAAACCATTCAATGCTAAGGCTTTCCACCAAATGGAACTGTAGAGGAGAGTCTACTGAACAAGCCAGTACCTGCCACATACCTGTACTGCCATCTGTTGAGGAGTTACGAAGGTGGAGGCATTACTTTTCATTCAACCCTTGTACATTGGTATATGTTGCCCAAGTGTACCTCCACTTTCTTTTCTATCAACTGGCCATGGCTGCCATGAAAGGTCCAATAAAGCCTTTAAACCATGTGTAACATAACATATGTTTGCATGAGTCAGCAACAGTATACTGGTCTTTGTATGAACCGAATCTTCCACAATGGTTTGTTGCCTGAAATATTAGCATGCTAGTGCTGGTCATAGTATACAATTCCTGGGCAGATCAATTAGTCCAATGGTCTCAGATAAGAAAACTATAGGCAAAAAAAGGCTACATGGGGATGCATCCTGTCAAGTGAATACGGTTAGTCAGTCTTCATCATTTCTCGTTTTCTCACTAATTTTGACATAGTTCAGAAAAATAGCAGTGATGTTTTATTATGTTTTATGTATACTCAGACCATTTCAACTTTGCCATCATGAGTACACTTTTTATTATAAGATGAGCTATTGGGTAACAAACAAATCTCACAATTAAAGTACTTCATTTCTGGACTAATAACACCCACCAAGAAGAGAAATGCGCTTTCTTTGTCTAACCACTAACTGCAGTTTCCATTACATCGATGTTACTCTGATTTCCTTTCTACATGTGTGCTTCTTCATAATGGCTTATGTTTTAGAACAGCCCGAGATATTTCTTCAGAACTGATCAAATTATTTCATTTATGTCTGTAGAAATTATTAAAAATTTTCTCCTTATACTCATCCCTAAAAGTACAATAATATCAAATCTTCAACAATTGATTCCTTGTGTTGTCAAAGGCTTTCATGGCTGGAATCACTGGGTTGTTGTGTGCTTTCCGGGCTGTATGGCCATGTTCCAGAAGTATTCTCTCCTGACGTTTCACCCACATCTATGGCAGGCATCCTCAGAGGTTGTGACACCTCACAACTTCTGAGGATGCCTGCCATAGATGTGGGCGAAATGTCAGGAGAGAATATTTCTGGAACATGGCCATACAGTCCGGAAAACACACAACAACCCAATTCATTCCTCTTTCATTTATCAGTTGCTCCATGTGGTCATTGTATCATGGTAGGCTTGGCAGAAGGTTTTTTTTTTTTTTTTTGACCGCTACCAACTGGGGTTGGCATCACACATCCCAAAAATGTGTCCTAAATATATCCCGCATTTTATCCAAGTGAAGGTAAGAAGGTTTAGAGGAGAAAGAACAAATGAGTCACATTGCTACTTATGCTCGTTTTAATGAAAAATTCAAAGGGGGAACTCAAGAAGCAGGAATGCAGCCCCTTTGGATGAAGAAACAGCTTGCACTTCTCTCTTCCCCATGCAAGCGAATTTACACAGAAAGAGTATTGTAGTCCTATTCTGTTGATTATTTCCATGTTTGAAGCTATTTCCATTTGGTTGTGTTTTTTTTTTTTAAAGTTTGCTGGCAGGTGACTTGTTCAGTCTCTGCCATAATAATACAAGTCTTTTAATCTAAAGCCAGAATCCTTTGTAGGCACTTGCTTTCAAAGATATCCACTTTTCTATGAAATAATTTGGCAATTTCCCAGTTCTTTCAGCCACACCACAGCAGAAACCTTATTTGAGATGTGTGTTTTTTAAATAAAAAAAATCAGTTTTGCTATATCCTTCCCCACCCGCAAGTCCATTAGTACCCCATGCCTGATTCGTTTTCTTTGTCGCAGGAAGAAAAAAGCATAGAGTACAGACACAGCAAAACCTTTTGGTTGTAAGGTTTTTGAGGGCATTTATTATTTACATCTCATAGGGTTTTAATTAGAGCTGAGAGACTCATCCATTCTGAATAATTTATTTGATTAATTTTGCTGCTGCTTCTTGTCAGAAATTCTCCACAAGCGGCTCATGAGCCTGTGAAATTTATTTGGCATTTTGAAACTGTTTGCAGAGCAGACTCTGTAAATAATTCTTTGGCTGCAGCCTGTTCATTGCACTGTGCACACTTTTTGGGTCGTGAATATGACCCATTGTGTTTGTGACTTCTTTTAAGTATAAATTACTGTTTATTGCTATTTTGTGAGCTGCATTTGATGCACCTTCATACAAGACAAATATTGTAGCAAATACTGTCGAGTACTTACATAAATTTTGCTGACCCCATGAACACTGTCCTGTACAGTCTTGTTCACAAGGACCATAACTCATAGAAACAGTATAAAAAGATGTTAACATGGTTTCTGTTAATGGTCTTTCAGCTTTCATTCATTCAGAAACACTTTGCTCAGCTTTGAGTGCCCTCAGTTTTGTCTGCTCAAGTGCAATCAGATTAGTTGGGAATACCTACCTGTCCAAATAATGATTAGTTCTGTATATTTCTTATCAGCAACATTCAGAAGGAGGTTTGCTTAGATGGCAGTTTCATAAGTATTTATGTTTCTTCTGGTTGGACAGAGGAAACAGAAGCTGCTGAACTCCATCAGGACAACATCTTAATGAGAAGTTCTAGTGTCTCAGAAAAAAAAGCTCTGAATATAATTTAAAAAAACTAATAAAATTGCATTTGCTCACATCTTTTTGGCTCTCCCCTCCCATTTTTCCTTTTGCCATAAAAAATTTAGATTGTAGGTTCCTAAGTACAACAACTTGCTTGTTGTTCTGTTGCTTAACTCTTTAGTTCAGGCAGGTTCTATACCAATTGTAACATAACAACCACAGATTAAGGGTCTGGAGAACAAGCCCTATGAGGAGAGGCTTAAAGAGCTGGGCATGTTTAGCCTGCAGAAGAGAAGGCTGAGAGGAGACATGATAGCCATGTACAAATATGTGAGGGGAAGTCATAGGGAGGAGGGAGCAAGCTTATTTTCTGCTGCCCTGCAGACTAGGACGCGGAACAATGGCTTCAAACTACAGGAAAGGAGATTCCACCTGAACATCAGGAAGAACTTCCTCACTGTGAGGGCTGTTCGGCAGTGGAACTCTCTCCCCCGGGCCGTGGTGGAGGCTCCTTCTTTGGAGGCTTTTAAGCAGAGGCTGGATGGCCATCTGTCGGGGGTGCTTTGAATGCGATTTCCTGCTTCTTAGCGGGGGGTTGGACTAGATGGCCCTTGAGGTCTCTTCCAACTCTACTATTCTATGATTCTATGATTCTATGATTCTATGATTCTATGTATTAACAATGGTAATAGTGCTGGTTGAATCCTGTATCCAAAAAGCTTGAGGCCAGAAATGATTTGCATGTTTGTGAGCCTATGGGGATTTTGTAATACTTGCATTTTCGTACATAATGAGATAGGGCCTAAGTCCAAACATGAAAATAATTTTTGCCCTTCCTCCCCCCCCCCCCCGAGGTGAGAAGGATGGGATATAAATGTATCAAATAAAATAAACAATGTATTTTTCGTATTGACTATATACACATATTTTCATGTATATCTTATACACATTTTATACACAATCTTTGTAATAATGTTATGCATTAAATAAGGTTTGTGTATATTGAGTCACCAGAAAGCAAAAAAAGTGGGACTATTTTGGAATTCCAGATAAGAGATGCTCCACCTGTAGTAGTAATGAGAGAAATCGTATGATAGGAGTAACATTTTCTGCCATAACTTTAATAATATGATACTCAGACACATGAAACCTGCCACTGATATTAAGGGAACCAAAAGAGAGTGAATATTGTGGTCACTATGTTTTAAAAACTGAATAATTTTAATTAATTTAAAACTCTCTGTAGCTTACAGTACTATATTGTGCTGCTAAATGATGGACACAAGGCTTCTTAGAACTAGGAGGATTCCTCAAAAACAAGGAACCCTCTTAGTTCCAAGCTCTTGAAAAGAAGGGACAGACCCAAGAGCAAGACTTCTGCAACTTTGTTCCAATAGTACGACTTGATTTAGGGTGGAACCCTGCAGGATGGTGCAATATTGGACTGTGTTTCTGGAGACTAGGGTTGAATCTGTGCTCACCCACAATACTCCACTGGGTAACCTTGGGCAAGTAACACTCTCTCAGCCCAGAGGAATGCAAAGGTAATCTTAGAGTTACCAGCAATGAATGCATACAACAGTAAATAATTGGAGGACCAACCTTCAATGCTAGTCTTCCTCACTGCTTGAATAATACATGCCCCACATCTATGAACACCAACTACAAGATAAACTTTGTTTGTGCCTAACAGTAGGCATGTGTGTATGCAGTGGACAACTCCCAACATCATTCATTCACTAACTGATCATTTATTCCTATGATAGGGTTGATGGGAAAGCTGATTCTATCCCTGATCTTGGAGAGTTCCCATCCAAATCCTATGATATCCAGAGTCTGCAAGACTTAAATGAAAAGGAACAGACTGGGGGAAGAAAAGAATGTTTACCTCTTTCTCTCTTAAGAGCCAAGGCTTTTTTTTCCTTTGAACAAATTCCCCCTCACATTAATAATTGGAGAGAATTATGATGGCAGCTGCAGGACTAGAATGTTATTGGATGCTTTTGAAACATGGCCAGGAGAGATATACATCCATTGGATACATAGCTTCTCTCAGAAATTGTGCTACATAGTTCCCTGCATTATTTCCTTTCCTTTCCCAATGTTGGAGCTCCATGAGAAAGGCAAAGAGCAAGGGAGAGATGTCAACCATGGGATTTCACTATAAATGATTATGTTATTGTAAGCCTCCCTTAACATAGCTAGCCTAAAATAATGTGAGATTAAAAGATAAGTATTGATGCAATGGAATGGAGTGAGTAGAAAGAAAAGTACTATTGTAAAAACTCCACTATGACATCTAAAGAACCATATCTATAAAGTTACAGAGATATATGATGGAGGCTACAGGCACAAAGATTTCTTCCATTTTTGCATCAGGTGCATATTTGGAGGCTCATACTTTTTAGCTTCCTGGAGGGTTCTGAAAAGCAAATGTAATTATTAAATTCCTTTGGGTATCTGTCTTAACTCATATTAACTATTAATAGAGTTTGTTTGTACACATATGCAATATTAATGGACCTCAGGAAAACACAAACAAGAAATTAACTTTTAAGCCCGTGGACTATTTTTTGGCAATATGGCAGCAATTGTTTCATGTATTCCTAAAGCTTCTCCCTCCAATTAACTGAAGTTTGGACTGGTCATCACGTTTGTTGCAAACGTCTGTTTAATCATATCAAGTTATTTAACTGGTTTGCTGTATTTGGATCATTCTGTTCTTCCAGGCTTTCCAGAGTGATCTTCTGTTCATACTAGTAACACTTCTTCTGGGGTGTAAAACCTTGTCTGTGAGGTGAGCAGGATATTTTCTGTTGGTTGTGAGAAAATTCTTCCAACTGTCACACACAAAATGTCACAGGTATATTGTGCTGTGAAAGTACTAAACAGAAATTCTTGCAACTTGTGTGTGTGTGTGTGTGTGTGTGAATTGCATAAATTCTCCAAACTGCATACACTGCACATATTGAATAGGAAAATTGTGACAGCTGTTGCCTTCTTGTATGTGCTGTTAAAAATCAGAAATGTTGGGTGAGTTCGTGGCCTTTTGAATATCCTTTTGTGCCTGCTGTGTAAGGGAAAGATGCAGAAAAACTATCTTCAGACACATGATTATACACATTATGGCAGCCTCGGGGGAAAGCACAGTGTTCCTTGTTTTGTTCTCATACTGCTAATGAGAACTCTCATAAATGTTGGTAATCTCTACTGCTGAAAATGAGTAATGTTGTGAATCTTCTTTTCATCCCTTGTGGGTTGGGACCCTGGAACAATTATAAAACAGAGCCCCTGTCTTATACAGGTGTGGCAGCTTTGTTCTTGGAGTGCCTGTTGTGTTTCGTGGCAGTTCAGACTTGGGTTAGGCCAAGGTCAATATGCTTCAACCCCAAGGAAAAGGATGAGCCTGGATATCTATTCTGTCTGTGTTCTAGGCCTCTATTTCAGTGGCATTGACCCCAAGGCACTTTGCCACTTGCTTGACAGTTGGAGTTGGTGGCCAATGTGCCAATACATGGAAAAGATAAGGGAAGTGAGATACATAGGCCCCCTCTTCCAAGTAGCATTTCTATTTAACACTATCACAGCACAAGATTCTTGTGACTTTTTGTGTGTGACCACAGAAAATGGACTTTAGCATTATGGTTTACACTGTCTCTTCACAAAACTTCAGAGACATCTCTATATCACACAAGAATGAGAGAATATAAAAGAGCATAGTGGAATTGTAATAAAGTAAGGTATAAAACAATTAAAACCCCATAAAACTAAAACACAATTCAGGTACAGATTTCTGAAAAGACCAGACTCTGAAACAGGGCTGTAGTCAAGTGTGTGTGTGTGTGTGTGTGTGGGGGGGGGGGTGTTAGAGATTTACCCCCCCCCCCTATTTCAGGTTCTTTAAAAAAACCCTGGTTTACTCATGAATGTTAACTGATTAACCAAATCCCCATGAGTGTCCACTGAAGTTAATCAATGGAGCCTGATTTCTAAATTATTTTGCATTATGGAACTACTCTTCATGATTCGCTAAATAAAAGTTTCAAACCACCCCCCCCCCCATTTTTTTTCTAGCTATGGTTCTGTCATCTACCACCAAAAACTATGATGAAGCTGTTTGGGGAAGCTATTTCAAAACCCACTTTCTTTATTAGTTATCAGTCTAGCTTCATCTGCCTGGACCTTCAGAGCAAAGCTTCTGAATTAGATCTAAAAGTTTGAAAGTATGCAAACAGGACAGGAAAAAAAGTTGATCATAGGATCTCAAGCCAATTAGGGCTTTAATGGTGAAAAATAGCACTTCTACTTGCACAAGGAAGTAGACTTTAGGACCAGGGCAACTAGCAAAGAGCATTAATGTGGGCAAAATATTCTGATTTGCAGATGGATTCTGCATCAAATGCAGTTGACTGAAGGCTCATGGGTTCAAATAAGCTGTTTAGGGTAGGGCTTCAATAAAGCTTGAGAATAAGGCTGAAATAACTTCAAACATTCACTCTACTGTATGTCATAATATTTTAATCAGCAACTTTATCAATAAGTTAGTTAAGAGCCAGGAAAATAATCTACTAAAAATCCTTAAACCAGTTAATAATTGTAATTGTCATTATATATCAGCATCATATGGGATTATTAGACTTCACAAAGTATTACGCTTCAATAAACTTTCATTATTAACAGACAATGGAACCTGTGTAGATGCATTATTAATAATCTCTTGCCTTGTAAGAGCATTGTGATATTTTCATATGAGAAAGTAATTCTTTTATATCTAACAGTATTATTTCAGAGGCGTAATTGTGTAATTGGGGTCAGTAATCGCTTGGTCATTCCCAGAGCAGAACAATTTTGCTGGTTAAAAGATTTATTGTCCTGACAATAGAGAACAAATTTTAATATTTCTGAAAAATTGAGGCCTATTAATCCTGGCAAGTGTTACTCTGAAACACAAGGAAATGATAAAACTTTGATCTCATTTGCCTTTGAAGGAGAACTGGAATGATGGAGGGGGGGGGGGGGAAGTCTTAACCCTCTATATCATGGAACTTTTTATAGAACTTTTTGTCAGTTGGTGCAATAATTGTGAAAAGCTAAAATCTAGTCCAGAGGTCTTCAAACTTTTTAAGTGGAGGGCCGGTTCATGGTCCCTCAGACTGTTGAGGGGCCGAATTATCATTTGAAAAAAATACAAACAAATTCCTATGCACACTGCACATGTCTTATTAGTAGTGCAAAAAAACCCCAACACAACAATGAAAGAACAATACAATATTTAAAAATAAAAACAATTTTAACCAACATAAATCTATCAGGATTTCATTGGGAAGTGTGGGCCTGCTTCTGGCCAATGAGATAGTGAAGTTAATTAGGATTGTTGTTGTTGTGTGCCTTCAAGTCATTTCAGACTTTGGGTGAACCTAAGTCTTAAATTGAGGGCGGGGACCAGGTAAATGACCTTGGAGAGCCACATCCAGCCCACAGGCCTTAGTTTGGGGACCCCTGATCTAGTCTCATAACTTTAAAATGACATCCTCTAGACCAGGGGTCCTCAAACTTTTAAAGCAGAGGGCCGGTCCACAATCTTTCAGACTGTGGAGGGGCCAAATTCTCATTTGAAAAAAAAAAAACCCAAACAAATTCCTGTACACACTGTACATGTCTTATTTGTAGTGCAAAACAACAACAACAAAAGAACAATACAATATTTAAAAATGAAAACAATTGTAAACAACATAAACCTATCAGGATTTCAATGGGAAGTGTGGGCCTCCTTCTGGCCAATGAGATAGTCAAGTTAATTAGGATTGTTATTGTTGTGTGCCTTCAAGTCATTTCAGACTTTGGGCGAGCCTAAGTCTAAAATTATTTATTTATTCATTTACTACATTATTTATTACATTTATATCCTGCCCTTCTCACCTTCTCACTCCAGAGCAGCTGTATGTACATACAATATATTATATTATTAGCATAGCACAATATTAGCATTATATATTACTATATTGAACTATACCACTATATTGTAATATTATATGTAATATATAACATATAATTAATATTATTATATGGTATTATTATTAGTATTATATTGTATAACATTATAATATTATTATCAATATTATATGTATATACAATATATTATATTATTTAAAATGATATAAAAATGTTATATTATAAAACTTAGGGCAGGGGCCAGGTAAATGACCTCCGGCCCCCGGGCCTTAGTTTGGGGACCCCTGCTCTAGACCAATGGTTCTCAACCTGTGAATCCCCAGGTCTTTTGGCCTACAAGTCCCAGAAATCCCAGCCAGTTTACCAGCTGTTAGGATTTCTGGGCCAAGCATCTGTGGACCCACATGTTGAGAACCACTGCACTAGACCTTTCTCTTGCTACTTTGTAGAACCCCAATGAAATAAGAAGTTTCACAAGATTTGTCATGCTTCTTTCATGGGTTCAATATGGGTAAAGATGCAAGTTCTGTGACTTACACAATTCTAATTCTTAATAGAGGATTACTTGTACATTCAGTCACTATGTGCAAAATTAATACATCTGTGCATGTAAAATCAATCTGAAATGTAATTAATATGTAAATAATGCATGTGTCACAAAGTTTACTCAAAATGAAAAGTGAATGACAAACAGTTGCTCAAAATGGCAAGCCAACACTATTTGGTATTAGATGCCATTGGATTCCAGTTCTGGTGGTCCCTGGATGGCAAATCTAATGAATTCATACTTCCAATTCAACTACATTTTTTATTTTACCTCTTATTCCCTATTCCTTAATGTACGAGAATAAAATTTGGATTTTCTTTTTTAAAATGGTATGCATTACTTTGGAGTGACCCTTGTAGTTTCCAAAGCCAGTCACAGTTTCCACTTGCTTTGTGGTTTGTTCTGACAAAAGAGAACAAATGACAGTATTCCTGAAAAAATGTAATTTACATTGAAAGTCACAGGGTAAGTTCTTATAAACCTTAGATAAGATGTGGGCCATCACTGCCATCATTCTCTCTCTAATAAGTATGGTTTGATGCCAATGTATACTGCAAATGCACAATTTTTCCAGGGCCAATTCATGTACTTCATTAGCTATCTTATTACAATGAATTAGATCTCAATGTGAGTTGGTTTTCTAAATCATAATAGCAGATCTCAAGACTAGACCAAGATTTTGGTTACCTGAAATAAATGACATCATGGAACTGAAAACCTCCCTCCCAGTTCTATGTACAAAGCTGATTAACTTCACACCTGAAATGTAGTTCACCACAAGTGATATGACAATGTTCTTTGCTTCACTTAGGAGCGAAGGCACTTAGAATGCAGGGATGTAAAGTTGATTCTACCTTATCTCATTATCAGTAAGAAAGGTATATATTGACATATCAGAACATCACATGCAAAAATGTTAACTACCATGAGATTTTTTATCTTCTAGTGAGAATGAAAAGATCAGAACCTTTTATTTTCAGTGCATTTTGAACACCCACATGCAAGCTCCTCTCCCCCTCACTTTACAAAACCACCCAGCATATTTGTGTAAAACATGTTTTCTATGCGGAAGAATGCTATTTTTACATTAAAACAATGCAGGGTTGCTGGAATCTTTCTTTTGCATAAAACAAATTTTACAAAAAGTTCATGAATTTGGAAAAATGTGAAAATGTGAAAAAATCATAAAAAATGAACATCTTTTTAGTACATTATCTGGTATCTTCACACTTCACTCTCTGTCAAAACTTCACTTCTCTCTCTGTCAAAGCTCTTCTCATGGTTTAAAGGCTATAGGTATTCATTGTGATGGATGAACAGAATACTGGTCATTTACAATTATCAGAATAGACAATGGTTGGCCATCTAGTGTCCAGCCAAGATGCATCCCATAGTTACTTTACTGCTCGGTTTAATGTTTTATCTGATTTGTGCTGTCGTGTCTGGGCATGGCCCCATGTAACCCGCCCCGAGTCCCTCCGGGGAGATGGGGCGGGATATAAGAATAAAATTATTATTATTATTATTATTATTACTTTGGGGTTCTTTTCCTCCTTTACCTGTGTATGTATGCTGTCATAATGCTTTATGCTTCAATCACTTTAAAAATGATCTCAGTCTTAATTGTTGTTGATCTTGATAATTTTCACATTTAATGAATAATTTAATTCATAATTTGCTTTCTAGGCTAAACATATGCATAGATAGATCATCACTGTTAATTGCTGTCAAGTCAGCTTCAATTTATTGCAGACCTATCAACGTAAGACCTCCAAGTCACCCTGTCATCAACAACAACCCCTTTTCAGGTCCTGCAGACTCAGGGTTGTGGTAGCCTTGATTGAGGCTATTTGCTTTTCCCATTACTTCCTATTAATCATTATCATCTTCTCTAAGTATTCACATTAACTCATCTATACTATGTTGGCCAAAGTACACTACACATAGTTTGATAATTTTGGATTCTAGGTAGAGTTTAGACTTGATTTGCTCTTGAGTTTATTTACTGGACATTTTGACAGTCCATGGAATACATAGAACTCTATCCTCCAGTACCACATTTCAAAAGACATAGACGGACAGTTTCACTATTTTATATTTCAATCATTATATTGGTGGGACTAACAGACTACAATGAGGATGAGCAAGGTTCAAATCCTTGACACTTTCTGCTAATTGCTTACTATCTCAGTGTAACATACCTCTCAAAGCTATGCTGAAAATAAAATGAGCAAAGAGAAAAACTAATCTATTAAAGCTTTGCCTCCTTGGAGGAATGGTGGAATAAAATACAATGCACAAATAAACATGAAATGAAATATGTAAACAAACACAAACTATAAATAGCCATTTCATCATGGGGACATTTCATTGGGACATGCTGACAGCCTCTTGTCAGATGGAAAGTCAGCTATATGGAGGAGAACATATTTGCTTTAGCCATCAGGGGATCAATCCACTCTCTAGGGGATTATACGCCCATGCTCTATCATGACTTCCATGAATGGTCTTTTGGAATAAATGTGCTATACGTTTAGCAGCTTAATTTAGAGAAACCACAAACCTATAATCTAGGCACCCTTTCAGCTATTTCTTCTCCCTAGAAAATGCCATGGTAAAGGACCACCAAGACTGCATAAGTATACAAGAACTTTTATGACACCAACAATCAACCAACCAAACCTCTCCTTTCAATTGAACTCTTTCAGCAAATTTAAATGCAGTTCAGGTCAATATATACATATAGTAGCAGTGTCAACTTCTCATTTGAACCTGAAATAAATAGTTATCTGTGATTAATTTAACCATTCCTCAATAATGAATGTATATTCTATTGTAATAATTTAACAAGAAAATAACTATCTTTTTAGTTTTCTAGCCATGAGGATGTTGCCTCACTAATAATAGATGGTTTAACTACTGGCTCATATTGCTGAAATACTCAAATACTGACTCATGCTGTTGGGAAAAAAAGATCAATATGTTTAAAAAACTAAACAAACAAAAGTACCTAGTAATTTCATTATGTTTAAGAAATGTAAAAACAAAGAATTAGTTTGAATGGGATCTTGAAATTAATAACCAGTCCCTTTTGATGAGTAATTTTTTGAGTTTTGCTTCTCAGACTGAACAGCTCATGTGTTTCAACAGGGGTAAAAGTGCTATCTAAAACAGGCCTTCTCTTCATGGTTATATGTAACAGCAGATCCTGTGGCCAATCACACTACACAATCATAGTGCTATTATTCCATTTTTATCTCCAATAGAACCCCAGGGTTTGAAGTTCAGTGAACCACTTGAGCATTCTGGAAAGGAATTTCAAATGTCTCTTCCTAAATTACAAAAACAAGTGGAATACCTCATGAATTGTGTGGGTCTTATAAAAGTAAACACATTTTTGAAGAACCTCAAGTCACTTTCATTTATACTGCTTCTCTAGTCTGATCATTAGAGGCACAGGGTGGTAGAAAAGCAGGAAGAGAATATATGCTAGTTGAGTAATATAGTTCCAGCTGCCCATTATATTGTCACATAATATAAAATTGCTGTTTGGTTAATCGATTATTATAATTATGCAGCACTTATTTCCACTGGGACCACCTTGATTGGCTTGTACCAGAGTCTTTGCAATTCTATCTTTAAATCCACACTGATACATCACAAAATGTCATGAAAACAGCAAATACACCATTTGCATGGAAAAGTACTAGTTTCTGAGCACATGGAGATGAGTGGAGTCAATTCCAACCCATCTTTCAGATCCATCCATTTTTGGATGCTGCAGAGATGACATCACATGAGCAACCCATAGAAGAAGTTGTTTGATGAAATCCATGGGATTCTAGATGTCTTTAAAGCATCTAGAAATGGAGTTCATCTTCTGTGTGATGAGGTCCTAAAATATCTAAACCAAGATTTTAAGTGTCAGTCCCTTAATCTACAGAGAAAGTAGATTAATACCATGATACTGGATTGCAAGGCAGAACTGTTTGTCTGAACAGTAAGGAGCTATCAGCCTGATTCTTAAGTTACTTTCTTCCAAAGGAATTTGCCGTAAAGAAACAAATTCTCCAAAATTCTAATGGATATATTGGTTGAAAGAAATCTAATTAGAAAACTACTCAGTTCTTCTCTGTCCCTTTTCTTCTTTCCATAATGAGATTGAATGTGCTATTTTGCCAAGTTACAATGTCTGACCCATTTCCTTGCTTCTCATTGCATATCACCAAGGCCTCTTCACAGGCATGGAAACCAATTTGCCTTGCCTTCTGTAGTGGGGACATTGAAAGCTTGAATTAGAAATGTATTGAAGCTATTATCTTCCAAGTGGGAGAGAGCTACTGAAAGAGTGAAGAAAGAGAAGAGTACACTTCTCACTGGGAGGGCCTCAGGCAATAATTAGCAAACATCTTGAGGTCTGAGGAAATTGGATCCAACATTCTTATCACTAAACAAAATAAGTGAACCAATTGTCACTGTCATACCACTTTGAAAAGTAAGGAAACCTCAGGGGAATACTGTTTCACACTCTTGACTTCCCTGAGCAAGAAGAGGAAAGCCTGAGCAGTTTTCTATGGTTAGTTTCTTTTGTAGGAAGCTATTCAAATTTTAAAAGAAGATATCTCACAGAGCAAATATTGGTCTCCAAGACAGCTGAAAACAACAAATTCATAAAACAATCAGAACCGTTAAAATAAATCAGAATCAAATAGCATCACACATCAGAGCAGCGGATCATGAAAGTCTGAATGAACACAAATTTTTCAGGCAATATCTCAGAGACAATAAGTCAAAATTCTGCATCAAAACTACATTACATCTCTCCTCCCCCTTTCCTCCTGCAGCCCACCTATGACCATCAGCTTCAAGAACCTGTGAAGGACCCTCAGAATGTCCTGGAGGATGCTCCAATTGTAGTCAGATAGCTAGATACCTTTAAGTTGTTCTACATCAGCAACTAAATGACTATGAGGGAAATATGAAAAAAGTAGGTTTGTGGAGGTAATATTAGGGATGGAAATTATACAGGGGAGAAGGAGAATTGCAGCCTCTACAATGATAGAAAAGGCATATGTTAATTACAAATCTGCTTATATCACAAATAGGATGCCAGCCAGCCAATAATGATTGAACCTGGCAAATTGAAGTTGGCCTTCCATATTTGCAGATTTGACTTTTTTCAGATTTGATTATTTACAGACTATTATTATTATTATTATTATTATTATTATTATTATTATTATTATTTAAAACACAACAAGATGAGTCCACAACAGGCACTCTGCTGGCTGTTGTACTGGATCACACGTCAGACACTTCCCAAGTGTCTAGGACTGTGTGATGTATCGGCAAATAATGTGTGCAGATCCCAGTAAGGTGGCCTTCTGAAGCTGGCAGATGGTAATTTTGCCAGTGCCGATTGTGTTTAAGTGCAGGCCAAGGTCTTTAGGCACTGCACCCAGTGTGCCAATCACCACTGGGACCACCTTGACTGGCTTGTGCCAGAGTCTTTGCAATTCGATCTTTAAATCATCGTATCGTGTCAGCTTTTCCAGTTGTTTCTCTTCAATCCTGATGTCACCTGGGATTGCAACATCAATAATCCATACTTTATTTTTTAACATGATCGTAAGGTCAGGAGTATTGTGCTCCAAAATGCTTTCTGTCTGAATTCAGAAGTCCCAGAGTAGCTTGAAATGAGCACCGGTGTTATGCCTCTGTCTGTGCGATCTTCTTGCAGCAGTTGAGGATATGATCTATTGTTTCATCTGCTTCCTTGCAGAGTCTACATTTGGGATCTGTCGTCAACTTTTCAATTTTGGCTTTGATGGCATTGGTTCTAATGGCTTGTTCTTGGGCTGCCAGAATCAGGCCATCCATCTCCTATTTCAAAGTTCCATTTGTGAGCCACAGCCATGTTTTTTCTTTGTCAATTTGGCTCTCAATTTTTTTTCCAGGAACTGCCCATGGAGAGCCATCTTTCGCCAGTTTTCTCTTCTGCTCTGGATTATGTTTTTATGGTATTCACCCTTTGTCTTTTGCACTTGAAGCAGTTTACTACTATTGACTTCCCTCAATGTTGGTTCTTGACTGCCTTTCACATAATCTGCCAGGGCATGTTTCTCTTCCTCTACCGTTTGTTTCACTTGCAGAAGCCCTCTGCCTTCTTTTTTCTGGGCAGGTAAAGTCTGTCAACATCACTATGCAGGTGTAATGAGTAGTGGATTGTCATCAGTTTTCTTGTTTTTCTGTCCGGATCATCTAGCTCTGCTTGTGTCCAGTTCACAATTCCAGCAGTGAATCTAATGACGGGTATGGCCCAGGAGTTGATAGACTTGATCGTGTTTCTGCCATTTAATTTGCTCTTCAAAATCTTTCTGACTCTTTGGATATATTCTTTGCTGACTACATTTTTCACATGCCCATGCTTGATATTGTCCAACTGTAGTATGCCCAGATATTTATAGGCTTCGGGATGATTGCATTTTATGGTTTGTCCATTTGGCATCTCTATGTCCTCGCTGTGAGTAATTTTACCTTTCTTTAATGGCACTGTGGCTATTATTATTATTATTATTATTATTATTATTATTATTATCCCACCTTTCTCCCCATGAGGACTCAATGTGGCTAACTTCTATCCACACTAAAAAGTTTAAAAAGCAATACAAAAGTTAAAAAATTAAATAATGACAGTGTGGTAAAAACAGAATTAAAATAGAGCAAATATATTAAGGTAAAAGGTAAAGGTTTTCCCTGACATTAAGTCCAGTCGTGTCCAATTCTGCGGGTTGGTTCTCTGCTCATCTCTATTTCTGAGCTGAAGAGCTGGCGTTGTCAGTAGACACCTCCAAGGTCATGTGGCTGGCATGACTGAATGAAGCGCCATTACTTTCCTGCTGGAGCAGTACCTATTGAGCTACTCACATTTGCATGTTTTAGAACTGCTAGGTAAGCAAAAGCTGGGGCTAACAGTGGGAGCTAACCTCACTCCCTGGATTTGAACCATTAACCTTTCAGTCAGCAAGTTCAGTAGCTCAGCAGTTTAATCTGCTGCACCACCTGGGGCACTAAATACATTAAAATGGCTTTTAAAACTCATATACCTCCAATCCCACCCTCTCTTCCCGGAGCTTTCCCTTACCCTTCCCCAAAAGCCTGTTGGCAGAGGAAGGTCTTGACCTGTTTGTGGGAGACCAGCAGGAATGGCCTTCCTGGTCTCTCTTGTGAGGGATTTCCACAGCTTGGGAGCAGCCTTAAAGGCCCTCTCCCATCTTCCCACCAAGCATGCTTGAATGGGTGGTAGGACTGTGAGAAGATTTGATTAAACATCTACCCTCTAGGAATCTCTAGGTCCTGGTATGATCTGGTGGACATGGAACGATGCCAGAGAAACTAGATATTCCTAGAGAGGTGTTCTTTCAGCTAAAAAAGAAAGAAATTTTATTATTTAAGTTTTTTTTTCAGTTTTGTGGAGGTCCTCTGCTTCTAACCCAAGCTTATGTGGAAAGCTGACTAACTGCTGAAGAAGACAATTATATCTTGGTTTTCCTACTTCTAAAAAGGACTGGTAGTCAATAGCCAATCTACATTACCTCAGAAGCTAAATATCTATCACTGGAAAAGAAGAAATGCTTACTTTGTCTCCTCATTCTGATTACCATTGCTTTTGTACATGGCTCTCTTCCAGTTCTCTTCTGCAAGAAATGACAAGATCAAGGAGCAGCAGTTATAATGTACTTTATCCTTGTCTTCTGGGCAATGGTACAGGTTGAGTTGCAAAGAGATGGATAGCGATAAAGAGACAGGCCTACTCAGGCAAGAGGCTCTGCTATGAACAACCTGCCCAAGATTCTTTGAAAACCTGAACCCTGCCATTTTAAAGACATGAAATAGAACATGGAGTGACCAAATTTGTGATAGACTATTACAGCCCTGTGACATACGATTGTCAGTAGGAATGCAATTGTTCACTATGTTTCTCATCAAAGAAAGCAATAAGTAATTTTATCAATGATGTGAGGAAGTCTTTGAAAAACACAGTTTTTGAAGCCTATCCATTATTAGGGGCTTGATCTGTGCAAAATGCACGCATGGTTGTTTTGCACAGAAAACAGTATTTTGCTATACATGACACTTTCTTGACACTTGAAAAACATGCTTTTGACATTTGTTTTCAAATATTTTCTAGAATTTTTTTCTATTTTTATCTGCCTGAGCAGAGGCCTTGAAGTCTTCCGTCAACAGTTTGTAGTTGAGGTATACAAATCAGGTATACATGACACATGTTCTGATTACAGGCTTCTCTGCTATGGTGAGGTGATCATTCCTATTTAAATATGATCCGTTTTTAAATGTAGACATGAAGCAGAACATATAATCTATATACAAATGAATTCTTTTTTGGAACAGTAATGCATAAGTGGGTCCTACAATCTGAAATGGTGAGATTTGTGAACACATTATGGGTGGCACCATTTGTATCACACTTGAATGTATTTGAAAAGTTTATTTTAAGTCATCTTTCTTGAACTCCCACCTTACAATGAGATGGCCATTTTGCACAACTGATATCAAGTTGGCATAATGTGATGAAATAGCCCCTGCTGTTCAGTTCTTCTCAAATTGCAAAATGAGGAGACACTTGATGAGAAGCTGAAGGTGAAAAATGCACTTCTGTCAATGCACTGCATATTTAAGTGCTCAAAGTTGCTCCGGCATGAAAATGCTGAGGTAAATCACTAAGGTGCTTTTAAAGGAAGAATGGGGCATTATGTGAATTGAAAATCTTCATCACAGCCTGAAAAAAGGCAGAAGATCACGGCGATAACCTTTAGTTCTATTCATGCATAACATACACATAGGACACTGGCATTAACACAGGATGAGTGAGTTATGCTGCTGACCGCACCCTAGATATTATATGCAAACTATTCCTACATCTGAAGAGAAACACTTATGTATGAACTTACACAAATGGACATATTTTCAAAAGTATTCAGATATTAAGCTAGGCATGTGATATTGAGGATGGGGCCAGCAACATGACCCTGCTCTTTGAATGGCATAATGCTCCACAAATTTTGATGCAGGATTTTTCTGAATATCAGATGGTTAAATCTGTGGCTATGGAGGACCAATTATACCACAGCAGTAACAACTGGGGCATGTTTAACTTCCAGGTATGTAAAAATCTTCTCCTTTAAGTAAAATACAGTGGCCCTCAGTATCTGCTGGGCTTTGGTTCCAGGACTCACAGTGGATACCAAAACCCATGGATGCCCAAATCCCATACAAGGCTTTTTGTGGGAGAATCTGAGCTGTTAGGCTCAAAAATAACCCTCAGTTAGATTAATTCCACCAAAATATAGCAGAGTACCAGTAGTAACCTCCATAACAAGCAGAAACTTGCCTGTGGTGAGCAAGAAAAGCTTCTAAATCATTAGGATGGCTGAGGATTGCCTGAGTGAAATTTTAAGTTCAAAAGACTTATTAATGTAAAAAGAAATACATTCTTAATAGAAAAGTCTTGGAGCTAACTATCTTGCTAAATCTCATCTTCTAAAGAAGGTAAAACGTAAAAAAAAAGTCCATGCAGAGACATTTTGCCTACAGAGAGGTAAAATGCATCCTCACAGGGAGAAAAGAAAAACAGAAGTAAAATGGTGGAGAACATGGCCTTCCTCGGGCAATTCTAAAACTTAAAAGGAAGTTCCCCCACAGAATTCCATTACTACGTCATCAAAAGGGGAGGAGACAGTGGCTAGCAGTAAAGACAAAGACAAAGCTTTTTGGAAACATGCATAGGAACCTTAGACTATCTCACCACTAACATTGCCCATTTGTATTTTTATGTATCCCTTGCCTAGCCTCACCTGAATTGCCTTACTGGCCACTAAAGCATTGATAAGTATACTATAAGTTTGTTTCAGGAACTTGTTAATTTTTATGCAATTGACTCTAGGCTCCTTCTAATTCAGGTTCTAACAACTGCTCTATCTCTCATGACTGACTGGGCCTGGTCAGGCAGCTATGAACAGATGTTCATGCACCCATGTGTTTTCAATTTTGTACTGGATTTTTTCCAAATCTATTCTATTTGCAGCAAACTACAGTTTTCCTGAGTTGCCTTTACCCTTGTCTGAAAGAACATTGGATGGTTTATGCTTATATGAAAATCAGACACCAATATAATTTATAGACTCTTTAAGGAAAAGTAATTGGCAGCAGGCTGTGTCTCTGAGGCTTAAAGGGAATTTTTGCAATCTTATCTCTCCAAGAAACCTGTTTTCTATCTGAAGCCCAAGTGTAGTAATAAGAGGGTTATTTGAGGTAGGCATTATGAATGGCAAAGGCTTTTTTCCCCCTCAGTGTCTGAAGATTTGGAGAATGGATTTACAACTGTGTTTAGTTTTTCCATAGTTTTTGGCTGAGCCCTTGTAGAATCTGCAGCTAGTCTAAGGAGAGTCTCTCACAAGAGAGAAAATGAAAAAAATGTATAGACTACATCTGCATATACACAAATTAACACTATCCAAATTCTCTCATTCCCTGTAACCTTAGGTAGTATCTAAACCAGTGGTTCTCAACCTATGGGTCCCCATATGTTTTGGCCTTCAAGTAAAAGTAACATTTTATTTCTATCCTGCCCTATCTCCGAAGGGGACTCAGGGTGGCTCAGAAATCCTAACAGCTGGCAAACTGGCTGTGATTTCTGGGAGTTGTAGGCCAAAACATCTGAGGACCCACAGGTTGAGAAGCACTGATTTAATCAATAGAAGAAGTAGAATCGATCAACAACCATCAGAAAATGTGTTTTAAAACTCTTCTATGTATCACACATTTCTCATATCCACTTGCATGTTTGGACAAGGTAACAAAAATGGGACCCACAACCATATGTTATACTTCCGCTTTACTGAAATGACTTATCTATATGATGCTCACTGTGTCTACATTGAAGCTGGTCCATAAACCAGGATCTCACGAATGTGAGCCTCTAACCACTCTCAGGCTCTCAGAGCATAAGCTTACCCACTTCAAAGCTCATATATTGCTCTCCCTTCCTACACACCGAGCTCTTCCAAACACCATCTTGCCAAACATTTCAGCAAATCTTAACAGCTCTCTTTGTAAGTCACATCTACTAGATTCCCCTCTGCTCCTTTGCATTGTGCACAGCAAGAGTTATTGAAGCTGATTATACAGCAGTCTTTATCCCTCCTCCTTTTTTGCAGCCTAGCTGTGAAAAGAGATGGATAAAAGAATAAAGGATGCATGGGATGATCAATTGTTACTACTACTGGATGTATCTCATCAATCCAAGCTGCAGTTTACAGAAAGTAAGAATGGCTAAATGATCTGCCATACTGATTCCTGCACACGCATAGCTGAGCCTTCACCTTGTTATTCTGAATATTTGTTTTCTTTTACACAAATTTCCACCGAGAGGTGTTCTCATTTGTGGTTACCTATAAACTGCCATATCTCAGGTTTGCAGAAAGCTGGAATAGAAACCTTTTAATAAACAAAATTATCATATAACTATTTTCACTTTCCCTCTTTCCTGTCTAATGCTTGCACATTCACATTACATTTCTTTCTTTTGTGTCTCATATGTACAAATTCTTGTGTTTATGCTTTACATTTCTTTCTTTGTCTTCTATAGCTTCTCAAAGAGGAGTTGTGTATTTCAGATAATTTTATATTCTGGAGAAATTTCATGTGATCACAACATAATTTTTCCATCATTCTAGGAGCTGGGTTTAACCCCTGACATTGCCAATTAAATGTTAAAAGAAAAGCTATAAAAAGTCCCTATAGGCCAGTGGTTCTCAACCTGGGGTCCCCAGATGTTTTTGTCCTTCCACTGCCAGAAATCCTAACAGCTGGTAAACTGGCTGGGATTTCAGGGAGTTGAAGGCCAAAAACATCTGGGGACCTCTGGTTGAGAACCACTGCCACAGACTTTTGAGAGCCAATGTTGGGGCCGGGCTGTGGCGCAGCTGGCTAGTAACCAGCTGCTATAAATCACTACTGACCGAGAGGTCATGAGTTCGAAGCCCGGGTCGGGTTAAGCCTCTGACCATTAATAGCCCTGGCTTGCTGTTGACCTATGCAGCCCCGAAAGACAGTTGCACCTGTCAATTAGGGAAATTTAGGGACACTTTATGCAGGAGGCTAATTTACAACACCATAAAACTGCCAGCAAAACACGAGGAAAGGAATGAGGAAGTACAGCCACTTCTGGACGGTGAAGCAACAGCTCCCCCTGTGGCCGGAATCGTGAAGCTGGAAAAATGTTAAAAATGCCTCTGAGTTTGTCTAATGTATGTTGTTTGTCTGCTGGCATTGAATGTTTGCCATATATGTGTTCATTGTAATCTGCCCTGAGTCCCCTTCGGGGTGAGAAGGGCGGAATATAAATACTGTAAACAAATAAATAAATGATCTTGTAACTATGACCAAGAGGCCTGGGAGAGCTGTTGGGCCCTGCTGCAGGAGAGACCCTGGGTCCTGAGTATTTGCCACCCAGCTTTGCTGCCTGCTCAGCCCTGGGCTTACCCACAAGGAGACCTGCAGCCACACCCTCATTCCATCCAGCTGACCCAGCAGCCTCCAAGAAGAGGACATAAAAGCTCTGACCAAGGGGCCTGGGAGAGCTGTTGCGCCCTGCTGCAGGAGAGACCCTGGGGCCTGAGTATTTGCCACCCAGCTTTGCTGCCTTGCTCAGCCCTGGGCCTACCTTTTACACTAGCACTTTATATCACCTTACCCCATGGTAATAACGCATAAGACCACTTTTACTAGCAGGTTTATGTTTGGCCTGTGTGTGTGGGGGGACGTGATTAGGAAACTATGTTCCAATTCCTGCTCAGCCATGAAACCCACTGCATAATGCTCTTTCAGGCTCAAAGGAAGGCAATGGCAAATATGTTTTGGACACTTCCTATTGAGAAAACCATGTGATGATAGTGTTGCACAAGTTGGAAATGGCATTAAGGCACACAACAATTGACTTAAATCCATTTATTCTCATGTTTTGCTTTGATTAGTCTATTTCCTGAAATCAAACAAGTTATTTTCTAATATTACCTAACATAAAAGGAATATTGTTAAATATGCACACACACACTTCACATTATGAACAGGACATGTTATGTAGCACTTCACTAGCAAGTAAAAATGTGCTGAGGGAGAAATTTGTAATTGGGCATGCAATCAAAGGTATAACATCTCCCCCAAAGTTTGGTAAAATTACTTTTGGATTGCGATATCCAGAAATCCCCCAACCAGTATAGCCACTGGCCATGCTATTGGGGGATTCTGGGACATGTGGTCTGAAAGCCACTTTCCTCATTTTTCCCCTTTAAATTTTTTTAGTTAGAAAACAATGTATACAAGTTATAGCAGGAAAACATAGAAGGAGATAACTTGCTCTCCTATGTGCAAAGGTTACAATGATGCTTGGATCTCTTGCAAAATTCAGTGTACTGCACAATATACATTGAGTCACAACATAAGAAGTAAAGTTGTGCATGAAAAAAAGAGAATGAACAGGTAATGAGCGACACCTGTAGAACTGAACACTTCCGTAACATCTTGGAGAAAAAATGATCAGAGAATGTGAAAGGCTGCATGATTCCCATGCCGTTACAGGAAATTTGCCATGTAATTAGTTGTGTGTTAGAATTAAAGGGATAGTAATCAGATAATTACAAACTGCTGAGAGGGATTTGTTCAAGGGCTTAACACAGATGGTTAAAGCCATTCCCTACGGCCACAAAGCAAATAAAATGTAAAATTGCTATAAGGGTACCTGTTGTCATTGTCACCTATGCAGAGATGGTGGTGTGACATCCTTAATCTTGCCTATCAGTCCATCTCAAAGGAGAATCACCTCAAAGTGAAGAATAGTCTCCACTTTTGTCCCCATCTCTGATGCATAAATTGCAATTTCCTGTCCAAACATCATGCATAAAAATACATGCACGGTCAGACACAGGAGGACTGAGCAATTGCTCTGTCTGACACATTTCTTTTCTACTCCATTTTTTCTTATAAAGACATTCTGCCCAATCTGTATTTCCTGCTAAAAAGGAAAGAATACTTTTTCATGGCAGCATCAAAAACCTCAATATTTTTTTTAATGTAATTGCCCTGTGAAGAGGGTTAGGCCCAAAGTCACACATGGAAAGCATAGCTTTTCAGTGGTTATGTGGTGATGATAGCATCATTTAAGTGTCTTTACTTTGAAAGTCATTGTTCTACTTCAGAAACTTTGTGTTTGTGGCTGAAACTTTGTTAAATTGGTGGACAGTGTCCCCTCAAACCATAATGTGCTCCATGTCCCCTGCGCAAAGACAAAGTTCAGGCAGTGTCATAAATTTTGCCATGTTTCTATGACAGAACCAATTAGGAAATGACATTTATCACCCAAGAACAGAAATCATAGTACACCATCAAATCATTCCTGACAGATGGCCATCAGCCTCTGAATACGGAAATCAGTTCCTGGTTTGAAAGTGCTGTTTCCTGTTTCATTGGCTTTTCTGGGGCTGAGAGAGTGTGACTTGCCCAAGTGGGTGGGTGAGTGGGGAATCAAGCCACAATCGGAGTCCAACAGTCAAACCCCTCTCTCCCTCCCTCTCTCTAAACTTCTCATACCTTCCAAGAATTCACATACCTTATGAAAGTTTGGTCAAGATGGTCAGAGGACAGCAACTAAAATGATCTAGGGTCTGGAGAATAAGCCCTATGAGGAGCGGCTTAAAGAACTGGGCATGTTTAGCCTGCAGAAGAGAAGGTGGAGAGAGAGGAGACATGAGGAGGGCCATGTATAAATATGTGAGGGGAAGTCATAGGGAGGAGAAAACAAGCTTGTTTTCTGCTGCCCTGGAGACTAGGATGCAATGGAACAATGGCTGCAAACTACAGGAAAGGAGATTTCACTTGACCATTAGGAAGAACTTCCTCACTGTGAGAGCTGCTCAGCAGTGGAACTCTCTACCCCGGAGTGTGGTGGAGGCTCCTTCTTTGGAGGCTTTTAAGCAGAGGCTGGATGGCCATCTGTCGGGGGTGCTTTGAATGTGATTTCCTGCTTCTTGGCAGAATGGGGTTGGACTGCATGGCCCACGAGGTCTCTATAATTCTATGATTCTATGATTCTAAGTGAGGACAAAAGGGGATGGGGAATGTTAAGAGGAGAGAGGGCCTGGGACATCTGGGAATTGTAGTTTTAAAGCGGGCATAGTACTATTGGAGAAACGTCTGCTTCAGCCCAATGCTTTTATAAATTGGGAAATTCAGAGGCTTCGTTTTGCTTCATTTTTAAAGCTATTGAGATGAAATTTGCCAGAATGGAAGCAAATACTCATAACTCTTTGCCTATCAAGTTTCATAATGTTTGACCCATCCACTGATTTTCTGGGAATTTTCAAACAACATTTTTTAAAAAGTTACCAGAATGATGGCCCCAACCTCTCCATCCCTCCTCCTTCTGCTCTGATTGGCTCAGAGGCAGGCCAACATGACTTCACCTCTCAGAGGGGCTACAGCTACATCTGAAGACATCAGAGACAGATAAAAAAAGGTGCTTTTTGATTCAAATTCTTAGTATTAGGAAGGCAGTGATCAGATGTTTCAAAACACACTTCAAAAGTGCTTTCGAACCGAATTTGAAACAAATTTAACGGACTAACGAAAAATTTGCCCAACCCTAGTAATTAGGTCTAAAATTAGAAGCAACGTCCTCTAATAATTTCTCCAAGACTTAGAAAAAGGACTTTGGTGAACTTTGTTTGAAAATCTGTTTTTCTCATGGATTAGGAACATCTCTTCCTAGGGTGTTTTAGCTGATGCTATCCACCTGTTGTTTGAGGGAACTGTTTTAAAGAACTGTTCCATCTGGCATTTGTCAGAGAGATCACTTCTGTTCTTTGTCACTTCCAAATGTTTATCAAAGCACAGTTGTTCCCATATGTCAGTTCTGCTCTTAACTGCAAAAGACTGTGATTTTCACATTTCTGAATGCAATCAGATGTTTTCCTCCTCATTTAAGCAAACAGGTAAAGAGGGAAAATGGAGCAATTTGTAGTTACTTAATATATATCTTTAGGTTAGTCCTGACCTTTCTCACTTATTTATAGTCTCTTTCCCTTTGTCCACAACCATATGCAGCCCCCAGTGTGTGACATGGATGTATTTTTTAAAATGCAATTTGCTGCTGCATATTTTATCTTAACAAAGAGAATATCTTTCTCCTCATCTGAAGAAGGAGGTAGTGGCTGCTGTGCAAAGCTTTCAAACAGACTCACTAATTTCCTATTCCCTTTTGGAGAAAGGCCTGAACTAAAACAATCAAATCCATCTTGATCTTTGTAGTTTGATTCAAATTTCATCTTTATTTGGTGGTCTCATCTCAATCAAAAGCCATATCAAAGCCTCAGATCTACGAGCCTTCTTGATCTTTGAAAAAGAGTTGCATGTTCTTCCTTACAGTTAGAAGCCTAATTTCTTGCCCCATGGGGATCCAGCTTGATGCCATTTACTCATGATAAAGTCATTGGGTTGCTAGTGTATGTATGTCTTTGGCCTTAAGGACATCAATGGCATTAAATGTTCAATATGGGGAAAAAATGAAGGCTGAGAAATAAGAACAATAGTAGGATTACCACTTTTTGTCTGCTCTGAGGCATCTTTGCATATGAGAGGTCTCTTGTACATAGGGATGTGAAAATCTTTGAATCCCATTGAACTTCTCTAATCCTGCCTGCATTTTCTTCCTCTCTTTATCTTATTTATTTATTTATTTTTCAAACTTATATGCCGCCACTCCCCTAGGGCTTGGGGTGGCTTACAAGAACCGGCTAAAATCAACAATTTAAAAACATCTTAAAAACATCTTTAAAAAACATCTTTAAAACATCCTAAAAGCACCTTTTAAAACATCAATAACAATAACAATATCAATTTTGTATCAGATTGCAAAAACTCTTCATTTTGTTCATATGCTGATGTTTCCATTATTTTAAAATATTTTCCTTATTTGTGCTTTCATTTATGTAACCTTTGCTCACTGATTGAGAAATACTTTGCTCCCTTCCATGCTTAATGTACTTTAAAGTCACCATTTTGTTATTTATTTATTTATTTATTTACATCACTTTTACCCCGCCTTTCTCTCCAAGGGGACTCAAAGCGGCTTACAGTAAATAGGCAAAAATTCAATGCCTAAAAACAATGTAAAAACAACAATTCATATAAATCGATCTACAAAACAAGAATTCATATAAAACAGATACCATTACGAAATAAAATCACATTATATACAATTTTAAGCATGTCTAAGATTAAAAACCATTCATCCAGAATCCTCAATAAGTCTTCGTACAGGTTATGTAAAGTCCATGTTCTCATTCATTAAAAGCTTGTGTGCACAACCATGTCTTTAAGGCTTTAAGGCCACTAGTTGATGCTTTTCCAACCCATATTGAGAAGTGTCACCACTCTGTCAATGCCCCAATTTTCCTTAGGAAACATGGGGCAGCTTTCATGTTGGTGGCAGCAGCATCGTACCACATTGCCGCCTCAGTTCAACCATGGAGCCCCACTGAAAGTTCCTCTACGGCATTTGATGAATGCTATAAGGCTCCAAGGATGAACCGAGGCAGAAGCGTCCTAGGATGCTTCAATTGCCATGCAATAAGGCTGTAAGTGATGTAATATAATTAGCTTATATATTCATGTATAATTCTAGAAACTGTCAAAAATGGGCCCAAAGGCTCAGGTCAACTTATTCATGGGTCAATGTGAATATCATACATTAACTCTTGTAAAAAAGGAAATATCCCCTTCTCATAGCTGAGTAGTGAATGATGAGATCTTAATCCGTTCTAGGAGAGCCTAAAAGAAGCACCAACCCATCTATTCTCGCCACCATAGTGTTGTTTCTGGCCTTTTTGAATGTCTCGGTTAGAAAATGATGGTGGACAGGGGTAGATGCCCCCCTGAGGCATTGCTTTCCTCTCTCTGTAGTATGATCTTCCTTATTCTCAGATTATAACAACCCATAATTTTGGCCCCCAAACCTGCCTTTAATTTATACATGGTTGATTTATACATTAGTATGTATAGTATACTATAAGGTGCTTTGGACCCTTTTTCAACCACTGTAAGCAAATATGTTTTGGGGTGTGTGCCCAGTTTTACATTCATAGCTGCATTCTGTTTGTAGTACTTGCATGAGCAATATTCTACTCATTCCAATAATTAGTTTAACAATAACTACAAATTGATTGGTATTACTTACGCTGCATGCAGTAGAATCTAAATTTATACAAAGGAGTCAATTCCCAAACAAATCATGTGTTTAATTTATTTGTGCCAGGATATATCAGAAAGTGAAATAAAAAAAATATCCCCTATCTCACTTGCTGCGGGCATAGATCTAACAGTAAAGAATTAACCCAATAACTTTGAAATAAGTACCAATGTCTTGCTATTAAGAAATATCTACATCTACATATTTTTAAAAAATTATCTTAAAAATATTTTTAAAGGAAAAGGAACACTGACCAGCCATATATCATATATAGTATACTAAACTTCTGCCAAGTGGTTCAGAAGATGTGAAAATAGCAAGAATGCAAAAGATTGTCAGAAAGAGTCGTAGCAGCATAACTTCGCTTTTACATTAAGATGGTTATAAAGCAGAGCAATGCCATTCATTCTGCCATTACCTATAACAGCTGTGCGAGTAAAAAGAAATGTAAGTTTCTGAAGACATCCGTTTCTCTCTAAAATATCATTTCAAAATCTGTACTGTTGGGATTCTTCCCCTATTACTATCGCATGCTTCGCAAGTGAGATGACATTTTTACTGTCACCCCATATATGCTCAAGTCCATTTGCTGATTGTAAATGGGAAGCATTTTTCAGGCATATAAATATTGGCCACAGCTGGTGAGTTAAATGTTTCTGAATAACATCAGATGAAAATGTGCAGCTGCCAGACATTCAGAAAGGCACACAACGGAATGTGAGCAAAGTCAGTGCAGCTGAGAATTACTATGTTTCTTCCAGGAAGTAGCTGGCTGAACTCCTTACATCTTCATATCTGCTCGATTTGCTGGCACTTGTAAACTAACAAAATTAAATGAGCTGTATTTCAAGCAGGTATAAATTATTGCTGGAAATCTGCACAGAGTACAGCAGCCAGATAAGAGTTTTTAGTGGTGAGTGTACTATCTGTTGTAAGGCTCAGAATTAAGGTTCTTATCCATTTTATTTAAAGGCAGCTGTGTTCAGAATTTGGGGTCTGCCAATGTGGAACTGTAGCTCAAACAATTTAATGGGATTATTTATATGTACAACCAGTAAATACTGGCATTAGGAGCAGGAAACCAAGCATGATAACTATGTGCAAAGGATTAGTAACCTTGAGGCCATGATCCTACACCCACTTACCTGGAAGAATGCCCCATTGAAAGCAATGTGTAACATTGCATTATCACTAGAATTAGCCATTGTTTAGTATAGCATGAAAATACCCATGGAGTAAACTACTGTCCCTACAACTTGGAAATTACAAAACCATGGTACAGTGCTACTATATTTCTGTATCTACTATATAGATAGAGAAATGGGCTAAAATAAATGTGCTGCTAATATAAACAGTGTGGCTCTGCCTATGGGACTGTGCAGTAGACAGCTCAAATAATAGCCAACACAGCAAAAGATTCCTTAAAACGCCATTGCTTTGAGCTAGGAAAACAGATACTAAGAATAATTTCTTCTAGGGAATTCATACATCCCTCTCCACCCTATATGGTTAAATATATTTTATTTTATTTTTCTGTAATGTGTGCACATGGCATGCAACAACAACTAAGAAAAGAAAGATTCAATCCCTTGTTCTTGCTGCCTTCTTGTATGAATGCTTAATATACACAGCAGCTGTCAGAACTAAACAATATGCACAAAACATATTTATAGAAGTAGACATTCTCAGAAGCACAGATGCCTAGTGCAGTAGGGACAATGAAGACCCAGCAAACACAGCAGAGCAGTAGATGTGGGCATTGGAAGGAGCCAAGGAACAACCACTAGGGGTATGTGTATGATAACTGCATGCTGTGGTAAAAGTTGCATCAATGTGCATATTTTCTCTGAGATTCCAGTATTCTCATTCAGTTGCTATCCCAGACAGTGTTTCTAGCTCACATGTATGATGAAGTCTAATAAATTAATTTCATTTAGATTCTGTTTTCCTTTCAGGAAGATGGTTTCAGCCAGAGGATCATCCTTCACACAGGTCAGGCTGAGGTCTTACAAGTAAATGTCATATGAAGCAGAAATTACTACACCAGGGATGGAACAGTGGCTCTGTTAATGCCAATAAACCACAAAACCCATCATGGCTTTCCATCAGCTATGATGATGATGATGATGATGATGATGATGATGATGATGATGATGATGATGATGATGATGATGATGATGATGATGATCATCATCATCATCATCATCATCATCATCATCATCATCATAGCTGATGGAAAGCCATGATGGATTTTGTGGTTTATTGGCATTAACAGATCATCATCATCATCATCATCATCATCATCATCATCATCATCATCATCTTTATTTGTATTCTGCCCTATCTCCCCAAAGGGACTCAGGGCGGATTCCAATCACTAAAAGTCAAACGTTCATTGCCTGAGCACAACAACCAATACATATGTAATAGTAAAAATCATAACCCAACATATAAAACAGATTATAACTCAGCATCTAAATTAAAATAACTTCTGGACGTTTTCATACTCCATACTTTGAAAACAGTACTAACTCTCAATGGCAACCTAGTTTTTCTTATCTTTGGTAATTGCATGTTTCCCTGAAGCCAGTGCTAATTGATGGTATTCAGTATCAATTACTGTGTTTTCAATAAATTGCACATTAAGGAAGACATGCCAAGCAAATTTTACCATGTCAAGATAGGCTTATATCTGTATAGCATTGCAGAATGGCATTTCTCTCTTCTGTCTAAAAGTACAATTTATTGTGTAGCCTAGACCAAAGAAATGCTTCTTTCCTTTTGGATTTTAAATAGAGTAAATTCCATGCCACACATGCTGTTTATATAAGGTAGCTTGGGGTCGATTTTACACACATAAAAGTCAGGAAATTTAAGAACTGATGGTTCCCACAGCAACTTTAACTCACCCAGGTTGCACATATCTAATAAGGCAGAGTTAACGGCATACACATGAATATAAAATACTACGCCAGCAAATCTCAGCCATCACATTACATTAATATTGATTTGTTTCATTTAATAATAGATTGTCCCATCATTGCATTCTAGAGAGAGCAAGGCTCTTATTAAACCAGTACTTTAATATTAGGGCATCATTCCACTCCCCTCTCTGATCACTCTCTCAGCATATTTTATTAACATTTGCTATTTTAGAGAAGAGACATTGTTTTTCCATCAGAGGAAACTGACAATGTGCTCAGGTGGAATTTAGTCACCAATTTTAACAGTATCTCAGAAATAGCAGTTACAGGGTTTTTAATTAAAAATCTGAAACCTAAGTGGGTTGACAGACAAAAAAAGAAAAAGAAAATACATGACCATAATATCTGTCAAAGAAAGCTTTGATAGTAGATAATGAAATTTTCCCCCTTGTGCTTTTGGGTTTGGGGCTGGAATATCAAATGTGCACAAATCGGTACAAATTCACAGTGGATGGAATTACAGCTGTCATTTCTAGCCTCAGAACACGTGAAAGTGCATGTTGTTCCCAAGCTCAGTAATTTCCCAAACAGTAACTGCAATCACTATGTAGCCTTTCCTAGGGCTTGTTTGCATTAATCAAACAATTATCCTACGATGGCATTTTTGGGAGTTGGTGCCTGCTAAACCAACTTGTTCTCCTTGAGGTTCTATTTACATTACACAATTATAGTGTTATGATTCCACTATAACTACCATGTTTTTCTCCTATGGAACCCCAGGATTGGCAGCTTAGAGAGAGGTATTTAGATTCTCAGACAGAGTTGTTGTGCCTCTCCAAACCACAAAATCCAGATTTTAATAGGATTTAGTTATGGCAGTAAAAGTGGACCCGTATTTGAATAGCATGAAAGGGCCTATCATCTGGTGAAGGATACTGTCCATTATCACACTTGAACTAAGCTAGTAGGGGTGTGCAATTTGAAAAAACCTGTATCATTTTCGTTGCTGATTTTCAGTTGGCCCCCGTTTCTTTTTCAGGATTTTCCTGAAATCAGGGGAAATACCATTTCTCATTCTGTCAGCTGGAAGTACCATTTTCATTCCGGGAACATCCAGCCCACTGGTAACAAGGGGGCACTTCTGAGGCTCCCCTTACTGTTATTTTTAGGGCTATCAGGATGAAAATGGTCATATTTGGAGGACACATTTACCACTGCAATCCCCTGCAATAAGAGCATCAGCAGGGAATTATTCCTGCCAACTTTCATAAAGATCTACACATCCCACAGGTTTTTTTTTTTACTAATAAAAACAGGTGCATGCTGTTCCTAAGCTTTTGCATTTCTACACAGTTGTTGAGCCAGGTGAAGTGGGGCAGGAGTATACACAAGCCAGAAGGTAGGGCAGGGGAGGGGAATAAATGAGTCAGTCAAAGAAGTGAACAACAACAAGAAGAAAAATGGGTTTTCAGTAAAAAAAATTAAAATTGTTTTTTGGGGGAAGAAAGGTATCGGGCAGAATACAGAAGCAAGAAGATATATATAACTGCCCTGAGTCCCCTTGGGGAGATAGGGTGGGGTACAAATAAAGTACTATTATTATATAGGGCTGGGGAGGGACTGAAATTGAACTACTAGTATTCTTCCCTCCCTTCTCTAAATCATCCCCTCCACAAAGGTTAAACATATTTAAACAAACAACCCCCCTCCAATGCCCTTTCACAGCTCCCCCAAACACACACACACCCTTACTTCCCTAGTGAAATAGTAAAAGAAAAGGACTGAAAGCTATTAAACTAATAAAATTTAATAAAATTGCCAAAGAAAAAGATTGGAATTGAGTCAAAAAGCAATCCCAAGCAGCGACATTACTGAGATAGAACGCAGTTAGCTAGCACAGAATCTTTCTCTCTCAGAAGCCAGAATGCCACAGGAAAATAGACCAGCTTGGCCAAAAGACATATGATCTTGTTCTGATTGGCTACTACGCACAACCAAAAGTAGTCGGTTTTGGCCTGCATGTGGTCCATCAAGCCCCGTCGCCCATCCCATTTCCAGAGGTTCAGTTTCCGGAACTGCTGGAATTCCTGGATCCTGTTTTGAAAAATGGTATTGCGTACACCTCTACTTGCTCATCCACTTAATTTCTAACCTTATTCACTTCAGGCAGAAAAATATCTTTGGTTAGTATGTGTAGATTGCTGACATCCTGTCAGTTTACAAATAAGAAAATGGGAGTACTGTTTGAAGATTGTCTTGTTTTAATCTTACAAGAAAGCTGAAAAATGAAAGTCTTTATATATTACCCAAGCAAAGGCTAGTCTGAACATCTCTAGTGCATATTTTACTGCACAACAAGAACTAGTTTTCCTTGCCTGTTTTCTGCTGCACTGGTAGCAGGCCACTGTAGATATAATCAGAATTTCATTCACTACTTTCCTTAGACGACTGCCTACTGCTGGAGTATCAAGTCAATTTTAGTACTCATCAGTTACTCATCTCCAAAACATTTGCATTAATCCAGCTGGTTCCAGCTGGGAAATGCAACCTTGTTTGTATATTTGTCCCCTCTGTGTACTGACTATCAAAAAAGCAACAGCATACATGCATACAGGACATCGATGGCTTCTTGTTAATCTATAAAACCAAAGATGAGATATTCTAATTGAGATTGACTTAAATATGAGAAAATACAGCATTTCCAGAATCATGCTAGTTTGTGCCAGGCAGAGCAGGAACTGTGGATTGAGATGTATCATTGAATTTCCCCTCTCCCCATTGACTACAATGGGGCAAAATTGGTTACACAAATTTTAATCTACTGGATTAAGAATAGTAGCTCCCAGGTTGTTGTCTCTTTTTTAAAAGGATGGAGATTGGTTAAGTTAAGAGGTGGTTTTCTTTACAAGAGTCTGTAAGAGAAATGTGATGATTTTTTTTTTGCATCTAACAATATTTTAGAAACACTTTAGAACTGATTTGCTGCCACCCCAGTTTAGTTATGAGTATTGAATTTTTTTCATTGATTGCAGAGCAAGATATTATCTTGTACCAGAAGTAATTTTATAATTTTTGTAATGACTGAAAAGCTCTTCAGAGCAATAAAATCTAAATATGTAGAGAATAATCCAAGATCAGTCCCAGATGGAATATATCCAGCCCGTGCATGAACCATGCTTCCCTCCTTACTAAACCCCAGACTGTTTATAGTTGTTGGTGTAACACTACAGATAAAATGAAGATGCCATAGCACATGGCTAACTTAGGATTCTGTATAATAATTTCATGAACAAAGCAGACTATTTTGCCCTGACAACTTAGATTAATCATCACAGAAGGAATAACATTTTTCCTGTTCTTCCTCCCGATATGAGATCCAAATATTTGGTCCATTTATTCATATCCTTTCAATGCTAACCTCACTGTAATCATCTTTTAGCTCATCATTTAAATTAACCTGCTAAGCGTTGAATCAGTGTATGGTCTGAGGCACTATCTAGTCCATTGGAGGGGCCTTGCTTGTTCACATGACATCTCTCATTAGCAAGAGGCAGCAGCTCAGCTGAGCTGCCTTTGATAAGACCAGTTTTTTTTTATCACAAGTGAAGCGCCAAGCAGTTAAAACAGCAAAGGGTTCCCTTCCTTCTCCCCCCATCCCACCACTATCCCTTTTCTTCATTTTCCAAATTTGAATTAATGATATTTGATAAATTATTATTTTTAGAGCTAAGCACTGAGGAAAGAAAGATGCAGAGAAAAGGAGGGGGCAGTAGGAAAGTAGAGAGACAGTAGTTCTTGAGGATTTGCTATTTTCATGAATTTCCAACTCACTGAAAATCTTACAGGAGTTTTGTGGCAAGACAGAGTTTGGAATAAAGTAAATTATTTAGAAGAGAACTCCCAAGTCCTTCAGTCAATATTGGTAGTGATGGGAGTCTCTCTAAGTAACTTTGTCAAGATTTGGGTGTGAAATAAACCTCAGGATGCTCTCCTTCCGGATTTGTTTTATTTCAAGCATAGGACAGATTTTTTTTTTCCTGTAGAAGAATAGCAAATTATATCTTTCCTTTGTTGCTAGTCTGTGCTTTCAAGTCTTGTCTGATTTTATGGTGATCCTAAGACAAACCTATCACAGGGCTTTCTTGGAAATATTTGTTCAGATGAGGTTTTTCCTTGGCTTTCTTCTGAGACTGAGAGTGTGGCTTGTCCAAGAGTATTCAATACATTTCCATGATGGTCAAGAAATTTGAACCCAGGTCTCCAGAGCTGTAGTCTAATACTTAAACAGCTATAACTGGCTCCCTTATTTCTTCTTGTGATTCTTTGTGAAGTTATTTTGACAAAGGAGACAGAAAACTGTACAACTATCTCTTTCTTGAAGCAAAAGATGCAACAACTATAAAAAATATGAATGTGTTGACCTATCATGACAACTACCTGAGGTGGATACCTCATAGTGCTCAGCTGTAGGGCCAGCCCTGAATTGAGCCTGGTATTGTCCAACTTAAACTACTGGTGGGTGCAAGCCACTGATATTTTCTCATTATAAAAAAATTTACCTTCTTTTTACACTTCTATAGTAATGACACCTTTGCAATGACTGTGAAGTTTTGCCTACTAGGATGGTTTTATTTTAACTGGGAAGCTGTAACACACATGCTATTTTTAAATATTGCAGAATATTATTTGGGTATGGAGATAAATCTGTTCATTTTTAGATGAGCAAACTGTCTCCAGGTCTGAAACATTGGACTTCAGGTGTGACTCCCCTAAGGATCTCATGTAACAGTTTCTCTTCAGTTTGAAAATAGTTCCGAGCAAGTATAAGCAACTTGGGACCTCCAAGGATTTTTCCTTCCTGTTCTTTGACAAGTCATGCTCAACTGGAGGTATTCTGCTGGAAAGGAAAAGAAAAGAATGAATAAAAGCTTTCCTTTAAGCCCAGCTACAGCCCACAAGGTATAATTATTTGCACTAGGCTATGCTTAACTTAGGAATTTTTTCTTAATTCCCACTGGCCCAAACTCTGAATAAAAAATGGGAATGACCAAAAGCAGAGCATGCACATGAGAATAATGGATTGGGGAACAGAAGTCTAACAAGGTGGAGTGAACCTGGAGAAAGAGGTAGCAGCACTCTGGGGAACAAAATGGAGTTTGTATCTTTGATGAATGTAGGTTTTAATATTCCTTCCCCCAAGGGTGACAACTGAAGAAATGGGACACCAATTGACTCTGATATGTGAGTTAGTTCAAGGCAATGTTGTGGCAAGAAAAAGTATTTCAAAAAAGGCACACACCCCTACACACACACACACACACACACACTGGAACCTAGAATAAAAATGGAATGACTAGAGGCAGAACATGGAAATGAAGATGACATGTTGAAGAACAAGGGAGGATAAAATAAGAGCTGAACAGAGAGGAAGGTCGGGAACACATGGGAGAGAAGGAGGTGGCATCAGAGGCATTGCCTCTGGTTCCACTCCATGTGTCCTAGCCAGGAGGATACCACATTAACAGGGTGATAGTGGCCTCTTGATTAAACCTTTCAGGAACTCTTGCCAGTCAAAATGAACAATATGAGGCTAGTTGAACCAATAATCTGATTCAGTACAAAGCAGCTCAATGCATTTATGTTAATACTATTTATGGATTTTTTATTCTGAGAAGACGTGTGCATTGTTCAAAAGAAACATCTTCAAGTCTCTCCTGGTAAAGGATCTATAGTCCTGCAAATTGGCTGGCATACTCATAGTGAGTTACATTAGTGTAAATTCAACTTATACTCCAGAAGAAGAAAATAGATGGGCACATTGCTGCTGCTTCCCTTGCTCTGCAGCAACATGGAGATTACTGTTTTGTGGCTTAGAAGGTGAGTAGCATGAGGAGATGTAGATATGGAAATATAATTAAATGCTAGAAGTACATCTTCTGATGCAGAATTTCAACATTATTTCATAATTGAATTTAGGGCTGAGATGGATGTTTGAGCCATTCTTAGCTGCTTGCTATACCCATCCAGTCAGTGGTGTCTGACAGGATGAAAAAAACTAGAAAAACTGAGATTTATAACTGAAAGAGGAAAAAGAACCTTTCTAAACTGTGCTCCAAGACCAATATAGGCTCAGCAAGGCCAGAGAATGGTGTTGTCCAGTGCATTTGGAGGATATGAGTGAAAAGTTATCCTTCCTACACCACATCTGTTAAATAGTAGCAGCAAAGCTATGCGACTTAAGAATACTCGACCATGAGGACTAATGGAAGGCTTTGATATCTTCATGAGGGAGAAAAAAAGAAATGAGTGCGGAAGAGAGCAGATGTGGCAATGGGGAGTTACTCTATCATGTACTCAGTTACAACCAGTATTTGGATCCCTTATGTACCTTCATGAGGAAGCAAAGGCCACAGCTGTGAGTTTTAGGTATATCAGTTTTTGAATGTGTCACATTCTGCCTTTTGAATGTGGGAGAAAGTAAGGAAAATGGTATGCATTGCCTACAGTCATTATTGCTCTTCCTTTCCTGTGGATTTTTCTGCTTTCACCAGGTAGAAGCCTTTATATTTCCGACATGGATGTAGAAAGCATGCATGTAGATGGGGATAACCACTGTATGTATGTATTTGGAGTGATGTTTTGATTTTTTTTTATCATTATAAACCTGTTCCAAGGATGTTTGCCAATTTGTTGATCAATGTAGCTGAAATCTGTCATTGGGAGACAAAGTTCTGCACAACTGGAGCTATGATACTTCTCCACTCTCATCCCTCCCAGGATTAATCTTTTACCTGCTACCACTCCACAGCCATTTAAAACCAATGTAGGATGGGGTTATTGGATAAACATCTGGTTGAAAGTTCCAGACAATGATGCATTTCAAAATCTAAATTGGGTGGGCACCTATGCAGAAAGCAGGGGGTAATTTTTTTCACCCTGCAGTTCACACTGGTACTTTTTGGCATGATCAAAATAAAGTGATGTAAATTCTGGCAGCTATTTTGTGTTATTTCAGCTGATTTCTTTTGTGCTTGGGGAAATAATGGATGGGCTATGCATGGTCAGAGGAAGCAAATCTCTGTGGTAGGACATATTTTGGGTGGTTTGGGGGGGGGGGAGTTTGCATAAACTCACACATAAGCTAACAAAAGAATGTCCAGCCAACTTACCTACACTGTGTCCCAGTCTCAGACCCTTGATTAAAATTCTCTTAAATGTTTTCCAAGACTTCTTTTCCTCTTCTCGTTCTCTTTTTCACCTTAATTATGTTTTTCTGCCCCATTTTTAATGTTTTTTTCTCTAATTAGGATGTTGGTTTTTTTGTTTCTCCCTCCCAAATACTGTTTCCTGCATTGAACTTAGTCTTTGGATTAAAAAAGTAAGCAAAAATTAAACCTGTTCACCATACTTTATGAATCTAGCTGCACACTTAGGAATTCATCATATGTGTCTTTGCAAACATCATAGGATGCTTGCACCACAATTTATCCATGGAGCCCTACACCACCCATTACACAAAATACACATATTTCTGCCTGGGCCCCATTGATCAATTATGGTGCAAGCATCCTACAATGCTTCACCCAGAACACAGGAGGTTTCCTGTGTTTCGTAGGGAACAACAGGGTAGCACGGGGAGAAGCCATGCTGTGAAACTTCCCTATATGTGGTGATGAAGCATCACTACAGACGAGCTGGGGCATGAAGCTCCTGAATTTTCACACTGCCCTGTGGATTCACCATGGAGTCTGGCAAATTGCATTGTTTCCCCTCATCAGTGTGATGAGGTCCACAGAGAAGAGTTCAAATACACATGTGGCTAAGCACATACATGTGTGCATGCAGAAGGCCTTCAAGATAAAATTTGTAAGGTGCAACCAGTCTGCTTTCAACCTCCCCCCTTTGGGTGGGCGGTTCCTTTCAAAATTGTGGATTAAAACTTTTCAATATTTTAGATTCTTTTCAATAGAGATAATAGCATAACATTTTTTAGAGTTATAATTTTTCCTTCTTTGTAAAGAAATATTGTTATGATAAAATATAAAGAAAGCAGATGACTTTTGACTATCAGGACCATGGAGTGATGTAATAGCTGACACACACATACCCATAGGTCCTGTGCATGCATTTGCAAATTTTGGCAATGACATATTTGAATACCTGGACAGACTACCTGAAAATGGCAGCTATGCTTTTCCTTCAAGAGGATATTTCTTATGCAGGGTAAGTGCAGTCCTCCAACTTGTCTTACAGTCAGTGACACCCAAAGAATGTTTTATGGATGAGGCTTCATCACCTGTTGGCACAAGAATAAGAGGCGCACAGCAGCCAGTGATGGATGGCACCTCAGAATCGGCACTGTGTCCTCTATGTCTCTCCACCATCTCTCATTAACATGCAGAATTCTGATACCATCCTTTTGCCAGTACCTGGACACTCCCCATTTCCAAATTCATATCAGCCTGTGACCTTCTTTTCAGACTTTATAGAATTTCTAACACATTTCCAATTGTTCTTGTCTTTTAAGGCACCATTAAATAAATAAAATTGTCATCAAAATATATGATTCCCTAGGGAAATATGTGGCAACAGCTCACTATCTGCCTTTCTTTAGAACAGGCACAGTTCCTAGTATAGCTCATCAATTCAGGATGCTTCTAGACAAGGTTTTTATTGTGCCATCACCTAGTTTCATTCAGTGAATTTTATGGAGCTCCAAATGATCTGTAGTTTTCTACTTGTAAAACATTTGTGTCTTGTCAAATCTTTTGTTTCCTACATTCCCAAACCAATCAGTACTACTAAGAGAAACGTGAAATAGCTACACAGTGCCATTGAATCTGGATAGGCACGCTTGCTAGTCAGGTTCTGGCTTGTTGGAGTAACTACCCTCTAGAGGACCTAAGTGTTCGGGGCAGATTGTATGGGAGAAGACAATCCTTTAGGACTGCCTACTAGCACTATGATTCCATTTAACTATAACAACAACAACAACAACTGACAACATCCTATGGAATATTGAGTTTTGCAGTTTGGTGATGCACTAGTGTTCTCTGGTTGAGATTTCTAATTTCTACACCAAACAGATTACAAACTTCAAAGATCAGCCCACCTCTTCTTTTGCTCCATTAACATGCATTGGGGGGAGGGGGCGAAATCAAGAGTGGCATCTTTGTCCCCATCTCTCACATGGCTTCTTCAAATTGTGGACTTTAAAAAATAATTTTAAACATTTGCTCAAACATTAGTTTCTGATCAGAACAACTGCGGGAGTGACAACAGTGGTTGGCATTAAAGTTTGTGTGCAGGGTGAAGCAATGTAGAGAAAAGATTAAGGTAGCCAGCACTAGGAAACAGTTATATTGCTAGGGACCGGGCTGTGGCGCAGGCTGTTGAGCAGCTGCAATAAATCACTCTGACCATGAGGTCATGAGTTCGAGGCCAGCCTGTGGCGGGGTGAGCACCCGTCAATTAAAAAAAAAATAGCCCCTGCTCGTTGCTGACCTAGCAACCCAAAAGATAGTTGCATCTATCAAGTAGGAAATAAGGTACCACTTATAAAAGTGGGGAGGCAAGTTTAACTAATTTATGACCTGGAATGAGGAAGTTCCGTTAGAGTGGATGATGAAGCAGCTGCTCCCCCCTGTGGCCAGAATCAAACATCCCCTCAGGAGAAGGTTAAATTGCCTCTGCATCTGTCTGTCTCAGTCTCTGTTTGATGTGTTTATGGGCAATGAATGTTTGCCCTATGTGTGTATAATGTGATCCGCCCTGAGTCCCCTTCGGGGTGAGAAGGGTGGAATATAAATACTGTAAGTAAATAAATAAATAAATAAATAAATAATATTTATAAAGCTAATACTGACATGGTTCAAAACAAGAATAAGTCCATCTTAGGCAGATTAACATGGATCACGCAGGGGCAGATCTGGCTTAACCGGGGGGGGGGGGGGGGGAACCACTTAACACAGCTTTCCCCCAAGTTAAAATAACTCCGGGGAAAACCCAGAGTCCCCTTTTTCCATGTCTCAACTGACAACAGCCAGGACATGCACACCTACATTGCAGTTAGTGGTCTGGCAGCTGTCTGCAAGGACATGGACCTTGCTAAGGATTCTGGGAGAGGTGGGGAAGCTCAGTACCATGTTTGGCATGGATGGGCAGTGAGGACTTCCCTGCAGCCTTGAAGGTCTATCAGGTCATCAAGTGGGCTTGAACTGGCATCTGGTATGCTGGATCAAGTATAGTCCCATGTGAATTCAAACTGTAGTAAAAAGTCTTTAGAAGTACGTGATGATCAGGAATGTGATCAGGAAAACAAGAAGGGTTCCTGGGTGCTTTTATCCTTGTTTCAGGAAAAATATCCCTTCTTCAGGTTGCTTGCTTCATGTATTTGAAATAATGTCTTCAGAAGACTTTATAGGCTATATTTGCTATCTTGAATTAAAAGTGAGACTATAGCAACAGGACAACCTTCTGTTTATACTAGATTTATAGATATCTGTTTAGTTAGCTATACTGGATCAAGCCCATTTTTTTTGTTCATGTAGAACTGCCCCTCGTAATTCTAGCATGCATTGTGAAGTGAGTATAATTCTGTCAGAAAATTCTTTTTTGTCCTAAATGCTAATATCAGGAACTGCAATTTCTTCTGCCCTTCAAACTTTAAATTTTTTTGTGGCATGATTAGCAACATCACAGAACCATGAAACCACTGAAAGAATATTTCCCAGTAGCCGGGTATTTGTGTGTGTGTGTGCTAAGGACTGCACTGATCTAACAGAACAACATTGCCTTGGAACTTAAGCTTTTTCTGTTACAGTATCCAAAGAACCAGAGGGAATGGGAGAGAGAAATGGAGGATTTTCAGACTATAGTATTCTCTTGTGAGGCTTTCTCAGTGGCTGTTAGTTATACAGCCACTGAGTTATGCACCATAGTAATATGAATTTCAGAAATTTTAGGTGAGGAGCAGGGAGTAAGATGCACTGTATATGTGCATGTTGCAATAATAGGTTGGTTGACCAAGCTTCCCAAAGGAGCAAGAAGCTCACCCATCATTACCAGGTACATATGTGCATATTTTATTGATATTAGGACAATCTTACCCATTAATTTGAAGAAGCAGAAAAAAAATGTTAGGATATATTACAAGATGCCCAACATATGTTTGCAGGATTTTTTTTAAAGTAACAAAACAAACACCATTTGATCACTCATTAATCTGTTCAGCTCTTTGCCAAATGTCTCCAGAGGGCTACAGATGAGCCTGTATTTTATTGTTCTTTTCAAGGATCCTGGCCTTTATATCATCTTTTCTCTCTTACTCCTTTCAAAGCCTTTATAAAGTGTCCTTTTTCATAATTTCTTCACTCCTGTCTAAGTCTAAACTGAGACAAAGGTCAGTGCTGATTTTGATGGTGCTCTTAGATCTACCTAGTCAATTTCTTCATCTTTAGGTGACAAAAGAAGAAGTGAGACAAGGCAAAAATTGATTGTGATCAATGAATTAGTTCATATGAACAGAAATCTGTGTAGCATAAAATATTGGTAGAGGTATTTTCTAGGAAAATTAAAAGGATGACTGATCTGAAGTAGAACCATCGTGGGAACTGATAAAATGGCAAAGACTCATTTCAAAGACTGAGACAAATGATTATATAATAGAAAGGGGAAACAAAAACAAACTGCTCCATTCCAAACTCATACTTGGACAATAGCTTTATTAAGCTGAAACAAAATGTCACAAAATAAGCAGTAGGATTTCAGTTTATCCAGACTGGAGGGAAAGATTACAAGATTGAAATGGCATCCAATCACAGAGTAAAAGAGAAATAAATATTGGGATAAAAATCAGAGAAGCAGAGTAGTGGCTTCCAAAATGCTCCCAAATTATCAATAGTGGGATTTCTAGAAGGTGCTATTGGCCATTTTACTAATGTCTTTGATCCTTTTTTCTGAGATCTCCATGCTCTCCAACAGTTTCAGTTTGGGGGAATAGTTACAATTAATGGCAGGATGAATTTTGCAGAGTTTTGGGACTTACTTTGAGCAATGCAAGCCTTTTTTTCAAAATAGAAAAGTTTTTTTTGGGGGGGGGGGACCATACAGACCCAAAAGAGACAAAAGGAGAGCCAAGTACATGAAATTGTGGTGAAAGTATTACGTTGTTTTTATCAGAATTGAATTTTTGCCAGATCTGTAAGCTGTCTTGAGTCCCTTCAGATGAGAAAGCTGGGATACAAATGATATAAATAAATAAATAAACAAATAAATTTTGTGTCAAAATTAATTATTCCTCACATTTAGGGGATTGGTGGAGACACCGAAGGTAGTTATAGCTCTATGGCATACCTTCTGATATTTCACAGGCATCTGGCCTCATCACAAAGGCTGCTGGAATCACCACGCATCATGGAGATTCTGGTGGTACACATGGGGTGTGTGGGGAACCCCTTACCCCATGCCCCACATTGCCCAACTCACCCAATTCACCATCTCACGGGAGAAGCATCCATCACCCAGCTTCCCCCTCATTGTTTCTGGCAGAACACGGGAAGCCTTCCGTGTTGACCCTGTGGTGGCATGCTCCACTTTGCCTTCTCTTTAAGCATGGAGCCCCATTGGAAGTAGTTGTGTGTTGTGTAATGGAAGCCAGTGGGCTCCATGCTTAAAGGGAGACAAAGTGGAGCATGCCACCAAATTTACGCCTGCCTGATGAGGTCAAACAAATGGGACATTTGTGGCCAAGCACTCTCAGATTGTAGCAAGATGGCAAGCAAGGAGACACTGTAGCAATTTGCCTGTTTGCATCAATTGAAGAAAGGATGAGCAGAAGGAGAAAGAAAGTGGAAAAGCTGAAAAAACGTGAAAAAGTGGGATGATAGAGGATCAATCAGGATTGTCTCTGCCATTACTAAATGCAAATAATTGCCGACAATTAATTCATGTTCCACAATCAACAAGGTATATAATAATTATTGCAATCAGGGCTAATTTAATTTGTTATGCAGTATAAGTGTAACATTCAGTTACTGATAAAGTCTCACTACATAATGGAAGAGAAATTTCAAATGGTTATTTTACTGGTTCACACTGTTGTACGTGTTCTGTTGTAGTCACAATGTGATGCTTAGGATAAGAGATTGCCAGAGAATTATATTCAGATACTTCTTTTAAAAAATAAGTAACTTAGAATAAGGAATGCAATTAATAAGAAAAAATTACTTTTTAAAAATGTATTTATATCAGTAACTAACTGTTCTAGAAGCTATCACAAGAATTAACTACATTTTAAAAAGAGACACATCAAGCTATGAAATCCCAATACATTTCAGCAACATGCACATGTAACATTTTACCCCAGGATTAGCAGCTAAAGGGGAAATGTAGTAAGGGAGACTGTGTGTAGCCCATCTCTAAATACAGATACTTAAACAGCCTTGATTTTAATGTTTCAGGCTCCCTTGATGAGTACTGCTTGATAACCAGGGACATCTTGTTGTCAGGAAGAATATTGCAGAAATTCAGCTCCATTTTCTCACACAGTTAATGATTTCACTCTTGGTTATAAGTAAAATTTGAGCAAATATGCAAAATGAATCATTCATTAGATTAATGCCTTACATTGAGTCTCCCTTCCAAATCATTAAGGCCTGGATGCGGCAAACCCCAAGGAGTCTGAAGAGAACGTCACATGATTTGTGCATATTAGGTTTGTGGTAAAGTGGATTTTCCTCCTCATTCTGAATTTGCCTTTCTTATTGATTAATAATTGTTTGGAGGAAGGAATAAATTGATGGCTTGTTTTTGAGCCAGATGCTTGCAATTATTTGCAGGTATGATTATATATCAAGGACATGCTGGTTTTGAATCCATTTTCACAACCCAATGGGTTTAAGACTTAGAATCAATTTGCTTGCAGTAACTCTCAGATTTCAAAATCTTTTTGATAACATGAGGTAGTACTCTATGATTAAAAATAATAAAAACTTTTTTAAATGAACTTGTCTCATCTTCTCTTTCCATAAAATAAAATGGGAACATACTGCATATACTTGTGCATAAGTCAGCCTTATGTATAAGCTGAGTGCAGGCTTGGGGACTAGAATTATGGATTCTGATATGACCTGTGGATAGGTTGAGGGCCATTCCACAGAGAAAGTAAAGCACCAATGCCGCTTCAAGGACAAGTTGGCCCTGGGTGCTGATGGCATTTTTCTGCCCAGGCATTCAAAAAGCCAGATGGGATGCCATGATGTAGGAGATGGTGCTCCTTTCAGGTTCTCCTGGAATGGACTAAGCTCTCACTTTTCACCACTTTACTCACGGAGGGTTCTTTTTTTTTTTTTAATAAGAAGTAAAGTACAGTATTGACCTATGTATAGATCACCCCAGGTTTCTGGAGTTGACTGTTTTAACTAAAATTTCTGATACATATACACAATAACTATTTCTGCCAAGTATAACCTTCCCTCCCTCCCTCCCTCCCTCCCTTTCTTCCTTCCTTTTATCATATTGGCTTAGACCTTCTCAGCAGTGCCAATTTCTGGTGCTGGAGATAGGTTAGGCCAGAAGTAGGCTCTTCTTGTATCATGTATCACTTTCTCTAGAGCCCTATCTGCAGGGGACCCAGAAGGAGAAGGAGAGGAAACTGAGTTCTGATGGGCAGAAAGATCCACATCTTCAAAGGTGGTTGGATTGCCCATCAAGTCTAGCTGGCCTAATAATGAATGAAGAATAATGGGAGCAGCAATCCAATAACATCTGGACATTCACAATTTGACTAGATCTGTTTTGGTTATTCTGGGAACTGATTCAGAGAATGTGTTAAACAAGTCAGCAATAGCAAGAAGGAGAAGGAGTGCTATAAGTCTCAGAACTTGTAAGTGAATGTCCTATTGCATGCTTTCTAACTGTCCTAAATTGACCGAAGTAGGTGTACATAAAACATATTATTATGGGTTGTCATCCCTCTTGGGAGCCTCCGGTCACTCAGTGTGTTAAAGTGCTGAGCTGCTGAACTTGCAGACTGAAAGGTCCCAGGTTCAAACCCAGGGAGCAGAGTGAGCGCCCGCTGTTAGCTCCAGCTTCTGCCAACCTAGCAGTTCGAAAAAATGCAAATGTGAGTAGATCAATAGATACCGCTCCGGCGAGAATGTAACAGCGTTCCATGCAGTCGTGCCAGCCACATAACCTTGGAGGTGTCTACGGACAACGCTGGTTCTTCGGCTTAGAAATGGAGATGAGCACCAACCCCCAGAGTCATACACGACTGGACCTAACATCAGAGGAAACCTTTACCTTTTTACACCCCTCTTGTGATCAAAATTTTGGGTTGGCTTAGTCCATACACTCCTACTACCACAATTTGGCAGAAACAGTCTCAATTAATCCACTGTCATAAAAATTTTCATCCAACTTTTAAAATGTCAAAGTTTCTCTCTCTTTCTTCTATTTCTCTCTTTTGTCCTCACTTATTTTATTGTTACAAACTGAAATAAAAGTAGTTTGTACCCAGTGAACCCAACAGTGGGGAGAGGAGAGGGAGGATAGATCCTTGCTCTGCCTGGTAGATTCAGGCCAAAGCAAACTTGAATGTTGCTTTTGTCTTTTCTTTCTAGTTTTTATTTCTCACTAATAACTATTAGCATCTTGACCACCCTCTGATGTTGCTTGGCCATACATGTGCTGATTTTCATTTGTGAACTGTTGGAGAGTTTGTTGTAAAAGAAAATTAAACTTCTATTGTGCAAACCTATCTGTATTAATGAAAAAGAGCTTCTATAGCTGCCATTGTTCAGTTAAATATATATGTTTTTATGTTCTGTATAAACCAGTTTCAGATAGTTGTCAATAACTTTATTAGTAAAGCAAACTCTCAGCCATGGACCAGATCTCTGTGCATTGGATGGATCCCTTATGATTATTTAAGCACTTGTATATGCGAATCCCATTTTTATAGCAAAACTATAAAACATTAGAAAGATTGCCTTTTGTTTTCTTTTAAAAATGCATTCTGTTCTATTTAATTCCAACAATGATGTCTGTACTCCCTCTGCTGGGATGTATATCTCTGTGCAGTCAAATTTAGCTAAAGGTTCTCTGCCAACCTCTTTAGAAAGACAGAGTAGTTTTGGAATCTGGAAAGCCTTGTGTTACTCCTGAGGCTTATCAGACGAAGTTCAGTGAATGTAAATTTGATATGCATCTTGCCTGTCCTTCAGCAATAAAAGATAGTCATGAATTAGCATAGCCAATCAATCACTGTGCTAAAATGGTCCTAGGTTGGAAATAAGATGAAAGAGAAAAGAAATAAACCCAACAAAGCACTCTGTTTTGCAATGCAAAACAAAAATTCATGGGCATAATCTTTCATTTGACCATGGCGCTGTTGTACTTCCAGAATGGCACCTTCTGTCACTCTTTGCTACAGTCTGCTAACCTTTGTCGGTATGAACAAGGCCAAAGTTAGGAAAATCACATTTTTAGACTTCCGTTGCTTGAATCTCTTAAGTTAAAAATAAAAGCACAAGGAAATGCATATAACATGTAACACAGTCTTTACATGTACTTTATATGTACAAATGATTGTACACTTCAGCTCTTTTAAGAATGGAAATCTTTCCAGAGCCAACAGAGATGGAACCACACAAAATTATGAAACCAGCCATGACAATAGAAGTAGAAAAGAGTGACTAGATGATGTCACTTCCTATTTTATTTTTGGCCACATATTTGGTAATTTTAAAGTTTTATGGACGTAGGAAGAAAGGGGAGGAATCCTTTGCAACAGTTTTGACTCTTTTATTGATCTTTGGCCAATGAAATGGTCAGAAAATATTGGGGGTGCCCAGGGGACATCAAGAGTCTGAAAGGAAGGCTTAGACTGTACATTCCTCACCCATTTCCAAGAATTACACCTTAGCTGCTTTTCATTTTGCTATGCTAATTCATGACTATCTTTTATTGCTGTCTCACTGTTGTGTGTTCAAGTCACCCCTGATTTATGGTATCCCTAAAACAAACCCATCACAGGTATTTCTTGGAAGAATTTATTTATAGAGATTGAGAGAGTATGAGTTGCCGAAGAACACCCAGTGAGTCTTCATGGCCAAGTGGTGATTCAAATCTTGGCCCGGCACTCCAACCACTATTTCACACTTGCTCCCATTATGCTTTCTCTTCTCACTATATTTAAGGTGCTTGTCCTCAAACCTTCTGGCTTCAGGTCTATTTAAAGACTATGGTTGCCTCAGTATTGGATGAGACTAATGTTAGTTGGAATGTAAACTTCCTTCTTGAAAGTAATAATGAATAATTTCATCTATTTTTCCTTCATTTGTGAAGACTCAGTGAAAACTATACAGTTTTCAGAGTGTGTTTGCAGTTTGTGACTTATTCCATTAAAATTGCTTTTTTTTTTGCATAGAAAAAATGTTTTCTGCCCACCCAAAAATCACATTTCTGCCTAGAAAACAAGGTTTCTGTACAAAAATGCAATTTTCCTGCTTCTAGGCAGGGGGTTTGACTGGATGGCCCATGAAGTCTCTTCCAACTCTATGATTCTATGAAGACAGGAGTATTGTTTTCTGTGCAGAAAATACTGTTTTCTCAGGGAAAAAACTCATATGCAATTTTCCATACCTAAGTTTGGAAGAATCTCAGTTATCCAGAATTATCTTTTTTGTGTTTTCCTGACATTCAGCAAATCACTTTTCAACCAATACTGAATGTTTTGAAATGTCTTTTCTATCCTTACCAGTGAGAAAGTTGGTTTCAAATTATTAGTTTAGTTTTTGAGTATAAAAGAGTAAAAAAGAACACCAGAGTCTGTACATAGCAGATTTAAAACTTGAGTAGGAGGATTGTGAGAATCAGAGAGAAATATGGTATCTTCCTGAGATATCTTTAATCTGGATTTCTTTGAAAATCTGAGGATGGAATGGGCAAATGTAACAACATTGGTTAATTAATGCTAGATTGGGCCAAACCTAGAGAATTTTTTCAATCTTAAATTTAGTTCATCTCAGACTTTAAGTTTGTTTACAATGCAAAAATATAATCATAAATTATACTAGTGTTGGATAAAGTGAAAACTTAGTAGTAATTCGTATAAAACTAATGGCCTTTTTGGGGGGTGGGGGAACCAATTTGGCTGCTGCATATTAAAGATGTAGTGGGTATTTTATTTTTATTTTTTCCACAGAGAGATGGAAAATGTTGGCATCCCTTGATCATTTTTCTTTGGGTGTCCCAGGATGTAAACTGTTGTTTGTCTTTGAGGCTAAGCAAATTGCTGAATATCACTTACCTGCCTGTGATCAGGTTGCATTAAATGTGGCACACATTTGCCATGCATTTTTTCTTAATATATGCATCTCTGCATGCAATGTGCGTAATATATAAATGTACTGAGCAATTTACCTAAAGCAATGCATTTTTCTACATCTCACCATATATATATCTTGAAAATAGTGTAGAGCACATTGTGAAATACTCTCTCTATATATCTATATCTATATCTTTGTTGACTCAGCAAATTGCTTTGGTTTCAGTATTGGGCTGGGACTATAGGACAGATTTTGAGCCCCTGCTTAGCTGTGGAAGTCGAACTAGGTGGTATATTCAAACTTTCTTGGCCTAAAAAGAAGGCAGTGGCAAAATAATAATAATAATAATAATAATAATAATAATAATAATAATAATAATAATAATAATAATAATGTGGTTTTCTGGACCACTCGTCGATGGATGTCCAGAATCAGCAGCATCCACTGCGGTCCTTTTTATCCTGGGCGACAACTGAGCCAGTATAGACTTTGTTTTGGTTTGATTCTCCATAATGCTAATGGGTTAGGTGCTTTTAGTTCCACTCCTCAGCTGAGGCCTCTCTGGCTTGGTTGGACCTGCAGGTAGTTACACTACCGCCAGCATTGCCCTCTGTCATCATTGGAGCAGTCAAGCCCCCCCACCACGACAAGGTGGCACCTTAAGATCAGGCCCTCAAGATTGAACTTCAAAGACTCTGGCAGAAACCAGTACAGGTGGTTCCGGTGGTGATTGGCACATTGGGTGCCATGCCAAATCTCAGCCGGCATTTGAAAACAATAGACATTGACAAAATTACGATCTGCCAACTGCAAAAGGCCACCCTACTGGGATCTGCACGCATCATCCGAAAATACATCACACAGTCCTAGACACTTGTGATTTTGTGATACGAAATCCAGCATATCTATCTTGTTTGCTGTGTCATACAATAAAATAATAATAATAATAATAATAATAATAATAATAATAATAATAACCTATTCTTGATAAACTTTGCCATGAAAAATGATAGAATCATTAAAAATCAGAGTTTATTATTCCACTTTGCCTCCTGAGGCGATGGCAGCATAATTAGCTCTCTTTCTGCTTGTTTCTCTTCTTCACTAAAGCCTTTAAAGTATATTAGACTGAGAAAGATTGTTCCCTGATCTTTCACATCTGAACCTAGCACTCTGTTCACTACATCACACTTGCTCTGTGAGTAGTGTGTACTTTCTCCATTTTTTCAAAGAAAGATTATTTCAAAATTCTGAATATTTGTCCTTGAAATATTTACTGAAAATTGACTTTTGCTTTTTCTATTTATGTGAAATTTGGTGAACTGACTTCAATTTGAGAGTGGAACAAATTCTTCCTCCAATCGCCACAATGTGTAGTTTTCCTTACCCTGGTGAGCTCCAGATGTGTTGAACTGTAACTTCCACTAATACCTAGAATGGCATTAGCTGTGATAGCTTAGGAATAATAATAATAATAATAATAATAATAATAATAATAATAATTATTATTATTATTATTATTATTATTATTATTATTCTGTTTATTTATACCCCACTTTTTCTCTTCACAAAGTAGACTCAAAGTTACTTACATAAAATCTTTTCAAAAGAATAAACAATTTCACAGAAAAAAATTATAAAACTTTATTATTAAGTTTAAATATGGGATTTAATTCCAAGCCAGGATGAAAAAAGGTAATTTTTAAAATTTACCTAGTAAACCATATACATGTTAAACATTCCTTGCCTGAAATGCTTGAGACGAGAAGTGTCTGAGATTTTTAAATATACATAATATATACATACACATACAGAATGAGATATCTTGGAGTTGGGACTCAAGTCTAACCATAAAATTAATTGGTTTACATACTGATAATTGTGGATTCAATCTCTAGAATCAACTTTTTAAAATAGCGGTGGGAAAAGTTTGCCTCATAGAAAAGATTCAGCCTCTAAACCCTGCTTCTGAGTTCCCAATGCTCCAGTCCCAATTCCCATTAGCCCCCAACCACTCCGAACAAATTAGTTGTGATTTTCAAGCTTTTATTATCTGAAAATGGCACAGAGCCCATTGTGAAAAACATACTCTTGAAAGACAATAGAGAAATCCCACAGCCTTCAATGTTTCCAGTTTGGCAGGAACAGTCCCTCTTAATTTCTTGTCACTCCACTTTTTCAGTTGATTATAAAATGCCCCTGTTTTCTCACAGACTCCTGGCTTTGCCTGTAGGCTCAAGCAAAAGCAAAGTGCTGGAGCCTCTCCTGTCTTCTCTGTTCTTTCTCATTAATAAGTTCTGTCGTGTTGACTATACTCTGATGTTCCTTGTCCATGCCTGCCCCAGTTTTTAATGTGTGAAATGTTGGAAAGTATGAAATCCAAATTTTAGGAGAAAAAAAAATTAAATGATTCATTCCTGTTAGCTGTGACAATGTTTTGACAAGTAACATGTTCTTCCTCACTGCAGTGTTGGAAAGTGACTCATTGACTGCAACCTTGTTGATGATTTCTGCATATGTATCTTGTGGCTATACATGAATATATCTTTTCTAGGACATTGTAAAATTAGTTAGACACTTGTCGTGTGCCATCATTCCCTTTCAGGCAGCTTTCAAGGTCTGTGGTTGCTGCCACTCTCCCTTCCTGGCCAGGAGATGGGAGTTGGGTGGTGACTTGGGTGGGCACAGGCCTGTAGCTGCGGGGGGGGGGGGGGGGTGTTAAGGATTCAACCGGCCCCCCAATGTGTCAGGTTAAAAATCTGATTTCCTCATGAATTGTTTAACCAGTTAAAATTCATGAGTAAACCAGGGTTTTTTTTTAACCTGACACATTTTGGGGGTGAGGGTGGGACGGAGTTTAACTGTTAACTGCCCTGGCTATGGCTCTGGGTGGGCAGTATCTGTTCCAGCTGCAATTTTCAGTGAATACAGGACACATGAGGCCCATCTTCAGAGGGGAAGCCACATATTACGATGTAGAAGGAGAGCTTATCCCTCTTTGGCTGAAGAACTGCAGTCAGGTAATGTCTGGCTAATATTTCCTTCCCTCCCTCAATGAGGAATAAGAAGTTGTACCTAGAAAGCCTGAGAGTAAAAGCAATGTAGATCTGCCAGCATTGTGTTTCACTCTATAATCTGTGATGCAGAATATCAACCATCACATCAATTGTTGCACTGGTTGTTGCTGTTCCTGTCTTCTTCAAGTTGTTTCTGACTTATGGCAACCCTAAAGTGACCCTGCTGTGAGGTCTTATTTGGAAGATTTGTTCAAAGGGTTTTTGTCACTTCCTTTCTCTGAGGTGGAGAGAGTGTTACTTGCCCAAGGTCAACCAGTGGGTTGCTGTGCCTGAGTGGGGATTTGAACCTGGTCTCTCACAGTCTTAGTTCAACAGTCAGACCACTGCATCACACTAGCCCTTAACAATATCTTCTTTCTGAGTTTATTTTAAAATTAGGAATGATATATAAAATCTTTTAGACTTCATGGTGTTTCTCTTTAGGCTTTACTGAAATATGGGAATCTGATAGCTGCCAGAGAAATTGTTGTACAATGAAAGTCAAGACTTTCACATATTTTCCTCAGCCATCTTACAATTATGATAACATAAATACATTTGAATGTCATTCATGAAAATGATCTTGAAATTCTCTCCTCTGAACATGTTTTTAGAATGAAATTTCTATCTAATCATTAGATTCTAATGGGATGGAAAGTGATAATTCAGTTCAATTTACCAGAAATGTTGGGACAAAGAATTTATTAATCCAGTTCACTATAAGAGACATCCATGTGCTCCTGATTGTTTCTACTGGAACTGTCTTACTAATTCCTTTAGACATGTAGCATATAATAGGTGTTCAGACACTGAAAGTTCAACATAATTGTACACTTTCAATCCAGGCTATTTTCCATATTGTGCAGAGTTATTATCAAAAGCTGGCTTACTGAAATAAATACTGTGCAGTAATTCCACAGATACTGAACATAACAAGGTGAGATCTTTATTGGTGCCAAAGAAGTCATAAGCAAAGTACAACATTTCTCACCAGTCATTAGTTTCAAGAGCATCAATTGTAAATGTAGTGCATGTGAAATAGAAAGACATTTTTAAATTCAATATATTGTGTACATTATATTTTTAAATAGCTTTCCCCCACATTTGGTCTCAAGTTATCAACATTCATAACATGTACATTCTAGTCAATGTAGCTGTTTCCCCATTAAATTTACAACCATAGGAAATGCAAAAACTAATTTAAGCATCACTTGAGAAAATGGCTGAAAGCTCTTGGAGTGAGAGACAGTTTTGAGAAGAGCTATGCCTCACAAACCTCTGTATGTTTACTTGGAGGTAAATACCACTGAGTTCGGCTTGGCTTAGCTCTGAAGTAAACACGCACAGGATTATAGTATCAATTTAACTGCTGGAAATGTGTCTAGCTTGATAAATGAGAGAACTGAATATTGTTTTGGGGTAATGATGACAAATATGACAAATATGTGACCACATTTGAGGGCTAAAACTTTTGCAGATTTCATTATTCATGAATTTGAATGATAGGTTCTCTCTAGGAAGCTATAGGACCTCTAGCATGGAAGATGTTCATAGAATCTCTATGTCCTCTAGCACAGAATTTGACCATCCAGACTGGAGGTCCTAGACCTAGAGATTCTAGAGGGGTGTTCTGTTAGGTTAAGAAATAGTTATTTAATTTTCAGTTTTCCCATTTTTCACAAAAGTAAAGTGGCTACCATGAAAAGCTTAGGTTTTTCTATATGTTTACTTACCATATTCATTGTTCCTACTTAGATGCACCCCTCCAGGTAACATGCTATGGACAATTTATGAGTCAGAGGTCATCAGAGGGGGCTCTTCTTAGTCATCTTCCTTCAAGGCCAGTTAGAATGGTAAGTACCAAACAGAGGACCTTGGTGGTAATGGCAACACACATCTTTGGAATGAGCTTTTTTAAAGGGAGTATGCAAGGCCAGGGAGCAGCATTTATTTATTTATTTATTTATTTATTTATTTATTTATTTATATATTATTTACAGCATTTATATTTTGCCCTTTTCACCTCGAAGGGGACTCAGGGCGGATCACATTACACACATAAAGGCAAACATTCAATGCCATAACATAGAACAGAGACAGAGACAAGACGCAGGCACGAGCTAGCCTCGAACTCATGACCTCTTGGTCAGAGTAATTTGCTGCAGCTGGCTGCTAACCAGCCTTCACCACAGCCCAGCCAGCATTCCTTGCAAGGAATCATTTCAGGGCCACATCTTCATTGTATCCCTACAAAAATGTGCTTTTCCTTTGCTCCAGAAGGCCCTCAAATGCTCTTTATGGTGTATAGCAAACAATTTTAGAATATGTTTAGGACATTTGAAGTCCAGGATGCATTAAAAAAAACAGGAAGTATGTTTGAATTGCATCCTAGTAACTTCTAATTATGCAGTGGAAAGGGGAAGCCAAGTGTAATGAAACATGCATTCTAGATTTTAAGAAAGCTGGTTTCAGAAAACTTAGCAAAATACTGGGCATAACCCCATGGTCAAAAATACTAAGGGAAGAGAGCTAATGATAGATGGAAGTTTCTTAAAAGTGTGATAATGAAGACACAATTTCAAATGGAAAAAGAAGCAAGGATGAATGTCTAAAGGACTTTCAATTGTACTAAAATTTAAGAGGGACATGTACAAGATATTGAAAAGGGAGAAAATAACAAAGAGGAATTCAAGGAGCATATTTAGAGTGAAAATTAGGAAAACTACAGCACATGGTGAGCTCATGCTTACTACAAAGGTCAAAAACAATAAATAAGATTTAGTTATTGCAGCTAGCAAAGGAATGGCTGGGCTGGGTAAATGTTATATAGGTCTCCAATGGAAGCTAAAGAGATATTGAATAAAGTAAAGTTCCCATGTTAATTCATAGATCAGAAGAAAACTATGTTTCTCCACTCCAGAGCTACCAGCTTCCACTACAGTCCTCTTGGATGGGGTACTGCTTTTTAAAAAATATATTTTCGAGTCACAGTTGACTGAATCCACAGATGCAAAACCCTAAGATACAGAGGCTTGACTATATGCTTTCCCTCATTTGTTATAAGGACACGGCAGGTGGACAGCTTCAGTGGTTCTATGCACCCTGCTGTGTGCTAGTAAATATCCTTTCCCAATGATAGTATCCATCTTCAAAAGGCATTTATACACCAACACATTTTGAAGGAAGGTGGCACTTGCCAATATAGCACAGCAGTTACATAAAAGCAGAAGCTGCACTTGTCAAATAGGAAAAAAGAATTGTTTTTGGCTTAAAAATAGACAAACACCAAATATTGAAGTTTATCAAGTAATTGAAGATGTGTATTAATCCATATGCCAGTGATACAACTGCTGTTGTGATGTGGTCTGTATAATAAAATATTTGGATGGATGCTTAGGGACAGATTGATTATGTAAGCCATCCTTCCTCAATCAGATCACCACCACCTATTCAGGACTACAATCTCCAGAACCCCCAGCAGTAAAACTGGTTAAGGATGTTGGGAACTGTAGCCCAACAATCCAAAAAACACTAGATTAATGGCAGTGCAGTGCATACTAGGGACCTCTTTACCTGGCCAGCAAAAAAAAAGAAAAAAGAAAAAGAAAAAGAAAAAGAAAAAAGGCACGCAGGATGGCTCATGGTGCCCTGTGCACGCTTCCACCTTTCCCCGTCATGTGGTGGGGCAGGACAGGGTATTCCTATCAGATGGGAGAAAGGGAGGCAATGCACATTGTCCTACAGATAGTGCCTTTTGGCGCTTCCCCTCCACTTTGGGAGGAATGCGGCTGGGGCCTGCCATATGTCACCTGATGGTGCTTGGCAGGCCCTGTCCAAGCTGCTAATAAAAGCAGCAAAACAGGGCTATTTTGCCCCATGTGAAGACGTCCTAGGCCTATGTGATCGATAAAAATACGTTTCAATACTAATTACAAAATTAGGGGGTGCTGGTGACTGATTTCTTAAATGTTACTAAAATATCGTGTCTGTTGCATTACTGTAACAAAGTTAACAAAATCTTCATTACTTTTCATTAAGTAATTGCACAAGGGGAGTCCAACCCCCTTTATTCTGCCAGGCAGGAAAAGCAGTTAAACCATACGCAACAGATGCCCCTTCAGCCTTTGAAACAACAACAACAACAACAACAACAGGAAACCTACTAGGTAAACTAGTTAATGCTGCTAAACTTTGCCTACCTAACAGGGTTGATTCAACTACAATCCCCTTCTGTTATCTTAAAATCGCTTTAGAGAATGGACATGTAGGAGTAGAAGGACAAGAGGGAAGGGGTGGCAGCACAAGGCAGTAAGCAGATTTCTGCGAAATGAAGTTTGGGGAGATGAGGACCCCTGTGGCAGAGAATTGAAAAGCCCCTGCTCTAATTTACATTTCCCAGAATTCTGCTTGCTTCCTGCTTTAAAGCACTTGTTTTTTCCCTCTGCAAGTTGGAGAAGTTACTTTTAAAAAAGAGGTGCTGCATTGCCTCCAGATCAGCAGCGCCAGAGAATTCAAAAGGCCCTGCCCTAAACTACATTTCCCAGAATTCTACTTGCTTCCCGCATTAAAGCTTCAATGTGAGTGTGGCCTCTGCTTCTCTCTTTGGGCCAGTCATGTGCTGGATGGGCTTCTTCCATGCCTGACCATCCATCCAGACATTACTCCCTCTCCTACTCACCACCCCTTAATAATAATATAATAATAAAACTTTATTTATGTACCACACTATCTCCTTAGAGCAGTTTCCAGCATAACAGGAAACATACAGTCAGTTAAAACATACAGCAATTAAAACCATTATACACATAAACAGCATAAAACCAATAGTCATAAAACACATGCCCAAAAATTAAAACCTAATAACAGGGCTCCATCGGTGAATCCAAATACAGTGGCCAGGATTTAATGTTGGAGTGGTCAACTATAAAGTGCTAAACATGCCAGGTGTTTCAATGGAGTGTGGGCAGAGTAGATAAAGTGCTAAGCAAGAGCATAGCTAGAGGGTCTAAGGAGCTCTATTCAAAAATCTGTTTAAACCACCAGGTTTTCAGCTCCTTACGAAACAAGAATAGAATGAGGGCTTGCCTAATCTCTCTAGGAAGGGCATTCTAGAGCTGGGGGGCCACCACCAAGAAGGCCCTCTCCCTCGTCCCCACCAACCGTGCCTGTGACAGTGGTGAAAGTGAGAAAAGGGCCTCTGTGGAGGATCTTAGGGCATGCGCCGGTTCATGAGGGAGAGGTGATCACGGAGATAGGTTGGGCCCAAGGGCTTTATAGGTCATGACTTGCACCTTGAATTGGGACTGGCAGCTTATTGGCAGCCAGTGGGGCTGCTTTAGCAGTGGTGTGGTATGCTCCCTGTAATTGGCTCCAGTTAGGAGCCTGGCTGCCAATCTCTGAACCAGCTGGAGTTTCTGGGCCATCTTCAAGGACAGCCTCATGTAGAGAGCATTACAGTAATCCAATCTGGATGTAACCAGGGCGTGGACCACCATATCTTGAGAAGTCAGACTTCTCAAGATATAGTCGTAGCTAGCGCACAAGTTTTAATTGTGCAAAAGCCCTCCCAGCCACCACCATCATCTGAGTATCAAGTGCCAGCGATGAATCCAGGAGGACCCCCATACTGCGGACCTGCGCCCTCAGGGGGAGTGCTACCCCGTCGAGCACAGGTTGCCACCCAATACCCTGATCGGTACCATGACTGACCAGGAGGACCTCTGTCTTGTCTGGATTTAGCTTCAACTTGTTAGCTCAACCAGCCCATCACAGCTGTTTATGGTCTGAGAGGCTTCCTTGGAGTTTGGTGGAAAGGAGTAGTAAAGTTGAGTGTCATCTGCATAGAGATGGCACCAAACTCCAAAACTCCAGATGACCTCAACCAGCAATTCCATGTAGATGTTTAAGAGCATGGGGGATAGAATGGAGCCCTGCAGGACTCCACAGGTCAATGGCCAGGGGTTCGAGCAGGCATCCCCCAGCTTCACCAGCTGGGTACGATCCTCCAGGAAGGAGCAGAGCCATTGCAGAACAATGCCCACAAGACCCATTCCCGAGAGCTGTCCCAAAAGGATACCATGGTCAATGGTATCGAACGCTGCTGAATAATCCAAGAGAACCAACAGGGACATACTCCCCCTGTTTAGCTCTCTGTGGAGGTTATCCACCAAGGCGACCAAAGCCATCTCTGTACCATGGCCAGGTCTAAAGCCAGCCTATGATGGGTCTAGATAATTGGTCTCTTCCAAGATCCCCTGGAGCTGAGAAGTCACCACCCGCTCTAGAACCTTGACCAAGAAAGGAAGTTGGAAATTGGCCAGTAGTTTTGTAGCACTGAGAGATCTTTAGAGTAAGTTGTACAATTGCTTTTTTGAGGCAAGCTGGAATACGTCTCTGTCCCAAAGATGCATTTATTATCCTCATGAGCCACTCGGACGAACCCCTGCTGGCCAGCTTAATAAGCTAGGATGGGCAAAGGTCTAGAGTACAAGTGATCACCCTTATGGTTCCAAGGATCTTGTCAACGTCATCAGGCTGAACAAGTTGAAATGAACCCATTGAAACCGGACAGACAGGTGCTTCAGTTACATCCCCGGTACTTCAAAAAGGCTGGCGTCTAAGTCGGAATGCACCCGAGCAACTTTATCTGCAAAATGATGTGCGAACTCACCACACTGGGCTGCCAGGTGGTCGGGGCCCTTTCCTGACCACCCGAAACAGCTCTGCTGGTCTTTTAGTTGCAGACGCAATGCGGGGAGTTGAGAAAGTCTTTCTGGCTGCTCTCATTGCCATGGAGTAGGCCTTAAGAGAGGCTCTAGCCTGTGTTTGGTTGGATGCTTTCTGAGTTATCCACCAGAGGCTCTCTAGCCTTTGTCTCGCCCGCTTCAATACCGTCAGCTCCCCAGTAAACCAGGGGGCTGAGAAGGATCTCAGTGACGAGAGAGGGTGCGCAGGGGCAATTGTGTTCACCACCCTGGTCACCTCCAGATTATAGAGGTCCACCAGGGCATTGACAGGATCATTGGCCTGTATGACAGGGAATTCCCCAAGAGGCATCAGGAATCCATCCGGATCCATAGGCCTCCTGGGGTGGACCATCTCAATGCAGAGGTTTGTGGCTGCAGTGAGTCTAAAACTGATCAGGTGGTGGACTATCCATGAAAATGGACGTTTTTTTTTTTGCTCCTCCACACCAACCAATCCTCCTTCCACAATAAAAACTAGGTCCAGAGTGTGACTTGCTAGATGGGTGGGTCCAGATATCACTTGGGACAGTCCCATGGTTGTCATGACAGCCATGAAGTCCTGAGCCGCTCCAGAAAGGGTGGACTCTGCATGGACATTGAAATCCCCTAGCACTATAAGCCTTTGGGACTCCAATGCCAGGTTAGAGACTACCCCTGCACGCTCTGCCAGAGAGAGACTGCTGTGCAGCAGGGTGGTTGGTACACCAGCAGAATCCCCAATCTTTCCCGGTTTCCCACTCTCAAGTGGATACACTCAGAAGAGCTTCTTCCTCCACTTCAGCCTCACCATCTTCCACAGGGCCCTTTTGAGGAACCAAACCTAGCCCTTTTAGGGGAGAAGCGGTACCTGCAACAGAGACCTTTAGCCATTTATGAGAGTTACAAAACTCCTCAGAAAGTCATAGGTCAGTGTTTAAAATCTTACGTGCTTTGCATGGCCACCCCCACATTTCTTATTATCACTTCGTATGTACAAATCTAACGAATTACAAATGAAAAACCAATAAAAATGAAAATATGCATGGTCCTAATGCATACAATCCCCATGCAAAGGATCATTACCTTGCTGTGGTGCTGGGGCTTGTGAGCCTTGATGATGCCATGAGCTAAACTGTGCAGGGCCACCCAAGATGGGAAGGTCATGGCAGACAGGTCAGACTAAATACAATCCCTGAAGAAGGTAATGGAAACCCACCCCAGTATTCTTGCCATGAAAACTAAATGGATCTCTACAACCAGAGAACTATCGGTATACCATCGGAAGATAGGACTTCCAGGTCGGAAGATGGTCAAAATGCTACTGGGGAGGAACAGAGGACTAGTTCAACTAGCCCCAGTTGTGATGACGCAGTTAGCTCAAAGCTGAAAGGAAGGCTAATGGCCGACAGTGCTGGAGGTGAACGACAAATCTGATGTTCTAAAGATCAACACACTACAGGAACTTGGAATGTAAGATCTATGAGCCAGGGCAAATTGGACATGGTTATTGGTGAGATGTCAAGATTAAAGATAGACATTCTAGGAGTCAGTGAACTGAAATAGACTGGAATAGGCCACTTCACAACAGATGACCACCAGATCTACTACTGCCGAAGAAATGGAATAGCCTTCATAATTAAAAATAAAGTTGCTAAAGCAGTGATTGGATACAACCCAAAAATGATGGAATGATCTCAATTCGAGTTCAAGGCAAGCCATTTAACATCACAGTGATCCAAATATATGCCCCAACCACAGCTGCCCAAGGTGGTGGACATCCATCCAGTCGGTGAAAACAAGACCTGGAGCTGACTGTAGTTCAGATCACAAACTTCTTATTGCACAATTTAGAATCAAACTAAAGAGAATGGGGAAAATATACAGACCAATTAGATATGATCTCACAAATATTCCTAGTGAATATGCAGTGGAGGTGAATAATAGATTTCAGGGACTAGACTTGATCAACAGAGTCCCAGAAGAACTATGGACAGAAGTTCACAACATTGTTCAGGAGGCGGCAACAAAGTAGTCCCAAAGAAAAAGAAAATCAAGAAGGCAAGATGGTTGTCTGCTGAGACATTGGAAGTAGCCCAAGAAAGAAGGAAGGCGAAAGGAAACAGTGATGGGGGAGACATGCCCAATTAAATGCACAATTCTAGAGGTTAGCCAGGAGAGACAAGGAACTATTTTTTAAACAAGCAATGCATGGAAGTGGAAGAAGACAATAGCATAGGAAGGACAAGAGATCTCTTCCAGAAAATCAGAAACATCGGAGGTAAATTTCAGGCAAAAGTTGGCATGATCAAAACAAAGATGACAAGGGCGTAACAGAAGCTGAAGAGATCAAGAAAAGGCGGCCAGAATATACAGAAGATCTGTATAGAAAGGATAATAATATAGATTATAGCTTTGACAGTGCGGTAAATGAATTAGAACCAGACATCCTGAGGAGTGAGGTTGAATGGACCTTAAGAAGTATTGCTAATAACAAGGCAGCAGGAGATGACGGGATTCCAGCTGAATTGTGATGCATGCCATATGCCACCAAAAATGGAAAACACAAGAATGGCCATCAGATTGGAAAAAATCAATTTATATCCCCTTACCCAAAAAGGGAAACGCTAAAGAATGCTCAAACTTCCATACAGTGGCACTTATTTCCCATGCCAGTAAGGCAATGCTCAAGATCCTGCAAGGCAGACTCCAGCAATACATGGAGCGAGAGTTGCCAGATGTCCAATCTGGGTTTAGAAAAGGCAGAGGAACGAGAGACCAAATTGCCAATATCCGCTGGATAATGGAGGAAGCCAGGGAGTTTGAGAAAAACATCTATTTCTGCTTTTTTGACTATTCTAAAACCTTTGACTGTGTGGACCATAATACACTGTGGCATGTTCTTGGTGGTATGGGGATACCAAGTCACCTTGTCTGTCTCCTGAGGAATCAGTATAAAGACCAAGTAGCCACAGTCAGAACAGACCACGAAACGACAGACTGGTTCAAGATTGGGAAAGGAGTAGAGCAGGGCTGCATACTTTCACCCTCCCTATTCAACTTGTACACAGAACACATCATGCAATGTGTGGGACTTGATGAACCCAAGGCTGGAGTTAAAAATGCTGGAAGAAACATTAACAACCTTAGATATGCAGATGATACCACTCTAATGGCTGAAAGTGAGGAGGAGCTTATCACCAAGGTGAAAGAAGAAAGTGTAAAAGCTGGGCTGCAGTGAAACATCAAGAAAACCAAGATTATGGCAACCAGACCAATTGAAAACTGGCAAATAGAGGGAGAAAACGTGGAGGCAGTGACAGACTTTATATTTCTAGGTGCGAAGATTACTGCAGATGCAGACTGCAGCCAGGAAATCAGAAGACATCTGCTTCTTGGGAGGAGAGCAATGGCCAACCTCGATCAAACAGTGAAAAGCAGAGACATCATACTGGCAACGAAGGTCCGCATAGTTAAAACAATGGTATTCCCCATAGTAACTTGTGGTTGCGAGAGCTGGATCATAAGGAAGGCTGAGCGAAGGAAGATAGATGCTTTTGACCTTTGGTTCTGGAAGAAAATCCTGAGAGTGCCTTGGACCGCAAGAAGATCCAACCAGTCCATCCTCCAGGAAATAATGCCCGGCTGCTCATTGGAAGGAACAATATGAGAGGCAAAGATGAAGTATTTTGGCCACATGATGAGGAGACAGGAAAGCTTGGAAAAGATAATGATGCTGGGGAAAATGGAAAGAAAAAGGAAGAGAGGCCGACCAAGGGCAAGATGGATGGATGGGATCCTTGAAGTGACTGGCTTGACCTTGAAGGAACTGGGGGTGGCGACGGCTGACAGGAAGCTCTGGCGTGGACTGGTCCATGAGGTCATGAAGAGTCGGAAACGACTGCATGAATGAAGAAGAAGAATGCATACAATCTGTGCTGCCAGATTCACGTGTATGGATACACACATACAAATGTAAGTAATTAACTGATCCACTATACAAATCCTAGGATTTCCCAAAAGCCTTGGCTTCCACAAAAAACATGTGACAGTGATCCATTACTTGATCCACTACTTCTGTGCGATTTCACAGGCAAATAATTCCGGGAAAATCTTCCTGAAATTCCGATTGACTTGAATGAGTACAAATGGGTATCACATGAGCATGAGGCAAGATTACATGGATGGCTCATCCACTGCCAGCAACAATGCTTACATTCACACCCACCAAATTCCCCTTGCTTGAGCTATTCCAAATCTTGTGCAGTAATTATCCATTTAGCCAGCAGATGGCAGAAAAGTTTCATTTTTAATTTCAGAAGGTATTTATTTATTTTTTAAAAAGCAATAGTGCCAGCACATTTTCAGAAATTAAGACTTTGAGAACAGGTGGGAAGTATAGTGGATTCATGGTTACATCTGTGAGCAAATCTGGGCACGTCGGTGTGCATGTCTGGGGTGAAGAATACCTAATACCTGTCCCTAGCAAAAAATCATTTTTAAAAATCCAAAACCAGACCCCTTCCTCCAGCTACTGCTTTTATGACTGCCAGCCCCATTTTTATCTGTTTCCACACTGATCATGGAATAGTCAACCCCATCTTAGTTACATCCATTTACCCAGTCTATTCACATTTCTCTTTCTCCTTTCTATGCAAAATTTAGGGAAACTGTCTCTCTCATGCTGTAGGACTAGAACAGACATGGGCAAACTTTTTTCTCTTGGGGCTGCATAGCGGAGCCAGGAGGGAAGGGAGACGGGCACATGCTGGGTGGGCCCAGGAGGGGAAGAGTCAAAGAGAGGGCGGGGCCAGGAGAGGGCAGGGTCTGGGTCATCCTGTCATCCTCAGTTTGTCCTCCCTTCAGAAGTATGTGGCTGCTCACCCTATACTTATGCCAGGAGGCAGGTGGGTCATACAGTGACTGCCCTAATCCCCCATCCCCCTATCTTCTTCCCCCAATCCTCAGACTATGCCCTTGGCATTATGCCGGGTGGAGGGCGATACAGGCAATGGTTGAGAGTGCTCCGGAGGGCTCTCAGCCGCCACGTGTCTTTTTGGAGTTGTCTTCTCAGCATAAGGATGGGGCCACTCGCACCATCTTTATGTTGGGAGATTGTCACATGATGGCTGAGAGTGCTCCAGAGGTCTCTCAGTTGCTACGTGCCTTCCTCCCCCATCTTTTTTGCATAAAGATGCAGCAGGCTGCCGTGTCCTGCCAAGAGGACAGAAAATGAGGAGGGCCTGAGGTAAACATCTAGGGGGGCCACATCCGGCCCCCCAGGCATTAGTTTACCCATGTTGGATTAAAATAGCATATTTGTAGCTTTGAATCCACTTACTGCTAGGAAATGAAGATTAATTAAGTTTACTTTCCCCACTTACTTATTTTCCTTGTTCTGGCCAGATCATGGTGGAGGTTCTATTGAAGGGTTTTGCCTGCATGTATGAATTATAGAATCATAGAGTTGGAAGAGACCTCAAGGGCCATCCAGTCCAACACTCTGCCAAGAAGCAGGAAAATCACATTCAATGTATCCCCGTCAATGAAAGTTACAGCTTGTGGTAGGGGCAAAAGTTTACACTCAAACCACTCCCAGCATCAAATGTTTTGCAGGGAGGCTCGTGCAAATGGATAGTGTTCTTTCACTCCAGCATATAGCAGTCAATCCATAGTGCTTTTTAGAGATATTTATCATTAAATGAGAAATGTACCTCAGTGAACAAATGATGAGAACAGCAGGGAGACAGTAAGGTGTTGGGCAGTCATGTGATTGCTTCCTAAGCTGTCTCTTGCACTCAGATATAGGGGACACTTAACTCTTCATGAATGTCAAACTAGGGGCTCATCTATACTAGATAGGTTAGCTTGGTGTAAATCTACCCTCAGAAAAGCTCCAGATTCAGCATGCACCTGCTGAATCCAGGGCTGCTGTCCAGATGTCCCAGAACCACCTCAGGCTTTCTGGGCTGTTACCATCTCTGTGTCAATGCTGCCACTCCTAACTGGTTACAGAACTCCATCTGAGCACCTTGCTGCTACCATCACCTCTGCTAATGTTCAAACATAACCAACAAGGAGAAGGAGGGATCAATAATCTCTTTCTTCCTGGTCATGCAAGTGTTTATTTTGACACCAGCAGAAGTGACCATGGCAACAGGTGTTCTGATGGAGTTTTGTGGCTGGCTAGGAGCAGTGGCAACACAATATGGACATAAGCTATCCCCTTTATCTGCAATAATCAGGACAATAAAAGGGTAATGATGGCTGTGTCTGTTGTCCAGACTGCAATGAAGCTGTGGGATACTATAGCGTTTCAAGCAAACACTGGAGTATCTTTCCATCTTGCCTATAGTCTAACAACAAAGTTTGAGTATAGAAAACACCCCAAGATACTCAACGAAAATTGTCTGTGTCTTCACCACACCTCACTGTTAAAAACTCATATGTGGAGCCTAAATGTCCACACTAACTAAAACACATACTGTAAAGGGACTTCTGCATCTCACATCAGTATGACCTTACCTATAACCCATTAAAATATAACAATATGGGGTGGATGGGTGTTGAAAAATAATTTGTATGAAGGACAACTGTGCTTTACAAAGATTAGAATTCAGATGGCCAACTGATAGGTGCTCAAATATTTGCCATCTTATCCCTGTAATAATGTCAGAAAGTTTGTTATCTGTAGCCTATGACCATACAGTTAAGAGCACCTGCAAGCAGACCTCCCCTGTACACACCATTCAGGAATTTAAAGAAGCAAATAAACACTAAGCTTAATATTGCTGGAAGCAACAGATACTTTCCTCCCCACATATGTGCAGACATGATGTGTTAAGCTTTTAACTAAGCAGCTACAACATGACTCCCAGCCCTCTTAACCTATGCACAAAAGAAATTAGCTGCAAGTGTGTGGGAGAAAATGACATCGCCTGTGTATAAAATGAAGACATTGTGCAAAGTGTATGGGTGTGATGGCGGGGGGAGGTGAGATTGAATTTGCCAAGCAAACATTGTAATATTCTTATTTTCTCTTTGATTTGTGTGTGGGTTAGATTCATAAACAGCTGTTCAGTGCTATTAAATCTCTAACAGGCAGTTGTTACTTTCTCGCATCCATCATATTAGGAAATGAGAACTTCTCTCTTAATGGAGAGCTTGGCCGGGCTATGGGATTAGTTAATAATGATCCATAATTTCAGCCTCTTTTGTTCAGGACACAAGTTTACAAAGGCCATTGCTTTTCTTAAACCTTGAAGTATCCTTGAAAGAAAGCACCACAGTGACTGTCACCAAATATTAAAGCAGCTTGTTCAGGGAAGCAGCACTCCTTAGACTTTTCTGAGGATCCTGCTGTAATCTTGCTTCTTTGCCTCCCAAGTATCCTACCTGACCCATGATAAGGGAACCCAGACCTAAGGAACTATTGGACATATGAGTGTGCAAATATAAAGGGGTTTGTGTGCGTGTTTGTCCAACTTGCTAATAGGTACAAAAACTAGTTAGATCATGGCAAAATGATATAATATTAGGGCTGAAAGCAAGTTTGAGAGAGCCATCATTTCATGATGTCTATGGTCTGTCAGTGTGTGAATGTGTCATAGAATGTTTTCCTGGCTGCAGGTATGTGGCACTTTATTGGGTGAAGTAGCTTTAAGATCTCCTTTGAGTGTGAATGGATAACATAATTTAGGCCCCTTCTACATTGTCCTTATATCCCAGGATCTGAACCCAGATTATCTTTTTATTCCAGATTATATGGCATTGGAGACTCGTATAATCCAGTTCAAAGCAGATAACCTGGGATCAGATCCAGGGATATAAGGCCAGTGTAGAGGGGGCCATAGTCTACATACCAGGTTTGCTAAATATGGGCAGCATTGCCTAGCTTTGGTAAGGCATTCTGCAAAAGCCTAGCCTTAATTCAAGCTAGGGAACACTTCAAAGTGCTGGTTTTGACCTATAAATAATACTAATACTTATAGCCAGAGTAAAAGGGAAATGAACATACAAGGAATTGAATCAATCATTGTGATCAGACAAATAAAATAATACATAGAGCAGAGGTACAACTGTACCTGACAGAGAGGGGAGGGAGCAAGAGGGAAGGGGAAAATTGGATAAGTATAAGTAGTAGGTAAGTATAGAATTGTAAAGGATAGGAAAACAGAAATCATCGGAATATTATTTTTTTTGTAAAGGTGACTGTGACAATGCTATATTTTACTTGTATAACTGTGACAAAAATATGCATATATGATATGTGTATGAATGGAAGAATGAGTGAGTTAGAAATTTGAAGACACCAGTCTGTAAAGCCTGCAAACCATTAACTACCTGCTCAGGAATTGTAATTAAAACCTGCTAACGAGACCTGAAACAGTTGATCTGCCTAGTAAACTGTGATAAGAACTGTGACTGATAAGAGAAACATTTACATCTGTTAACATCTGTCAACATTTGCTAACTTGCTACTTGTTTGCTAACACCAATCAAGAGGAATCAACATCTGGTCCAGGAAACTGAGGATATTCCAGGATGGAAGATGTCTATCACTCATTTACAACTTTGGGACAACATCATCAGCAAAATATTGCTATATAAGTGACCTTATGACAGTCCAGAAGGTGTGACAGACAGCAACGCTGTTCACCCGCCATGCTCAGTGGAGATGGTGTACTTGGGAGTGGCAGATCTGCTCTGGGAAAGCAGGATTCTGTTCACTCTTTGGGGCCTCCTTTTCTCAGGGAAAGAGGAAGGAGTGCATTTTGAAGTCATGGTCTTTTTGAAGTTTTGGCGTTTTGGCGTTTTGGAAGTATGTCTTGGCAGGCAGCAGTGGAAGCTGGGTCTGACCTAACCAGGTGCTTCTCCAAGGAGGGAGAAAGAATATGGTAATATTTGTGTGCATGAAGATGGATGCATGTTGTGTGTGAATGAAGAATGAAAATGTAACCCCCCCCCCTTGTTTGTTTCTTAGCCAATGTAACTGTAGGTTGTTTGTGAATCCAATGTAGTTGAATAGAATCTGTATGTTTGTATGTCTAAATGTTGTTCTTTGTTGTTCTGTAAAAATTCTGCTCTACCTCTCAGACTGAAATTGCAATAAAAAGAACCCATGCTTTAAAGTTATTGAAAAGTTATTCATAACATTTTTGGTGTCAGAAGTGGGATATTCTGTTCAGTCTGAGCAGGATGTTTTAACTTTTGTTGTAAAGGTCTTCATGACATAATTATATCACCATAACTATAAATATGGGCTGTGCAAAACTTCATTTGTAACTCGTTTGTCTTATCTATTTTGTAATATTTATACATACAAAGAAATATTAAGAAACACAAGAACTTTGCAAAAAACTTAAGATTCAAAACACTGACCTATGACTTTCAGATGAGTTATGTAAGTCTCATAAATGGCTTCATGTCTCCATCTCAGGTGCCGCTTCTCCCCCAAAAGGGTGGGTTTGGTTTCCTCAAAGGGGCCCTGAGGAGGATGGTGAGACTGGAGTGGAGGGAGAAGTCCTACTTTTTCCCCAGAGGGGGTGGTGAGGGGTGTAGGAAGGGATACCTGGATAGATGGCCAGGTGAGGAAGAAGCCTCTTCAACATATGGCCAGCTCAGAGAGAGAGAGGCAGAAACCACACTCACATTGAGGCTTTAACGCCGCCTTGAGTCCCCCCATGGAGAAAGGCAGGGTAAAAATGATGTAAATAAACGCGGACAGCCCCAGTATTCTGAGCAGAATTCTGGGAAATGTAGTTTAGGGTGGGGCCTTTTGAATTTTCTGGTGTTGCTCATCTGGAGGCACATGCATTTCAAGTTAACTTCTCCAGCTTGGAGAGGGAAAACCCAAGCACTGATGACCTAGAGGCAAAGCAACACCTGATTTTTAAAAGTAACTTCTCCAACTTTCTGGAGATGAAAAGCCCAAGCATTACTGATGTGAAGGTAATGTACAAATCTTTCTGAAATTGGTGGGGGGGATGATATCCTGGTTATGTTGTATCACTGAAATAGAAATGTTAGAAGACAGCTCTTGTAGATTTTTTTAAAATGTTCATAGGAACTTTAAAAAATTCCCCAAAATCAGTGGATGTGTGAAAAGTGTGTGTGTATGTGTGTGTGTGGGGGGGGGGGGGGGTGGAGTGGTGGTGTTCGAACAGTGGTAAATGTGTTGTATCGTTGTAGCAAGTTTCATTCTGATAGCTCTTAAAATGAAGGAGAAAGGAGCCATGGAAGCTTCCCCACTTGCACAGTTACTTAAAGAAAAAGAAAATTTTGGTATATTGTTATAGCTATGATAAAAAGGTAAAAGGTAAAGGTTTCCCTGACGTTAAGTCCAGTCATGTCTGACTCTGGGGTGTGGTGCTCATCTCAATTACTAAGCCGAAGAGTGGTGTTGTCCGTAGACACCTTCAAGATCATGTGGCCGGCATGACTGCATGGAGTGCCGTTACCTTCCCGCCGAGCGGTATCTATTGATCTACTCACATTGGCATGTTTTCGAACTGCTAGGTTGGCAGGAGCTGGAGCTAACAGTGGCCACTCACGCCACTCCCGGGGCTTGAACCTGGGACCTTTCAGTCTGCAGCTCAGTGCTTTAACACACTTTGCCACCGGGGCTCCTGTAGCTATGATACGGACCCCTAAAAATACGGACCCCTAATAATATTTTAGAAATGATTCACCCTCTCCCTAATTTAGTAATGAGTACTGAAACATTTTTTCATTGATCACACAGACACACAGACACACACACGTGTAATTTATTACCCACCTCTCCCCGTGGCTCAATGCCACAACATCATTAAAACAAGCGATAAAACACTGTTAAAAGACATACAACAAGATACACAGTTAAAATCCACTGATGAAATGCAGAATAAAATTAACAAATTAAGATTGATCGGGTAGGCCTTCAAAAAGAGATGGGTCTTCAATTGTGTCTTAAATTCCATCAGCTGATTTAGCTGCCAAATATCTTCTGTCATGTTATTCCACAATCTAGGTAATGGTTGCCAGTCGGGTTCTGGAAAGCTGGAGTAGATGCCCCCAGAAGACCTAAATGTGTGGGGTGAATTGTACAGGAGAAGGTGATCCTGTAGATAATCTGGACACAAATTACATAGGACTTTAAAGGTCAAAACCAACACTTTCTACTTTGCCCAGAAACTAATTGGCAACCAGTGGAGTGACTTTAGTATAGGTGTAATATGCTCACTCCTGGATGTTCCTATGACCAATCTGCCTGCTGCATTTTCAATTAATGGGAGTTTCTGAACTTGGTACAGAAGTAGGCCAAGGAAAGCATATTGCCCTATATGGCTTGAGTCCAAGTTATTTGAATGACCATTTCTACCATCAAGCTTCTGGGGCAGGCTTCTGGGGATATTTTGGTTGGAATTTTGGAGTGAAGTTTACTTTTAGTTATATTTTAATTGTATGCTTACTGCATTATAATTTTTGTATCCATGACACAAATAATTACTTGGTTTCATGTTAAAAATCAGGATAAATGCTGGTGAAATGAGAACTTCCTCATCCAAATCACAACTGAACTCCTTGCCATGGTAGATATTAGGCTAGAGCAAATTTTTCGTTATTTCGTTAAATTCGTTAAAAATTCGTTTCGTAAGCACTTTTGAATTAATATTGAACCATCTGCTCACTGCCCTTACAAATATTACGAATTTGAATAATAAAAGTACCTTTTTTCGTTTGTTTCTGATGTCTTCGGATGAAGCTATAGCCCCTCTGAGAGGAGAAGCCATGTTGGCATGCCTCTCAGCCAATCAGAGCGGAAGAGGGAGGGAGAGGCATGGGCATCGATCTGCTAGCATTTTAAAAAAAATGTTGCTTCAAAAATCCCCAAAAATCAGTGGATGGGTCAAACATTATGAAACTTGATAGGCAAAGAGTACTTAATTTTTGCTTCCATTCTGGCAAATTTCATCATAATAGCTTTCAAAATGCAGGAGAACGAAGCCTCTGTATATTGACCATTAATGAAGCAATTCGCCATAACGAGAGAAAAAACTCCATTTCCCAGAAGCCTTAGCAAGCCAATCAAAGTGGAAGGAAGAAGGACAGGGAGGCGTGGCTATCGATCTGCTAACATTTTAAAAAAATGTTGCTTCAGAAATCCCCAAAAATCAGTGGATGGGTCAAACATTATGAAACTTGATAGGCTAAGAGTACTTAATTTTTGCTTCCATTCTGGCAAATTTCATCATAATAGCTTTCATAATGCAGGAGAACGAAGCCTCTGAATATTGACCATCCTTTAAAGTGGAAATGAAGCAATTCGCCATAACGAGAGAAAAAACTCCATTTCCCAGAAGCCTTAGCAAGCCAATCAAAGTGGAAGGAAGAAGGACAGGGAGGCGTGGCCATCGATCTGCTAACATTTTAAAAAAATGTTGCTTCAGAAATCCCCAAAAATCAGTGGATGGGTCAAACATTATGAAACTTGATAGGCTAAGAGTACTTAATTTTTGCTTCCATTCTGGCAAATTTCATCATAATAGCTTTCAAAATGCAGGAGAACGAAGCCTCTGAATATTGACCATTTATAAAAGCATTGGGCTGAAGCAAACGTTTCTCCAATAGTACTATGCCCACTTGAAAACTACAATTCCCAGGTGTTCCAGGCCCTCTCTCCTCTTAACGTTCCCCACCCCCTTTTGTCCTCACTTAGAATCATAGAGTCATTGAACAGTAGAGTTGGAAGAGACCTCGTGGGCCATCCAGCCCAACCCCTTCTGCCAGGCAGGAAGACACCATCCAATCCCTCCCAACAGATGGCCATCCAGCCTCTGCTTAAAAGCCTCCAAAGAAGAAACCTCCACCACAGCCCGGGGAGAGAGTTCCACAGCTGAACAGCTCACAGTGAGGAAGTTCTTCCTAATGTTCAGGTGAAATCTCCTTTCCTGTAGTTTAAAGCCATTGTTCAGTGTCCTAGTCTGCAGGGCAGCAGAAAACAAGCTTGCTCCCTCCTCTCTATGACTTCCCCTCACATATTATACATCATGTCTCCTCTCAGCCTTCTTTTCTGCAGGCTAAACATGCCCAGTTCTTCAAGCCACTCCTCATAGGGCTTGTTCTCCAGACCCTAGATCATTTTAGTTGCCCTCCTCTGACCATCTTGACCAAACTTTCATACAGTATGTGAATTCTTGGAAGGTATGAGAAGTTTAGAGAGAAGGAGGGAGGATGAGGTTTGAATTTTGGACTCCAATTGTGGCTTGATTCCCCACTCTGCCACCCACTTGGGCAAGTCACACACTCTCAGCCCAGAAAAGCCAATGAAACAGGAAATAGCACTTTCAAACCAGGAACTAATTTCCTTATTCAGAGGCTGATGGCCATCTGTCAGGAAGGATTTGATGGTGTACTATGATTTCTGTTCCTGGGTGATAAATGTCATTTCCTAATTGGTTCTGTCATAGAAACATGGCAAAATCTATGACACTGCCTGAACTTTGTGCAAGCGACATGGATGGAACATATTATGGTTTGGTCCACCAATTTAACAAAGTTTCAGCCACAAAAACAAAGTTTCTGAAGTAGAACAATGACTTTCACAGTAAAGACAACCCAATGAAACAGGAAATAAGACTTTCAAACCAGGAACAGATTTCTGCAATTATTAAAAAATGGTTTATTATAAAAGCTATGAAAATTCGCCAAAAATCAGAGGATAAGGGAAACGTTCCAAATTTTGGTGAGCTATCAGTGTTAAATGTGTTCTACCACTGTACCAAGTTTGAAGAAGATCACTCAAAAATGAGGGCGGGAGAGTCCTGTAAAATCTCCCCTCGTGCTGTTTTTTTTTTGGCCACTGTGCATGCGCGTCCGCCATTAACGAATTAATTTAGAAAATAACGAATTTTCATTAATTTCGAATTTTTTGGGGGGCAAAATTCGGAAATGACATCAGAAACGAAACGCTGGCGCCCCCTACTTTTGAAACGAGTTTAGAATCAATTTTTTCATGGATCGCTCAAGCCTAGTAGATATAATTATGATGGTCAGTACTTGATGTGCCTTGAAGTCAACTCTGATTTCCAGCAATCCTTATCATGAGGTCTTGTCATTGTGTTATTCTACAATTGAGAGACTATGACCTGCTCAAGGTTACCCAGTGGGTGTTCATGGCTAAGCTTAAGTCCTGCTCTAGTACTCAAACCATTGCACCATGTTGGCTTTCTTTACAATGACTGACAATGTTCATGTGACATACAGCTGTCATCATCAAATATTATTCTATATAAAATTCAGCTTCTATAGCAGTATATCTCTGATTTCCAGTTTTTGGATATAGCAGGAATGATGGCATTCCCACCATGCCCTGCCTGTGAATATCTGAAAAGCATCCAGTTTAAATCAGGCTGCTGGACCATGTAGGTTTTTATCTAATCTGACAAAATAAACGTTTGTAATTTCAGAAGGCACAGAGAGAAATAGAAATAGAGGCTCACAGTTAGTCAAGGATTGTTGCTTGTAATTCCACAGTGATACCTTTTTAGTGACCTCTCTCATTAATGGGGTTAAACATCACCTCATGGGGCTAAAAAGCCAGAATATATTTCCAGTTTCTCTTAAAGCAGTAGGTGGCGAGAAATATCTTTACATGACTAGTGTCATTGTTATAGAGATTATTACATGCAGACAGTGGGGGAAGAGGAAATATTACAATAATTGCCAAAGTTCCCACCATAAATTTGTTCACTCCAAAGTTTATTATATTTCTTGGGAATAATTCTCCTCTAAAAACAAGCTCTCTGAATAATGATTTAAAACTAAACTTTCAGGGTTCTGATTTTGAATAGCACTAAAAAAATAACAGATTACTGCATAGAAATCCTTAGTTCATTTTAAAAACAATTGACTTTAATTCCACCCTGTACCTACATACTGTATGAACTATATATTTGAAAATTCATTGACATTTTTCTTTTTCCAAAAATAATTCAAATAACTTCTTTTAGTTTTAACATCAACACAAAAAGAACAAGCACTGAATGCTAAAGGCCTTTTTTGTTCACTTCTCCCTCAATTCAATACCCACAAAAGACAATGAGTTAGCAACACGAGACACACTTGTACCAGTTCCCAGAGCCCCACAAGCAATATGGACAGTTACTGTGCTGGCTGGAAAATTCTGAGAGTCCAAAAAAAGCAACTTTCCCATGAGTGAGAACTAGAGATTGACGGAGAGAAAAAAGAGAAAGTGACAGAATACCAGTTCACCATCCTAGTTCATACTAATTTTCAACTATTTTCCTGGTCTTTCAGTATCTCAGAGAATAACATGTATGTGTGCATGTATATGTACCTTCAAACCACTTGTTAACTTATGGCTATCACATGAATTTCATAGGGTTTCTTTAGGTAGGGACTACTAAGAAGTGGTTTGGCCAATTCCAGCTTCTGAAAAAACTATTGCACCTGGTATTTTCTGCAATCTCCCTTCCAAGTACTAATTGATTCTGCATAGCTTCCAAACATCAGACTGGATCTGATGCCTTTAGGGTATTTAGAACTTTTCAGAAATGGAAGATAGGGGAATGAGATAATCAGGAGAAAGAAAAAATAATATAACAAATAAATAAGATGATACAGTTATTAGGCCTTTGCAATCAATTAAAAATGTTTCAATACTCATTAAAAATTTAGGGGGTGGGAGAAAATCATTTCTAAAGTGTTTCCAAAATTGGGCAGGGTCTGTGTCATAACTATAACGGGTTAACTCCTTTTTTGTTACTTTTTGTTAAATAATTATGCCAATGGGGAAATTTCAGGAGCACCTTTCTCTCTCAGTTTTGAGGGATGAAACTTGCTACAATTATAGAACACATTTACCACTGGTAAACCCATCAGGTTTCAGAAGGTTTCAGTCATCAAAGGATTTTCGGGAAATTTCCAAAAACTACAAAAGCTATCTCCTTGAATTTTCTATACAATGACAGAATATAACAGGGGATCATTCCCCCAAGTTTCAGAAATATTCACACATCTACTGATTTTTGCAAATTTTTAAGGTTTTGACAAAAACAGTTGTAAAAGAATACCCACAAAAGACAATGAATTAGCAACACGAGGCACACTTGTTTTTTTAAACAAGTTTTGGGTGAGCTCTAATTGCATGGGTGCCCTCCCTCAGTTACTTACTGTCTGTTTGTATATACAAAATGTATGTATTAGATACAACTTACTAAATACAAAAGAAGTTTTGCACATCCCTAATGGTTATACACTAAGGTTCCCTATCACAGTTCATCACTTTGTTTAGATTGACAATCACAGATTCCAAGGATTAAATATAAAGACGTTTCCCTTTTAAATGTTTAAGTTTAAATACAGCAGGAAGATCTCACACAAACACACAAAGTCAGCTCCTCATGGATATCAAACTGCTAGAGTTTTCTATTATTTTATTAGCTAGACATTATGTGTTGTGGTACTATAATCAACACAGAACACATTTAAAAATATCATCCTGGGACATTTTGAACAAAATAACAAATGAACACAAAATGCCAATGGAGCTCTTTTATACCCAAAGAACAATTTAAAAACACAAAGTAGTAATGAGGGAAGAAAATTTCTGCAGATCTGCATTACATCACTAAGGGATGTATCTTTCTTTTGAAATTAGACCATACTGTGCAATTACTCCAATTAGAGTTAATAACAATGTACAGATAATATTCAACAGTTGTCCTGATTTGCCTTGAGTGAACCAGATATACAATTTTTGTGTGTTGAAAGCATACAATGGCACTAGGGAAGAAGGTGGGAAAAGCTTTTGAAATAAAGAGGGAAGTTATATGCATTCCTGAATCAGCCTCTCCTGAGAAGACAACAATGATAATAACAATTACAACAATACACAAACACACTTCTACAAACTGTATACTTCACTTGATTCAGCCTAACCCAATTGATATTACTCTTGCTGAGTAGCTAGAAAGAGAATATTTTACTTCAAACAAAAATTATAGCAAGTGCATGATAAATGCTATACAAATATGTGCCTTCTCTAAAACATATCTCTTTTTTTATATACTTTGTATACTATATGCAAAAATTGAGGCAGATAGCATAGTACCAGTCTAAAGTGTCTAAAATCAGCACAAATTACAAAGATAAAGGAGTGCAGGGATGATGAGTGAGCAATCATTATCTATATTAGACAAAGATGACAATTTAATGGAGATGGGGAGGGAGAATCAGTTATGGCCGATAAAGATTTATTTATTCATCAAACTCAACAGTGATGAGCACATGATGATATCCATAAAATAAAAACACTTTTGTGTTGTTGTATTGGGGAAAATGAATTTGTACTGGATGGTGATAATATAAAGAATGTTCACATTGTTTTTTCATCTTCCTTTCATTGATTTTTCACCAATGAAGAAAAATATAATGCAGTGGTAGAATTGCATATCCCTGTGAAGCAAGAGGCTACGCTCACGGCTGATAGGGTCTCCCATATTAGACAAGTCTTTGCTGAGGAGCCAGATAACATGTGCTAAAGAGCTACTGGGCAGCAAACAGTAGTGGGAAAGGGAAAGGAGCTTTGGAAATTCCTGGAAATTCGTGGATGAGTGAAACGTTCTGAAACTTGATGAGCTACCAGTTGTAAATGAGTTCTATAATTGTAGCATGTTTCATGCCAATAGCTCCCTCAATAACAATGAGGGAGAAAGGTGCCCCTGAAGTTTCCCCATTGACAAAATTAATTACTTAAGTTTTAAATAATTTTGTGCATGAAAGTTTATGTAGATGGAAGCTTCAGAAAGGGCAGCTCTGAAAGAATTAGCCAAAATCCTGAAGCATGAAAATATACTGTATAAATAAATATTAATGTTAGGATTGTCCATGACAACATATTTCAAATTTCTATGTATAATTGTAAAAGCTAGACAGTGAAGAAATATGATCAGAAGAAAATAAAATCATTTGAAATGTGGTGTTGGAAGAGTTTTGCAGATACTGGAGGCTGCTAAAAAGAGAGAAATAAATGGGTCCCAATGAACCTACAGCAAATCAAACATGGAGTGTCCCTAGAAGCCATGATGACTTAACTGAGATTGGCATACTTAGAACTTATAATAAGTAGATATGAGTCACTAGAAAAGACAATAATGCTTGGGCTGGTAGAAGTCAGAGAGTCAGTGTACTGTAGTGTTTGAACATTGAACAAAGATTCTGGAGTTCAGACTCCTACCAATAAAACCCACTGAGTACCCTTGGCTCTCTCAGCCTCAAAAGAAGACAATCCCCTTATAAACAAATCATGCCAAGAAAAAAAATCATAATTTATTTGCCTTAGGATTGATAAGAGATGACTTAAAGGCACACAACAACAACATCAATGACAATGTGAATGGCCATAGAAAAAGAGGAAGGCCACATTGCTGATGGATAGACTCAATCAAGAAAGTCAAGACCCCAAGTCTGCAAGACATGGACAAGGTTGTCGATGATAGGTTGTCAGTTAGGTTCTTGATGATAGGTTGATGATAGGTTGTCAATTATGATTGCCAAAAGTTGAAGTTGACTTGAGAGCAGTTAATAGCAACAACTGTTGCTAGCCAACCAGGTAGCTATTAATCCAAATGAACAATTAAATTTCAATGCATGACTAAGAGCTTTGATTATATTTATTTCTATAGGACTTTAATTGTCTAACTGGGGCCGGGCTGTGGCGCAGGCTGGTGAGCAGCCTGCTGCAATAAATCACTCTGACCATGAGGTCATGAGTTTGAGACCAGCCCGTGGTGGCGTGAGCACCCATCAATTAAAAAATAAAAAATAGCCCCTGCTCGTTGCTGACCTAGCAACCCAAAAGATAGTTGCATCTATCAAGTAGGAAATAATGTACCACTTATAAAGTGGGGAGGCAAATTTAACTAATTTACGATGTTGGAATGAGGAAGTGTCATCATAGTGGATGATGAAGCAGCTGCTCCCCCCTGTGGCCAGAATCAAACATCCCCTCAGGAGAAGGTTAAATTGCCTCTGTGTCTGTCTCTGTCTCAGTTCTATGTGTATATGGGCATTGAATATTTGCCCTATATGTATATAATGTGATCTGCCCTGAGTCCCCTTCAGGGTGAAAAGGGCAGAATATAAATACTGTAAATAAGTAAATAAATAAATAAATAAATAACCTTGATTTTATACTAGATACTTGTCTCCATCTTCTCTATTTCCAGGCATATACTAGGAAGAAAAACACCACTGAGTCCTTATCTGGTTCATTCAGTTTGCCATGCATCAATGTCAACAGATTCTGCTGTCATTTCATTCTTCTTTCAAATGTACCAAATCAAAGCTGTCCCAAGCAGCATGTTTGCTTCAACTTTGTTGCCAAGACAGGACTCATCTGCTGCAGCTTCTTGCTCACTTGAGATATGATGCTACAGAAATATTTTTCCCCAGACTCCTTCTTTCCATGTATAACTCATGCCTGTCTGATCCCTCTGCTAGATGTGTCTAATACACACAGAAAAACAAATGCCAAATGCTGATGGAAATACTGCAGAGCAAGACTTAAAATATGGTACTGCAGCTCTTGCCAAGACTATCACAAGTATTCTCTCTTGGTCTTCCAGCTATACTCTGACCAGAGTCCATGGATTATCTCAATGCCATCCTTTTCCCTGTTCCCATCATGCTACTACTGTACTTGCTCTTTAGCATTCACGGTACATTATCTGGAAATTTTGTGTGTCTAGATTTTCATAAAGCTAGGGTATCAATATAGAAAATATTTTTTTAGGAAGAAAGCAGTAGCACAACCATTTCTTTAAATCACTTCCTTGGATGCATATGTACTGGTAACTTGGGATGTGCAATCTATTAAAAATGGTTCAAAAGTCATTACAAAACTGGGGTGCTGTCATTTCTAAAGCATTTCTAAAGTACAGTTACTGAAAATTTCATTACTATAATGAGAGTAGCAAAATTATGTTACTATTTCATTTCAGTAATTGTGCATAAATTACTATAATTGGGGAAACTTCAGGGGCTCCTTTCTCCCTCATTTTAAAGCTATTGGGGTGAAGCTTGCTACAATGATAGAACACATTTTCCATTGTGAGTCCACCAAATTTCAGAACGTTTCACTTATCCATGAATTTTTGGGGAATTTTCAAAGTTTTTATAAAAAACATTTAAAAAAAAACTACAAGAGTTATCTCCTTGAATTTTCTATACAGAGAGAGGAGATAACAGGAGATCATTGCCCCCAACTTTCAGAAATATTCATACATCTACTGATTTTAGAGATTTTAAAAATATTTTGACAAAAGGATTTTTTTTTAAAAAGCCACAACCGCTATCTTATTGAATGTCTCTCATATTAACCAATATAAATTAATATTAACTCATTCTACATTTAAATAGAATCCTAGACTTGGAGGGGACGCCTAAGAGCCATATAGTCCAACCCCCTTCTTCCAGGCATAAGGTGTCACGACCCAGGCTGCAGAGCACCAATAACCATACACAGAGGCCAGAATCTATCTAATATCTTTATTGAAGGAATATATAAAGTTAATAAAAACAAGTGTAGAAAATAGTCCAGAATTAGACCTTTCAGGAAAGGTCAGAATTAGTCCAAAAAAGCAATGTCCAATAAGAAATATTAAGGTCCAAAGTTGTAATCCAATAACCGAAACACTCACTTTGCCAAGCAAAGTGAGGGGAGATGACAAGGTCCTTTAGTCCATGAAACTTGAGCGAGGCTAGGAAATAACTTGATACTTGAAACAAGGCTTGAACGTGGAACAAGGTAACTAAGAACAAGAACAAGGTCCGTGGAATAACTTGATAAAATCCGTGGAACAAGGCAAGGATTGATCCTGGGAAACAAGGCAAAGTCCGTAGATAAACAAAGGCTGAGAAGCAAGGCGAAGGCTGGATAGCGAGGCAAGGCTTGAGCAGGAGCGAGACTTGAATCGGAGCGTGCTGTCCAGACACAACTCGCTCCGTAGGCTGACGAATTGACTCCGCGAAGTTACTACGCGGGTAAAACACCTAAATAGAGTCTAACTTTCCCGCCGAAGCAGTTCTCTGGGAATCAGAACCGAAAGCTAAACTCTGAGACCAGATGTGAGACTCCCCAAAGATTCTCACGAGAAGCAGTCTTAATTGGCCACATTCTTAGCTGCAATCCTCGCACTCCTGCGCGAAGCTGATTCCAAACTTCTCTGTTGTTTACAAAACTCCCGGCGCAAGAACACGGGAGAAGTAGGCTCTGGGCTTGTTTGACATACTTCTGGGAGACAACTTTCTTGCAGGTGCAAGGTTCCCAGATCTGCCTGGGAAAGATCTGGCTGAGAGGAATCCAGTTCAGACTGGGAAGGTAAAAAACCCAAGTTTTCATCTTCATCAGGAATTACAATGTCCTGAGCAGGACTACAAGGCCCATGGGTCATCACACTATCCCCCTCCTCAAGGCCCCTCCCAAACTGGGGCCCTCTCCCCGAGGCGCGAGGTCGCGGTTTGGTGGGATAGGTCTGATGAAAGCGACGGGTTAGATCAGGAGCATGGACTGTGGAGGCGTCTTCCCAAGAGCGTTCCTCAGGGCCAAAACCCACCCAGTCAATGAGATATTGTAGGCGGCGGCGGTGAAAGCGAGAATCCAAAATGTCCTCAACCTCGAACTCCTCCTCCCCATTCATCAAAACAGGAGGGGGGGCCGGTTGGTCTGTATCAGGTCGCACACCATCCGCCGGAAGGAGCAGGGAACGGTGAAACACTGGGTGAATGCGCATTGAACGCGGAAGTTGGAGTTTGAAAGTCACGGGGTTTAATTGCGCCACCACTGGATAGGGGCCAATGAAACGGGCATCTAACTTCCGGCAAGGGCGGTGGGAGGGCAGAAAGCGAGTGGACAGGAAAACCCGATCTCCTACCTTGATTTCGAGGCCCGGCTGGCGATGTTTGTCAGCGTGGCGTTTATAGTCCTCCTTGGCTTGGTCCAGTTGCTGGAGCAAAAGTTGTTGCACCGCTGTGAGTTCCTGCAGCCAATCCTCTGCTGCGGGAACTTCTGAAGTTTCAATGACAGGGGGGAAGAAACGTGGATGGAAGCCGTAGTTTGCAAAGAACGGCGTTTCTTTTGTAGAAGCTTGAACTCCATTGTTGTAGGCAAACTCAGACAGTGGTAACAGAGAAGCCCAATTGTCCTGTTGGTAGTTTACATAACAGCGAAGATACTGCTCCAAAGTGGCATTGGTGCGCTCCGTTTGCCCATCTGTTTGGGGATGATGAGCTGAAGATAAGCGAGAGTCTATGCCCAATAGTTTTTGTAGTGCCTTCCAAAAACGAGAGGTGAATTGAGATCCACGGTCTGTGACTAAACTCTTGGGCAATCCATGTAGTCTGAAAACATGTTGAAGAAATAGATCCGCAGTTTCTTTGGCCGTGGGGAGGCCTTCGCAGGGAATGAAATGGGCTAACTTGGTGAAAAGGTCCACCACCACTAAGATCGTGGTGAATCCACAGGAAGGTGGTAGGTCAGTGATGAAATCCGCGGAAATTATTTCCCATGGGCGAGATGGGGTAGGAAGGGGGTGTAAAAGCCCTGAGGGCTTCTCCCTTCGTATCTTGGAGCGCTGGCATACTGGGCAGGTGTTGACATATTTTTCCACATCCTTGCGGATCTTGGGCCACCAAAAATCCCTTAGGATCAAATGCATAGTTTTAAATAGTCCGAAGTGTCCTGCTGGTTTGCAGTCATGACACAGACGAAGCGCTTTTTCCCTGCCCGGTCCGGGTGGGATATAAACATGATTTCTATAGCAGAGCAGCCCATCTTTAAGCGAAAAGGGAAAATGCAGACCTTGGCGAAGTTGGTCCTGCGCCCAGGCATCTGCTTGCTGACTAGCCCTGATTTCTTGAGCACAGATGGGTCCTGGAGTAGGGGAAGTTGAACCAATGGGAATGGATTTGGTGTTCCCCACCGTGAGCGTGGCAAAGTTCTCGGGTTGTAGCAGTTGGGATTCAAAGGTCTCCTTGCGTCCTGCAGCGTATTCCGGTTTACGTGACAGGGCGTCTGCTTGCTTGGTTTGGGCTGGGGTCACATAATGGATCTGGAAGTTGAAACGTTCAAAGAATAAAGCCCAACGTTGCTGCCTCTGATTTAGTTTGCGGGCAGTTCTTAGATGTTCTAGATTACGATGATCAGTGTGGACTTCAATGGGAAATTTGGCCCCTTCTAGCCAATGTCTCCAAGTTTCAAAGGCTGCCTTTATGGCCAGTAGTTCTTTTTCCCAAATGGTGTAATTCCTCTCTGGTGTGGTTAGTTGACGAGAATAAAAGGCACAGGGATGGAGGTGATCTCCCACCGGTTGTAAGAGTACAGCCCCAATTGCCACATCAGAGGCGTCCGCTTGCACCACAAAAGGGGTTCCAGGATTTGGGTGCTGTAGAATTGGCTGGGAGGTGAATAGTTTCTTTAGTTGCTGGAACCCTTTCTCTGCTTGATCAGTCCAGCGGAAAGGCTGCTTTCCACGGATGCAGCTAGTGATGGGGTCGGACCAGCGGGCAAAATCTGGAATGAACTTGCGGTAATAGTTCGCGAACCCCAAGAAACGCTGCACCTCTTTCTTGTTAGTTGGCGCCCGCCATTCCAATACTGCTGAAACCTTGGCTGGATCCATGGAAAGCCCTAGAGGCGAGATGCGGTAACCAAGGAAATCTACCTCTTGTAGATCAAAGGCGCATTTTTCCAGCTTGGCATAAAGTCCATGATCCCGCAATCGTTGTAACACCATTTTGACGTGGTTCTCATGTTCTGATTGTGATCTAGAAAACACCAAAAAATCGTCCAGGTAGATTATCAAGAACCTGTCTAGATAGTCCTGAAAAATGTCATTGACAAAATGCTGGAACGTTGCGGGGGCTCCGCATAAACCGAAATTCATAACTCGGGACTCAAATAATCCGAATTTGGTCTGGAAGGCGGTCTTCCACTCGTCCCCTTCCCTGATGCGAACTAAGTTGTAAGCCCCCCGAAGATCCAGCTTGGTGTAAACCTTGGCTCCTCGAAGCCGATCCAGTAGATCCGAGATTAAGGGCAGGGGATAGCTGTTCCGCTTGGTGATATTGTTCAATGCTCTGTAGTCCACCACCAAGCGTAGTTCCCCTGACTTCTTCTTCACAAACATCACTGGGGAGGCGGCTGGGGATTGAGAGGGTCTGATGAATCCCTTGCGAAGGTTTGTCTCTAGGAATTCCCTGAGAGCTTCTTGCTCTGGTTCAGTCAGGGAGTAGAGATGCCCTCGCGGGATCGGGGCCCCCTCCACCAAGTCAATGGCACAGTCATAAGGTCTATGTGGGGGTAATTTTTCGGCTTCTTTCTCATTGAATACATCCCAATACTCGGAGTACTTCTTTGGCAAGGTGATGATGGGCTCGGTGTCTGTGGCATGGCATACCTTGGCTACGAGGCAATGGTTTTGGCAGTACGGTGAAGCAAACTGCAGTTCTCTGTTGGACCAGGAGATGTTAGGGTCGTGGAGAGTCAGCCATGGAATTCCCAAAATCACAGGGAAATGGGGGACCTCGGTAACAAAGAAGGAAATCTCTTCCATATGTTCCCTTATCCACATCCTGGTGGGTTCCGACCACTGACTTACGGGGCCCGTCTTGAGGGGGCGGCCGTCTATGGCTTGCACCACACGGGCATTCTTGAAATCATGATATTGTAATCCCAGAGAGTCGGCATACTCTCTATCGATGAAATTGTTGGTAGCTCCAGAGTCTATCATGGCGTGGATCATGACGGGTCCCCTTTTTGCTGACCATAATGTGACCACGAGAAGGAACAGGACCCCGGTTGGCGGCTCTTGGATGGATTTTTTGACCGGGTTGGCGAGCCTCTCTACACCCGGTCGTTGGCTTCCCCCGCCGGCTGTGTGCCAGTCGGCTCAGACGCCTTCGTCTCCGTGGAGGACGCCGCCGCAAGACGGGCGGCAGGCTTCCCTTTGGCTGGGCACTCTCTGGCGAAGTGGCCCCCGTTCCCGCAGTACCAGCAGAGGTTTAAGCGTTGACGACGGGCCTTCTCGGCGGCATCTAGTCTGGGACGCACATTGCCCAACTGCATCGGCACCTCCTCGCCTCCTCTGGGGTATGGGGTTGGCGGTGGGGGTCTCCACACCGGACGTGGCTGAACGCTGGCGGGAGCGGGGGGTTTTGCCCCGGCTCTACTGCCCTGGCCTCGAACCCACTGTTTCCTGTTGGCAATCATGACTTCAGCCCGTAAACATTGATCAATGAGTGCCTCGAGGGTCTGGGGAGGATCCACCTTGGAGATTTCTTCCAGCATTTCAATGTTGAGACCCTCCCGGAATTGTCCCCTGAGGGCTACATCGTTCCAGCCGGTGTTGTGGGCCAGCACTCGGAACTCGGCTATATACTGAGACATAGGTCTGTCTCCTTGGAAAAGGCGACGGAGTTTGTGACCGGCTGCCTCCAAATTGTCCTCGATTCCCCAAGTCTCCTTGAGGTGGTCCAAGAAGTGTTGCGCTGATCTTAGGTGTGGAGAGGCTTGGTCGTACAGTGCCGTCGCCCAGCTGGCCGCTGGCCCGTCTAGAAGACTGTAAACCCATGCCACTTTGATGTCTTCTTGGGGAAACTCGGCAGCACGGGCCTCTAGATAAGCTTGACATTGGCGACGGAAGACATGAACCTTAGAAGCTTCTCCAGTAAACTTGGTTGGCAACGCCATGGCCGGAAGACGAATTCCGCGTTCCTTCAAACCCCTTATTTCTCCATCCTGTGCATTGAGCTTATCACGGATTCGGTCCACCTCATCCTTGTCGATGGTGTAGGTAATCGGCTGGCCGCTCGGCCCAGGTACGACTCCGGTAGACATTCTGGCCGAGGTTAATTGGTGCTTAGGGTGGCGGAGTCAAACTGTCACGACCCAGGCTGCAGAGCACCAATAACCATACACAGAGGCCAGAATCTATCTAATATCTTTATTGAAGGAATATATAAAGTTAATAAAAACAAGTGTAGAAAATAGTCCAGAATTAGACCTTTCAGGAAAGGTCAGAATTAGTCCAAAAAAGCAATGTCCAATAAGAAATATTAAGGTCCAAAGTTGTAATCCAATAACCGAAACACTCACTTTGCCAAGCAAAGTGAGGGGAGATGACAAGGTCCTTTAGTCCATGAAACTTGAGCGAGGCTAGGAAATAACTTGATACTTGAAACAAGGCTTGAACGTGGAACAAGGTAACTAAGAACAAGAACAAGGTCCGTGGAATAACTTGATAAAATCCGTGGAACAAGGCAAGGATTGATCCTGGGAAACAAGGCAAAGTCCGTAGATAAACAAAGGCTGAGAAGCAAGGCGAAGGCTGGATAGCGAGGCAAGGCTTGAGCAGGAGCGAGACTTGAATCGGAGCGCGCTGTCCAGACACAACTCGCTCCGTAGGCTGACGAATTGACTCCGCGAAGTTACTACGCGGGTAAAACACCTAAATAGAGTCTAACTTTCCCGCCGAAGCAGTTCTCTGGGAATCAGAACCGAAAGCTAAACTCTGAGACCAGATGTGAGACTCCCCAAAGATTCTCACGAGAAGCAGTCTTAATTGGCCACATTCTTAGCTGCAATCCTCGCACTCCTGCGCGAAGCTGATTCCAAACTTCTCTGTTGTTTACAAAACTCCCGGCGCAAGAACACGGGAGAAGTAGGCTCTGGGCTTGTTTGACATACTTCTGGGAGACAACTTTCTTGCAGGTGCAAGGTTCCCAGATCTGCCTGGGAAAGATCTGGCTGAGAGGAATCCAGTTCAGACTGGGAAGGTAAAAAACCCAAGTTTTCATCTTCATCAGGAATTACAATGTCCTGAGCAGGACTACAAGGCCCATGGGTCATCACATAAGGGCACCATTAAAACTCTATTGAAAGATGGCCATCCTGCCTCTAAATTAATTAATATGCTTCCTCTATAGTATGGGGGCCATTCATTTGGGGATTTCTTATCATCCCAGCACAGAGATTTACTTACTAGAAGTATCCATCAGTCCTCCTCTTTGCAGATTCAACCACTTATTGGAACTCTTGCTGGCTGCTGTTAGAGAGGGACAAATATGTCTCTCCACTACCCTGACTGGTGCTTTCTGATGATTATGCATTCTGGGGAATGTAGTTTAGGGCATAGAACTTCTCTGGCATAGAGCTTCTACCTTCCCAAACTACATTTCCCAGAGTTCTGTGCTATTCCCAGAAAACACTGCTCCCTCTTTTCCCCACTCATAATGTCAAGACTTCATTAATTTAGAGAAAAGGCAAGGCACTAAAGCAGATTTTTTGGCTTTGCTAAGCTTCTTTGTGCTGATGATGATGACCGGGACATCCGTAGAGATACCAAGGTGCTTGTTTACAAAACCATTGTCCTCCCAACCCTGCTCTACGCCTGCGAAATGTGGACTGTCTACAGACATCACACCAAACTCCTGGAGCGTTTCCATCAGTGTTGCCTCAGGAAAATCCTGCAAATCTCTTGGGAAGAAAGGCAGACAAGTGTCAACGTGCTGGAAGAAACAAAGACCACCAGCATTGAAGCGATGCTCCTACACCATCAACTCCGCTGGACTGGCCACTTTGTCCGAATGCCCGATCACCGTCTCCCAAAGCAGTTACTCTACTCCGAACTTAAGAATGGGAAATGGAATGTTGGTGGGCAGGAAAAGAGATTTAAAGATGGGCTCAAAGCCAACCTTAAAAACTGTGGCATAGACACTGAGAACTGGGAAGCCCTGGGCCTTGAGCGCTCTAATTGGAGGTCAGCTGTAACCAGCAGTGCTGCGGAGTTCGAAGAGGCACGAACAGAGGGCTTAAGGGAGAAACGTGCCAAGAGGAAGGAGCGTCAAGCTAACCCCGACCGGGACCACCTTCCACCTGGAAACCGATGTCCTCACTGCGGGAGAATATGCGGGTCAAGAATAGGTCTCTTCAGCCACCTAAGAACCCACCCCCAAGACACCAAGGATGGAAGACAATCGTCCTCGAGCTACGAGGGATCGCCTAAGTAAGTAAGTAAGTACTTTGCACTGGAAAGGAAACTGACTTTGGGAGCCTTCTGAGATTTACAAAACTAAAATTAAAATGTACGGAGTACATTTTGATTCTTAAATTTTTGGTGTGGGCCATGTTCACATATTGGATATTGCCTTGCAAGTACAAAATGTAATGAATTTGAGCCAGATTACGAGGCTAATGAATAAATGCACACCTCTACTGGTAACCTTACAATTAGTCTGTTGTATTGTTTTCTCTGTGAGGCTGGTCTTTATTCTGGTTTAAAAACTGCACAAATATAGAATGTTACAGGCATACAGCTGTACATATATCTTTATTTAAAAATGACTTTAAAACCCCTAAACTGATTACTTATAAGCTGCCGATCAGCTATGGTCTGATCACAAATACTCTGCCTGGGGCAAAGTACTGAAGAGTGGTGAAAAATCAGTTGGAAGTATTTATCAATGGATCTGATTCCCATGATCAATTTCAGTCTGGGTTCAAACCTGTTTTCAGGGCAGAATCAGTCTTAGTTGCCCGGATGGATGATCATCTTTGAGAGCAAAACAGGGAAATGATATCTTGCTTTTAAAAAAAAAATCCCTGAGTGGTTTTTGTTGCTGTCAGTCATAGTATCCTTCTGGACTATTTCTGTTAGCATCAGTTTTGGGTAATGATAGCCTAGACACTATAGTTTACGCACTGATAACCTTGCACTCAGACTCTTGTGATTTTCTTTCTGGGAGGCTGCCCATGAATCTAGTTTTGAAACTCTACTAGTGCAGAATGTCACAGCTATGATGTACAATGGGAACCTGTGTTAAAAGATACATACTGACTGTCTATAAGCCACAGAAGCATGTTAAGAGTTCTGTTACTGGACTGCAAGATCCTCAATAATGGAGGGCCAAGATAGCTAGAAGGCCACCTTTTCATGTTTACATATTACATTATATAAAGTGGTACATAAGTATTATGTATACATGGATGAGAGAAGTCAATAAATATCCCTCATTGTCATAGTAAATGGAGTTAGAATGCTTTTCTTGCATCTATTTATATTTTCTGCATGTTGACATATTGCAGCAACCCTTGTGGCTTCTTAGCTTTCTCCCATATAATTCAATGTGAACTGAGAATCAAGCATGCTAGGAAGTCCATATCTCTTCATCACATTTGCCCAAAGTGTATAAATGTTAGTTGTTGTTGTTGTTGTTGTTGTTGTTTTGGACTACAACTCCTGTCATGCTCCAGCCAGCATGGCCACCTAGTGCTCATACTGGCAAGGGGGGGGGGTTGTGGAGTCATAATTCTAGATAGAAGCTTTATCACATAGCTGTAACTGAGAATGCAGTGTAATTTTTTGGAAATGGCAGACAGCCAGATAATGCAAACAAAATATTATTTGAAGCCCTGTCGAAATGATCTGGAAAGATGATGAAAATAGCAAGAATGAGTCAAACTGATACAGAAAAGTGAATAATGATGAAGAAGCATTTGCTCAGTGGGACTAAAAACAGTTGTCATTCAAGATGATCACAGTTTAAATGATCTCTTCAAGTAATGGTAGAGCTATTTAAAGAGCCTCCAGAGCAGTTGATTTCTTTCAAAATCACACTGTATTGGGAGATACCTGTAAATTATATCTTAAAATATAGGCAATGTAGTAAACTTATAAAAGCATCATTTCATCGCAGTGTTAATCCAGCTGTACTTCAGCAGTAAATCACACCCAGTGGTGTAAAATGATGTGACTTTTACAGTGCTAAAAGACTATAAAACCTGCTTTTGCAATTGCTGAATTAAAATTATGCTACTTTTGCAGTGGTACAATAGCTTATGAAAAAAGCTGGTAACAACCCCATAGTAAGAGTTTTGTCATGCTGTTTTATGCAAATTACACTTCTTATGTTAGTATATTGCTTTAGTGCTATTACTTTATTGCTTTATGAACATCAGCTTTTCACAAGCATACTGTCTCTTTGTGATTTCTTGGTATACAAAGCTGGGGCTACCTTTCCAGTGGTGGCTCCTACTCTATAGTATTCCCTATAGATATAACTGTCCTCAACCATTGCTGCTTATAAGAACATTTTAAGACTTCATGTGTTCTTAGTTTTTAACAGAACCTCCCCTCACAAGAAAATTATGGTTTCTGTTGCTGGTAGCCTTTTCGAAATTCTGTTGCATGTTTGAAAGGCAGGGAAAGGTATCAAATTGATGGAGATTGTGATTAAGATGATAATGACATTCTGTATTGCCAATGTGGATTTGTGACCTAGAGTTATGGATGTATGATTGTTCCATATACACTAACATTAGATAGCCATTACACTATTTGTCACAATCACAAATGCCCTCCAGGTCTACTCTCCCAGGCAGCAGTTGCACTAAATGATGGAGGTCTTGTTCACCTAGATATCAGAACATGAGTGGACGATGTTTCAATCCTGCTCCTATCAGTTAGTAAGGCTGCAATAAGGATTCATGATACAGATCCTGCTTTGCTGCCAGGAGGAGCTGAAGTGCCATTGCCCTGCACCCCAATCACCAGCTGAATGGACTTCCATCTCTCAGTGTGGATGCTGCCAAGCTTGGAGGAGTCAGGCTAGAAGATTCTTGGTTTGGGAGTTACATACATAACTAAGTGGGTGATGATGAATATGGTCAAAAATAACAATGGCAAGGTGTATTTAATTCTGGCTTTAATAGTTTGTTTTGTTATTTTTGTTGGAAACTGCCCTGAGTCCCCTCAGAGAGATAGGGCAGGGTACAAATAAAGTGTTGTTGTTGTTGTTGTTGTTGTTGTTGTTGTTGTTGTTGTTATTAAAGTGTTTTATATTTAATATGGTTTTATTATATTTGTATTGTGTTATATTGTAATCCATTTTGGGTAGACCATGGCTTTGAAGAGTGGCTATGAAATCATCGTCATAATCAACATCAAGAAACAACAATAATTCTCCCAGTTAGAATTTCTCCCTGGAAAAATTACCTGTCAATGCTACATTAGAAGACATGAGACTTCCATATATGATTTTCATAATTTTTTAGATAGTTGTGCACTTACCTTGCAGCAATTTTTCATCTTCTCTTATAAATTACTAATCTCCCTGAGTGCATATATGCACTGATTTAAAAAGGCATGGTGCACTGGATGATAAGATTGTGAGCAAGCACAATCTATGACTTTTGAATAGTATCACTACTAAGCATAGCATTTGTCTTAGCTTTTAGTTTGCTGACATTGTGGAGCTTGAGTATTATTATTTTTGTCTCAACCTAGCAAAACATTTCAATCAATAGAACCTTGATGCAACTGTAATATTGCAGAAATATTCCATTTCATGTGATGCACATATTCACATTATGCACAATTCACATTGTTATCCAATAAAGAAAAAGAGATAGGAACAAAAAAAACCCTGTGAAAAACCTTGTGTACAATATGTCCAAAACTGTATTTCAGATTTCCAAATCAAGGAAAGGAGTAGAGCAGAATATGGGATGATCAGATTGGTTAATACAGAAAAAGGAAGCAAAATATATGCCTTGAAACAGTAACACAATACATACAAATTATGCCACACAATTTGTTTTGGAAGGAATCTCTAGTACTACTAAATCCCATCACATGACACTCACTCCCCAAAGAGTATGGAATCATCATACATATGTCCTACAGGGATGGGAGGAATGTGCAAATGTTACCCAAAATACCATGGATTGTAATAGGTAACACTTTGCGACATTTCTGTCCCAGGTATATATAAAAGTACAGTGACTTCCTTTGATATTCTGTTGGACATTCTGGATGGGGTAATAAAAAAAACCTAGTCAGCAGGAAAAGGAAACAAATTGGGCAGTGTTGTTGCTCCTTCCCTCCTTCTACCTAATCATGCAGGTGAATCTGCTAATGTCAGTCTGAGGTGCCCATGACAGCTGGGAGCTCTGCTATCTTCTGGTAACCAGGATGGTAAGATGTCAGCTAAGTGTGCTGAACTGACTTTGACCTGACTAGACTGTGCAGACTCCACTTCACTGCTGGTGCAGGTTGGGAACAGAGTGTGGGGCCAGTCTGAAACATTGCTCATCTGTATAGTTTGAAGATTAAGTGACCATTGTAGATAAGCCTTAAGAGGTTGCCATCAAGAGCTCAATAATGATTTAGTACAAAAAACACTTGGACTGGATATTACATTGCTTGGCTTTCTGTTCATGTGCCTCAAGAAAATGATTAAAAGAAAACACATATGACAGCAAAGGAGGGTTTCACAGATAAAAGGTTAATTCTTGATTTGATTTGTTTCAGAAGTATTGGAGATTTGAGGGGAAAGGACTGACTGGATGAAGGATTAGAAGAGCTCCAAAGACAATGATTACCAAGACAGATGATACTTATTCACAAAAAAAAATTGTGTGGTTCCTCCTGGAAATTTATTTGTTTATTTTTTTTGTAATCTCTCTGTTTCAACATCATTCTGTAATCCATCTGCTCCAGTCAGTGTACACCTCAATCTGTAACATACACCGCCTTTCACTTTCATTACTGTAGCTTAATAAGGGAAAATATTCAGGTTAGAAGCAGGGATGGATAAAGAGCTAAGAGGGATTGGATAAAATCTGCTGTGGGATTCGCTGAATGTTAACTTGCAAGGAAGTAACTTGACAACCTTGAAAAGGAGCAGATCCCAATTGAAATTCATTACATTTAAATTAAATTTAAAGTCCGTGTAAATGACTGACGTAATTCAAGATATTGGGAAATAGCATAAGAATGGGATGCATGTCAGGTATTTTCATTTCAGAGGCAAAGCAGGTACATCCTGATATGAAACTAAAACACTTCTTACAAAGTTGCTTATTAGGGTCACTTCTAAGCAAAAGCCACTCATGTGTAGAAAAAAGCATGCAGATTACAAGGAGATCTTAATGCACACTTGACACACATGAGGGGTTTGCTGTTGTTGCATCTATTGGTCAGTCATCACTGGGTCCCTGTCATGGTATCTTCTCTCTCTATAAAAATGTAATGTACGTTTGTAGGACCAAGTAAACAACAAAACCACTGAACCAAATCACACCAAATTTGGCCACTAAAGACATAGTCATCCAATCTACGTATTTAAAACAAAAAACCATAGAAAATAATGTCCAAATTAGAGGACGAGGAAGAGCCGTTTTCAACCCTGGCTGCCGATCAGAAGGATAGGCCCTGCCCAATTTTGGCCACACCCACTTCATCTCCTAGCAACCCCCTCGGCCGCAATGGTGCCGGGGGACAGCCAGGGTTCACTTTGGCATCTTCCACACTGCCTATAAAATACAGATTATCTGATTTGAACTGGATTATATGGCTGTGTAGACTAAGGGCCTTCCACACAGCTATATAACCCAGAATGCCAAGGCAGATAATCCACAATATATGCTTTGAACTGGATTATCCTGAGTCCACACTGACATATAATCCACTTCAGTGTGGATTTTATACAGCTTTGTAGAAGGGGCCTCATATAATCCAGTTCAAAGCAGATGATATAAGATTATAAATATAATATATAAAATTACTGTGGTATAATAAAACAGAACAATATAAACTCTAAAATCAGGACAGCAAATAAAAAGCAACACTCTGAAAACAGGGAAATTGGAAATTTTAGAAAGGAAACAACCAGGGCCAGCCAACACCTCCCAACAAAGGATTTCCCAAGGCAGGAAGCAGCTAGGCTTTGAAGCTGCAAGGCCATTAAATGCTAATCAAAGTGGCTAATTGCAGCATTTATACCTGCCACTCCGAGACTATTCATTGCTATGCAATCTGGCTAACCAAGGATTTCACAAGGTAGAAAGCGGCCAGGTTTGCAAACAGCAAGGCTATTCAGTGCTGTTCATCCTGGCCAACCAAGATTTCCCCTAGGTAGAAAACTCCCAGGCATTGAAGTCACGAGGCTACTCCGTCCCATTCAACCTGGCCAATGAAGGATGCCCCTATGTAGAAAGCAACCAGGCTTTTAAGCCTCAAGACTATTCAGTGCAATTCAAACTGGCTAAACAAGGATTCCCCTACAAAGGAAGTAGCCAGGTTTCAAAGTGGCTTTTTGATTGAGGGTTCTACTCCAGCTCTCCAAACAAGGATTCCCCTAGGTATAAAACAGCCAGACATTGAAGCTGCCAGGCTATTCAGTGCAATTCAACCAGACCAACAAGGGTATAACCTTGGTAGAAGGCGGCCAGGCTTTGAAGCAGCAATACTACTCTGTACTATTGAAGCTGATCAACCAAAAATTCCCCTAGGTAGCAGCCAGGCTTTGAAGTAGCATTGCGATTCCAGCAGCACCAAAAAACCATTCCCCTAGAATGCAAATACCCAGCCTTCCAAGCAGCAAGCCTATTCCATTGTATTTCAGCTCACCAAACAAGGATTCCCATAAGGAGAAAACGGACAGGCTTTGAGGCTGCAAGGCTATTCACTGCTATTCTATCTGGCCAACAAATGATTCCCATAAGCCGCAGCAACGTGTGGCTGGGCACAGCTAGTATCGTTATAATGCTATAATTCTGCATTAACTGTATGGTTGCTTCCTTTAGAATCCTAGAAATTTGTAGTTTGCTAAGGCACCAGAGGCACACTCTGGTAGTCTACATGCCCCTCCCTAAGTTGCATATCCTATGATTCCATAAGGTAGAGCCACTGCAATTAAAATAGTATCAAAATATGAAGGTTATGTAACCCAAAAGGCTCTAGGAACAAGGAAGAATTTCACTTGGGTTTGTTTTTTATAAGGATTTAGCATAACTACCTTATTTCTTAATATTCAAAATAGAAATTATAACAAAGTGTGGGAGAAAATGAAACAGATTGATTTATCTGTCCATCCTCAGGTTCCCAGATCTCCAAACCTTTCTCTGAATTTCCAATTTTCATGTGTCATGTCCAGACAGAAAACTGTACCAATTTATTTTAGGTAGTGCAACTACAGGAGACTTTTTTTTCTGTTCACTTTTGAAATATTTATCAAAATTTACGGGTGACATGTTTGGGATGGAAAGAAGGTGAAGAAAGCAAAACCAATAGGATTTTTTTTTTGCAATTCTAAACATCCTGAAATTGTGTTTAATATCAAATTGAAGCTCAGCTTATGGCTTCTATGCATTCGATTCCCTGAATCTCTCAGCTGGCACGTGCACTTATTATGCTGTGGCTGGAGATATCTTGGGCCTTCTCAACTTTGTTTGTAGTCCTCTAGCAATACGTTTCAGTAGTTTCAGACTCATAGAAGATCAAAGAGGTGACATTGGTATAACTTCCTTGTTCTTCCCATGTGTAAGCTAATGAAGCCATACACTACATATGCTATTTGCAATTTCAGACTTATTCTACACAAACAATATGCATGGCTGTTTTGAGAAAAAATCAGGACTTTCTGCATGAGAAATGGCCTTTTCTACACAAAAACCAATATTTCCGCATCAAAATATTACTTTCCAAATAGAAAATATTTTCTGTGCAGAAAATAGATTTATAGAGAATTTATTCTTCATAAAATTTTAAGAGTTTATTCTACATAGAAATCACACATAATCAATTTGCATAGAAAAAAGAAAGCAACATCATATGTGCCAGAATTAATATGTGTTGAAATATTATTTTCCAAGCAGAAAATGATGTTTTATGTGAAAAAAGTGTTATCAGATCAAAATAGTCATGTTTGAATTTTGCGTAGAATATGTCTGAAATTGCAAATAGTCTCAAAACCTGTGGTGTTAGAAATTGTTCATAACTGTCATTGAGAAAAAAACTTAGTGAACATTTCCAGCTCTACAGCCATCATCAGGGAGGGAAAATCCATTCAGTGTCTGTATTTGGAATTGACGGATTGGGGGGGGAGCATCCTGCCCTTTCCCTCAGGTAGCCAAATATTTTGACCTGGCCCTACAGACAAGGTAAATAGGTAGACAGCACAGTGACATTTCAGGGATAGCTAGAACTGGACCCTTTAGTTGGTTGAAGCAACTGACAGAGCTCACAACTACTAGAGCTGTGGTTCTCAGGTGGTCCCCAGGTGTTTTGGCCTACAACTCCCAGAAATCCCAGCCAGTTTACCAGCTGTTAGGATTTCTGGGAATTGAAGGCCAAAACATTTGGGGACCCACAGATTGAGAACCACTGTACTAGAGGACATTTGAAACTTCCTTATCCAGCAGGGCTGGTTTCTGTATGTATCAATCCCAGGTCAAGCGGTAATTCACAGAATTTGTGAATATCTACACCACTAAATCAGTCATTAGTACTAGATATGAATACATTTGGAATCTGAAATTAACCATAAATTCCACTTGAAAATATTTGATTACTTTTAGTTACTTGGTACTTTACATTTCCTTAAAATATTTCAGCACTTCTGTGCTATCAACATTAGATCACAGTCAATAAGCATGTAACTACTCCTTAGAAGTGATGCTATAATCTGTTGGAAATAAGATGAAAAATACTGCAAAATGTACCTCTTCATTTCATCCATTCCCTACTGTCTGAAAGCAGGGGGTTAGTTAGAATATTTTGTTTTCTTGTTTCTAGTACATTACATCAAAATTGCAACCTTGCTGTTAAACAGCTGTGTTTTAAAAGCACTTCTTCTCTATTTCTCTCACCTGGTGGGTGAAAGGTGAGAGTGTTTGCCTAGTAAGCAAAATTTTGGTTGCATAAATCATGTAGGATGCACATGTAGACATGATTGAAGATCCTAATCTGTGTGAATTCCATTGTGAAATTATCTCAATTCCACCCCCATTTCAGATTGTGTGGATCAGAGCATTATGCCTTGAGATATCACATTTTCCCAGAATTTTGTAATTTAGTTCTTAGTTCAGAGAGGTAGTCAAAAATAGAATAAAAAACACATTTAATATCTTAATGTGTGTAAAAATATGTGTATTTGGATTTAAAATATATTTATAAATTCATGTTTTGAGAGGGAAATTGTTTAAAACTGGCCAAGATCTAGCAATGTACTTTAAATACTGATGGAAGTGGAAGTTTCCACTACAGTTTTCCATACCACCAGAACTCTGCTCCAAGATTTTTCCTAGTTCTCCAGACAAGTTTGTAAAAGATAACAAAGTATGGCAAAGTGGCAGTAGGAAAAAATGGAGGACAAACTACAATCAAAACAGTTATGGCTCTGATTTTGCAAAACCTGAGCAAGGCAGTTGATGATGAGGGCACCTGTAAGTCTCTCATTCATAGGGTCATCATAAATTGAATTTGACAACAAACAGCAACACAAAAAAACAAAGTAGGTTTTATATTGAACTAGGGTTGCAAGAAGGAGGGATAAATGATGTTTGTTTGTTTTTTGTAGAAGAAGCCAGAATCAATTGCAATACCCCATTGGATCATGGCCTATATACTCAAATGTGTACTTATAGAAGACGTTTTATAGGTTTTTTTTTTTAAAAAAAACAAAACATACATAACAATAGCTAATAAATGTGAAATTGACATGGACTAGAAACAGATATATTCATTCACCCCAGTGTATTGTGCAAATTATTTCCCATGAGATGGCTGGGTAATGAAAGCACTCTCAAAAAGAAGAATAGACTAACAGTGTCTTCCATAGTCCTGCCTTTAAAAGGAATATTACCCACTAACTAATTTTCCCAGATGAGATCTTCAGAGGAGATGAGAAGCAATTTCCATAGTGATAGTTAACGAGGAACCTGTCATATAACACAAAATATCTTTACTGCAGTGTAAAGTAGCATCAGGCTTTGCTCCTGCTCTTTCATCCCCCCCCCCCAAGAAAGAGCCCAAAGCAGCTCTAATAAAATCATGTGAACCAGCATCAAGAGAAGCGAACAGTTTGGATAATATCTTGAGAGTCATATGAGAAGGCAATCTTTATAAATAAAATTATTGCTTAATCTTTTCTTATTGCTCAGACTTCAAAAAAACGGTATTAACCTCAAGCTTCAGTTAATATTTAATGGAAAGAAAATGAGTAAGAGACTGCTGAAGGGTCTAACTTTAGTTTTACTTTCATGAGAAAGAATACTTGAGCATGAAAACTGTTTGCAGGATCAAGGTCTCTATATGTAATTATTAACCCATCTGCATAGTAATCCAGTACAGTGGGTCAGAAGCAAGATAAGACTGGTAGGATCATAAGATGGTTATAAACACTGGGAATTTGGGTGATTTCGGCCCTGCAATCATTTAAGCTCTCAGTGAAGCCTTTATGGAACAGCACCATGATCTGCAAGGTCGCATTGGACTCATTCTGGCATGGGAAGTATTTTAGTCTACTGCTCTCATTGGACATGTACCATGGGAGTCCAAAAATTCTGATGTGAGGAGAGGGGGCTTCTTTTTGAAGTTTCAAAGGACTGTTTTCATATGCTTAGATTTATTTATTTACTTGTTTGTTTACGGCACTTCTAGCCTGCCTTTCTCAGCGCCAAAGGAGACTCAAGGTGGCTTTACAACAATGGTATCTGCTATCACTAAAGACTGGATGGCAAAAGGCTACAAATGCACTTCCTGTGTCATACAGTTTTGAATGCTAGAGATGAGGTTGTCATTGGTCCAACCAAAACATCCGACCGATATAAACTGCATCAAAAAATGAAGTGAATTTGGAAGTTTCTATTTCATATTGTAGAATGTTCAGGGGAAGTTTAGGCTTAGAAATCTTTCTGCTCCTAATTTTGGACTCCAGCTCTCATCAACCCCATGATGGTGCAACCAATATCCAGGAATATTGCCTGCAACTTCTGGGACTAGAACCCAAAACAGGGTCAAAGTTCCATACTCCTCTTATTATATATTAATATATATAATGTACTGCAGAGCCTGTTCCTATGATTTTGAATGTTCACTGTGGTACATACTAACTGTACCTTTGCAATAGTTTTAAAAATGTGATTGTTCCTCCTAGATGAGAAGAGTTGCTTTACACTCTCCAGCTTGCTTGTATATCTGTCCGCAGCTTGCACTTAGAGATGTGTTGATTTACTGGCAAAATGTTGGAAAGTCCCTTTCAGGCACAGATTATTTGTCTCCATTAATGAAAAAATGCAGTAAAAATTAAGCATGAAGAATGAGAACATTGGAAGATGTAACAGCCTGCATTGATGGAGACCTGAAATTCAGTGCCCCACATGATGTGTAACTAATCACAGCAGGCAGACATTCAGCTTGTACTTTCAGTATTAATAACATTTTTCTTCTGACTCATCATTAAGCCAGAGCAGATTTATTGGCTATCAGCACTGGTTTCCCCATGCTGCCAATATAACTGAGCATATCACCTATCGGCCAGCTGTTTGCCATGACATTTACCGTCATGATGACTCAAGGAGGATAGGTTTTTCACTTGAAAAACCTGCAGGCTTTCCAATCTGAATGCCATTCACTTCCTTACCCTTCTTTTTCTATCTCTCTCATAATATTGGTAATAATAACAAGGCTAATGCTTGTGACTCTTTTCTACTGCATTGGAGGGAGCTGTTTTTTGTCTGCCCCCCATCTTTTACACATTATGTTCTTGATCATTTATATTCTACCCTTCCATATTCTTTTTTTCCAAATCACACAACTTCTAACATACTATAACTCATTGAAAGCCTTTCCCCCATTAAAGTCCCTGGCCAGTATCTGTTAGTGTTGCTCTACTAACACAAATTATGTTGAGCTTGAGAAATCAAGTTTGACTCTGTGCACACAGGAGGAACCCAACTCTCCTTCTCACTGAGCAACCAGTTGCTTGAATGGCAGCATGCCTAGGCATATGTGCTGCTGCTTGCCCAACTGGAAAAGCCAACATGACTCCACTAGCAAGCTGTTTCCCTCTGCTAATGTCACATTTGATTTAGGCCTCCAAACACTGTGGCATAGGTGGCTGTGCCCAGTAAAATGCTGTAGTTTGACATATGAAACATTGAGGTTATAAACAATTATCTAAATTAGAATTGTCACAGTAAGTGCATATAATGGCTTGTGTGAGTCAGACTCATAGCTCGTTTTTAATGCCCCCTAGTTCACAGAATTCTCAATGGGTGTCACAGTCATTCATAAGAATTAGCCAGATTCACTCACATTCATCTTGCATAATGACCTTTATTGCTCTGTTGCTAAAACGAACGTGAATAAAGCACACAGCTTCACTTAAAAAGTGATGCATATTTCCTTGTTGCTACTTCTGGACAGATGCCTTTGTATTCACCTACATCAAAGCTGGGTAAAGTTCCTTTGGGGAAATGCAATGGACAGTTGACCAAAAAGCAAGTTCTCCATGTTCTGACCTTATTTCCCAATCTTTTGGTTTCATTTGGTTTTTAATATCAACATTACAATCTGGTCTGAAAATGTTGTGAATGCTAGTCACAGAAATGTAAGTGGGCACCAAAAGTGCCACTATCAGATGCACTTCCAAAAATACTGAAGACTTTGCATACATTAAACAACAAGCTGGAAGTACTATATTTTGAAATAAACAGTTTATTAAGAGAGCAAGAAATAGGATATCAAAAGGAAGTTGCTTCCTGTTTCAAAGCTCAGTACAAAAAAAACTAATTTGTGTTAATGAGTTGAGTTGATGGCAACAGCCGTTATGACACTTTCTCCAATGTGGCATTTATGAGCCTGGGATTTCTCCAACATCTATTTTATTAACCAAGGACTGGATCCCCTTAAATGTAGATATACAGCAGTAGACAAAATTCACAAATGAAAGCAACGGGAAGAAGATGAGTCCAGTGGCGGAATGATGAGAAGGAAAGAACAGGTGGCTTTGTTTATAGGATTTCCCCAGACTCTGACTTACTCATTTAGCAGACACTGAGATTCTATCATCTGCCAAGGCAGGGCAGTTTCCAGTTGGGTTTCCATTGGAGATAAAATATTTCTATTTTGTTTCCTTTCAGATGGAATCTGCTAGCTTTACTCTTCCTATCTAAAGAGCTGGCACTGTAGAACATCCGTTCAAGTGGGCCTTGTTGTAATGAGCAATTCTAAAATGGAAGCAATGGAAGAGCCAAAGCATTTTGGACAAAGAAAAAAAAAACCTCCCTTTTTTACAACAAAATGTCAAAATGACTCAATTCAATATGCTGCACAAGCTAAGTGAAGAAGGAAGGAAGGAAGGAAGGAAGGAAGGAAGGAAGGAAGGAAGGAAGGAAGGAAGGAAAGAAAGCAATATGAGAACAATGTGATTTATAGAATAATTTTTGCATACTCTAATTAATGACTCCAACAAAAAGGTCATTAAAAAGGTCCACTTTTTTGCAGTGACTAGTTTATAATACTGGTGTCACCCAAACAAAGGAAATTATCATTGACTATGAGACTAATTTGCCTACACCATATATTCAATTGAACAGTATTTGTAGAAAGTCTGTGCTGTTTTTTGATATAAATCCAGTCCAAGGCTAATTAATTAACACCATGGTGCAACTTCAAGGGATTACATTTCCCAGCAATGGTGAGAACTGACTCCAAATAGCAAGTTTTTGAAAAAGGCTCACTCAGGCAAGAAGTCTCCTGTTGACAGCAAAAAAGGCTATGCTTTAAATCAAACATATTTCAAAAAAACCAAAAAAACAAGACACTTCACTGTCACACAGCAAAATAAAATGAACTGCAGGGGGGAGGGGGGAGATGGGCAGGTTCTTCCTATTTCTTCCTATTTCTTCCTATTTCTATGCACAAAGGTATTGTCATACCTAAAAAACTGACTTTTGTCTGCCTATTGACATTCATGGTAACTGGATATCAGCTTTGAACAAGGATAATCTCATAAGGGGAGAGAATAAATATGCACTTATTATGTGTGTATCAAAATTGCTTCTAGCAAATGAATTGGGGTTGCTGTTGCCCAAGCTTATTTGAAGTGCCCACTATACAAGCCCACTATACAATAAAAGAACACACATGATATCATTGTCCTGTAGCAATGGTTTCCAGAGTTGAGATACTATTAGTCCTCATGGTCAACTCATATATTTAGTCACTGAGATACACTATAGCCATGTCTCATAGTGTAGATTTGTTTTTCTGAAAGCACTGCCATGTCAAAATCTTAAGTTAGTTCTCTAAGCATTGTTCAGCTTCAGAGATCTAAGGTTTGAATACTATTTCAGAAATCAAACATGTTCAAACTGCCAAAACCTCTGAAATTGCCTAAAGGAAATACAGAAGGTGAACTCACCACAGGTGTAATTGTCTCATGTGTCTCTCTGAGAAACATTGAACACAAAAGATGTCCACCTTAAGGGGTTAATTTGTAGAACTTAATCTCCTCATCCGTCAACATCTATAGGAACATAATCGACACTTACCTAGAAAAAAGAGGAGAGAAAAGTCAGTGTTGCCCTAAACAGAAGGAATGCTGCCATTTATAATTTTGATAGCACAACTTGATAAAGGCTTTGCAGTTTATTGTCACAATAAATCTGTGAGGCCAGGCAGGTGAGGAGAAAGAGGAAGAATGCCTTGATCCCATTGGTTTTGTCGCAAGGGCTTCTGAAATATGAAGTTGTACCCTGAGAACTAAGTTTAATGATCTGTAGCTCAGCCCAATGGATGCATTGCAGAACATAACCACTTTGTATTGTAGGACTGCATTTTTGAAGGCTCACACCCTGCAAAAGCAAAGCTCTGTGCACATACATCTACAAACATTTCTCCCCACTGATATACAATGCAATTTTCCTGTCAGGAGTGCAGTGAGAGTGGAGAGGATTGGCAAACATTTCTAGAGTAGGTGCAATCTCTTGTTCTTGAAATCATGGAAGTGTTGTGGTCAGTAATGAAAGGTTTTGGCATGCCTTAGAAGCCTGAAATATGTTTGAACACTATGACTGCCTGCTTTCCATCTGTTTCTTCTATTCCATTTATGATTTTGGAAGGGAAAACTCACTCCTAGTATTTCCACACCCTCAATGTGTTCAGAGCAAAGTGCTTATTTTATTCACCAACTAATTTATGAATTTGAGTATGAAATCTTCTGGGCAGGGGGAAAAACAACACAGAAGAAAGAAAACTAAGAGGAACCTGCAAATGAATTCTCTCTGTGCAACATGTGTGTACAGTCCCATTAGCAGCTTCGCAGCAGGCAATCGATTAGGGAGGAAAAAATGGCTTTTTTTATGGTAATGGATTTTGAGACTCCTGGTGATAATTTATTTACTAGGAATTTTGCAGAGCTAGCTAGTGTGCTGATGAAAGCCTTCAAAATGGGCTCGTTTTAAAATGAGCCCCAAAGAAAAAAAAAGGCGGCGTTGTTATTTTGTAGAAATATTGTTATTAAATCATTTGAAACGTATTGATAAAAATGTGCTTGAGAGCTACACCGTTGTAATTTATAATACAAATTACACCACTATTGACAAATGGCAATTTAATCTAGCGATTAACTTTAACAATATGGATTTTTTTGCTGCCTTTTAATTTTTTTTCTAGAGAAAACAAACAAGAAGAACAAACCAACCCCATTATAAAAGGTAGAAGAGGTGTGCTTTATACTGTGCTCCCTAGGTACTAAAATAATACCAGTGACCTTGCACTTATGTGGTTTCAGAGAGAGCACACAGCTGAAATTAACCTAACCAACCATTTTACAACCATTAGGAATGGAAATCACAGCTTCAAAAATAGCACTGGCCATAATCATCCAATAGCAAGAAGCATGCTTTGCATTTAAAAATACAATCCAGTTTTAAAACCTGCAGTTTCCAAGTAGTTGTTGCAATGCTTCTTGCCTGCAACCCTAGAAAGCGAGTGACAGTCAGATGGACCAATAGACCAGAGGAACCAATGGGTTGTGTCAGTGGAAGGCTGCTTTGCATGTTATTTCTCTGATGTATATACCTAAAAGTTTAGGAAAGTAACTTTTTGTAGTAAAACTTCAAGATTCACCCAGCTATTGGTGGTGGTGGGTATTCTGGGAGGTATAGTTCTAAATGTAATTTTTTTCTCAAGCTCGTTTCATGAGGAAGTACTGTCATTGCTTCTTTGAGTGAAGGAGGGAGTGAACAAAAAAGAAGCCAGGCCACATGCTTGCTTGAGATGTGGAACTACACCAGGGATTTACTGCAAATAAGTGATTATTGCTCAAATAAGTGATTATTCACAAGCTTCATGCAGTAAAGTCTTTAAATTGGAGCATGGAAGGAGAACTTCTCGAATTATGGTTAATACTGTAGACCAGGGCTTCTTAAACATTTCCACTCATTACCCCTTTCTGTCCATGAAATTTTATGTGATTCTGGGTATATAAAATAGGTATAAAAATCAAATATTTAACTGATAACAATACAGCACAACAGATTTGTGTAAATATCTAGAACAGTCACTAGGTGATGTTCAGAAAACTTTTATTGTTGCCAATTTGAGGGCCCCAACATTGAGCTAAGGGGACCCCATTTGGGGTTGGGAACCATAGTTTAAGAAGCAGTGATCAGTCTAGACTCCTCCCCTTAGTCTGTATTTCACCAAATATCATTGCACATATCTCCTGTTATCCCCTGCTAGATAATGCTTAGTTTCCAAGATCAGGTTTGATCTTGTGATGTCAGGGGATTTTGGCAGTTGTCACTGGGAACTGTAAGGGAATGATGATTTAGCCAGTACCCAAGGAAAGGGGTCATTCTACCCCAGTTGGTGGACATCACACCTGCAAGGGTACCCTATCCTCTGGTTATTACCTGGGATAAGAATTTTCCCTGTGCCCAACTCGTTATGAAAGACAGTGGGGATTTCCACCCAGAATGCATGGGTATTAACAGCCTAAAGTTTAGAACATACCTAGCAATTGCAAGCATTGGGTGAAAGCCTTTTGCTTCTTGTTGTTTTTGAGAGCCATCATGTCATTTCCAACTTATGACAACTCCAAAGTGACCCTAGCACAGGGGTTTCTTTGCAAGATTTGTTCAGGATTTTGCCTTTGCCTTCTTCTGAGGTTGAGAGAGTATGATCTATGGGTTTCCATGGAAAATCAGGATTTGAACCCTTGTTTCCAGAGTCAAAATCTAAAGCTCAAACCACTACACCACGTTGACTGTCTTGTTACTTATCCCTTTCCCCAAACATGGAAGAAGGAGGAGAAAGTGGAAGGGAGATTGAAGTTGAATCATTTGCTGAAGTGCTAGATGAGAAAATGCTGTTTAGTAGTTTGGCCAGGCACCCAATGAATTTGAGATAGGATGATCTGTGACATTTATCTAGGACACAGCAGGTTGTGTGTGTGCTTCTCAGAAATCCATGCATGATCCCTATACTGCAATATTTCACAATAAGAAACAAAATTGAAATATAAGAAAAACAAGATAAATTGGAAAACATAGAAAATATTCAACGTGGCACCATTCAGAATCTCCAGAGTTTCTGAATTCCAGAATAGAAAGTCTAAGCTATGCAAAGCAGGCTGAAACAGAGAGGTGTTTTGCTGCTAAGAAACTGAGCACTGTTGCGGAATTGTATCTTGAAAGTGGTTCTTGTTGCTCAGGTAACTCCTGAATGACACCTTGTATTATAAAAGGTACTACTACAGCTATAACAGATTTCTATAAGTTACAACTTTGCGTGCACAAGCAGGATTAAATAGAATAACAAGATATTGCTGTATTACACTTAAGGATTCACATTAACTATTTACCAGAGGCGGTCCAACCATAAGGCGAAATAGGCATTTGCCTGTGGTGCCATCGTCCCGGGGGCACCATCGTCCTGGGAGGAGGGCACCACTCTCCACCTCCTTCTCTTTCGGGCCTTCCAGCGGCCGCGCTGGGCCTTCCGGCCAGCGCAGACCCACCTTCGCACCACGCAAGCCCACCTTTGGGGCCTTCAGAGATTGTGAGGTCTGTAGGAACTTGGAAGCTAGGTATGTGGGGTTTATATATCTGTAGAAGGTCCAGGGTGGGAGAAAGAACTTTTCTTTGAAGCAGGTGTGAATGTTGTAATTAATCACCTTGATTAGCATTTAATGGCCCTGTGGCTTCAAGGCCTGGCTTCTTCTTGCCTGGGAGAATCTTTTTTTGGGAGGAGTTAGCTGTCCCTGATTGTTTACTGTCTGGATTTCTTCTGTTTTCAGAGTGTTGTTCTTTATTTATTGTCCTGATTTTAGAGTTTTTTTTAATACTGAGGGCTATTTGGGTTATCTAAGTCCACACTGCCCTATATCCCTGTTCAATGTTTAGTGCTAAATTTGCAAATATAGTAATTCCTACATAACATTACCATGTATTGAACTGCTTTTTCTATTGATTTGTTGTAAAACATGATGTTTTGGTGCTTAATTTTTAAAATCATAATGTAATTTGATGTTTTATAGGCTTTTCCTTTATACTTCCTTATTATCCAACATTTTCGCTTATCCAACGCTTTTATTTTTCAGTGATTGGTTTGGGGGGGGGCTCCAAAATTCTGTTCGCCTACACTTGAAAAATACCTAGGGCCGGCTCTGCTATTTACCTGCTTATTTTGGCAGAGAAGTGAATAATACAGAATTATTTTTGCAATATTATTATGTTAAAAAATCAAGTCTTTGTCAAAATATGATTCAGAAATTGATGTTTGCTACTTCCTTTTACATTCCCCCCATATTTCTATGAAGCTTTTTAAAACTTTCAATATTACTGACATCCATGCATGCTGAGGTTTAGAATATGTCACAATATGAGAGTGGTGGATTTGTTCCCAATTCAAAACATTTGCTCAGAGTGAAGGTGGAAGATATTCATAAGTAGAATAGAACCATTCTTCTCATTAATTCTGAAGAGCCAGGAATACCTAACTTATTAGGCAGGAGAAAGTAAGTTAAGAACAAAATAACGTTAACTACACAGAAAAGGAAGATTCCCAGGACCCTAATGTCACTCACAGTTGTGCTGTTAAGGTTGTACTAGAATCAAAGAATCATAATTGCCATAGTTCCAGAGAAAACCACCCTCCCATGCTATTCATCCCATGTTTTCACTGGTGTTAAATTAACCACTATTTTCTACATATTCTGATCTCAATATCCTTTTCCCATCACCATAACTGCTGTTGAGATTTTAACACAAGATATGTCAATTTTAATGAGCATTTTAACGAGTTTCAACATACCACCATTTGGTATGAAGAAACATGATTGCCTTCTTCCTAGTATGAGTGCAAGGTTGCAAGGAGGTGTTTGGGATGGGTGAGATGCCCTCTACAAACACATTGTCAACAATGTCCCACTGCTTCCATTCCTGGAAACCTCCCTGACTCCTGGTCTGGGTATTTTTTAAATCTCTTTCCACTGCTCCACCAGTCCAACCAAACTCTATCACTTCCACATCCCCTCTTAACCTTTTCTTCACTAAGCTAAACATACCTAGCACCCTAAGTCACTCATCATACTGCTTGGCTTCCAGACTTCTTCCTATTTTGTTTGCCCTTTTCTAGACACATGTCAGCTTGTTAGCATCCTTTTAGAATGGTGGTGCCAAGAACTGGAAATATTCCAGAGGACTAATTTCAGACAGCAGCATAGGGAGATTCCTGTTGAATCCCTTGGTGATTAAACTGAAGGGTGCTAAAGGGTTTCATAGGGGATAACCCTATGCTGTTCAACATTTATTTGAAATCACTGAGGGAGGTCATAAGGGGGTTTGTATGCTGATGCCACTCAGCTCTGCATTTCACTTTCATTGGAGTTAGCTAGGGCTGTGAGGTGCTGGACCAGTGCTTGGGTGCTGTAAAATGCTGGATGGAGGCTAATAAACTGAAGCAGAATCCTGATAAGATGAGGGCTCTCTGGATTTGTGGTTCTCACATCCAAAAATTGTGTAAACAGTCCATTAAGGATGGGATTTCACTCTCCATGAAGGAGCTGATATATTGCTTGAGTGTGATCCCATGTCCATCCTTGTCACTGGAGGCCCAAGTGGACTCTGTGGCATGGAGTGCTCGGTGCCAACTTCAACGGGTGCAACAGCTGCATCCTTTCCTAGCCACAGCCATCCATGCATTGATAACCTCCCAGTTGGACTTTGCTACATGGGGTTCTATTCTACACTCTACCTGCGGCTGTCTTTAAAAAGACTTGGAAGCTGCAGCTAGTGTGAAATGCAGCAACTCAACTGTTAACTGTAGTACTATGTTGCCAGCATATTATGCCAATCATAAAAAAATCACTGGCTGCCAATATATTTTTGGTTTGATTTAAGGACCTAAATGTGTTGGGATTTGAGTACTGCTTAGGAGGCAGTCGTCCATGTCCTCCCTGTGATATAAATATATTGCTTTGGGACCTCAGAGATGGTCCTCTCAGTCACTGCACCCCAACTGCTTCTCCCTGGAGCTGCCTTTCCTCTAAGCAAAGGTCAGGAGGTGTTTTATTAGTAACATTTTCCAGCATGATCAACTGCAGTTCCCTAGGCTTTTTTTTCTGGAGAGTGTATCTGGAGATACTGACCACACCCTCTGCTGATTAACTGAAGAAGGCCCTTTTGAGAAAATGCACAGCTTGGGCTTGGATGGCGTGGCTGCAATTGTAATGCAATCAAGATGATGACTTTAGAAGGGAGGGAGGATCATAATCAGCAGAGACAGATGAACTCCCAAGATAAAAGCATTGTGTTTTCATGCAGATGTCCCTCCTAATGAAGAATGAAGAAAGAGCAAAGCAAAAAGCGTATGAGATGGCAGCAGAACGATTTTTAAATGGAACTGTTTCTGAGTTTTCCACGGGGTGTTAGAGAGAGTGAATGGAAATACCCTAGACGCAGCTTGGCTCCAACCAAGCTGCACTCTCTGTAAAAATGGCCGTGTGTGTGTATGTGTGTGTATGTATGTATATGTGTGTGTATGTATGTGTGTGTATGTATATATATATATATATATATATATATATATATATATATATATATATATCAGAACTGATATACATTCTTTATCTGTTCTGCAATTTAGAGCCTTAGTAGAAATTGCAAAAAGATAATATAAAATATGCAGGAAACATCCTAGACTCCCTCCAGGCACAGGTTGAGCTCAGTGTCTATGAAAATATTATGCAAATACAAAAATGTGTTTTCTTTTGGGCGAGCCATTTAACAGGAGCTTTCAGCACCTTGGAAGCCTGAAGAGAAAGATAGCAAGTAATGATAAATGCAATTTATTTGCAAGAAACGTACAGGCAGCTGATGCATGGTGTTCCTGCTGTGTGGCTGGGAATTTTGGGTAAATGAACACCCCTATTTTCCCAAACATAGTTCCATGCATCAGGTGAGTTGAGTATGTTAAATAGCATTTTCTGGTAAAATAAATATATCTTCATAAATACAGTCCAAACTATAAATATGGTTTGAAAACTTCTCTTTTTAAACAACATTAAAACATATTGAATTTGGAAAGCGATAGAGGTAGGTGAGACCATCCTTCTTCTGACTGGTCATGTAGGTGCCCAGTTCTGACATCAACAGAGATACATCAGATTCCCAGGCACTCTGATGGAGTTTGGGGTGGCAGGGACATGAATGGGGTGACTGGTTCCAGCTTGTCTGGACAATGGCTCCAGATTCAGCATGTATATGCTGGATCATGGGATGCTTAGGTGCAGATTTACAGTGGGCTAACCTTTTCATAAGTTTACTTCACCATGAGCTTGCAACTCCATGTTACACATTTGTAACTGGTCAACAAGATTCTTGCTAGTCATTTTTGCCTGCAAGAACAATTTTGTATATAAACATTTGTCTCCTTATATGAGATACAAGGACATTGAAGGCTTTTATTTTAAATAAAAGAAAGAAGAAATGCAGAAGAAAGTGAAATTCCCATACGTAAGCAGTAGGTTCAATGTCCATGATATATTGGGACAGATCATGTATCCCTCAGTTCATATATCCCTCTAGCCAAATATGTCCAACTGTTAGCAAGTCTTTTAGGGACTTTGCTAAAGACTTTCACATAACTTGGTCTTTGGCAGGTGTTATGCCAAATATCTACATGCAATTCTCATGTCCTAGAACAGAGCAGGACTTGGATTTCTCCCCATGTTTGAACTATAGAATTCCAAACTAGTTTTTGCTTTTTGTTTTTTGGGGGTTTTTTTGCATTCTAGAAGTGAGCCACATCAATCTGGTGGGGAGAGGACAGGTTCATCAAGGGTGCTGGGGAATTTCCCAGCTGAGGTCATGGAGGCTGCTCAGAAGCAGAATACTTTAATTCCTGGCAAATATTAATGACGTAAGTTGCATATTTCTACAACAAAATGGTTTTGGAGGATTTGGTTGCCGAATCCATGAAAACAAGCCTGGCATGGGACAGCCAAAGCCTTAGTCAATACAAATAATAGCAATTGGATCTTTTCAGCTAATGGGGACTAATAATGGTGACTAATGGGGCTGAGCAGCATTCTACCTGTGGCAGAGGCAGTGGCGTATGGACAGGGCAGCATCTCAAATCAAGAAAGCTGTGGCTCCTCCTTTGCTTTCTTCCCCAGCAGGCTCCTTTGTCCTTTTCCAAAGCCCCCCCCCCCCACATACACACACACTTCAGGCAAATGGGAGATTGCTTTCCCAGCATAACCTTGTACTCCCTCCTGGGCATGATGAGAGTTGAGGTTTCTCTCTCTGTTTCTCATTTTCTTTTTGAGTCAATCAGAGACCAATCAGAGACCATTCTCATCCCCTCTTTTGGTGTGCACATGGGACTTCAGTTCCCAGAACCCTCTCTTGTGGTCTTTTTTAAAAAATGTAGTGTTAAAAACTTTTTAAATTTTTAAAATATTAGTGTATTGGTGAAACATTCTGAAACTTGGCATGCTTGCATTAGTAAATGTGGCCTACAAGTGAGTTGAGTTTCATGTTGATAGGTCTAAAAACGACTAAGAAATGAGGCTTTAAAGTTTCCCCATTGGCAGCAATAGATCAAATCTGGCATGAAAATAGAAACCCCTCCCGAACTTTGGGAAGTTCCCTAAAAATGGAATGGGGGGGGGGGGGCAGCTGAAAACTGGGCACTGAAAATAGCATGGGTTTTTGCCAAATTGCACACCCCTAAAATTCAGCAGTGTGACAACTGTTGGACAAGGAGATCTATGGCTCTATGAGATCATGGTGCAACTCCCTACTTGGCCATGGAAACTCACTGAGTGACCTTGAGCAAGTAACACTCCTTCAGCCTCAGAGAAACACAACGTCAAACTTCCTTGGCATATGATAGGTTATCTTTAGGCTGAAATGATCTAGAAACAATTTGAAGGAACATAACAACATCCCTATACTGAAGAACCTAAGAAGGGCATTTCACATTTATAAAACCCAATTGCATCCATCACATTTAAATTAATCACTGAAGAAATACTGTACCACATAACCATGGTAGCCATTCTGTAAAAGGATTTAAAAGGTAGACTGCCTGTTGAAAGCGTGGGTTGTTTTGTGAAGAGTTCAAGGATAACCACATAAAACCTCACATCCACTCCCTTTTTATGCACAGATCTTTTATAGCACCAGTGTCCTATTCTAACACCAATGGTTGAATGTCTTCATTGTAAATTAATTAGGTACAGGCTTTCTATTCACCTTCTGCCCTAAAGTATAATCTACTTCAATTAAGAACTGTTCTTCCCTTCTCTACAAATGTCTGCCTTTCACACTTCAAAAGGTGGACGAACCCTACATCAAACTGAGCTGTCAAATTGGTTTCTGATCTCTGTGAGGGGGGGAAAGTTGCACAGCATATAGAGATCATATATTATTGCTATTACTTAGGAAGAGCTAGTATCTCAATTAAAAAGACCCTAATCCCTTTAATTTTGCAGTAGTAAAATCATTACTTACAGGGGTGACAAATGAATTGCTAATCATGTAATTACTTTACTACAGAGTCCCAGGTATAAAATGGCTTGACATATAAATGAGGCCTAATAAAAAGTTGCTTAATTTAATAAATTACTTTATCTCCAATAATTATTTACTTAAAGCCAGAATTTGTTAAAAATACCACATTAGTTTTACCAATGCCATGCAAAGTAAAATGTGCCATTAGAAATTCAGTTACAAGATGGCACATTTTATTTAATAATGAGATGCCATTAGATGGCACTTCCTGACCACAGAGACCCAAAAGGATTTTATAAATTACACTATGTAACACGATTTTTGTTCTTGGATTATAAATATCATTTCCTAATTGGTTCTATTATAAAGACATGGGAAAAGTTCATTAAACTTCAAAATTTTTGTTTTTGTGGGATATCCTGCAGTATATTTTGCTACAGTTTTTCAATGAATATCTCATAGAGTCTCAACCAATTCAATATAGTTTGTGGCAGCCACAAAAAGAAAGCTTCTGGATTATAGCAACTGCTTTCAAAGTACGTACCACACAATTAAACAGAAGGTAACAATTTCAAATCATGAACAGAATTTTTTTTCAAATTTTGTTACCTAGTGTTATAGGTTACTGCCTTGGATCAGCCAGGCTGTGGAACTCCCTCCCCAGTGACATTCGGCAGGCTCCATCCCTTCAGGGGTTCAGAAAAAAACTGAAGACCTGGCTATGTACGCAGGCGTTTGAAGAATAAGTATGCATTGGCTTTGATGCGGTCCGAATTAAGGCTCTTGTATAAGGTCTGGTGGATGAATGGCATAAGCACTTTGCATTGTTTTAAACTTTGTATATTGTATTTTATGACTGTTTTAACTGTTTTAATGTTTTAGTTCATTGTATAACGGTGCAACGGCATCAATTGCCACTTGTAAGCCACCCTGAGTCCCCTCGGGTGAGAAGGGTGGGGTATAAATAATTGAAATAAATAAAATAAATAAATTTGGACAAAACTATTTTTGTAATGAATTTCAAAATCTACTGGATGTTGTGTCTATTAATTAAAAAGCACTGGATGCTTTATTTATTAATGCATTAATGAATGAATGAATGAATGAATTGTGTAGAATATTTATATATCATTTTTTCCACCCCTGGGGGGACTCAGGGCGGTTTACAACATATTAATGGCAAGAATTCAGTGCTAACATACATATAATAAAAATCATAATAACTAAACACTGACATATAACTATAAATGAAAATAATTGAAACCATTGAACATGGATACATATAACATTTAAACACTAAGACAAAGCATTAAAAACATCTTAACATAAATATTAAAATCACATGATCAAGAAATCGTACACCGTGGCCATTCTGATTGTCCATTGCACATATTTCCGAATTATTCTTTCAACTGAATCAAAAGCCTGGTGCCACAACCACATCTTTTTTTTTCTAAAGGCCAGGAGGGAGGGTGCTGATCTAATCTCACTGGGGAGAGAGTTCCAGAGCCAAGGAACCACCACTGAGAAGGCCCTGTTTCTCATCCCCACCAACTGCACCTGTGACGCAGACAGGACTGAGAGCAGGGCCTCCCCAGAAAATCTTTACCTCCATAATTGTAGGAACTTCCCACTGATTTCCATAGGAACCTAACATGAGAGCCTAACAGTGCTATCTCATTTTTTGGAGAAGGACAGGACAGAAATTCAACAAAAAACAGATTCTTCTCAGAATCAGTTCAATTAGTCCCTATCTTAAGAATAGGAGTGCAATCTAAACATTTCCCCCAAAATCAATTAGACCAAAGTCATTTTACTTTGATCACAGCACAACTGGAATTTATTTTCCAGATTCATGATGCAACATATTTTCATAATTATGGTACACAATGCATATTCAGTGGAGGTTCCTTGAATCTAACTCTGCATTAAACTAGAAAAGTAGATAACAACATCTAAATCCACCTACAAAATGAATTGATTATAGAACTACAGAATCATAGAAATGGAAGAGGGCGCAAGGGCCCTCCACATTACAGGAATACGCAATGAAATCACTTCCGACAGAGGATCATCCATCCTTTGTTAAAAATTTTCATAGAAGATAGTCTCCACCATACTTCAATGCAGCATATTCCACTGGCAAATAGCTCTTACTGCCAGGAAGTTTCTCTGAATGTTTAGATGGAATCTCTTTTCCTTTTGAATCTATTGATCTGTCCTCAAATCCATAGAGACGCAGAAAACAAGCTTGCTCCATCTACAGTATGCCATTGTTTCAAATATTTAAACATGGCTGTTATGTTTAAATGGTACTAAGTCAGAACATGGGTGGTTTGCACTGGACATCCCATTCCAGGATCATCCAAGATTATTTATGTAGCACAGATTGGCAGATTCAGACTCATTCTCTTCCCTCAGTTATTATACTGGATCTTTACTTGCACAAATCAATAGTCATATTCAGTCTTTGTCAATTTTGTTATGTTGATATTATCATTCTGTTCTACTTGAATGCAGCTACTTTGATATACATCATTCAGAATAGAGCATCAGGAAGTGAAAGCACTTTTCTGATCCAAAATAATCATGTTGCTTCCTTATTCACATTCCCTAGACAATTTTTAAAAGTTTTGAAAGTTTCAGGTTTTGTTTCTGTGAAAACTGATTTTATTATATAGGTTTATATAACATTTTCCCCATCCCAAATTACTCCCAGGGAACTCCCAGAATTACCAAGGACTTTTTTTCCCATTCCCTAGGTCAGTTTAAATTAGCTTGGTATTTCACAAAATGAAATGTATTTCTCTATAGCTACCTGTTTGTATTATACTGGTTGCCATCATATTATAGTTATGATGGCAACCACCCAAAAATACAGCACTTGTTTCCAGGACAGAGATTCAGCAGAAATCAAGCACGAGAAAGAGAAATGCTAGCAACAAAAAGGAAATGATCCCAATGTTCGACTAGTGTAATATTGTTAAAGCACTTTAACCCTTTAACTATAACTTCTGAATAATAATTAAAATTTGCTCGGTGGAAATTATTGAAGGTACATTTCTGAAATGTTGCCTGAGTCTAAATGTGGCACATGGCCAGTGGGAAAAAAAGGAGGAAGGACACAACAGAGGCAAAGGACGCCTGAGATATTTGAAGGGAGAATTTGGGTGCAAAACCATGAATATGAAGATAAAATTTGAAAAGCCTGGACGGCCTCAGTACTTCCAGAGACTGTTTTCCCTTTCTGGATAACATCTGAATTTGCATCTAGGATAACTAATTGTGACATATCACATGACATGGAAGGAAAACAGACATGGTTGACAGATGGCAGGGCAAGACAACCAAAACCAGAGAAATTTCTTACAGCAAAAAATATTGGCCTTGATTTTGTTCAACTTGCTGTGGTTACTGACTCATGTTGGAAAGTGAGAGAGAGAAAGAGAGGGAGAAGTCACCAAGTTTTAGGGAGAGTTCAAACAGTAAACAGGAAAACAGAGAATTTCAACAGTACTGAAACATAAGAAAAAAAAATCAGTGACTTGGTAACTCTTGCAATGTCCCTTCAATTGGGAAAAATGTTGTGGCATTATATTTTTCAGAAAAGAGGATATTATAAAAAAACCTCCTGTCTCTTGTCATCTATATCAGCAGCTGACAGCCAGCTACACTCTCCATTTGTGTATTTAATTATTCTCTCCTATGTGAATTGTTTTGGTATATTGAATTTTAGTGCATTGATTTCCGACTCTTCAGCCTACTTCTTCAATTCATCAAATGGGGACTTTAGGCTGAATCTATTCTCCAATGTATTGGTGTTCATTCCCAGGGATATGTTACTCATGAATTTTATTAGCATGTTCTCCACTTCATCATCCAAGTTGTTAATGAAAATATTGCACAGTTTTTGATCCAGAGAAAGCCTGTGTGAGTCTCAGAACCAACTCTATGCAACCTTACATGAAAGGTTTAATAATAATCAGTACACTTAAATAGTTTCCTTAAATACTGGTCCACAATCAGTATTCCTTAGATATCATCAACAACAACAAAATAAATATTTATCTTGAGGGAGAAAAAAAATCTATGTGGTCCCAATAGGGCAGTGCATACCTGTTGTTATACCACACTCATAATCCATACATCTGGTAAAAGTGGAAGCTTTTCATGTTTAGCAAAGTATTCTGCTTATAAAACTCCTAGACTTTAGTGCTGAGGTATTTTTATGCACTATTTTGAATGCAAAAAAAAAGAGCTCTATAGTAATTCAACATCCACGCAGAGGCTGCCCTGTCAGGAGTGGCTCAGGACTTCATGGCCTCTGTAACTACCATGGGTCTGTCCCAAGTGGTATCTGGTCCTACCCATGCTGCTGGACACATTTTGGACCTGGTTTGCTGTGCAGGATGGGATGATGGTGATTGTGGTATGGAGAAACTTGTCACAGTTCCATTGTCATGGATTGATCACTACCTGGTCAGGTTTAGACTTGCTGGGGCTTCAAATCTCCATAGGCATGGAGGACGTATTAAGATGGTTCACCCCAGGAGGCTTATGGATCCAGATGGATTCCTGACAGCTCTTGAGGATTTTCCTATTGCCTTGGAAGATGACTGTGTCGAAGCTCTGGCTGACCTCTGGAATGGAGAAATGGCCAAGGCGGTGAACACAATTACTCCTGAAGACCTTCTCTCGTGTACCAGAGGCAAAGCAGCCCCTTAGTTTTCCAAGGAGTTGATGGCGATGAAGCAAGTGAGATGGAGACTACAGTGACATTGGTAGAAAACTTGAAGCAAATCTGACCGAGCACGGGCTAAAGTGTATGGAGGCAGCAGAAAAATCATTCCTTGTGGCCACCATTGAATCTGCAAGAAACCATCCAGCTGAACTGTTTCAACTGGTCAGAGGACTATTACATACTGGTCCTCAAGGAGAAATTTTTGACCATTCAGCCGCCCATTGTGAAGAATTTGCAAGGCACTTTGCAAATAAAGCCGTTCAGATCTATTCTGACTTGGATACCATTATTGATAGTTCCAATGGATGTAACTTTGACTCCTGCTTGTCCAGTGTAGATAGATACCTTTCATTTTGTGCAGCCTGAGGATGTGGACAGGATCTTTGGAGAGATGAGAGTTACCACATGTATTCTAGATCCTTGCCCTTCCTGACTGATCAAACAGGACAGAGGGGGACTGGCAGAGTGGGTGAAGATGGTGGTCAGGGCCTTCTCGGAACAAGGCAAAATTGCCTAAAGGAGATGGTTGTGAGGATATATATATATATACCCATCCCAAACCTCTCTATAATGGACAACCATCAACCATTGTCCAACCTTCCCTTTCTGAGCAAGATTTTAGAGTGTGTGGTGGTCTCCCGACTCCAGGGATTTCTGGATGAAACAGATTATCCAGATCCATTTTAATCTGGTTTCAGTGGCTATGGAACAGAGACCATTTTGGTTACCTTGGTGGATGACCTTTGCAGGAAACTAGACAGGAGGAGTGTGTCCCTGTTGGTTCTCCTGGACATTTCAATGGCTTTTGATACCATTGACTATGGATCCTTTTGGGTCATCTTGCTGGGATGAGACTGGAAGGCACTTTTTTACCATGGCCTCGATCCTTCCTGGAGGGCAGTACACAGAAGGTGGTGCTGGGGGACTCCAGTTTGAAGCCCAGGTCGTTGGCCTGAGGGGTTCCTCAGGGTTCCATTTTATCCCCATGCTGTTTAACATATACATGAAAATGCTGGGAGAGGTCATCCAGAGTTTTGGAGTATGGTGCCACCTATATGGGGATGACACCCAAGGCTACTACTCCTTTCCACTTAATGCCAAGGGAGCCGTCCTGACCTTAACCAATGCCTGTCATCAGTAATGGACTGAATGAGGGCAAAAAAATTGAAACTTAATCCAGACAAGATAGAGGTACTCCTATCAGAAAGCAGATCAGGGAATAGGGACCCAACCTGTGCTGGATAGGGTTACACCCCCATGAAGACACAGGTCTACAGTTTAGGGGTCATCTTGGACTCAGTGCTGAACTTGAAGGTCCAGATATCTGCGGTGGCTAGGAGGGCTTTTAAACAATTAAGACCTATGCCAACTGCGCCCATTCCTTGAGAAACCAGATTTGGCCATGGCAGTACATGCCTTAGTTACATCCCGTCTGGATTACTGTAATGTGCTCTATGTAAGGTTGTCTCTGATGAGTGCTTGGAAACTTCTGATGGTCCAAAGAGCTGCAGCCAGGTTGCTAACTGAGGCTGACTACAGAGAACGGACACCCACCCCCCATTGCAGCAGCTCCACTGGCTCCCAGTCTATTTCTGGGCACAATTCAAATGCTGACTATGATCTTTAAAGCCCTAGACGGTTCAGTTCCAGGCTACTTGGATGACTGCATCTCCTTGTACAAACCTGCCCAGGCCTTGAGATCTTCAGGAGAGGCCCATCTCTCAGTCCTACCTCCACCTCATTCCCCTTTTCTGCAGTTTTTTTTCTAGTTGGTTACCTGAGGTCAATAATGGTCCAAAATATATGGGAAGATTAAAGTTGTCACATGCAATGACAATCTGTCCTTGACTGCTGTTTGGTATCCATCTGGAAGGGAAACTGTTACTGTTCTAACAAAAAAAAGATCAAAATTTCCCTCTGTTTGCAAAGCATGGATTGTCAGCCTCTTGTGATCTCATTAAATTTGGCAGTTTTCACTGTCAAGGAAATAGAAGGTTTTGTAGGAATCTCCCCAGTCCTCCAGAATGATTCTATGACATGCTTCAGCCAGAAGTTGACCTCCCACCTTCCACTGTTATGCAAGCATTTGTTTAGGAAATGATAAGAAATTTAGGAACATATTGGTTCCCTGTCCTCTGAAAGGCAGTAGGTGAGTGGGGAAGTCACTTCTTGGTCATGAAAGGCATTGTTTTCAAACACCTTTTAACTCTGTGGTAGTTGTTAAGTTTGATTGGTCAAACATAGCCCCAAAATAAAGTGTTTTGTAGTTTCAATGGTTTCAAACATCCACTGGGGGTGTTTTGGAAAATATTATCAGTGGATAATAGAGGATTAATTTTAGAATCCCTCCTTATCCACTTTAATAGTTTCATTTTTAAGTTACATGTAACTTTCTCTGAACACTAACAAAAACCTTCTTACCACCTCATCACACAGAGAGAAGGAAGCATCCTAACAATCTGTCAAAACACTTCCTCAGTGGAGTCCACTGGATGCCGTCACATGATGTAAGGCTACTTCCGATGGGGCTCTGTAGAGGAAGCATCCTGGCTGTGTGCTAGAATGCTTTCCTGGAAAAACAGGAGGCTTTTGTGTTCCATAGAGAAGAATGAGGGGAAGCTAGATGGCGATGTTCCCCCCCCCCACCCGGTGGGACAAGGTAAGGGGTACAGAAGTCAATGTGATTTCTCCCCGCTGACCCATGGATTCAGACAACAGTGTGATGATGTCCCTTGACTTGTTTTTCCCTAAAAATTTGTGCTTCTATATAAAATCTTTTGAAAATTTTCCCCTAGAAAAACAAAAACTTGACATTTGGACTTGACATTTGGAAAGCCAACCAAAAGTATTTGTCTGCTGTTGTTGTCTGAATTCACACTAATATCTGCTGACCCCTGCCATGATATTCTGCAGCAGCTAGTCTCATTCACTTAATTACAGGCTTTAAAGTCCAGCTATGTACAGTTAACATTTTTCTTTCCATAGGTTTTACACTCTCTTGTTTCTCTATTTTATTAGACACACTTGTGCTAGGACCCAGAGGTATATTTATGCTGATAGTAGAAATACTGATTTCCCATTTCATGCAGCTCATGCAATAAGATGCTTACTTTCTCTCTCTCTCTTTTGTTGCTCTTTTGCCACCCCAAACTCAGAATGAGTGGCATTCCTAGTGTGGTATTTCATGGTATCACCCCTGTAGATCTTTGCCAGAAGGGAGCTAATGCAGCCCTCCCCCTTTCCAATTTTCATTCAGCCTCCTCTACTTGCTCAGTTGGGTTTGCGTTGTAGATGCTATTGCTGCTATGGATGTTGCTGTTTCTCTTCCAACCACATCACCTCCTATTCTTTCTGCAATGCTACCTCTGGTCAGCAGCAGGTTATCCAACTTTTGTTGGCCACCATCACCTCCATTGCTACTGTTCATCTAAGGTGCCACCAATTCTTTGACAGCTGGTGGGGACAGCAGCAATGCCATCATTTTTGCCATCTCTTAGAGAAAGCTGCAGGGCACCTGAGGGAAGAGATCATATTGCTGCTGCTTCCTTTGCTATTGGAGGCCTCTGAGCATGAATGGGTCTTACTCAGTCCTTTTGGTACTGTCTCTTCCATTGTGTGGTTTGCACATCTTGTTCTTTCCACACTGCTCAGAACAATTTTGAGCTACAATTTGAAGGTGTGAGTTGCGAGGGGGGGGGGGGGAGGAGGGAATTTTCTATGCTTACTTATGCAATGCCCCTCACACTGGGTGCCTGAAGACAAAGGGATATCTTATTGGATTGGCTGCAACCATACTGGTACATTCTGAGGTTTATTAGTGCTGTCAGAATGTGCCTGGGTATACCGTTGCAACTGATTAGTTGTCAAAATTATTGTTACGCAGTTAGGAAGGAACCATGGACAGAAAGTAATATTAGCACTTTTATTTCTGCTATGAAAAAGTCTTATTCTTATTATCCTACACAGTAATATGTATGTGGTAATTTTATGCACAAAACAGCATACTATCCAAAGAAATTAATGCTTGTGTACAGAATTTTTTCTGTGAACAAAAAGCTGCATAGAAAAAGTAATCTCAATAGGGATTTATTCTGCAGAAAATTCACACATGATTTGTGCTGTTGCACAAGCCCTGGCAGAGGGTTGTTGCAAAATATTTTTCTGCCTAAGGTGGAGAAGACACCCATCCCACTGTTATTTCATAAACAGAAATCAGTCTTAATTTAGCCCAAATGTGATAATGGGAGGCCATCATCCACCAGACCATGGCCCTTTTGCACTACATAATTATAGCACTTAAGGTTTGTAGTTTGGTAAAGCAACAGATCTCTGGGTTGTTGTATGTATTCCGGGCTGTATGGCCATGTTCCAGAAGTATTCTCTCCTGACGTTTTGCCAACATCTATGGCAGGCATCCTCAGAGGTTGTGAGGCATGGAGAAACTAGACAAGGAAGGTTAATATATATCTGTGGGAAGTCCAGGGTGTGAGAAGAGTTCTTTGTCAGTTGGAAGCCAGCATTAATGTTGCAGTTAATCACCCTAATTAGCATTGGAAAGGTTCGTCTCTTGCCTGGGGGGCATCCTTTGTTCAGAGTCATTAGCCGCCCCTGGAGCTTCTCTGCCCTCAGAGTGTTGCTTCCTATCTACTCTTCTGATTTTTGAGTTTTTTAATAGTGGTAGCCAGATTTTGTTCATTTTCATGGTTTCCTCCTTTCTGTTGAAATTGTCCACATGCTTGTGGATCTCTCTCGGTGAGAAATTAGAGTACCTCACCAAAACTGCGAATCCGAAGGTTCCATATCCATATTGCATTTAAAAGAAATCATTGTGCTATAATTTTGTAGTGTGGAAGGGTCTCTGGAGAGTGTCATGTCCTTGCAAACAATTTACATTAGTGAAAATGCATCATTTTGGGATCTAACATCTTCTGCTTGATTCTCCTATTTCATCAGCCATATCCTAAAGAAAGGTGTAATGCCCATAACAGAAATGATGGAGCCTATGCGAACTAGAATGGACACTAGCACATCATTCATTCTAATAACTGGGTAATTACATAATCCCACTGTGCAGAATCCAGCTTGATTCATCTGCAGTTTTAAGACTCCCTATGCAAAATTCTTGACTGGCTTGACATTCAAGAGGCCCTGTTTTATTACAGTACAGTGCTGTGGAATGCCCATTATTTCTTTATTTTAAAAAGTTGCAGAATTTTATGTTTCAGTCAGTGGAAACATTTTAGTTCTGGGTATAATACAATAGCAAAGCATACACAGTCAGTGATGATATGCACCATGTAATACATATTGTTTTTGTACTAAAATCTGGAGAGGAAGAGCAACATTTGTGAAAACCCTGAAGGAGTTGGAGACCACATCGAATAGTTTAAGCTTGATGGCCATCAGCTGTCTGTTTAAGAGTCTTAAAATGCATGTCGCAACAAAACAATACACAAAAAGAGCAGCATGATCAAATAGAATCACAGAAAAAATACACTGAATACAAGAATGAAGTACAGTAGAGTCTCGCTTATCCAACATAAATGGGCTGGCAGAATGTTGGATAAGCAAAAATGTTGGATAATACGGAGGGATTAAGGAAAAGTCTATTGAACGTAACATTATGCTATGATTTTACAAATTAAGCACCAAAACATGTTTTACAACAAGTCTGCCACTTGTGTTGTTGTTGGGCATGTTGGCCCTCTGTGCATTGCTGCCTAGAGAAACAGCTGTGGATCTGGGCGGGAGGCAGGGAGGAATGTTTTGAGCATTTATGTTTTGTTTCAATGAGATTTCCTTTTGAGTAGGCATGAATTAGAGAAGCAGAGTAGTGTAGTGTTTTGAGCATTGGACTATAACTCTGGAGACCAATGTTCGAATCCCTATTTAGACATGGAAACACATATTCTCTCAGATCAGAAGAAAGCAAAGGCAAACAAACTATGAACAAATCTTGCCAGGAAAACTGTGTGATAGGATTGCCATAAATCAGTAAGGAATTGAAAGCACACTCTACTAATAGGCATACATTGAACTACATCGCTGGAAGTTTAAATCCTAAAAAGACTTCTGTTTTTTTTTCCAAGTCCTGCTGTAGAACATACCCATCAAATACCACTGAACACAACATTATCTTTTTCTGAGTAAGCATGCATGAGACTAGGACCTCCTCACATGGGCTGTCGAAATAGCTGAAGATTGCCAAGGATTGCGGCAATTGTGGTGTGGGTTACCCAGGGTGTGTGAGGTCACCCCACACATCCTGGCTTTTCCCGTACCTCGTCAGATGGAGGGAAGCATCTGGCAGCTGGCTTGACCAGGGAATTTCAATGGAAAGACCAGATGACTCCCATTTTTCACTGCTGGCTATTTTCTGGCGGTGGCAGTGTTTTTTTTAAAGTAGTTTTGCCACAGAGCTGTCCCAGAAGTACTTCTCCCTGGTGTGATGAGAGCCAACGAGCTCCATGGAAAAACTGCTAAAAACCCGCCACCACCAAAAATAGCCTGTGTAAAGAAGTCCTTAATTTACAAAGTCCCCACAGAAAAAACCTGGGGAATGTGCTGTCTTTATCATTGTCTAGTTAGAAGGGTTCTCATGATTTTATATTCTCAGCAGCATGTTTTCTCTTTCCATTCCTGATTTAGGAATGTGCAGCACATCTTTCAATATAAATTTGTTTCTGTTCATGCCTGCCCTCATTATTATTTATTATTTCTAAACCTAGTCTGCTGTACATGTTCCAGATGAGTAGGTAAGCTTGTGAAATCTAGGGTAGCAAGGTGGCAGACACATTGTGACAATTTATATTATGAATTCTCTTTTAAAATTGAGAATTATACACCAACATCACCTTTTTATTGCACTTCTATAAGTAGAATAAAGAGTGCCTGTGTTCTGTGGTTACTGAAGGTGCTTCTTTTTCAATTTACCACAGATCTCTCTCACCTATAACAGAAGCGGCAGTTTCTATCTTCTTCCCTATTCCACAAATACATAATGAAAAGTGGTAACTTCCAATAAAGCTCTAATCTTCCAAGAACTCTATACAAGAACACTGGCAACCAGGTGCCATCCACAAGTTTTGGATTACAATAGCCTTGCACTTTTTTGGATAAATTTTCATTGCGATATGAGAAAAAACAACAACATACAGTCTGCGAGATTCAACAGTGAAAATACAAGTATTATTTCCCCTGTCTCACCACCTCTGTTCACACCCATGAACCACCACCAACCATTACTTAAAATTCAATACCAAATGGAACTAGTATCTACCACAAATGTGTCCTTCTCATTACACTAATAGATCCCCCAATTGGTTATTTCAACATCTATTTTAACTGTGACTCTAACCTCTGCAGGGGTGGTGGACCGATAAAGATGGTCCACCCCAGGAGACTTATGGATCCAGATGGTTTCCTGAGGTCTCTTGGGGATCTTCCTGTCATGGAGGCTGACGATCCTGTCGATGTCTTGGTGGACCACTATAATAATGGGCTGACCAGGGCAGTAGACACGATCGCCCCTGAACGTCCTCTCTCATTCCACAGAGTTACTTCAGCTCCTTGGTTCTCTGAGGAGCTGGCAGTGATGAAGCACACGAGAAAAGGACTAGAGTGCCTCTGGAGGAAAACTTGTGTCGTTTCCAAGCAAGCACAGGCTAGAGCTGCACTTAAGGCCTACTCTGCAGCTTTGTAGGCAGCCAGGAAGGCTTTCACGACTGCCCACATAGCGTCTGCAACTAACGGACCTTCAGAGTTGTTCCGGGTTGTTGGGAAGCTCCTCCACCCTCCTGAGACATCTGAGAACTTGGCAACTCCATGCAGTGAGGCCGCACATCATTTTGCAGACAAAGTCACTCTGATACATTCTGACTTGGCTTCCAGTTTGAATGCAATGCCAGGGGAGGTAACCAAGGCACCTGTCTGTTGGGTTTTGTGGGATTTGTTCTAGTTTGTTCATCCTGATGACGTGGATGGGATCCTTGGGGCTAACCCTAACCCTTACCTGAATAGCCCATCTACCTTCACGACCGCCTTTCCCCCATGAGCCTGCACGATCTCTTCGATCTTCTGGGGAGGCTCTCCTCTCGTTCCCTCCACTATCACAGGCTCGGCTTGTTGGAACGAGGGAGAGGGCCTTCTCTGTAGTAGCCCTCGGCTCTGGAATTCCCTTCCTAGGGAGATCAGACTGGCTCAACCCTGTCTGCCTTTGTTAAACTGCTAAAAACATGGTTTGTCAAATATGCATTTGAACAATCAATGACATGTTAGAACCTCTCTCATTGACATACTGTCTCATCACACTTTATTTTCCCTCCTACCTATCCTAACCCAAATTATCTCAGGAATTGCTTTGGCACTTGTCCAGGCACTTTATTAACGGTCTTGAAACCATGCATTTCCGATCTGATTGCCCACATTTTATCAATTGATGGTGATGTTCATTTCTATTACCTTCCCTGTTTGGTCACTACAGTTTTTTTGTATTTTGTGTTTTAAATTGTTTCTATCTGAATGTGATATTGATATTTTTTGTTAATTATATTGGTTTTAACTGTCATATTTGTTTTGTTTTGGGCTTGGCCCCATGTTAGCCGCCCCGAGTCCCTTCGGGGAGATGGTGGCAGGATAGAAAAATAAAGTATTATTATTATTATTATTATTATTATTATTATTATTATTATTATTATTATTTCTTTTTTAAACACGCAAAGGCCAGTCTCCATTTTCTAGTAAATTCATCTTTTTTCCTCCCCTTATGCCATTGGAACTCTTGGCCATTTGGATATACTCAACTAGTTTTCCTCTCCAATCCTTAATAAGTAATTCTCCCCCCTTCCAATATTTTGCTATAAAGAGTTTTGCTGCTACATAACTATTAGGCTTGGGCCTGGATCAGTTTGATTGTAAGTTATTTGTAATATTTGGTGGTGTTAGGGAATCCTCTTCTTCAGAAGAGGAAGGGGAGCAGGAAATTGTTCATGAATCTGAGAGGGAGTTGGAATCTGAGGAGAAGATTTTGCAAGTACCCACATTTCAGGAGAGGTGAAAGGAAACAGAGTAGAGATGTCATTCAGCTAGAATAGCTGCCAGAAATGCAGCTGAGTAATTAGGAACTGCCCTAGCAGCTGTGAGGGGTCTCAGGGCTGTAAAGCAGAAGCAGGTGCAGTCAGCTCTTGCTTGTAACAAACTGACTCTTCACTCCCCTTGTGCCTGCTTCAAGTCTGCATCTGGGAAACTGCTCCTAAGGATTTATTGCTGCTTCTTTGTCTGAAGGAAGACTGCTATTTGATTTGGGAATTTAACAGAGACTAAGAACTTTGTTTACCCTAAGACTTCCTTGCTTCTTTTTGCATTATTCCACTGAGTGTCCTGTACTTTATGTTTTTTCTGAAGTAAATCAGTTTTCATTTACTTACCACAGTGTTTTAAGGCTGTTCTTGAAAGACAAAACAGGACAGGTGGCCCTTTTCATGTACTCCCCCAAAACAGAATGGGGAAGGGGAAACCAAAAACAGATCAAGAGAGCTGGATATATTGTCTACTGGAGAGGATGGAGTTGAGTCTGCATTATATCTGAGGCAGGGGTCTGCTGTGAAGCTCCTGGAGAAGATCCTGCAGCAACTTTTCTCCCTCTCTGGCAGTTGGAAAAGTTCCCTAGGTTCCTCCTCCAGAGAGTGCCCTGCTGGGAACCCACCTTCCCAGCAGCACTAGCATGGGGCAGGCATTGAAAAGTCTCTGTGTTTTTCTCAGAGCATGATGAGAACTGAAGTCCTCCTCTCTGTTTCTCAGCCAATAAACGGCCTGGTTGTGTCCATGCTCTGTTTGGATGAGAATTGATATAACCGGCAACTACAATTCCCAGAAACCTCTCTTGCGGTTTGTCTTATTTTTTTTATTCTTTTAAAATAAGGTTAAAAATTTAAATAATTCTAAAAAAAAAGGTAGATTGGTGAATTGTTTTGAAACTTGGCAGGCCTGCAGTTGTAAATTGGGTCTAAAACTGTCACGCTCAAGGCAGCAGAACACCAAGAACCGTACACGGAGGCCAATAACTATCTAATATCTTTATTAAGGAAATATATAAGATTGATAAAAACAAGTAGAGAATATAGTTCAGAAGCAGACCTATCAAATGAGGTCAAATATAGTCCAGAAATATTTTGTCCAATAAATGATATTAGAGTCCAAAGATAAAATCCAATAAACCGAAACACACACTATTGCCAAGCAATAGTGTGGGGAATTGTCCAGGATCTTTCAAGGTCCAAGATAAAATCCACAATAAGGCTGGAAACAAAACTTGATTCTAGGAACAAGGTCCGTGACTAGGTACGAGGCAAGGCAATTCTTGAGTACTTGAATAAGCAAGGCAAGGAAACTGGATTTGCGGACCTTGCGAAGTCCACACAAGGCTGGAACATGATTTCACTCCTGAAGCTGCTCTGTTGTCTCCGCACGGAATCAACCGTGCCAGGCACCTTTAACTGGGTCTCATTTTCCCGCCACACAGGTGTCCAGCGTTCTCTTTCCCTAGAGAACAAGAAACGAAACCCAACTGTCCAGATGTGAGACTCCCTGGATTTTCCCAGGGGAAACATGGCTAATCAGTGTCTTGTTTGGCTGCAATTCTCAAACTCCTGCGAACCCGCTCTTTCACTCCCCTGTCTGCAGCAAAGGACTGTCTCCTAGTGAAGGGAGGTGAGAGCTGCTCAAGGTCTGCTTTAATGGGCTCTTGGGCAAGAACATCAACATCGGGCATCTGGAAGGATTCCAGCTGTTGTTGATCCGGAGAAAACCCCATGTTTTCATCCTCATCAGCTACAGTGACACTAGGAGCGGGACTACAAGACCCATGAGGCATCACAAAAACCGAGGTAGGTTTCATGCAGATAGTCCTTAAAATGATTGAGGACTGAGCCTTTAAAGTTTCCCATTGTAGCCAATGGGCTGAATCTTTGCCAAATGAAAATGACAACACTCCTCACAATTTGAGTAATTTCCTAGTAAACAAAATAAGCCCGAAACAGCATGACATTTGACTAAATTGCACAAGCCTAATAACTATATTGATAAACTTCTGCATCATCTTTGCCAATTCTCTCCTGAAACAAACCCAATAAGCACATTTCTTTGTTTTTCTTAATCTTCTTAGTAATCATTTTGTTGGTTTCTTTAGTCACATTTTTCCAAAATCTTTTTTTTATCACCAAACGGGTGCACTAAACATGGAAGAAGGTGCCTTTCTACATTTTGCATCTCCAACATTCCCCCTTTGAGATTTATCCATTTTAGCAATTAATTCAAGAGTTATATAACTTCTATAGAACATTTTATACATGTTTTCTTTGATAAAACCCGCCATTGAAAATTAAATCCTTTTCCCCATAAGTATTCCCAATTATCCAAATCTATATTTTTCAGGAAATCATTGCACTTTTGACAACAAATGAAATTGGAAACTTGCAACAGAACCCAATTTTTTTAAAAAAGGGGGGGAGAGATTATTTTTAAAATAACTCTTCTGTTTGTTTTTTTACCCTTTGAGTTTTTATGCCTTTCCTGCATGGCATCACTTATGCTGGTCAGGCCTGATAGGAGTTATAGTTCAAAAATGTGGAAAGCAGCAGATTGACTAGAATGCACTAGGCTGAAAAGACAGATTAATAACATGTTTCCTCTCTACCTGGAATGCTTTCTCTGCCTCTGCTTCTCTTTCTTGGCCCTTCCACATAGCCATATAACCCAGAATATCAAATATAAAATGCACATGTTAACAGTCAATTGTGAATAGGCTGCAAATTTTTAGCTATTTTTTTCTGTTTTAAAAAAGACCACACCTTTGAACACATGCAAAACTGCAATGGGCAGAAAAGAGATTAAAATCCACAGACAGAAGATTGCATATTATAGAAACTTGTATCTATTTCTAACTGTTTGGAATTCCATTTCAGATTCCATGACTTTATGTCAGTGGTGGGAACCATACTTATATTGAGAGCTGCACTCCTAGAGCAGGGGTGTCAAATTTATTTTCATCAAAATCCATATAGGCCTTATGGTTGTCTTCAAAGGGCTGTTTAATTCATTGACAGAGAATCCATGGATACAAAGGGCCAACATGGATATGATTTTTTTACATAGTGGTCAGTGCTCTTTACTTTTTACCCAATTTTGGTCACCAGATATTATTGAACAACAACTCCCATCACTCTTGATGATCTACTATGCGGACTGGTGATAATGGGAACTGCAACCCAACAGAACTCATGGCTTAGAGGCTGGGAATTATTTTTTTTATCTTGTCAGAAGCGAACTGAGTAACAACTGGTAACTTGTTTGCATTGCAACCACAACAACAAAAAGCTTTTACTGGGTTGCTGTGAGTTTTCCAGGCTGTATGGTCATGTCCCAGAAGCATTCTCTCCTGACATTTCTCCCCATCTATGGCAGGCATCCTCCGAGGTTGTGAGGTTTATTTCATATATATATATATATATATATATATATATATATATATAAAAGGATAAAAAAATTTCGGCCTAGGACAAAACAACAAAACTACACATCTCAGAAACACTAAACTTGGCAACACAACCCCTCATCCATGCCTCTACGTTCATACAACAAAAAGAAAAGAAAAATAAAGTCCTAATTAGAGGGAAAGGAATAATTGTTTTTTATCCAATTGCTGCCAGTTAGAGCTCTGCCCAATTGGTCTCCTTGCAACCCACTCACCCAGGGGACAGGTACAGTTAGGCTTCAGGCCTCTTCCACACTGCCTATAAGATACAGATTATCTGATTTTAACTGGATTATATGGCAGTGTAGACTCAAGGCCCTTTCACACAGCTATATTACCCATTTATAATCTTATATTATCTGCTTTGAACTGGATTATCCCTTCTACCCTCACCACTTTCACAGTACACAAACAACCAAATGCATACTAAACATAAAGACAACCATACAACAGACATTCAATACCACCACTACCTCAACAAGTTCTCACCAACACCACCAGACAATGCCACAGCAACGCGTGGCCAGGCACAGCTAGTGTGTGTGTGTGTGTGTGTGTGTGTGTGTGTGTGTGTATATATATATATATATATATATATATATATGAAATATTCTTAACAAGAAATAAGAACAAGAGCACTATAAAAGATAAAGTGTATGATGTGGATGGAGATACAGTTGGTCATGTTTTGCCATTGCAACCACTACAGTAAAAAGTTTTAATTCATGCAAAAATATACTCAATTGATTTTTTCCCCTCAATAACACACAACAGCAAATGCATTAGTAAAGACATAAGATGTGGATATAGAAAGTGTACAGCAAGTCACTTCTTTCCATTGCAACCAGCACAACACAAAAAAATTTTGCTCCTCCAATGAAGTTCTGTTTCCAGGTACTCTTGCTTTCCTCAATGGTTTATAATAGGAAAGTTAAATTGTGCAAGTAAAGAAAAGCAAAGGGGAAAGGCTCCCTCTTCCCTTCTCTCTCCCCTTCCCTCCCTGCTTTTCTCTCTCTCTCTCTCTCTCTCTCTCTCTCTCTCTCTCTCTCTCTCTGAGACCTCTGAGATCTGAGAAGCAGACTCTTCACTTTGCTTTACATATTCTGCCAGGGCATGTTCTTCTTCCTTGACTGCTTGTTTTACTTGTAAGAGTCCTCTGCCCCCTGATCTTCTAGGCAGATATAGTCAGTCAACATCACTGCGAGGGTGGAGTGAATGATGAATGGTCATGAGTTTTTTTGGTTTTCTGTCCAAATTGTCCAGTTCCACCTGTGTCCAATTTACAATGCCAGCAGTATATCTTATGACAGGTATGGCCCAGGTGTTTATGGATGGTGTTGCCTCCATTGAGATTGCTTTTGAGAATTTTTCTGACCCTTTGTGTGTATTCTTTGCTGACCACAGTTTTCACATGTTCGTGCTTGATGTTGTCCAGCTGTAATATTTATAGGCCTCTGGCTGGTGATACTTTATTGTTTGGCCATTAGCCATATTTATGCCCTCACTTACAATGATTTTTCCCTTCTTCAATGCCACTGTCAAACATTTGTCCAAACCAAACTCCATGCTGATATCAGTGCTAAAAATTTGGACAGTGCTGGTCAGAGACTGGATTTCAGTTTCTGTTTTCCCATATAGCTTCAGGTCATCCATGTACATCAGATGTGAAATTTTGTGAGATTTCTTAGATGTTTGATAGCCGAGATTTGTTTTTTGTAAGATTGTTGACAGAGGGATCATGGCAATAATGAAAAGCAGAGGGGACAATGAATCTCCCTGGAAAATTCCTCTTCTGATGTTGACAAGTCCATAGCTTTCATTTCCAACAAACAGTTCAGTTTTCCAGTGCTCCATCATGTTTTCAATGAAGGTGCCAATGTTTTTACAAATCCCGATGGTGTCCAGGCACTTGATGATCCAGCTGTGTGGGAGTGAGTCAAAGGCCCTTTTGTCGTCAATCCACATCATGTGAAGATGATGATGATGATGATGATGATGATGATGATTATTATGATTATTATTATTATATTAGGCCTTGCTCCTGGGAAGGTTCCTCGACCACGGTTCCCTACCTACCTATCTACCTTGCCACATATTCTCCACATTATGTGTATGTCTATGTATATATAAGATATACACTCACACATAAAAACACATATATATTCTATTCACTTCTACCTTTTATTTTTCAGTGCTCTTCCACACAGCCATATAAACCAGAATATCAAAGCAGAATAACCCACAATATCTGTCTTGATCTGGGTTATCTGAGTCCACACTGCCATATAATCAATTTTAAAGCAGATAATGTAGATTATCTGCCTAGATATTCTGGGTTATATGGCTGTGTGGAAGGACCCTCAGGGCTCTTCCACACAGCCATATAACCCAGAATATCAAAGCAGAATAACCCACAATATCTGCTTTGAACTGGGTTATCTGAGTCCATACTGCCCTATATCCCAGTTCAATGTTTGGTGCTAAATTCACAAATATAGTAATTCCTACATAACATTACCATGTATTGAACTGGTTTTTCTGTTGATTTGTTGTAAAACATGATGTTTTGGTGCTTAATTTGTACAATCATAATGTAATTTGATGTTTAATAGGCTTTTCCTTAATCCCTTCTTATTATCCAACATTTTCGCTTATCCAACGCTTTTATTTTTCAGTGATTGGTTTGGGGGGGCACCAAAATTCTGTTCGCTTACACTTGAAAATTACCTAGGGCCGGCCCTGTCTACTCCCATTCCACCTTTCTCTTTTCTCTATGTTTCACTCCTCATCCTTGTCCAGTGAGTATCAGGCACATATGTTGTGCCAGATATCTCAACAGTGTGTGAAATTAGTTCATGGGCCATATGCAAATCCCAGAGATTTAGGTTAGTCACCTGGCCTTAAACCTTGGACCCAGCTTCTGACTTCATAGCCACTGGATGATGTTATTGAGTTAATATTCCTGGACTGTAATATTATGGACATCTACCAAGGAGGTCAAAAAGAGTTGGAAGTGACTCAATGAATAAACAACAACAACCAAGGAGCTAACTGAGTAGGGTTCACTTACAAGTAAACATGGACACATTAACTCTCTACTCAATGGTATATTAATCTCAGTGTTTTTATATCCAAATCAATACATAATCGTGAAGAGCTGTGATTTATTTGCCTATGAATTTAGGATAAAAGTTTTCTAAACTCAGCATAGTAGGAGGGATTGTTTGAGGATGGTTGCCTTCTTGTGCTTTAGTTTTTCTTTTTCTTTTTTAATGAAAAGCAGCATTGCTTTTTCAATAATTTCTTTGTTGTTTTAACTTGAAAGAATGCACAAGACAGATTAGGTCAATTTAAAAATGGGTCTTCTACAGAGAATTAAACAGTTCTCTTTCAGAGTTGAGTGCCAAAAGTAATTTTCTGGCTATTGATCTCTTTCAAATGGAATTTCTTTGAGATTATTGCCCTTCTCCATTCCTGCTTTATCACTTCTATACAATGACCCTCCCACACGGATTGATATCTCAGAGTTGTTCAATGGATAAAAAGGTAAGGGTTGAGCCTGGATGATTTGGTGTAAGTCCTAATTCAACCACTAACCTGTGCGAGATAAAATATTTTCCAACTTAAAAATGGATGAAAATTTATTGAAAAGTAGAAGGAAAACATTTTAAAGCTCTCTGTATATGCACATACATATATTTGTGTGATGTATATATTAATAATTCTGGAATACTATCCAAAGACTTTGTGACAATCATTATAATGGAATTCTTTTTTTAAAAAATTAAGAAATACTACACAAACCAATACTGAACAAGAACAAAACAAACAGCACTCTTCTGCTTCTTTACAACTGAAGAACATATCTCTAACACAGAACAATAGATCATCAATCATTGTAATCTGTTTCTTCCAAACCTGCTCAAAATATTTCCAACTGCAAAACTGTTAACATTTCACAGTCCTTCTCATACTCATATCATGTCTTTAAGTTTATTTATGAGACCAGATCCAATACCAAAGTTTTGAGCTATGGGACATATATTGTGTAAGCAGGGATGGGTAAAGAGTGAACCATGAGTTTCATGGGCCCTGCCACAGCACCATTTAACCTCCTGAACTTTGTCAAGTAATGGTAAAAAGAGATTAGCCCATTACCATCCAATTAGAACCAATGGGAGGAAAATATTAAAGAAAAAAACTTTTTTAAAGTGGAAGGGAGGAAACATTTTTTCATCCCCATACATGGCAGGTTATAGATAATGCAGTCCTCTGTCTTCAAATATATCTATGCTCAGTGGTAAGGATTGTTCTACCCATCACATATATCTTGAGGATATTTACAACCATGGTGCAATGTACAAAATATAAGCATAGCTTATTCAGCGCTTTAAAATAAACGATACGTAAACTGGCATTAAAATTAATGCATTCATTAATGTAATCTTGCTTTAAAAAATCTAAATTCTCTGAAATGTTTTAGCAGAAAAGCTAGCCTTTGCTTCATATGAAGTTTATAAAGACATTAACTCATTAGTTGTTAAAATTAATAAGTTAGTTTATTGATCACAGATCAATGTAATGGCAGCAATTAATCTGAAAGAACTTCAAAGACATAAAATGTAGAGAAACCCATTGTATATCCAACAACATTTTCTTCCAATAAGTTTTTATGGGACAATTACTGGGAGACATTGTCTATTTAGGGATATCAAGATTATTCACAAATTTCCCTGTGTTCAGAGAGAAAGCATGTAACTCCACCAAGAAAGGGGCAACAGATTTAAGATTTTTCACATTTCACACTTTTTTTAGAACAGAAAATTGAACAGGAATCCCTGTTTGAAGCAGAAAACTGCCACTGTGTGAAAAATAAGAAGAAAAATGCTTTTATAATTATTCACTCTTGTTTACAAAGAAACAAAAATGTTCACCCTTAACCCACCATTTCAGCACTGGAGTTAGTGCAAAGCAAATCATCATCACTAGGTGATTTCCAGAAATCTCCCTATGATAATTTCAGATGTTTGGTAGGTTCTCTGCTTGAAAGACTAGAGAGTTATGACCAGTCAGAGTAGCCACTGATTTGATGCTCCAGATGGACTGACTGAATAAAATACTGTATTTTCTGGCATATAAGACTATTTTTTAACCCAGGAAAATCTTTTCAAAAGTCAGGGGTCTTCTTATACACTGGGTTGTCCTGTTTTGTCTTTCAAGAACAGCCTTAAAACAATGTGGTAAGTAAATGAAAACTGCTTTACCTCAGCAAAACATAAAGAACAGCACACTCAGTGGTATAATGCAAAATAAAGCAAAGAAGTATTAGGGCAAACATAGTTCTTAACTCTCTGATCAATTCCCAAATCAAGTAGCAGTCTTACTTCAGACAAAAAAACAGCAATAAGTCCTTAGGAGCAGTTTCCCAGATGCAGACTTGAAGCAGGCACAAGGGGAGCGAAGGCTTAGGCTTTAGGGTCAGTTTGTTACCAGTAAAAGCTGACTGCACCTGCTTCTGCTTTATAGCCCCGAGTTCCCTCACAGCTGCTAGGGCAGTTCCCAATTACTCAGCTGCATTTCTGGCAGCTATTCTAGCTGAACGACATTCTCTACTCTGTTTGCTTTCACCTCTCCTGAAATATGGGTACTTGCAAAATCTCCCCCTCAGATTCAAACTCCCCCTCAGATTCATGAACACTTTCCTGCTCCCCTTCCTCTTATGAAGAAGAGGAATCTCTAACACCAGGCTCGGCTGTGGTGCAGCTCACTAGTAGCCAGCTGCAATAAATCACTACTGACCGAGAGGTCATGAGTTCGAAGCCCGGGTCGGGTTAAGCCCCCGACCATTAAATAGCCCAGCTTGCTGTTTACCTAAGCAGCCCGAAAGACAGTTGCATCTGTCAGCTAGTAAATTTAGGTACGCTTTATGCGGGAGGTCAATTTAACTAATTTACAACACCATAAAACTGCCAGCAGCACGCAGAAAGGAATGAGGAAGTACAGCACTCAGTGTCACTAGTGGACGGGGAAGCAACAGCTCCCCATGTGGCTGGAATCAAGCTGGCTTTGATTTAATGTGATTTCCATGTGCCCTGGTCATCAATAGCTTACTAGGTCTTGCAAATAGTTGCTGACATGATTAAGTCTATTCACCTGTAATATGGTATTGCTCTACTTTGACATGTGTAATCAACCTTTCCAGTGAGTCATACCATCTTATGATGTGTCCATAGTATGATAGTCTCAGTTTCAAAATGATGGATTTTAGTGAATCCATATTCAATTTGTTTTTGGATTAATTTATTGATCTTTGTGATAATAGCTGGTAACTGAGGAGCTCTCCTCCAGCACCCCATTTAAAATAAATTGACTTTCTTCCTGATAGCGGTCCTTTCCATCCAGCTTTCACAATTTTTATCTAAGCACTCGTCTAAACATGCATCTATGAACAAATGCCCATGATTCAATGTCTTATTTAAAGTACAAAGCTGTTCATTGTCATCTTCACATTTTCAGCAAGCTACAGCCTAAATGAGAAGGACACTGTAATGGCTTGCAAAGAGCATAGAACACTGTGAGAGAAAGCATTTTAAATGAGTTGGCATATTGTGTACCCTTGCCATAACAAGTGAATCCTGAAAGATGTCTATAGGAGATTAGAACACTTGCCCCTCCAGCAGATGTTGTCTATCTTGACAGGCAGCAGTTTGGCAGGGACTCAGAATTATTTCTTATTTTGTCTGAGTGGTTTCATTTTGCCCACATAAATACTGCCACTTGATTTATTTTATTAGCATGTAAGGTGAAGTTTTTCTTAAGGACATGGCGGTTGGCTGCCCATAGCTCCTTATTTTCTTCATTTTCTTGAGAGAAATAAAGATGGGATTTTTTTAACTCTGTGGTTGAGGAAAAGAAACAGTGAACAACAACAACAACAACAACAACAACAACAACAACTTTATTTTTATACCTTGCCACCATCTCCCCAAAAGGACTGAGGGTGGCTTACGTGCGGGACCAAGCCTAGAGCATACAACAAGATAACTGACTCAAATGCAGTGAAAAACATATAACATATAACATATAACAGACTAATTAAACAATTAAAAACAGTAGGGTATAAAAACACCATTAAAATGTATCAAAACCAAACCTCAACAACCAGTAAACAGGAATATGGTGGGGATAATCAGAATTAGAGAGGGCTGGGCATGGGCTTGTACAAAAAGCAAACTACAGGGCCGGTGCTGCTGAATACAATCCATCAGTCAATTAGGGCTGGGTGTTCATGAACAGTGGGAATAAAAATGATCTTTCTTAAAAAAAAATTATTCAATCAGGAAACCATGATGAGGGGAATGTTGGACCGGTGGTATTTTTTTGCAGTTCAGGACTTTCCTAGTGAAAAATTTGTATGTGGCTTTTGGAGGTGCGGGTTTTTGTATGGAAAATATTTTCCATGCAGAAAACAGTATTTTCTCTGCATAAAATAATATTTCTATATCAATATATTATTTTCTGCAAAAATGTCATGTTGAATTCCTTTCCTTTCATTTTGGCAGAGTAAGTTACAAACTGCAAACAGCCTTCAAAACCTGCAGTTTTCAAAGACATTCTCACAGCTGGAAGAAAATTGCTAAAATTACAAATTGCTTCCTTCTAGAATGAAATTAGTGAAGAATTACATCCATAGTGAACAGCCTGGATGGAAATGAGATGGACTTCCAGGTAAGAATTTTCCCTTGAAGATGAGACACAGCAGGGGGAAGGAAAAGGGAGTCACAGCAGGGGCTTTGCAATTTAGTGCTTTCCATTGCCTGGAATCATATAGCCATTCATTTCAATGATGAACCAGAGGATATTCCACACTTTCTATGCATGAACCATAATTGGCTATTTATAAGCCTTGTATTTCACTGTAAAGTACCCCCAACACAGCTGTAATAATCCAAGATCATGCCCTAATCTAAAGCCTTTTTCCCTCGTGGAGCTGGCAACTTTAGATTTCTTAGATGATGTAAATAAACCCAGTCATTTAGGCTGGAGACTGCAAGAAACAAATAATATAGCTTCTAGCCAGCCTTCTCCCTATCAGTTCCCTGCTCACTATTGATGACAAGGTCCTCATGGGATAAAGGACCTGTAGTGATGTTTATCTCTTCTGTTTATTAAAAATAATCAGTCTTTTGTCTCTTCCATTAATGAATGACTGGCATTATTAAAACTGGAGCTTTTCAAGGAATACCCTCCCTTCTTCCAGTGTGAAGGGATAAGCAAAGAGATTAATCTCTCTGACACAAGGACTTGTAATGAAAAATAAAATAATATAAGGGGAGAGAGTATTTACAAATGAGCACAAAACCAAAATTGTACAATTTACGGCTGTTGGGCAACTATACTGTTGTTTAAGATGCTTTGCAATGGCACACACACATTCTTCTATGTTATATCTCATTTTTTCATTGTTGTTGTTGTTGTTGTTGTTATGTCTTCAGATTATTTCCAATTTATGATGACCCTAAGGCAAACCTATCACAGGATTTCCTGGGGCTGAGACTTTGTGACTTGCTCAAGGTCACTCAGTGGGTTTCCATGATCAAATGGGAAATCATCAAGCCATGGTCTCCAGAATCATAGTCCAATGCTCAAACCACTACACCACTCTGATTTTGAGTTTCATATGTTACCCCACATATTGTGTGACACCACTGACAACAAGGTGTAACTGCTTGCCCCAACAGTAATTCTTACAATATGATTCCAGTGGCTCTCATAAAGATCATTTCTGTATGAATGCATTGAATTGAATTCCTATGTTGCTTTTCTCATTTAGATGCCAAGAGCCACTGCCTTATCCTTCCTGTATCCCATGGCATCCCCTTGGGGAAAAGGCAGCATTGTCAGGTGCTTCTAGGGGTCTAGTACATTGTTTTTTCTTAGTGGAGTTTAGGATTACAAGCCTATTTTGGGACTTTGCAGTCACAGTCCTAAACGGGAAATGGTCTTTAGGACTCAGACTTCAGGATTCACTTTGTCTGCGTTCACTTCCATCTTCTCCTTTTCTCCTATCTAAATTTTTGGACCTTAGGGAGGAAGGAGACTGTGCCAAACACAATGGAGGCAGGAACTTTGCAGGCACTTTGAACTCTTTGAACAAGGGCTTGATTGTCCTCAAGAGCAGATGTTAGATGTTAGGTACAGCAGCTGTGAAGCCTTCAATCCTTTCTAAAATATATCTAACAAGGAACATAGGCAGACAGCCATAGATGCCAATATGTACATTCCAGGTTGAGTCAAATGATCACCCAGAAGATGCAGCTCAAAGTTTTCCTGGAATAAAGGTTGGTCAATTTAGATTTCTCTCTCCAGAGCCATCCAGAAGCATTCTCTCCTGAAGTTTTGTTTGTATTTGCTTGACTAGCAACAAAGCAGGACAGGTTAAAAATGATAGTAAATTCCAAGTTTGAGTGACCAACCTCATGATTTCTTACTTCCTCTTGAAGTTACTTTGGTGCAATATCTTAGAACTGTGACAATTTAAGTCAATTCCATATTTATTTTTATTTTAAAGCAATTGCTTCTGATCTTCTATGTGCTATGGTTCTTCAATAAATAAACAGAACAGAACATTATAATTAAATTGCTTATTTTATTTAGCCTGGAACTTTGTCTTACAATGGATGTGCTGGATACACTTGGTAAAAAAAAAGTAATAGGAAATTAGGGACTTTAAAGGAAGCTGTGAAGTGATATATATCTTTCTCATAAATGAATCATGTCTCCTGTCAACCAATGGTGATCCCATGAATTTGCATAGGTTTTTCTTAGACAAGGAATACTCAGAGATGGCTTTGCCAGTTCCTACCCCTGAGATACAACCTACTCATTCTCCCTCTCCTTGCTAGTTATCAATCAGTCCAGTTACCATAATCTTGGTTTTCTTGATGTTTAACTGTAACCCAGCTTTTGCACTTTCTTCTTTCACCTTGGTGATAAGGCTCCTCAGCTCCTCCTCACTTTCAGCCATCAGAGTGGTATCATCTGCATACCTAAGGTTGTTAATGTTTCTTCTAGCAATTTTAACTCCGGCCTTGGATTCGTCAAGCCCCGCACATCGCATGATGTATTCTGCATACAAGTTGAATATGTAGGGTGAAAGTATACAGCCCTGCCATACTCTTTTCCTAATCTTGGACCAGTCTGTTGTTCCATGGTCTGTTCTTAATGTGGCTACTTTGTCTTTTTACAGGTTTCTCAGGGGACAAACAAGGTGACTTGGTATCCCCATACCACCAAGAACTTGCCACAGTTTATTATGATCCACACAGTCGAAGGCTTTAGCAGAAATAGATGTTTCTTTGCAACTTCCTAGCTTCCTCCATTATCCAGCGGATACTGACAATAAAGCAGAAATAGATGTTTCTTTGCAACTTCCTAGCTTCCTCCATTATCCAGCGGATACTGACAATTTGATCTCTCATTCCTCAGCCTTTTCTAAACCGAGCTTGTACATCTGGCAACTCTCACTCCATGTATTGCTGGCATCTGCCTTGCAGGATCTTGAGCATTACCTTACTGGCATGTGAAATAAGTGCCACTGTATGAAAGTTTGAGCATTCGTTAGTGTTTCCCTTTTTTGGTATGGGGATATAAATTGATTTTTTCCAATCTGATGGCCATTCTTGTGTTTTCCATATTTGCTGACATATGGGCAAAAAGTGATGCATCACCTTGATGGCATCATCTTTCAAGATTTTGAACAACTCAGCTGGAATCCCGTCATCTCCTGCTGCCTTGTTATTAGCAAAAGCTTCTTAAGGTCCATTCAACCTCACTCCTTAGGATGTCTGGTTCTAATTCACTCACCACACCACCAAAGTTATCCTCTATAATATTATCTTTCCTATACAGATCTTCCGTATATTCTCACTACCTTTTCTTGATCTCTTATGTATAAACCCCTTTTTGTATCTGTCTCTATACATAGCATTGCTACAAAATGATTTAAAATTAGAATTAACAGTGGTTTGTTGTAATTTCATGTAGTGTAGAGACATATTGGTATATCTGGAACTTGTGGGGGAGGGGGTGCTTTTTCTCAAATGAAAACTGTACTAGATATAATCCTGCCTGGAATCTGATGCTATTTCCTTGGAAATAATTGTACTATTATTAATAATACAATCTGGTAATCTATTATCTGCTGGGTTTAGACAAACTCACTATTGATACAAGGCAAGGCTCTCAGCTCATAATGCTTAGAACCATAGTCCCATATAATAATAGGAAACCAATATATTTTCAAAACTGGTACTGCTTTAGTACAAATTTCAATTATTTTTATAGTTAGAGTAGCAAAGAAAACCTTTAAGGGTCCTGGAAGCAAATTTTGAAGCAGGTAGGGTGTGTTGAGAAATCCTATTTGATAGAGATTGGAATAACAGCAAACAACGCCCTATGGAGATACAGGCATTAAGATGCAAATGATCTCTATTCTGACCAAGACATTTGCTAAAGGGAAGTTGACATCTCTGCAGATTTCAAAGGAGCTTTTTGTAAAAAGAGATGTTAGGGTAAAAAGAGGAAAGAGAAAGAGAGGGAAAAGAGTGAGAATGGGGAAAACAATCTGTTTACACACACACAAAAGAGTCAATATAACATAAAAGCGGAAGACCCAATTATTATGTCATGAATGAAATGGAAGGAATGATGCTGGATTTTGGACAAATTCTCATTGTCATGCAAAAGAAAAGTCTTCAGGGCTAGAATGTTAATACATAAGGTTTACATTTATGCTCCAAAGATTTACATTAGTGCTACAGTAAAAGAGAAAATGCGAGGGTATGGATCCTATTGACATTTTGCTAGGCAGCCTCATAAAGGGGATGTGAATAACAACTGCTGAGTAACAATTGCAGTGTTTTAATTGACCCAGCAATATCACTGCTCTTTCTTTAATTTAACTGTACTGCTTCTATAGTCTACAATCATTCTCTGCTTAGATTCTAGGTTTGAAAAGAAAGGTTGCAACCACATACGATAAGCATGTTGGGTAAGATTTTGTGTTTTTTGATACTTGGATACTTTTGATATTTTACTACAAACACAATTTTCATGAAGACGGCTTATCATGCAGACTGACAAAAAAAAAACACCTTGATTCGACTTGGGCCCCTTTTACACTGCCATATAATCCAGGTTATCAAAGCAGATAATCCAGATTATTGTCTTTGAACTGGATTATATGAGTCTACATTGCCATATAGTCCAATTCAAAGCGGATAACCTGGATTTTATATAGCAGTACAGAAGAGGCCCACGATTTCATTAAATTGATCTAGGCATTCAGGGAGGATTGTTCCAGGAAATACCCCTCCTTGCATTCTGCTGGGAGATTCAAAAAGTATGGCAGTGACTCTCTGAGCATGCTGATTTGATCTACCCCATTTGCTATTTATTAATTAGGTCCCAGTGTCTCTGATTAAAAATAGTTCAGTAAATTTATAGAAAAGGTACTTTATAAACCAGGATCACTGGATTAATATTATCGTTATATGAATCAGCTCAGAATTGTTGACTGAGGCCCCTTTCTACACTGCTATATAAAATCCAGATCATCTGCTTCGAACTGGATTATATGGCAGTGTAGACTCAGATAATCTAGTTCAAAGCAGATAATGTGGATTATCCAGAGAAGGTCTGGATAAATACAAACATACAAGTAACTAGACTGTGTTTCTATTTGTTTCCTAGAAAGCAAATGTGTTACCTAAGTAGAAATGGGTGTCACATTATATGACTGACCTTTCATCAGGGATTATTCTTTCTCAGTTTGGTTTGAGAACTTTAAGAACTTTTTGAGTCATGAGACACTTTGGAAAGTTCACCTCAGTCCCTTTCTACACTGCCATATAGTTTTCAAAGCAGATAATCCTCATTGCATGCTTTGAATTGTATTAAATGAGTCCACATTGCCATATAATCCAGTTCAAAGCAGATAATCTGGATTTTATATGGCAGTTTGCTTTCAAGAATTGTGTTTGTAATATAAAGACAGAATGCAGGTTAAGGGAACAATAATTTTTTTAAAAAAACAACAAACCAATGCTTATCTAGGACAAGCAGGATATCTGCACTCGGCATTGGCATTTGATGCTAAAAATCAATTTTGGGAAATCTGATTGTAGAAACAATTCTGGAAAGAACAAAATAATGAAACAGAAGCCTGTTCACTTTCTGAACTTATTTTTGAAAGCTCGAGTATCATATTGATGATTTCCAGAGGTTAAAAACATGGCTGGCCCTACTATTTGACAGAGGTAGATCACTGCGGTAATAGGTATTGGAGAGCTGAACAGCATAGAGAAAGGATCAAAGTCACAGTTGAGTATGTTATCTGCACTTTACTCCCAAAAGAGCTTGATCCAGTCACTTCTGTTGAAGTAGGATGTGGAGAACTTTTGTCCACATAATGGCACTGTCATGTTCTATGCAATATGCATGGAAGACTCAATCAGACTTGACAATGGAAAATCAGGCCTAAACAGATCAAGACATGAGTAAGCTTACATTGAAGAATTTTGTGTGGGAGCATGCATTTCCTACAATGTTAGTGGTATCAGATGAGGTTGCAGAAGCAGTAAGTCCAGGCTTTCTATAATAACCAATACAATTTTGTTAAGTGATGCTCTCAAAAGAAAAGCTAATAGACCAGAATCTGGATGTTTCCTATTGCAAATGGAGCGTCCTTTCACACAGCCATATAACACAGCACTCCCCGTGAACAGAATTGAGCATAACCTCCAGGACGCTAAAGTTGGAAAAATGCCAACATAATACCTCTATCTTTTGTCTGTCTTGTATGTCTCATCGGCATTGAATGTTTGCCGTGTATATATTCTGTGATCTGCCCTGTGTCCCTTTTGGGGTGAGAAGAGTGGAATATCAATACTGTAAAGAAATAAAATAAATATGTTGTACTAGCATGGTCAGTGTTGCCCAGTCCAGGCACCCAAAGTTGATAAGTGATGTTAGCACATAATCAAAAGTTTATTACTCTCCCCCCAATAACACAAAGCTCTCCCTGATAGCCAAAACCAATATTTTAAAATGGAATTCTCAATATATATTACGAGAATAATACCAGGTTTCTGAATAATCAATTGGATAGGAAATGTTATATACCTCTGTTTTTAGCTTGAGCAAAGTTGAAGTGTGCCTGTTCTCATTTCTGCAGGAACTATCAGCAGCACTCTTATGAAAAAGAGCATTCATTTTTTTCTGAAGGTGGATTTCTAGCTTATGTAGCAATGCATAAACAGTACAGTGGAGTCACTCATTCAGTTCCGAGTTATCTTGTTTAAGAGGCTATAGAGAAGTTGGAGTGAGTTCAAATAAAGCCAGCAAGGATATTAGGAGGTTTGGAGAACAAAACATATGAGGAAAGGCAGAGATAGTTGGGCACATTTGGGCTGGTGAAGACTGAAGGGGGACATGACTGCACTCATTAAATATCTCAAGGGTTATCATGGAGAGGAGGGGACAGATTTGTTCTATGCCACTCCAGAGTAGGATCAGGTGTCATGGAGGGTAGATTTCAATTGAACATTTGAAGGAACTTCTTGTCAGTAAGAATGGTTCCACAGTGGAACCAGTTACACGAAAAGGTGGAGAGGTCTCTCTCTCATCAAAAGGAGGTTGGACAGCGTACTTACTGGACATACTGTAATTGGAGGTCCTTCATTGAGCAGGGGATTGGACTCGATGGCTTATAGGAACCCAACTCTTTGATTCTATAATACTATTATCTGTTGATTTCTTCTTTGTAATTAACCTACTTTCCTTTCTCCCTTCATTCTTTTTCTATCCAGTATATTTTTGTGGTCATTTTTTCATGAAAAAAAAAACTTCAATGTGAAAAAAAAACTCCACTCCACATTGTGGTTCCTTAAAATCAATTTTCCACTGCACCAGTTAGAAGTACTGGTATAACTCAGGTGACACGTGTCTCCTTTCTTCTTCTTCAAGCAAAGATGTTGAAAACGAACCATATTGCTGCTATTTTAATAGGCAATCCACTTTTTCTTCCCCTTCTCTTCTTTGCAGTCTGCCCATGCAGACAGCAAAGCTTTGATGAAACTTTAAAAGAAAGTGTTCTCTTATTCCAAGCAGCATGGTACATGTCTCTGCCACATGTTACAGCATGGAGAAAACTATAAGTTTTTGGAAGTGACCCCTTGTAAAGGGAAAAGAATGCACAGCATGAATTCTAGATGTGGTGTGGTGAGCTGCCCATAATGGTGTATTTCTCTAAAATATCTGAAATTCTGAGTTTGGGGAAACTGCTTCTACCCCAAGTGGAGTTCATTTTAGATGTAGCATTTTAGCCTCTATCATGGAATTAGTGCTGTGAAAATGTCAGGCAGTTTTTTTGCTTTATCACATTATTACTTTGGATTTCATTGTTGGACAATCACAGGGTAGGGGATATTCAACAGCATCGAGTATAGATGCCAAGAGCAAAGTTGATTTGCTTGGAGCTTTGCCAAATGAATATAAATAGCACATCTGGAGCTTAAACCACTAATTCAGGTGTTAGTTGGTTGATTTAAAGTGACAAGAGCCTTCCACTTTCCAACTTTTCTTCATATCATGCTTAGCTGATTTCCATTAGGTCTGTGCTAATTTGTTTCAAAAGGTAGTGTCATTCCTTAAGGTGATTTAGACCAAAATCAATATTGCTACTTATCCATATACTGTATTGTGCTTTGTACATTGGATTTTAACCCTTTGAACCAACGTTGAGCAGTAATCTGATGACCAGAATTAGCTTGTGATTTTGAGGAATAGAGAAAATCAGTATTATCTGCTAATTCCATCATATCACATTGTGATTAATGGTACAAGAGCAGGTTCTTTGCGAGGCAAAAGGGAGGTGTTGTTGTAATAGTGTGTACATGGAGAGGTGGGTAGGAATATCTTTCATATAGTTTCTTATTGAATCAGATCAAGATCTCATCATGTAGTCTCCCATGTTGTTTGCCAACCAGATATCTCCAAGGAGCCACAATTTACTGAGTACATTCAGTTTACTTCTGTTTTGAGAGGATTAGCCTGAAACATCATCTGGATGTCTCAGGTCAATCTACTGCATTTTAGGCCTGTGTAGAAGGTACCTAAGTGATGTACCCCTGAGAACATCTGGAGATCAGTACACAATCATCATTGAAGTAATTTAGCAAACTAAAACAAACTGATAAGTAATATCCTATTTAAAAAATGCATTCCTTTTAGAGGAAAGCCCTGAGAAAAGTTTTCGTCATCATTTCAAATGTTTCAATACTTACAACCTCCAGGGTTCTAAGGATACTTTTCATCCAGGCTCTGCCTAAATGATCAGAAGCCTCTTTAGATTCAAAAGGAATTATGGTAGCCAAGGAAATGGCTGTGTAGAGAAAAGGTATTGCAGATAATATCAATGTAAAAAATTATTGACCTTGACCTTGGCACTGATGAGAGGCAAAAAGGAAATGTCTAAACAAGAGACCTTGGATTTTAATAAGTGAAGAAATTGTACATAAAGGGTCTAGATATTTTTAAAAGAAGCTACTAGCAAAAGGATGTCAGACCTCATGAGGTGTGGAAAAAGGAGTATTTGTGATATATACAAAATAAAAAATAGCATAGCTTTAGCTAGCTATTCTTCAAAGTAGCTAAACCTATTGACTGCCCTCCATGGATGGAAATAAATGATTCAAACAATTACAGTAAGGGTGGGAAATATATAATTTTGGAAGCATGGGGTCCAAGGACTCCTCAAGGGTTGAACCCCAATGTGTGTGTGTGTGTGTATGCCTTTTTGCCTGTCATCAGTTGAGTCCCTTTGGGAGAAGGAGCGGGATATAAATTAAGCTTGATTCATTCATTCATTCATGCATGCAGCATACACAAATAGCAGGTTTTCACAAAATCCAAGAATCTTGGGTGCTCCTTGCATGGAAAATATGCCTTATGACGTAAAACTCCTAAAGTCAGATTGAGAGAGACATGTCTGCTCTCTGCCAATCACTGTCTCCGTGTATGGTGGCTTTCATTTTGTTTTTCCCATAATGCTGTAAAATGACAAGATGCCCAAGCTGGTGTAGGAGAAAAAGAAAATGGCAAGGAGGTTTGTTGGTGTTCACTCTAGTGCCACCATTATGTAGAACAGTTCAAAATTACCAAGAACAACAAGAGAACAAAGTAAACAAAGAAAAGAATCTTAAGTTAAAAATAAACACTCAAATGTATTGCCCTCAGATCAGGTATGAAGAGAATCAGATTTTGAGAAATGAAATAGCAGAGACTTTTCATTAAAAAAAAGTACATCCTTATACATCCTTACTTCCCACATAAGTAGTCTCCATCTACTGTTATTCTGTTCATCTGAATAGTAAACATATACAAGAACCTCATTTCATAATATCCTGTATGCTATAGGTCGACCTAATCTTTAGATATTACCCTGATGATGTGAGTAGAAACATACATAAATACGTTAATGCACAACTGGTTCATAATAAACAAAAGGGCTTGAGCTAGACAATTTTGAAAAGTCATTTATCTTTTTAGACTATAGTTTCTTTTTTAAAACAAACAAACAAACAACAAACAAACAAACAAGGATTACCAAAAGCTTTAATTAGAGTTTGGAGAGTTCTGGGGGAAAAAATCAGGTAGAAAAAATAGTTTAAAAAAGACACTGTTTGAATATTGACAGATCTTGGCATCTGGCTACCTAGAGAGTTTGACTATCTGCTTTCGCTGCTGCCCGCTATCACAGGTCTCATGAATTCCATGTGTCAAATAACACTCAAAGTGAGAAGAGGAAAGCACAAAGATTTTATGGCCTAATTTTCAAAATCCTTGAGGCTTTTGAAGAATGGATAGGGTCAGACTTTATAAGATTATCCTTCATATAGGGAAGCTCACCTGGATCTTAGTATTTATGTTTCATTTCCTGGTAGAAAACCCATATACTATACTACTCGAAGGTATCTTTTATTCACATTCTTTTAAGGAGAAAATGAAAACATACTGTCATAATTTTATTAGTTACAAAACCTCTGATAAATAGTTTGGATGGGGTAACTCTTCTCTCTTTGACTCTGATTTGACTCAGTGTCGATAAGGTTTCATAGTGCATTCCACAAACCCATGTTGGTTGGTTGGTTGGTTTATTGTTGAGAGATCCTCTGGAGCCCATTGGCCTCTTTGGAGTACTCCAGTACAGATTAGCTGAGGAACCTGGAATAGGTCATCTTGGATGAAGAAGGGTGAGTGTCAGAGGGATGATTCCTAGTAGGAACTATAGAAACTGGTAGTTCTTTTGTGATAAAGAAAGCACCAGCAGATTTGAAGCAAACTAACTGCACCCTATCATATGTGGGCAGCTCAAAAACAAGAAACAGAAAAATCAGAGATATTGCTCTACACCTTAACTAAGCTATGCTGATTTAATTAGATCATCTGGTTTAATTTACAGCTGGCAATATAATTGTTCAGTCAAGGCCATTCTGGTGCTGTGGATCCAACAGTTCTTGGTGATCTTGTGTAATATCCTCAGCTTTGTGTATCTCTGACCTTTGTCTTAGGGCCCTTCCACAAAGCCATATAACCCAGAATATCAAGGCAGATAATCCACAATATCTGCTTTGAACTTGAATATATGAGACCACATTGCCATATAATCCAGTTCAATGTGGATTTTATACAGCTGTATGGAAGGGCCCTTAGACTAATCTTTCTGGCAACTTCCTTCTCAGTTTCCAATACTACTCAGGACTGTTTATTCCATTTAACTTTGGATTATGTTTGCTTCTACTACCACTAAAATTACAATGCAACTGGCCTGGCTTTACCTTCAGACAGCCTCTGCTGGCTACAGTTGTACACACTGGGGAGCTTGCCAGCTTTAAAACAAGACAGATGTTTGTCCTTCCAGAAAAACATTGGAAAATAAAAGAGGGTTTTAGATCAGTGGCTCAAGAATGACAGCAATATTTGCATGACATGGTTGATAGTAGAGTGGCTGTGATATGTTGAAGCAATCCTGATTGAGGCAACGACAGCTCTACTGAAATCTGAATCCCCTGAGCATCTTCAGTGTCATCACAAATATTCAAGCAGAATGAAAATGAGCATAAACCAGCATGAAACTACTGTTCATTCCAGTCCTAAAATTTATTTTGTATTTCCTCTTCTCTCCCCATTCAGAAAGAAGAGAAAAGTGCATGTGTTGTTGTTGCTGCTGTTGTTCTGTATCATCTAGTCAACTTTGATTTATAATAATGCTATGAACGAGATACCTCAAAAAGCACTAGCCATAAACTGTCTTACTCAAGTCTTGCAAACCTAGGACTGCAACTCTCTTGACTGAATCAGTCATGCAGTCTTTCTCCTTTTTATTTGTTGCTGAGTAAAGACAAGGAGCTAAATAAGCACCAGATCCTGTCTGAGTTTGGAAGCTGAGTAGGATCAGACCAGTTAGTACTTGGATGGCTGACTGCCAAGGAATACCAGGTGCTATATTTCAGAGGAATGAATTGGCAAATGTACCTATAAATATTCATTGCCTAAGAAACCCCCATTAAAGGTTCACCATAAGGTACAGACAACATGAAGGCACACATAAACACACAGAAGGACAGAGGGAGAAGGGAATACACCTTGAGGCACAGTTGGCAAAAATTAGAATCATAGAATCATAGAGTTGGAAGAGATCACATGGGCCATCCAGTCCAACCCCCTGCCATGCAGGAAAAGCACAAAGTACCCCTGACAGATGGCTATCCAGCCTCTGTTTAAAAGCCTCCAAAGAATAAGCTTCCAACACACATTGAAAAAGTGAATTCCACTGTTGAACAGCTCATACAGCCAGGAAGAGTTCTGATAGCTAGATCAACTGTTGCAATTTAAGACCTATCTCTTCTGGCAGGCCTACCTAGACAGTTTTAATGACGAAGTTTAAACTTACATCTTATGTTTAATCATTGCTTTGTATATTTTAATATGTATTTTGTGGAAATATGTTTTAATATGTGTATTTTAAAGAATGTTTTTAAATGTGTGTTTTAGCTATGTTGTAACCTGCCTCGAGCCATGAGGAGAAAAGGGAAAGAAATACAAGTTTTTGTTGTTGTTGTTGTTGTTGTTGTCGTTGTCGTTGTTGTCGTTGTTGTCGTTGTTGTCGTTGTTGTCGTTGTTGTATGTTCAAGTGGAATCTCCTTTCCTGTAATTTTAACCCACTGTTCTGAGTTCTAATTTCCAGGGCAGGGGAAAACAAGCCTGCTTGCTCTTCCTTATGACATCTTATCAAATATTTAAACATAGCTATCAGGTCTCCTCTCAACCTTTTCTTCTGCACTTCCTCGATCTAGACACTACACTCATTTGATGCAGCCTCCTAAGGATATTGTCACCCTTCCTCACACAACTTAGTTTAAAGTCCACCTGATTAGGTTTGTGAGTCTCTCAGCTAAAACATTCCTTCCAATTTCTGTGAGGTGCAGTTAATCTTGTGCCAGAAGCCCATGACTGCACATTCGTGCAGTCATGCCAGACACATGACCTAGGAGGTGTCTATGGACAATGTAGGCTTTTCAGCTTAGAAATGGAGGTGAGGACCACCACACAGAGCCAGAGGTGAGCACCACTTCTCAGAGCCAGAAGTGGAAATCTTTACCTTTATCTGTGCTTGTTGTTTCTAGGCATTGAATGCTTGCCTTGTGTCTGTGTTTGCTGGAATTTGCCTTGAGTACCCTTGGGGAGATAGGGTGGAATACAAATAAAGATGATGATGATGATGATGATGATGATGATGATGATGATTATTATTATTATTGACCATAACAGAAGCTCTGGCTTGAGAGTTTAGTGGTTCAGGTGCTCATGCAGAGTACTGTCCTACATAGACAAAATACTCATTAAAATAATGCTACTTGGTTAGGTAATGTGATCTATAATAATGGTTTAAATGAGGAGAAAGGCATTTTCAATTTATTGCTTTCCTTACTGCTTCTGGTTTGATGTGTTGTCCTGATTTTGTTTGTGCTTTTGTTGTACATCACTTTGAATGGTATTCATTACAGAGTGAATAATAAATCTTTGTAAATACATAAATCCATTCAATGATTCTTGTGTATGCCGTTCTCCCACCTGTTCACTGAATGTACATGAACAGAATCTTGTTTTACATTTCAAGACTGAAAACTAATTCTCAGGAAGATGACACCTCATTCATAATATAGCTGAGCTTTATCAGCTGGAGAAAAAAAATTCACATCCTGAGCATGGCTGTTCTGAACTTCAGTGACATCTCTATAGAAAATGTAGGCTCCTTGTTTCTCTCTTTTGATATTCCAGTGCCCTATGTACACTGACCATTTAATGTAGGTTGGAGGGTGCTTCCAAGTGTGGCAGCTATACATCACAGTCCACAAAATAGAGCTCGCAATGTGCATCAGCACAGTGTAGTATATAACACAAACCATAGGGAAATTGGCTCCACAACACGCAAATCAAAGTGTTCCATTGATGCACATTCTAGAGGCAAAAGTTGAAAAAAACACATTAGCTGTGGCTTTCAAGCTGTGGATCCTGAGGATCCTGGAACTGGTTTGAAGCCAGCCTCTGTGGTGTATGTAATAGCCACCGAGGTCTTGAATTGGTTCCAAGATATAATCATCCATGCATCATAACTGCTTTCTTTAATGCCTGTTTGAAATTAACCTAAGTTGCCACTGTAGATGGGTCTCAGGTTGGACTACCATAATCCATATGGCTACCTTTGAAAATGGATTGCAAATGTCAGCCAATTCCAAATCATAGTGAGGAAGTGAGAGGGTTAATTAGTCTTTTCCTTTCCCTCAGATACATATTTCTAGAAAGGTTTCCATTCTTCTAAGAATGCATCCAGTGATTTATCCTTCAACAGTGTTGTTAACCTGTATATTTTTATTAACTTCCACATCTTCACTATCCAATCTTCTATAGTTGGTAGATTATGTGTTATGTTGAGGGAAGTAAAGGTTCTCTGCTTACTTTCAAGAGTAGGTTGAAATAACAACCTTGTAATATACTTCATCTCATTGAGACTATGCTATTAGTTTACTTCCTGTAAAATGAACACAACTGTAAAAGGCTTAGGCAGTGTGGGACAGGATCAGTAGAATCAGTCATAGATGTACTGTAAGGAAAAAACTCAAGTTTAGCTCTCTGTTGACGGTTCAATGTGTGTTTTCATGTGTGGAAAGTCTGAACTTGGAATTGCATCAGGACATATGCTCATCAGATTCTCTCTGTCTCTCCTAAGTACCTCCCCTACCGGTACTAATATTTTTTTCCAGCCCTAGGGAACAAAAAACTTATTGGGTTTCTTACTATTTCTCTATGGGGCTTACATCTGAGTAGTACATTAGGCCATGCTGCCTGACAGCATGTACCCAAAAAACCCAAGTGTTCAACTGCAATTGGTTGTGTGGGTGGCATGTTCCATAAGAATGAGTTGCTAAACCCTCTCACTGCCAGACACCAGGAGGGCTCTATTAGTACCTCAGCACAGATGTCTCCAACTAGAGCATGAGAAAAACATTATCTGACAGTGGGATTGAGGACAATTCCATTCTTCCTGCCCTAATATCATTAGGACAGGATGAATGTTCGGTCCTTACATGCAATATTCACAAACCCAGGGTCAACACTACCATTAAGCTGAAGTAGACAGCTGTAGATGCCGGTGAGTGAGGCTGCAGATGCTGGTGAGTGAGAACCTTTAGTAAAATGTCAAAGAGCAGAATTAGGTTGGGTATGTAGGTGTCCCTATAATTTTCAAATGGATGTCCTACCCACAAATGTGCTGTCTTATTGCCAGGGTTTAGATAATATTCATTTGCAAATTCAGTCAACTTCCATGCATGAAACAGTTGGGTGGGGATATCTTTTATTTTAGGCAGCAAAATAGTTGGGACCATACTTATTTAAAGAAAGCAGCAGCCATTCTGAATGAAATCTTCAAAGTAGTTTTTATCAAAAAGATGTTTTTAATCAAAGGGAAAGCCCTCTATTCAGATTAAATAAAGTTTCCATATTTATTTAGAGGACAGTGCAGAAAATCTCCATTGTCCTCATCCTCACATAAAAGGGTTTGCACCAGTGACACCACAAAGTAAGTTATCTTAGGTTTTGGTCCTGAAATCCCACAAGATGGAAATTTACTAAACTGCAATCCTACTGAGGTACTATTCTGAAACAGAAAGGTAATGTATTTGTTTCCCTTATATAAATGCAAATAAGCAATGGATTATACTGTGATTCTCTGGGGGAAGGTTTATGAAGTCATTGTATATCTCCAATGGTGTAGTCACTAGGATGCTCAAATGAAGATCCAAAGTATTAATTGTTCCATCAGAATTACTGTTTCCAATCACTGAACTAAAATAAGCCCCAGGAGTCACCTGCCTTCTACAAAATTATTGAATGCACAAGGTGCCTGTTTCTCAATATGTTCACTGGTAACAGATCAACTGACCAACGTAAGAAATATAAGTATCGATTTTAGTTTTGAAGATACAAAGAAGTTTTGATGGAGATGAGAATGGAGCAGATTTTTGATATTCAGGATGCAATCCACATCCAGCTAAAGTCTCGCCCCTGTCTCTCATTGATTTTGAAGGTATTGAATGCCCTCTAAATTGAACTAGGGCACCTTTTGCCTAGCAAATGTCAAACAATGTTAGGTAGCAAAGAAAGATTACTACACTTCTCTTTTATTTGCAGAGCTTACCTCTCAGACATAAACACACTTATTTGGAAAGTGAGGCCCATTGATTTCTTTGGAATTTATGCTCAAGAACGTTTGTTTAAGATTGCAGCCTAAGACAGTTTAAATAACCCTGCTTAAAAACTCAGAAGTTCATGCTGGTAACTGAAGATCCACTTCTTGGGATTTTTTTTTTTTTTTGGTTCACGGAGACTCCTAGTGAACTGGAGGCTCAGATTCCTGCATGCCTTAGGGGCAATCAGTATTACCTTGCATTGTTTCACTATGGTCTAACTTTCTGGAAAGTACCCTATGCTTATAAACAGATAACCAATTCTGTTGCTCACTCAATGATCAAGATGTCACAATGACAAAATAGCAAGCAAAGAGAACTCATTAATAAAAACACAAATAGCTGTCATTAGGTGGTTGTTTCTCAAGTCCTGTTGTTGCAAAACAGAAAGAATGGAATTATATCCACCTAAGGAATGACGGCAATCTTTCTGTGTAGTGAAGGGATTCAAACCTTTGCAAATGTCATTTCCATAGGCAAGGACAAATAATTTTACCATTTTCTTCTTACTTGTGAAAGTTGTTAAAGATTGTGTAAGCTCCATGCATAGTATTGTGAAGTGCAAAATAAAAAACATCATAAATTTTTGATGCAGAAAGAGTCCTGAATTGTGAGGATCGTCATTCATTTGTATTCTCCTTTTCAAGGTTTCTCAACATTCAAGAAATCTGTTCTTTTGAATATTTTTGAATATTCTTTCCATCCCCAAAATAGTGGTGTTGGCCCAATAACTATCTCTGATTCATATGGTGACATTATACATTCCATCATGTCATCTCTCACAGGCAGAGCTGGCCCTAGGTATTTTTCAAGTGTAGGCAAACAGAATTTTGGCGCCCCCCCAAAAAAAACCAATCACTGAAAAATAAAAGCATTGGATAAGCGAAAATGTTGGATAATAAAGAGGGATTAAGGAAAAGCCTATTAAACATCAAATTACATTAAGATTTTACAAATTAAGCACCAAAACATCATGTTTTACAACAAATCAACAGAAAAAGCAGTCTCGAGTGCACCCCCATATGTTTTGCGCCCGAAGCGACCGCTTAATTCACCTCATTGTTGGACCAGCTCTGCTCACAGGAAAGGATCATCCATATAGCTAAAACAATATGGATCTCATGCAACATTTTTAAAAGGATATTAGGAGATAATCAGGGATGCAATGGCAGTATACACGCCAAACTAAGGTTTGATGTAAAGTATGGCACAGAAATCTTTCTCACACACTCTATCAAGCAGTTGTTTCACCTTGACAAAATGAGATAGAAAAACATATTCAGCACAGACTTACAATACCTGAAAAAAGTAGGATAGGAAAACAAAATACATTTGAAGCAATGATATGACTTTTAACACAGAAACGGTAGATACTAGCCATACATAGAATTTCTGGCAAAATCAGGGTTTGGGGTGCTATAACATCTCTATTTTAAAACAATAGCATCTCAATTTTAAAACAGTATATGGATTACATGTCAGTATCTAGGGAGTGGAATTCTTGATATTCACTTGTGTAAAAATAAAACCAAAAATTGGATATAAATGTTATGAAAGGTAAATAGATATATGATTTGGGTCTCTCAAAGCTCATTTTGCGATGCACACTGCAAGTTCCTTATTTGTTTATATACACAGGCAATCCACAAGTTCCAAACAAAATAGGTTCTGTAGGTTTGTTCTTAAGTTGAATTTTGTTGTTAGTTAGAATAAGTACATTTTAAAAGTGTAACTCTAGCCCATATGTGTGTGTTTGTGTACACACACACACATACATACAAGCTTTGGATAGCGTGGCGAAGGGTTAACACTCCTGTGGTGTTTGTTTTACTGTCTGTGCCCCTGTTCAGAAGATTTCGCCTCACTTTCTGTCCCTCTGATAATTGGATTTTGAAAAATTTGGCTTGTTGTGGAAATAAAGATTGATGATAAAGCTTCAATGAATACACCTTTTCTTCTCTTGCTTCCTGTTGTCTTGCCCCCATTCTCAACTATCCACTTCATCACATTCATTAAATTCTACTGAGCCACCCATTTAAGAAACAGCAACCTAATGTGTTCATCACATGACATAGGCTTCAAATGTAGAGATAGCTTGGCATATTTAAGTGTTGTAAAGGGTTATCTTTTCAGACACTTTCTAAGCTGGTTGGCAAGTGACGTTTTTGTAAATTATCCACATAGAGATGGAAAAATGGCCAATTCTGTCATGTGATGAATTTCCTCGTTCTCTGTTTTAAAATGAAATGGTTAGACAATTTGTAGGAGGGGTCGAAATGCCCTTTTGAGAAAAAGCTCTGCCATTACCTTTTGCTCATCTTTTGCTCAAAGAGAGAGAAAGGAGAGGGAGAGGGAGAGGGAGAGGGAGAGGGAGAGGGAGAGGGAGAGGGAGAGGGAGAGGGAGAGGGAGAGGGAGAGGGAGAGGGAGAGGGAGAGGGAGAGGGAGAAGGAGAGGGAGAGGGAGAGGGAGAGGGAGGGAGGAAGATGGCTGGACTGGTGGCGGAAGGAAGGGTGGCCATTGGCTTCATCTCCCAGAGAGAGAAATCTCATTTCTTTCCCTTCTTTACCCCTTCTTTTCTTCTTCCTCCTTTCCTTCCCTCTTTCTCTTTTTCTTCTCCCCTTTCCCCCTTCCCTCTCTTCTTTCTCATTTCCTTTCCTTCTTTTCCCCTATCTTCCCTTCTTTCTTATTTCCTTTCTTTCCCTCTTCTCTCCCCTTTCTTCTTTTCTTGCCCTCTTTCCTCTTTCCTTCCCCATCCTTCCCTTTTTCTCCCTTCCTCCTCTTCTTTCTCATTCCCAACCTTTCCATCCTTTTCCCCTGCTCTCTCTTCTTTTTTCTTTCCTTTCTTTTCTCCCTTCCCTTCCCTTCTTTCTCTCCTTCTTTCTCATTTCCCTCTTTTCTTTCTACCTTTCTTTCCTTCTTTCTCCTTCCCTTCCTTCCATTTCTTTTTCTTCTATCTCTTCTTTCTCTTTTTCCCCTTCTTCTCCCCTTCCATCCCATACTTTCAACCGTATTTCTAATTTCCCTTTTTTCTATCCACTTTTCTTCCCTTTATCCCTTCCCTTCTTTTACTTTCTTTCTCTCTTCCTTCCCTTCTTTCTTTGTCTCTTTCCCTCTTCTTTCCCCTTTATGTCCCTTAATTTCCCCTTCCATACCATTATTTCCCACTTCAATCCCTTCCTCCCCATTCCCTCCCATCTTTCTCCTTTCCTTTCTTTTCTATTTCTTCTTTCCCCCTGCCAACCTTTCTGTCACCCTTGTCTTCCTTCTTTTCTTCCCCCTTCCCTCCCTTCTTTCTTCTATACCTCCCCTTCTTCCTTCCATGCCTTCTTTCCCTCCTCCATCCCTTCTTTCATCTTTGTATCTCTTCTCACATCCTTCTACCTGGCTGGATCCCACAACAGTGCAATTCCAAGCATTATCTCATGCTTTCTTTTAAAAATGTACACATTGCTTCACTCGAGCCTTTCCATTGTCATTGTGTTGCATCCAGGAGCTTTGATTGATATACAGAGAAAGAGCTGAGTTTTGAAAGGAGCTTCCCGGGCTGATTTCAGAATAGGGATGGAGCCAATGTAAGTTTAAGGATGGAAGGAAAGTGTGTGTGTGTGTGTGGGGGGGGGGGGGTTGAACGGAGGCTTCTCGGCAGTTGTGGAGGGGTCCTATCTCAGTGAGTGAGGACAGAGTTTCTCAGACAACTTCCACTAGTCTGAAAGTAATTGGGTGTGTGTGTGTGTGGGGGGGGGGTTCCTCTCCTAGGCAAACCTCTCTTTCCCAAGAAGGGCACTCTGGAGAGTACACTCTTGAAAATGTTTCAAAGCTTTAGGCCCATCTCTTCCTTCTTTACATCCACTTTAACTGCTAGGAGCTGTACTGGGTGAAAGAGATCTGTTCTGCTGGTGATTCTGGTTCTAAATCATATGGGTTCTAATCCTTTCTTTAAAATGATTGTCTGACTAACAAACAGGATCATTAGTATAACTGATTTCTGCTGCTAGCTCTTGGCTGTTAATTTTGTTTGGGGAACCAGGGCAGGTAAATATGAGTGAATCTACCCTGTCAAATTACAGCAGTTTGACACCACTTCAACTGCCATGGATCGATGCTATGGACTGATGGATTTTAAATATTTGTAATGGTACATAACTTTCCATAATAGCAGCTATCTTTAACTGTCAGCAATTTTGTTCAGTTTTTTTTTCCACAAAGAAGATTGGGGCCGGGGGGGGGGCAGTGGCAACTGTGTAATGGCAAATCAATGGAGGACTCCTGAGTGAAATGGGTAGATGGAAAAATGTGTGATGAAGGTAGGCAAACCACCCATTGAATTTCAAAATGCAGTATGCCTAAGTTGAATGGTAAATCTACTCTCCAAAATACTTGACCTGTCCAGTGGGATGAAGTCTTATGACTTGTTTGTAAGTCAGATATTTGTAACCTGGGGACTGCCTGTATATTGGTAAGGGTCAGAACATTTAACAGCAACTTTCTTAAAAACTATTAGACTGTATTAAAATGTTGAACATTGTCACCTTTAAAATATTTTAGCACTGAATTTCATTCATTTTTTAAAAAAGCATGTCGTGTTTCATGTCATGGAATATGGATCATGGATTGGACTACACCATTTCATTTTATATTCACAGTTTTGGGGTAGGTTGAGGCTTAGAGACAGTTACTGATCCAAGACTAGTCTTTTGGTTTTATCATTGAACTACAGTCAGAAGTCATCCATTGAATTGCATTGGTTCTCTTAAGAGCTCCTAACTTGATAAATCTACTGCCTTTCCATTATACAGTCAGTTCCCAAAACATGTCCTTGGAAATGATGCATAGAGCATTTTTTGTGTAGAGCGATTGCTACCACACACTACAGATGCTTCTTAATTACTCTTTTAGGGGAGGAATATGTAGAAAAAAAGCACAATCTGATTACAAAGCTAGGATCTTTCAGGAAAATTCGTTTTTCCCCACCTGAATTTCATCTCAGGATGTATACTAAAAACCTTCTCTGAAAGAAAGAAAGAAAGAAAGAAAGAAAGAAAGAAAGAAAGAAAGAAGGAAAGAAAGAAGGAAAACTCCAGAACTAGCCCTATATTCATTTCCTGTAAAGCAAAGACATAAGAAGCCTTCTATTTATCAATTGGATGATGACAGGATGAATACATTAAAGCCTTTAAAGTGCCCATGGCCACTATGGAAATTGAAGGGTGCCTAAGGTCTTCATACATATGTTGCAATTCACAGCCCCAGCCCACAATCTTGCAAGTGCTTATTTGCAAGTAGCCCTATTGGAAATACAGTAGAGTCTCACTCATCCAACACTCGCTTATCCAACGTTCTGGATTATCCAACACATTTTTGTAGTCAATATTTTCAATATATCATGATATTTTGGTGCTAAATTCGTAAATACAGTAATTACTACATAGCATTACTGCGTATTGAACTACTTTTTCTGTCAAATTTGTTGTCTAACATGATGTTTTAGTGCTTAATTTGTAAAATCATGACCTAATTTGATGTTTAATAGGCTTTTCCTGAATGCCTCCTTATTATCCAACATATTCGCTTATCCAACATTCTGCCGGCCCGTTTATGTTGGATAAGTGAGACTCTACTGTACTAAAAATTACAATTTCATGTATCCCTACCTGACAAACTGTAAGTAGATATTGTTTAAAGTATGTTGATTTTGACAATTTAGAATATGATGACCTTAGAAAATATATACCCTTATGTGAACCCATACAAACTTCACATGTATATGCCCTGTTTACTATTCATTCATGAGACCAGGCAAATGTGGAACTCCATTACTTTCTTAGATTCCTGAAAAAGTTCAACTCCTGCAAAGGGTTTAGGAATCAGGCCTAAGGAATTCTCAAGAAGAAAGTATTGAGCAGTGATGCTCTCTGAAAATTGCATATTGCAATTACTGCTTTGGTTCCCCCACCACCAAAAAGTGGGCCTGTAATATTACAAAAAAAAGTGCTTAGTAAGGTTCCTATTATCTTTAAGGGCATTTTGTAGAAATGGCTATGGATTATTAAACACCTTTTCTTCAACCCTCCATCTTTTCCTACATTCATATCCAACTCATGCCAAGTGCTTTTGAGTTTCTGTTATTTTCTTTTTAAATAATGTGTTCAGTGGGTTTGCATTTTCACTTTAAATTAATACATTTGGATTACATTCTCTTGGTGGCTCAAGCATGCTTAAGTTTCCATATGAAAATGGTTGGACTTCTTGGTCCCATGTGAGAGTGCAAATTTATTTGAAGATCACAGAATCAAAGTCGCACTGTAGTGCCATGGTGGACTGCGCATAGCAAATTACCTAGGTCGAAGCTCATAGTACACTACAGTCATGCATTTTGAATTCAATTGCAGGACGTTGTTCAGTGTTGCAATTCACTAATTGCCCAGCCATAATTTAACTACATAAATGTAAAATTTATATGCCATCTCCAAGAGTTAGAATCCCAGTAATTTCTGTGTATGTTGTAAATCGTAGGCATCACCTGAATGTTTCCAAATTGACTCAACTGTGTTTAAGCACAAAAATGAGCCAATTAGAAATTGAATGGCCCCTTCTACACTGCCTTATAATCCCGATTATCAAAGAAGATTATCCACATTATCTGCTTTGAACTGGATTATCTGAGTCTACGCTGCCATATAATCCAGTTCAAATCAGATAATCTGGGTTTTATATGGCAGTGTAGGGACCCTTCCACACAGCCATATAAACCAGAATAGCAAGGCCGACAATCCAAAATATCTGCTTTGAGCTTGATTTCTGAGTCAACACTGCCATATAATCCAGTTCAATGTGGATTTTATACAACTGTGTGGAAGGGGCCTAGAAGGGGCCTGAATCGGATAAAACAGTGATATAAAAATCCACTCCTATTCATGTTATTTACATTAGGTAAAGGTAAAGGTTTCTCCTGACATTAAATCCAGTCATGTCTGACTCTGGGGGTTGGTGCTCATCTCCATTTCTAGGCTGAAGAGCCGGCGTTGTCCATAGACATCTCCAAGGTCATGTGGCTGGCATGACTGCATGGAGCGCCGTTACCTTCCCGCCGGAGCGGTACCTATTGATCTACTCACATTGGCATGTTTTCGAACTGCTAGGTTGACAGAAGCTGGGATCTTTCGGTCTGCAAGTTCAGCAGCTCAGTGCTTTAACACACTTCGCCACCGGGGTTTCTTTTACGTTACCAAGCAGGATATGTGAGTTACCACCTTTCACTATCATCTCTCACATACATCAATATAGTGAAAATACAGACCACACAAATAGATATGTAGTAGATATTTCTGATAGCTTACAATGTTCCTGACAGAAGTGTTCATGGGTTCAAGAAAAGAAACTTTGAAGTAAAAACTGATGACGAAATTGCCTGATAGCAAGCTATAGCTGGTAAAACCTGAAGATCAAACTATTGCTATGGAAGAAGAAAAAATCAATGCCACATGTTCCTGAAGCTTTCATATGAAAGACCAAAGAGGTATATAACTGGCAGAACCACACACATAGAAATCTTCTGTTCTCTCCCTCTCATCCATATGCTATTGGATAACCAATCCAATTTCATCTACAGAAGCAGAACATCAAAGTGTTGGAAACATTTTGTGCATTTAGGAGGCACCACAAATTATCTCTCTGAAAAACATATTGGATTTTGATTTATTTGATTTGCATTCATACTTATGTTAAAAGTATATAGTAAAGTTAATAGGATGGTTGTTAACATTTACACCAATTAATTCTCATCATTAAAATGTGGTTTAGGGGAGTGGAAATTAAACTCAATGGTCAGTATCCTGTTGGTCTCATATGTGGCTGTACCTGGGGCCTATGTATATATCTTTTAAAGCCTTGTGGAAGGAGGTACCAAGTGACTCTTTCCTCAACACCCCACTTCAGAATGCAGCAACAACAGCCAATTCAACAGAGCATAAAAAATGCTGACATATTACTCATATTACTGAATAGGTCTACACTAGCTGGAATAGGAACCTCTCCAGGATGCTTGCTTCAAGATCCCTGGACAGCATGGCCATTGTCATCTAAAGTTTTAGTCCAAAAAGTATAACTTCCCAAATTTTCACCTGGGAGAGAATGTGAACAATATAGAATTTTAACTTTGATATGCAACCACTATTCCCATCTGATAGTAAATTAGTTTCTTAGCAATTTTTTTTCCTCACAGTCAGGTACACACAGTCATTGATGTTTGAGTGAAAACATGCTATTGTGTCCAAGAAATTTCTGGGCACAGGGAAACACAGAGATTAGAAGCACTGGTAGTTGTAGTGATTTAGAATAGTTTTTAGATTATAGCCTGCAGGTAAACATACCGAAAATACTATTATTCTTGTATAGAACCACATGCTATTTCTCGAGTTATATCAAGGAACATGACCCACACAGTTCTTATTTGCAACTTTCTTTCATTCATTCCTTCTCTCTCTCCCTCTTTTTAATGCATACCAATCAGGGAGAAAATCAAAACAAAGCAAAACAAGGGTTGGAAAGAAAATATCCAATGCATTCTCTGCCTATTTTAGCTTGTCACTTTTGTGTATGTGTATGTACTTCCATGTTGCCTGTTGATTTATGAATTTCGTAGCATTTTCCTAGGCAAGGAATACTTGCCAGTTTCTTGTTTCCAGTTTCATCTGGTATTTGTTGGCAGTCTCCCATTCAAGTACTGCCCAAGCCAAACCCTGCTTAGCTTGTAGCATATTTAAGCCCTTTGTCACACTTACTGGGGCCCCTTCCATACATCTGAATAAAATCCCACATTATCTGCTTTGAACTGTAATATATGGCAGTAAGATTCAGATAACTCAGTTCAAAGCCGATATTGTGGGATTTCTGCCTTGGTATTCTGGGTTATATGGCTGTGTGGAAGGGTCCTGGGGAGTAAATGCTACTATAGTGAATCAGATTTATTATATAAGTATTTATAAGCATACACATGATCATAGCCTTAATAAGAATTGTTCAGGGAATACTGAAATCATTGCCCTTTCTGGCTGTTATATTTAGGATCACCAGTGTCAAAAGGTAACCAACCAAGCTTAGAACAACTTTTTCAGGAAATATTTACATGAGACCCTGAAGTGGGATGGAGACCAGGGCAATTGCATTTATTTGATCTTTTACATCGCAACTACCAGAGGCTGTAATGGCTTAGTATCCATTTCTTTTTGCTAGAGGTGAACATGAATTTATGTGCTTTTGATATACACCTTAACAAAATTATCAATTTCACACTTCCTGAGATGAAGTACACAACACCACAGAAATCTGTACATTTTTGAGACCTACCATCTTTTTCATACAGATGAGATCAGATATTCATTTTCAAAATGTGAATGATTAAAATTTGTATAACTGAGAAATATAAACAAATTCTCTTAAATCAGTGGGTGGGGTGCTTACCTTAATGTATAAATAAATGCATTCTTGTTGTGTTAATCTTATTAATATCAATCCTTTCATAGAGTTTTCTTGAAAGATTTACTCAGAATGTCACCATTCCCTTCTAAAGTTGAAAAACGGTGACTTGTTTACCCCATTGCTGTTCTACCTTCTGCCTTATTATTGAAGCGCAAAATCCATCAATAGCAGTCCCACAACATTCCCATCATCTCCTTTGTGTAATGGGTTTGTTCAAATTCTGTATTGGTATGCTAGCAGTCAAGAGACATTAGAAGGCAGGAATCTCCTCCTTTACCTTCTCCTTCTCACTATTGTTGAGCTGCTTTCAAATTATTTAATATTTTACAAGTATGTTTATCTTTTTTTTATAGTGGAAACTGTGAAACTGCTCAAAATAAATAAATGATGTACCAGCAGAAGTGTGGGAAGGCAGGGTTACAGGATATGAAGAAGTATGATTGGCGCAATTGTGCTAATGAATAGAGGTATAATGTCAAAGGTACTGATCCTAGTATGTATCCATTATCTGTGCTCACACAACCACCATGAAATAGTGGCTCCATGTGATAAAATTAATAATCCTTTCAGTGGCTGTACTGCAAGTTAGATAAACATTGAATTTACCCTATTATGATTATTGCATTAATCAGTAGTTTATTACCTACACTCAATTTTAAGCGATTGTGCTACAATAGGACCTAATGCCAAAAATTCTAGGTTCTTTCTGAAGATTAATACTATTGAAAATCTGTCTCCTTCACACACTGATCTCTACAGCCTGACAATGGCCTTCTGCTTCCACCTGATGGTTTCTATTTTTATAACTCTTCAGACAGAGTCAGGAGACATCTCAGAAGAGGGACAGGTGCGACCACACCTGAGCCTGGACAGATGCACACGCAGCTTCCAGGCCTTCTGGGCCTGGTAAAGATGCTCAGAATGTTTAGCACAACATGCTGTGATGATAATATAAAGAAAACAGGGGGGGGTCTTTCACCTGAGAAACTAATTAATAGCAAACAAGCTCACTTCAAGGTAGAGAACATGGCATGGAAGACGGAGAGGGAAATAGGAATTCATTTGGCTGGAAGGTTCTAGGCACTGACACTGGGTGGCAGCACTTAGTTGCATTAATAATTCTCTGCAAGAGAGAGTTGCCAAGATTCAGCTTTTAAAATATTATCTGAATATGATGTTCATTGAGCTAAAGTACAGGGCAGTATAGCTTCAACTGCAAGCAAAAAAGCTGAGGACTGGTGCCATCTGTGTCCCTAAAGCAGTGACCAGTTTGGATGAAAAAAGACAAGGGGCCAGTCTTTGCAGCCACCCAAACAAAACAGCTTGCTCAAAATTCCACAAATCTCTAAAAGAGGTCAGTTCATTAAATTCTATTGCCTTAAATTAATTAAACAATGATTCTGAACAATGGGGTGCTGAAAAATGAAGATCTCTTATTCAATAAGCAAGAACCCTGCCTTATCTTAAAGGCTTTATTTATATTAATTAGCAACATTTCTTTCTGAACCCATGTGAGTTTTCTGTAGGTAGCTTGACTCTCTTCTGTTCTCTGCAGTAGGCGAGATCTAAATTCATTACAAGACTGCAGGACCCCATAGAGCAACAAAATGAAATGTCAGCATTAAATCTAAGTGCATTTTAAAAATGACAGCTCTATGGGAAAACAATCAAATAGGTAGCAGACAATGCACTGTGCTATATATGTTGACATGATTTCCACTTATTGTTATGCTTTTCTTGTGATTAAATTTGAAGTTGAAGTGCGTTATCAGCAGCATCTGGGCAGAACTGGAATAAAGCAACAATGAGACATATGCTGAACTTGGATTGAATGCTCCTAAATCTATGTCATGTTTTATCTCCCACTTTCCTTAGTAAGCCTAGTATTCAAGGTCAACCAAAATGATTGCCATTGGATTCAGAACAGACATGAGGCCCCCTCTCCCCTAACACACACAGACCAGAAAGTTGGAGAAGGCCCCTATACTTGTAAAACTTGTGAAGAAAATGAAGTTTCAGCAGATATGTTTTGTTAACTGGTTGTATGTTAAGTGACACATTTCCTGAATCCCCTTGTCTTCAGCATAACTGAAATTATTAACCAGTCTTCACTTTGGCACCATGTGTGTGCCATTTCTTCCCGCTGGGCCAAAAAAGATTACAAAATCTGCTCAAAAGCATGAAAGAACTTGCTTAATGGACCAAACCAAGAATTAAAATTTGGTGAATTTATTATGTGCCCTATATTCAGCATAACAATGTTAATGGAGTGAAATTTCATACTGAATAACACTGCCTGTATTTGTCCAATTCCTTGCGCAACCTGAGGCACAAATTCGTGGATACCACCCTTTTGTGAATTCAAAAGATTGGCCACCATTAGTAGAAAAGACCTTATGCTAACACAATGACCTCATTAAATATAGCTCTGTCTCCATCAGTGGTCAGTTAAATTGTTCTGGATGCCTTCATGTAGAGCCATTGAGGTTCCCCATCACCAGTTGTCAGCATCTGAACATCAAGCTGTGAGCAGGCAGGTCTGTTGCCCACAGTCTTCCCCATTGTGACTTATATTGTATCACTATTGAAATTGCAGCAGTTTTTTCTAAACATTTCAGGTACACAAACACATTGGTTTCTGCCCATTTTATGCAGTTCAGGGTCCTGCTTTCTTGTCTCTTTTCTCCTATTTTTCTATTTATTGTGATGCATTTCCTCATTCTGAGTGATGCACAAATAAATGGCCACTCAAGCCAAGAAGCCATGGCACATTCCCAATTCCCAGGGAGCTTTGTAGTGTGAACATCCTGTTGTTAAGCTGTAGCCATTTGCTGCTGTCACAACCACACTGCTCATTTATTTTAACATTAGCCAACAGCAATTTCCCAAGAAAAGAAGTTCCCATTTTCAGTGGGAACCCTAGACTTTGCCATGTAAGCATGCTTAAATATAACGAGAACCCAGTAACCAGTTATCAGCATGCTCAGAACATAATAATAAAACCCATGAATGCAAATAAACTGTCAGCCCTCATTAAACCAAGGCTCTCAGTAGAAGGATTTGATGTTTCTAGAGCCTAGCTGTTTCCCCAAGGATTCTGCTTTCCAAGTTACTTTCCCCCTGAGGTTTTGCTGTCATTCTGAAAACAACTATACTGAGTTACATTGGCAAATAGAGGAGAGAGGTGGGAAAGCTTTCATGTTATTAAAAATGTTAATGGGCTACTTTGAAATATTCCAGAGATAAGAAATCCCCATGGAAGAGGGAAAGCATCATGCTCTCATTTTATAGAAAGAAAACACTGTGGCCAGAAGATGATGCTAATAGTCTATGTGTGATATGAGCCCAATTCAACTCAAATGGGGCTTATTTTAGAGCATATCTAACCCACTAAAATATTGATTTGGGCCAGTGGGTGGGGAAGCACTAATGAAAAGGCTGTTCTTACTCGTTCAGTTCAGAAAGGCACATCTCATTGGATGTTTGAAATTTTTGAGACAGTGTATAATTAGTTGCATTGTGTCCAAATAAAATTGGACTTACATTACTATGTTTGCAATATCCATTTATATTAATCATAAAAAACCAGAAAGCGATATACAAATACACATCTTAGGGCCTTTCCACACAGCCATATAACCTAGAATATCAAGGCAGATAATCCACAATATCTGCTTTTAACTGGAATATCACAGTCCAAATTCCATATAATCCAGTTCAGTGTGGATTTTATACATCTGTATGGAAGGGGCCTCAGTCTTTCCAAAAATAGGAAAGACTGTGGGCACTTCCATACAGGCATTTTCCCCAGAACATTTGCGTTTTAAAAACATGAATGTTCCGGGGTGCCTATTCACACACACCCCAGAAGGCCCGTGCTTACTGGGGTGGATGTCCAGATGTTCTCCTGGAACTTTCTGGGAGAGCACCCGAACACTGTAACCTCCCTCCCCAAAAGCCCCCCAAACCTCTTTAAAAAGAAAAAAAAACTCAACGGGTCTCGATTACAGTGGTCCTGCAGCTCTCCCAGCATGTAGCAATGACATGCCAGGAGAGCGGGGGGGGGGGGGGGCGGGGGAGCGATTTTCCTCCCCCCCCCCCCCCACTCTCCTGACTCGTAATTGCTACACGCCAGGAGAGCTGCAAGACCACTATAATGGAGGCCCAGTAAGGTTTTTTTTTTTTTTTTACTTTTTAAAGGGGCTTGGAGGGCTTTTGGGGAGGGGGTAGGTGTCCTTGAAGTTTTCTGGGCTAATTTAGCCCAGAAAATCACGGGACTGCTGTCTGGACTGCAGTCCAGACAGCGGAAGTAGTGGGTTTATCCTGTGCCTTCCAAGAAGGTACGAAGTAAACCCACTATCAAATTAATTTACCACAAAACAGGGTTTTCCAATGATGTCATCTAGATAGCCCCCTTTTTGTTACAGGAAGTTCTGCATTAAAGGGGCTGTCTGGATGAGCTCTAGGATACTCTTGGAAAAAAAGTGCATGTTGGATTGGAATAAATCTTACAATACAGTCTTCCTCATCTCTACTGAGATAAATCCAAGGGGCCTCATTCCCAAACTTGGAATGTTACATTTTGAAAGGAATTTATTACACAGTTTGAAAAATAACTTATTTTTGTTACTCACTGCACTATTTTAAAGACAATCTATTGTGTTACTTGATTTATGTTACCTTATAAAAAGTAGGCTTTAGGGATGCAAAAAAGGAGACACTATGGATTGTAGTAACCACTGAACTATCACACTGATCTCCCATGAAAGCACAGTGATGCTCAGTTTTTCACAAAGAAGATATTCACAATATAAAGTGTGTTCAGAAAAGGAAGTGACACTAAGAATAATACCATTCACATACTTTAATAATAATAATAATAATAATAACAACAACAACAACAACAACAACAACAACAACAACAACAACAACTTTATTTGTAACTTGCCCTCTATTGTCTGAGGGATTCAGGGTACGTGAAGGGAAGTCATAGGGAGGAGGGAGCAAGCTTGTTTTCTGCTGCCCTGCAGACCAGGACACGGAACAATGGCTTCAAACTACAGGAAAGGAGATTCCACCTGAACATCAGGAAGAACTTCCTCACTGTTCGACAGTGGAACTCTCTCCCCGGGGCCGTGGTGGAAGCTCCTTCTTTGGAGGCTTTTAAGCAGAGGCTGGATGGCCATCTGTCGGGGGTGCTTTGAATGCGATTTCCTGCTTCTTAGCAGGGGGTTGGACTGGATGGCCCATGAGGTCTCTTCCAACTCTACTATTCTATGATTCTAGGGTAGCTTTGGAAAATCAAATACACCAGTGAGTTTCAGAAGGAAATTAGGATTGCTTTATAGATTACAACAGTGCCTTTGACTGTGTAGATCATGAACAATGATAAAGTCTGATTGTCCTGATGTGTAACTGAGATGCTACTATCAAGACACAATATGGATAAACAGGATAGTTCTTGAATTTGGAAAACTTGAGCAGGGCAGTTGATGACCAGGCTCTTGAAGGCCTCTCATTTTTAAAGTCACCATAAATCAGTCAACTTGACAGAAAATAACAAATTTATAAAGTTGATATAAAACTTCAAAAACTACAATTCAAAAGCCCCTAAAATGCAAATTCATTTTAGCCTGACTCAGCAGCTACCCCCAGTATCTTAATGTGTATGTGTGTTTGCTAATAAACCTGAGATTATAAGCAAAGTGAAGAAAAAATCATCAAGTGGTCTCTAAAAGGCTCAGCATGTTCTTGTTTATGTTTCGGGTTAACCTGACCTATGTGTTTCATTACACATGTGCATATTATTAATTTTGTTTTTCTTTTGTTAGTTTTGAATAAAGCTTTTGCAGAAACTCGTTGAGTTTCTTGTTTGTGGTATAGGAAACTATTTCTATTTTTTCCTATGTTATTTCTGCCTTTGGTATCAAATTTTCTGTTAAAGACGTAATGCCCAGGGAAACATCTACTTTATTAATTGAGATAAGTAAGTATTTTGTAGACTCTTGGAAGACAGTATAACTTGGAAATAGAGAACTGGTATTGATTAGAGAAGTTTTGTAAGTCCCAGATGAAGTAAAGAGGATTTTTGGTTGCAGCTGATGTTTATTTTTAAAGTATGTTTAGTATGGAGTTTAGTATAAGACACTAAGGAGATCCTTTGTTGTTGTTTATTCGTTCAGTCGCTTTCGACTCTTCGTGACCTCATGGACCAGCCCACGCCAGAGTTCCCTGTCGGCCGTTGCCACCCCCAGCTTCTTCAAGGTCAAGCCAGTCACTTCAAGGATACCATGCATCCATCTTGCCCTTGGTTGGCCCCTCTTCCTATTGGATTATGGTTGTATGTATATGAAATGTAAATCAAGTGTTTTCTGCTGTTGTGCAAGAGTGTGTGTTTCAGCAGTGAAACAGTTAACAGCAGGCAAGTTTTGACTGACAGCCTGCTGTTGACCTATCAGGCATGATTTCCGGCTTTGGAGGTCGGCGACTTCCTTTGGACTAAGGAATGTGCTTTCTTATCTCTGTGTGTGTTGAGCTGGAGCTTGCCGAGGCAAAGAGACTGTAGAGAAATGCCAGCTCAGAGCGATGGCTTTTGCTATGTATTATAGATATTGAAATAAATGTTTGGACTTCAGACTACAGATGTGTTTGAACAGAGGAATTGGTGTGGCAGACGATTGCAACCAATTCATCAGGGTGCTGGAGCAGATGATTGATGGATCTTGAAGAATCCCACCCGGCACACGCACCCTGACCTCCACGCTAACACTTCCTTTTTCCTTCCATTTTACCCAGCATCATTCTCTTCTCCAAGCTTTCCTGTCTTCTCATTATGTGGCTAAAGTACTTCATCCTTGCCTCTCATATCCTTCCCTCCAGTGAACAGTCAGGCATTATTTCCTAGAGTATGGACTGGTTTGATCTTCTTGCTGTCCAGGGCACTCTCAGAATTATCCTCCAACACCACAGTTCAAAAGCATCTATCTTCCTTCGCTCAGCCTTCCTTATGGTCCAACTCTCACATCCATAGGTTACTACCATTGCTTTAACTATGCGAACCTTTGTTGCCAGTATGATGTCTCTACTCTTCACTATTTTATCGAGATTGGTCATTACTCTCCCCCCAAGAAGTTAATGTCTTCTGATTTCCTGGCTGCAGTCTGAGTCTGCAGTAATCTTTGTGCCTAGAAATATAAAGACTGTCACTGCCTCCCTCTATTTGCCAGTTATTAACCTGTCTGGTTGTCATAATCTTGGTTTTCTTGATGTTTAACTGTAACCCAGCTTTTGCACTTTCTTCTTTCACCTTGGTGATAAGGCTCCTCAGCTCCTCCTCGCTTTCAGCCATCAGAGTGGTATCATCTGCATATCTAAGGTTGTTAATGTTTCTTTCAGCATTTTTAACTCCAGCCTTAGGTTCATCAAGTCCCACACATCGCAAGATGTGTTCTGTGTACAAGTTGAATAGGGAGGGTGAAAGTATGCAGCCCTGCCCTACTCCTTTCCCAATCTTGAACCAGTCAGTTGTTCCGTGGTCTGTTCTTACTGTGGCTACTTGGTCTTTAGACAGATTTCTCAGGAGACAGACAAGGTGACTTGATATCCCCATACAACCAAGAATTTGCCACTATTTATTATGATTCACACAGTCAAAGGCTTTAGAATAGTTAATAAAACAGAAATAGATGTTTTTCTGAAACCCCCTGCCTTCCTCCTAACATGCCCTATACTTCCAAGGTTATCCCCTACCTACCCTGGAAATAAGCCAGTAGCTTAGCAACAATAGTTGATTCTTAAAGAAAATAATCTGAATTTATGTTATAGTTTTGGGCAGATTTTCTCTTTATTCCAGAAAAACTGGCGATGATGACACTGTGAGGAAAAAAAATCCATTTAAAACTACTCCCCTGCGAAGGATTTATGTAAAACAATAGCAGCTTATAAAAAATATTTTTTCCTAAAGCATTTCTTCCTGGAGATCTTTAAAAACAAAGCAGTCAATGAGATGCCATTGGAAAGATTCTGCTTTACAGCAAGAAAGGGAACTAACAAAAAGGAGAAGTTTAGTGCAAAGTATCCCAAAGTTAGGGTGGGGTACAAGAAAATATTCCCATGGGATAATAAGACATGGTGTTAATTTCTGGTTGAGACTGTATAGCTTTAGCTTTACATTACCTACACAGCTCACTTAGGAAGAAATGGAGATACATCTTGGAATGTTATTATTTTTAAAAAATATATATTGAAAAATGAATGTGTGTGTGTGTATGTCTTCAAGTAACCTGCTGCTTTATGGCAATCCCATCAATTCCATAGGATTTTCTTAGGCAAGGAATGCTCAGGGTTGGTTCCCATTCCTTCCTCTGAAATATAACTAACAGTATAAATTCATCCTCATTAAGGTATCTTTCACTGTAGATAATGATAGCATTATTATTCTACTTTCACTGTCATGGCTACATCCTGTGGGATTTGTAGTCTGGTGAGACACTAGAACTCTTTGGCTGAGAACCAGTCTAGGTTATTTTAGCATGTGTCCATAAGCTCATTTTAGTTGCAAAGTGTTTTTTAAAGTCTGCATAAAACTCTGTTCCCTATGTATTTAAATTCATATTTTGTACATATTCTCACTAAAAATGGATATCTCTTAATGCCAAGATTACACATACTTCTTGGGCTCTCCCACTCACTGGAATGCAGCAGGGTTTTTGGGTTTTTTCCCAAAATGGCTACAATATCACAGTTTCCATGGGCTGCCAATTCCCAGGGCAATAGGGACAGAAAGAGCTTTTTTCTGAACAAATTTCCTCAATAAGCAGGAAGGAGGCATCTGTGTCCTAATGACCACTTTCTGGCAACAAGAGTTCAATTTACACAAAGTGGAAGAAGTTATTGCAAAACGTATCAAGTTGCCAGAGGAGCCTGGGCAGTTTTCCAAAGCAGAGACCATGTTTGCAGCAGCTTCCAAAATTATCCATCATCCTCAATTGTCATCAGTCAACAATAGGAGACAAACTGCTTTTGTATTTTGACATGTTCCAGAAATATGCATTACTGACAATGATTAGCTCGTCCTCATTTTCTAAGGAGATGTGTACCCATTGAAGAATATTGTTACATTTCAGTAAACCCTTAGCTTTTTTTTTCTTTTTTCGGGAGCTCCTTGGACCTCTTTCTGTTTTCCTAACACCTTCTTCTCTTCCTCCTGATGGTTTATTTCAAAATAACTGGAAATAATTCAAGCATCAAGGCTTCAAATGCATGAGCCACTTAATCAGGGGCAGCCTTAATTCAATTTCAAATGAAATCCATTAGATTAGTTCGGAGGTACTCCATATTTAATGGTTTGTGGGATGAAGCCCAAGTCAATTTCAGCTCAAATTTTATGGAGTTCTGTGATGCAACCAAATATTTTATATCCTTGCTCAAACAATATGCTCTACTCTGCAAATGGGGGATTATCAATCCTAATTAAAAATGGTATCTGTGCCTTTTGGAGATGCTAATTGAAATGTAAAGTATGAAGGGCCAATGAACTAAATGGAGCCTTTTTTTGCTATAATACAAGACTCTTAGGACTTTATTGTAGAAGCCCATTATTTCACTGCAGTTGTACTATCATTAATAGCAGATATGTACCAGATTGAACAACGTGGATATCACACCTTGATTCAATCATTCAATTGTGCTGCTTTGACAATTCGTGATTCCATGATCACACTTTTGGAATAATGTGTGGAGGAGAATCAAATGCTAATCAAGGTGATTAATTACAATATCCACAACTGCTTCCAACAGACAAGAGTTCTTTCTCCCTCCTTGGACCTTACACAGATATATAAACCTTCCTTGCCTAGTTTCCAACATACCTCACACCTCTGAGGATGCCTGCCACAGATGTGGGTGAAATGTCAGGAGAGAAAGCTTCTGGAACATGACCATACAGCCTAAAAGATTCACAGCAAACCAAGAAGAGAATCCCATTCTCTGATGTCACTTTATTGACGACATACCAAGAACAGAAGCAGATTGGACCCATAACACCAAAAAAGTGATGGGAATGTTGTTGGATTGGGAGCTACTGGTGAGTTTTAAAGTGAGGGATGGGATAATCATGGGGTGGAGGTGGACAGGCATTGGGTGCACATAATATTGTGCGACAGGGATAGCTGTAATGCCAGTTTGCCTGTCTCATGCAGGAAAAGCCCTTGGTTTTAGTAGCTACTACACAGTATTATGCAACCTATTCTAGAGTTAGCTGACTGTGAGCTATACTGATTTAGTCCATCTGCTGTAATAAGAGTGTAAAAATGTAGTTTTTTGAACTATAATTGAGAATCTACCAGGTAGCATTGACGGCCTGGTGACCAGGGAAACTATGATCATAGAAATTGTAATCCAAGAAGGAACTTCTCCAAGATCTGATTGCAATTGGCAACAGCTCACTCACTAACTACCCAAATTTTTAACTGATGGCACTAACAATTGAACTGTGGACATGCTTCATGTTGATATATGCTCTCTCATAGACCTGTGCACTGTCCCCATTCATGCAACTTCCCACTGAATAGAAAAACCTCTCTCCTGTGTCAGTCCTTGCTAACTGGATTGCTACTGTGTTATACAATTTATTGACTACTTTCGATTGTTCTGCAGCTTTCCCCACATACTTCCTCTTCTCAGCCCAGTTTACCTTTTCACCTTTCCAGTTCTTTCTCACTTGATGGTAGTTATTCTTTTACACACACATGTGCATACATAATATTTACACCCCCACACATACACAACCTATTGCTTTCTAGACATATCCCTAGATTACCTTTAATATCACCTACAACCATTGTGCTGTATGCATCAAAATGGATGCCGATCTTGATTATAGTTTTAAAGGACCTCTTGATGAAAGTGGTCCATCTGTTGCCCCCTAATTTATCACCAGCAAAAGGTGAGCAAATCTTTCACAGTAATATATTCATTACTTGGAGGAGAATGGGAACTAAAAAAAAAAGTCAGGCAAAAGCCTTGGTAATAAGAAATTCCATTCAATTTTCATATTTCACAGTTTCTAGCTCTACTTTCCTCCAGATCTATACAGGTGCAATAGATCAGGACTCTTTCATTATGCATTTTCATATGAATACCTTAAAATTTAATATAAACTGGATGTAAAATGCAGGTGTCCGCAACACCTCTGTGTCACTCCTGTGACTCAAAAAGCCATTTTTGAAAGATAACTAGTACTGGAGTGTACTGTGCATGCATGCATACACACACAAGATATGTACATATCTTCATCCTTTGCTTAGGACAAATAACACCCAAGTATCTTTGTTCAAATATAAACCTTTATGGGAGAAATTCTTTCCACCATACTATTGAATTCTAGAATCATGAAAAACATGTGGAAGAGTCATGACTACTACCATATGCTGCATCAGAATATTCAGAGTGCACCTTTGCTATATATCTTTTTACTCTGTCTGTTAAAATTATTAGCTCCTAAACCATTTTACTACCTCACATCCAAGCTGCAGGTCTATATGAAACATTTATAAGGGTGCATCTACATTGCAGAATCAATGAAGCTTAAAACCACTTGAGAACCATGGCTCAATGCTCCAGAATCATGGTAATTGTAGTTTTACAATGCCTTTAGCATTCTCTGCCAAACAGTGTTGGTGCCCTGAATTCTATAGTATTGAGCCATGGCAGCTAAACTGGTGACAAACTGCATTGATTCTGCAGTGTAGGTATCCTAAGTCTTAAGACAACCTGTTCATTGTGTTGTCGAAGGTTTTCATGGCCGGGATCACAGGGTTGTTGTATGTTTTCCAGGCTGTACGGCCATGTTCTAGAAGTATTCTCTCCTGACGTTTCGCCCACATCTATGGCAGGCATCCTCAGAGGTTGCCTGCCATAGATGTGGGTGAAACGTTAGGAAAGAATACTTCTAGAATATGTCCATACAGCCCGGAAAACATACAACAACCCAACCTGTTCATTTCACACAAGTTGCAGCAGCAGATTAATTTTTGGGCACTGTTCAAATGACTCAACATCCGTTGATGATTCCTGACCTGGCCTTAGTCCTGTGCCACTTTGGCTTTCTCCCATTTTGACAGCAGTGAGGAAATATTGTGCTGCATCCCTCCTCTGCTGAATCCAGATGTTGCTAGTGCAACAATACTGACATATGCCATCACAGCAGTACAATGGAAAAAAGGAGAGGGTTATAAGAATGGTATAAGTTTTCAAGTCAAGTTCCTTTTTGGTAGCATAGCAACTTATAAATGTGGATCTCAAAATATATATCTTCAGCAGTTTCCTTTTCAAGGAAAGTCATCTCTCTGTTGTGAGTGGAACATATCAAGTTAAGAATAACTTGATATAAGTACTCAGTAGAAAAAATTCAGTAATAATTCTACTTAGAATTCACATTCTATTTTGCAGCACAGTCCTAACCATGTTTACTCAGAAGTAAGTCCCACTATAGTCAGTGGGGCCCAATGCCAGCCGACAACAGTGGTTCCTTTCTCAACACAGCCTTTCAATAGGATGAGCACTGTAGAACATATTGCCAGTTCATGCCTTCATTTATTTTTTTCCTATCCTCCTAATGCCACCCAAAGTCTAAGAATGCATAGGATAGCAGTCTTAGAAGTTACAGATCCATAGTTTAATAAGTCTTATGAAAACTCTAAGGGTGTTCAGGATTATTCTTAGCATTGTCAGTGGGAGGGCTAGAGGCTGAGACATATGGATTGTTAAAGGCTACCTAGTGAATTTATGAGACAGGCAAGATTTGAACCCGACACTTTCTGGTTCATTGCTTACATATGATGTATGCCTTCCAGCAATGGCTGTCCATCTGTCATCCTGCTGAAAATGACATCAATCATGTCAAGTAGGCTCCATTTACTGCAGCTTGTGATATATTGTTCATGTGGACCTCAGCATAGAACAAATTGCCAGTGCCTACCACATCTGCAGGAATTGAAGTTATTTTGCTACAGTTCCCATAGTTAGTTTCAGGTTTTGTCAAGCAGAGTTTGTACTTATATTCTCATGTTCTATTTTAAAAGTACAGGGGAAAATAGGTCTGAAGGGTTCTTCTCAGAAGTATACCTATCTCTGGTTAGAAAAGAAGAGAGTATGATTTTGTGACTTTTTTCTAGCAAGAGTACACAGGTGAGAAATCCAGGTGGACAATTTGAACATGATTTGGTCTCTGAGTACATTCAATGATTCTTGGATCATTGCACTTCTGGGAATGGTAAAAGTGTAGCATTAAACATAAAGGTTGAGTATTCCCCCTTAAGATTGTCACCTCTAATTGCCATTCACATACGGCAGTCTTTAGTACAGAGTATTTGCTGTTTTAAGCATGTTCTGCTTCCCAATTTGCTCAGAATAGCTACCTTTTCCCCAGGTTTCCTTGTGTTTTGTAAGTTTTACCATCTGTGATAGACTTAGGTTCACATATTAGACACACCGTCCAGCAGAAGCTATTCACCACTCTGTCCAATTAAAAAGCAACAGAATTAAATGTTCAGTAGGAGCTAAAGTAAGTGTCTTCTTCATTTAGATATTTACAAGGCTGGATTTTAAATAAATGTTCTTATAATTATTATCTCAATTATTACTAAACATAGCTTTAAAAAAATAATATTTTTTATTGAATAATTGTGAATTTTACATATTCGGTACTTAAAACTTCTTGTACATTCTTTAACAAATTTGCAGTACAGAATTATGTATATCATAGCTCCTATAGTATTCTCACTCTCTAACTATATTACATATTCATATTATTTACCTTTTGCTACCCTTCACCTAGTGCTAAACATAGCTTAATGGTTGTCTAGCCCTGGCAACAGGAGCCCCTGGTGGTGCAGTATATTAAAGCGATGAGCTGCTGAACTTGCAGACCAAAAAGTTGCAGGTTTGAATCCAGGGAGCAGAGTGAGCACCCACTGTTAGCTCCAGCTTCTGCCAACCTAGCAGATCGAAAACGTGCAAATATGAGTAGATCAATAGGTACCACTCTGGCAGGAAGGTAACGGAGCTCCATGCAGTCATGCTGGCCACATGACCTTGGAGGTGTCTATGGACAACGCTGGCTCTTCAGCTTAGAAATGGAGATGAGCATCAACCCCCAGAGTCGGACACGACTGGACTTAACTTTATCTTTACCCCTGGCAACAGAAAGTATACTTCATTCAGGATGCCAACTCCTGCTGGCAAATATTTTCTTCAGTGCTTCCTAGAAGAAGCTTCTCTAATGAGAATAGGATGGATTGTGGTGTCTACTCTCATTCTTATTTGGCTTTCTACTAACATTACATGGTATGGTATGGTGTTGTCATAAAGCAATCTGAGAGCAGGATGATTCTTTGCCTCAGTGTGGCATCATCTAGATAAGACGACAAATGTACACTGGAGAAAAAAGTGGAAGCTGAGGATAGTGATTGCTGCCACCAGTAAATTATCTCGTTTCATACCCATACCCATACACTACTCAGTTATGGTAATGCTCCAAACTTCTTTAGATGCAAATGAAAGGAAAGAAACTGCATTACTTGCTCAAGGTCACTGAGTGAGTTTTGACTGACTGAGCAGGGATTTGACCCCTCACCTTCAAAGTCTTAGTCTGATGCTCTAAACACTATATCACATTGTCCCTCAATTCAGTTCAGTGCTACTTGAAAAAACAGGACAGGACGGCATCGAATTGTTGCCAATTATGTACGCCGCCCTGAGTCCCTTCGGGTGAGAAGGGCGGGATATAAATGTTGGAAATAAAAATAAATAAGTAATAATTTTACAATAGTCCCAGGTGAAGTTAGCCCTTTGTTCTTCCTGTTTTCAGTAAACTCGTTTTGGTTAACTTTCACCTTGCCTAAACTGCCTCTGTATGTTAAGGGTCTTGATCTTAACAGAAGGTATACAGATAGCCCCTGAATAAAGCCAGACAATATAGTTTTACCCAAATCTCGGGCATGCCATCACAATATCAGATGGTTAAATTGGTATATATAGCAGACTAACTGTACCACAGCAATAAAAATTAGTGCATGTTTAAAGTCCCAAGTATATAAAAACAAAACCACTTAAGTGGATACCAAAACCTATGGATGCTCAAATCCCATGATATACAATGGTTTAGTAAAAGTGTGTTCCTTTTGTCAAAGTCAAAGTGCAATCCTTAAAATTACAAAAAAATATTGTTTCGCTCAAACAAGACATGCAGTTGGGGAAAAGGAAGGATAGTAAATGTCTGCAAGGCTCCGGGAATTTCTCCCTTTTCTTAAACTAGACCCTCCTCATTCCTCTTCTTCATGGTGGGGCCTGGTCTGGTTTCCTTCTCCCTCATCCACATGATCCCTTACTTCAGTGGCATCACCTTGACTTCTTGGCAGTCTCTTCCCCAGAAGACCTTGGCTAGGACCAGAAAAAGAGCCCATGCTCACGAGTTGTAGCTGCTGCCACTGCACACAGTCCAGGCAGCTACCACTGCTGCTGTGACCCCTCCACCTTGTGGTAAATGTTTTTGTGACCCCTAGCATTCACCTACATGACCCTCATTTGGTATCTTGGCCCATAATTTAAGAAGCTTTAGTCTAAAGGGCCAAGGTTTCTACACATTTTGTATATATAAGTTGATATATAATGAGACTGAGTATTCTCCTTCTTCCAGTATTGTTTTGAGTTCATGGTGACATACTTTCTCTCACTTAATACATAACCCTTGAATTCGAGATGTGAGACTAAACACAGGGCATTTTGCATGCAATACATGAATTCCAATACTGAGTTATGGACCATCACTCAAGAATGCCTTCTGGACCGCAAAACTGGGAAAGGAATAATAGCTGTCAACTGCATGTTGACAATTATACCTGTCAGAAGCAAAAAAATCCAAGCTTTGGTTTGACTGAAAGCAATACCATCCCTTCCATCATTACTCTACCATTCCTGGTTTATAAAAGCGTGAAGCACAGTGGTAGGGGAAAGTTTATATTAATGAAATAAATCAAGAGTGTAATGTGTTCAGCTAGAAAAAAGAAGAAAACAAATAAAGAGAAATTAACACTGTGACCTCTACCTGCTACCTTCAACCATCAGAGCCATATCTACAATCAACTGCCCCATGACCATGCTAAACAAGTAAAGCCCTCTCAGGGGTACTATTTACAGCCAGCAGTTGGAAGAGAAAAACACATTCTCTCTGGATACTACAAACTACTTTATTTCACAGGTTTTCATTTCAGAGTGTAGTCTTATATTACTATTTTACATTGTTTTGCTTCATGCTTAAGTGGAACAAGTGCTTTTACATCCACTGGTTAATTAGAATTACCAACTACAGGGAACTATCTCTCCCCCTGCCTCAATCCCTTGGTTCTTAGTAAAGAAAATAAAATCTATTCTGGTCCCAAGGCTGACCTTTTAATTGAATGAACATGGGTTTTTGTAGCTGTTTTTTTGTTTTTAAATAAGCAATTTTGTTTTTGCAGGTTTTTAATTTCCCAAATGGCAAAACATTTCTAACTATATACAAATGCCAGCCACCATAGCTACAGAAACTACAATTCCACACAATCCCTCCTCTAAAGAATCCTGTGGTCCTTGACCCTCTCCTGTAAGATCATCCTGATTTAATAGATGTTAATCCTATCTATTAAAGCTATTATTTAAATTTGAGAAACAGGAGATTACAGAGCTGTTATTTACCAGAACAACAGGCTTTAAATGAAGTCTTGGATATTACATATTGGATTTGGGCTTGCATATTTTTATCCCTTTTCTTAATCCATTGCTGCTGGGAGAGGGGGAAGGAGTCAATCAATACTAATTATTCATAAAACATATGACATGTTGAATAACTTTGAGTCTCCTTCAGAAGAGATAAAGCAGGGTATAAATATAATAATAATAATAATAATAATAATAATAATAATAATAATAATGATGATGATGAAATGTTCAGGCAGGGCAAAATTACACTTAATGTTAGTTAAGTGACTTGGTTTTATCTGTTTATTTTTTCCTTTGGAAATCTGGAGAGGTGTTTGATACTGGCAATAGGATGAAAGGGAAAGGTTTGATTACTATTCCCTTAAGTTGTGATTACTGTTGGGAAGCCAACTGTCATTTGTACTAATAAAGTTTCCTTCTGATACAAACAGCAGTTTGAGAGAGAGCAACTTTTGTTAGGACATTATGGAAGGAGAGGTTTGCTACTGTTTTTAGTAACTGTTTCTACCTGAGCTTTTTTTCCAGTCTCAAGGGAGAGCCCCTCATGGCTGCACTTGAGCAAAGATAGAAGAGGAAAAAAAATCAAAGCCAAACTTTGTGTTTGGTTTATTAGTTTGTTGCAACAGCTCTGAGCAGAGCAATTACTATATACAGTTCTCATATCATTCTTCCCCCTTCTGTTCCCTAGATAATATATTTCTGTTACGTATTCAGTCTATGACACTCATTTGCCATCTTCATGCATTAAAGTTAATAGGCCAGTGTATGATCCTGGTTTTGGTCTCTTCAAGGAGCTATCTACAGGACTAGGCTTTTAGAAAGTCCAGTAAATCTTAGCTTACTGTTATCAGAGCCAGATGACAACCTTACATGGCCATGCTCTATCTGAATTATGAACATTTTGGACTTGCTAGGTAAAGGTAAAGTTTTCCCCCTGACATTAAGTCTAGTCATGTCCGACTCCGGGGGTTGGTGTTCATCTCAATTCCTAAGCCAAAGAGCCGCCGTTATCCGTACCCACCTCTGAGGTCATGTGACCAGAATGACTGCATGGACCAGGGGGCTCCTTAGACTTGCTAGTCATGGTGTATTTTTTCTGAATACTTTTTTTTTTAAAAAAAGTGTGTTGTGGTATTCCAACATATGGGGAATATGTATCATAATTATTGGTGTGGATGATCTAACATATACAGGACACATATTTCTCTGGTTACACCCGGCTTGTACACAGATTTATTTATTTTATTTTCTATACTTTTCTCTCAATATAAATATATATTTAAAAACTGCACATCAGCTCCAGAATGTCACTCACACCATCCCCAACAACCCACCTCTCAACATTTTATAATGTCAGATGGCAGAGATCCATTTCACCTGGCTGTGAAAGACAAGCAGAAATGAGGCCATCTTGGTCTCTCTTGGGAGGGAGTTCCAGAATCTGGGAATAGTCACTGAAATGCCCTCTCCCTTGTTCCCATCAAATGAGATTGAGAGAGCCATTGGACAGAGAAAAGGCCCTATCCAGATGATCTTAGTATTCTAACAGGCTCATAAAGAGAGAAGGAGTACTTTAAATAACCTGGACCCAAGCCATATAGGGCTTTATAGGTCAAAACTAGCAGTTTGAATTGTGCCTGAAAATGAGTTGGCACTGGCAGTCAATTGAGCTATTTCAACAGTGGAGTTCTGTGCTTCCTATAGCAAGCCCGTTAATGTAGCTGCTGCTCTATGTACCAACTGAAGTTTTTGGGCATTTTTCAAAGGAAATCCCATGCACATTGCATTAATCCAAATAAGATGTAACCAAGGCATGTACCACTTTGGCCAGATCCAACTTCTCCAGGAACAGATCCTATTGCTTCAATACCTTCAACTGTGCAAGAGCACTCTTGGCCACTGCCGAAACCTGAGGCTCCAGGTTTAGAGCTAAATCCAGGAGAACCTCCAAGCTGTGCACCTGTGAGTGTACTGTAACCCCATCTAACACAGGCTGAATTCCTATTTCCCAATTGGTCTTTTGATCAGGAGCACCTCTGTCTTGTCTGGATTACACTTGTCTGCAATTTGGTTGCCCTCATTCAGTCCATTACACCTGTCATGTACCAATTTAGTACAGGAACAGCCTCCTTGGAGTTAAGTGGGAAGGAGTAGTAGTCCTGAGAGTCATTAGCATACTAATGACACCTGATCCCAAAACTCCAAATGACCTCTCCCAGAAGAATAATCTGGATGTTAATTTAAATAGCATGGGGGACAAGAATAAGCCCTGAGGGACTCCTTAGGTTGATGGGCAAGGAGCTGAATCCTCCAGACCACCTTCTGAGAAGGCCCTCCTAAGAAAGAAAGGAGCCACTGAAGAACAGTACCTCCAAGTTCCATCTCAGGGAGGTGAGTTATGTAAGGGTCAAATCAAAATCCAGAATTTTACCTTCAATTTATTCATGAAGGTGACTCATGCATGATTGTAGAGGATAGTTAGTTAAAAGTTTGATGTATTTTGATTTGACCTACAATATATTTATGATAAAGACCTCCAGAGTAAGATTATGGAGTGATCCTGGCAGAAAGACTCATGGCCCATGAGTGCTAGATCTCCATATGAACAGCAGAGGGTATATATAGCTCCATGTCAAAAGCTTTGAATAGAACTTAGAACTGAAATTCAGAACAAGATCAGAGGGAAGCTTTCATCTCTTAAAGGTGTAAAAAAATCTAATTAGCTTCAAAACTGAACTGGACATTTATGAAGGATATTTTATTATTTTTCAATCTGGGACTTCGTATGATGTATGATGGGGACAATTTTATCCTTTAATTGCTATTACAATAGATGACTGTCACACTTATCTTTAGGTAAAAGCAGGGTTTTTTTTCTTTTTCTTTTTAAGCCATGTGTACAATTTAGGGATGGATGAATCATCCTGTTACTGGTCTTTATCACTTTTGCATATATTCATTTATAAGGGCATTCTATCGTATTTCTGTATGGATCTGTAAAGAAATTCACACGTAAAAAAATTACATTTAAATGTATATGCAGTATGAAACATACTTTCTCTCAAAATACATTTAAAATATAATGTGTCCCAAAATTAAACATGTGTTCTTCAACAGAATATTAAAGATGATTTAGAGTCAGTGGATCTTTATAATAATGTGCCCAGTTCTAGGGACCACAATTTTAAAAGAATAGTGAAAAGCTAGGATATGTCCAGAGAAGGTCAAAGGTCTGGAAGCTAAGCCCCATGAGAATTGGCTTAGGGAGCAGATATGTTTAGCTTGGAGAAGAGAAAGTTAAGAGGGTCCAGGATAGACATGTTTAAATATTTGAATGGACCTCACAGTGAGGAATGGGCGAGCTTGTTTTCTGCTGCTCTAGAGACTAGGACATAGAGCAATAGATTCAAATTGCAGGAAAAAGAGATTCCACCTAAACATTAGGAAAACCTTCATGACAGCAAGAACTGTTTGACCCTAAAATACCTTGCCTTGGAGTGTAGTGTAGTCTCATTCTCTGCAGGTTTTTAGACAGAGGCTGGATGGCCTGGCCATCCATCAGGAGTTTGATTGTGTATTCCTGCATGGCTTAGAGTTGGACTAGATGGCTCTTGTTGTCCCTTTGATCTCTGTGATTCTATGGAAGTGCAGGTTGTGTTAGTTCATGCTCATATTTATAAACCTTGAAGTCCACAAGAGATAAGTGCATCTTTAACAAGTAGAAGTTGAAGCTAATTTCTGACACTTCTGGGGAGACAGACAGACAGTACAGTTTGAATATTCCTCATCCCACATTTTCAGAGTTAGGTGGCATCTAAGGTTGTAAGGTTGGACAAAAGAGACTCCTATCACTTCCATTGTTAATAGCTCATGGAACAGAATGACACACCATAACGTTTAGCTAAGTGGGACAAAGGTACTTGTTCTCACCCATGTTTCAAACCACTAGATGCAGTCATTTTCTCTTAACATGGTTGTTGCCTCTGTGGTGGATAGTGGAAGGAATACGTATGGAAGAGCACAGATCTCTTTTCTTGTTGAAAAGATGAAGAATGAATACCTTTGCTCCACTTGATGGAGCCTTAAGACCTGATCCACAATTTGTTAAGGATTAAAGTTACAGGGGGCTCCTTCTACATCCATCCTGGCAACCATAATAGCACATAATGCAGCTTTATTGGCACAATCACTATACATTCAGTTGAAGAACCACTTGTACAACATAGCTGGACAAGCCATTGTGCAAATGATTGTAGAAGACATTGGGTAATTATCTAGTATTGTTCAACTGTGCTAGCAGGAATTTTCACCCTGCTAACATCACATTGTATTTTGGCCCTCAAATGCTTATTCAATTAGCATTTCCTACTCATTAGCTATCCTCTCAAATTATGAGGCTGGTGCCATTCCATGACAGAAAGAGAAAAAGATATGAAGAAATTCCTCAAAGTTTCTAAAATAATTTATTTTTTCATTCCTACAAGAGAATTCTTCATAGAAAAAAAAAATGGGAATATCTTTGTTCTGAGTACACCAGTTGCTATATTAGTGTATTGATCAGCATACAAGGCAATTTAGAGCCCTTCCACACAGTCATATAACCCAGAATATCAAGGCAAAAAAATTCCTACAATATCTGCTTTGAAGTGAGTTATTTGAGTCCACACTGCCATATATTCCAGTTCAAAGCAGATAATGAGGGATTTTATTCAGCCGTGTGGAAGGGGCCTCAGAGAGGAACTGGAAGAATAATAGTTGTTTGCAAATTTTTCTTTGACTTCTTTGCAATATATCTTCTGTGTCATCTTTCTTTCTTTTTTAGTGTAACTGATTTGATTCCTACTACATTCCTTTTCCAGTGTTATCGACAGATTGTTTATTAAGTGACCTTCTCTTCAAGCTGTAGGTTTTAATAATTTTACGTACTACAACATGTTCTCTACATTTTAGAAAAATAGATTTGATTCTCCCCCCCTTTCAGGGACAGATATATTGGTGTGTAGCAATTCATTACTTTGAAACTTCACAAGTTGTTTGTTAGAATAATTGCCACATACAATTGTATTAGTTGAATATTTTGATGGTGTCTTTTTGACTAGTGTTGTAGCAGCATAGGTAATACATACCTATTTCTGGTATAGTTCCTTTACAGAACATTGCTATTTGGCAAGTTTGCATGGTGTGGTGGGAGAGAAAGAAGTTGTTTATATATTATGTGAACATTTACATCATTTTGAAATGGGATTCATTTCACCCACTGGATGTGGCTCTTAATGAGACATGCCACATTATCACAGGATGTCTATGTCCTACACCACTGGAGAAATCATACTGCTTAGCTGGCATTGCACCACCTGACATCCGCCGGAAATAGCAGCCAGCAATGAAAGGACCAAGGCATTGACATCTCTGGCCCATCCCCTGTTCGGATATCAGCCAGCATGCCAACGCCTTCAATCAAGAAATAGCTTTCTAAGATCTACAGAGATACTCGCAGGATTATCTCAGCAAGCGAGAGTCCAAAAGTGGCAGACTAAAACCCAGAACCTTAATCAATGGCTGACGCCAGATGAGAAACTCCCCCCTTGGGCACACAGAAGACTGGGCAAGTTGGAAGGCACTGAACAGACTACCCTGTTTCCCCTAAAATAAGACATCCCCAAAAAATAAGACCTAGTAGAGGTTTTGCTGAATTGCTAAATATAAGGCCTCCCCCGAAAGTAAGACCTAGCAAAGTTTTTGTTTGGAAGCATGCCCGGCACCCACAAAACAAAACACCATAGCATGCAGGATTGGTAAATGTACATACCAGTTGTATATGGAAATAATGGTAGTAATAAGACATTCTTGACAGAAGTCACAGTTTGTCTGTTTTGGTTATGTTGGTTTGTGATGACAACTACTGTACAGTATAGAATAAATGTTCCTTTTTTGTTCAACAATAAATGTGAATTCTTCTTCATGGAAAAATAAGACATCCCCTGAAAACAAGACCTAGCGCATCTTTGGGAGTAAAAAATAATATAAGACACTGTCTTATTTTCGGGGAAACACGGTATGTTCTGGCACCACTAGATACAGAGCCAACCTTAAGAAATGGGGCTACAAAGTGAAGTCCACAACATGTGACTGTGGAGATGAGCAAACCACAGACCCTCTACTGCAATGCATTCTGAGCCCTGCTACATGCACAATGGAGGACCTTTAACAGCAACACCAGAGGCACTCCAAGTGGCCAGCTACTGGGCAAAAGACATTTAGTATTAATGCCAAGCTTTTTTTTTCTTAAAAAAAGTCTCTATGTTTGCAAATCCATTACAACTTGTACCCTTGGTTCGCTTCTGACACGAGAAATAAAAAATAACCCACTGGACCCAATGTAATGAATGCTATAGATATAGTTGCCAAAACATCCTAGGTGAAACTGAGTGTTGCACATGTGATGAAGTGAAACTTGATGAAGGATACTCTGGTGTTATCCCTGTTATTCTTTTCATGCCAATTGTGATACTCACTTCTCCCTAGCCAGGTAGATAGTGGATCCACCATAGTCAACTCTGGAAATAATGCAAGGAAATTCTATTCTTTCAGCAAAATTCCATCAAGTGTTCATAAGATAACCTCTACGCCAACTTCTAGAATGAATTGAGATACATACCATGAAACTTTTAACTTCCACCGCTCCATAATCCTGGTGCCTCAGTGTCCTAAAGTTTCCTTAACACATAGAGTTTAGAAAGTTATTTTAACATTTCCTTTCCTAATTGCAGTTTTTCTGCCTTCTGTTTCTCAGAGATTTATTTGTTTAATAGCATATGTCCTAACATTAGTAGTGTCTTCCTGTGATACAAAACACAATTTTCTCACATTAACTTAACTCACTTCAACACTCACAACATTCTTGCAACTAGATAATTAGCAGCAGAGAGCCAGTTGAATTAGAAAAAAATACACGATGTGGCTGCCACAAGTCACAATTCACTTGAAAACATACAACAACAAAAAATGTTACATATTTATAATTATGCCAAGAGAAAGATGGGGCAATAATCAATCAATCAATCAATCAATCAAATGCTTTGCATATGTGGAGTTTCTTTTCAAAAGTTATCAAATCCAAAAAAAAGGGAGAAAATGAGTTATAAATGGCAGCACATGGTTGGCTAGAAGTAAAATATTATGCACAAACCCAAACTTTCAAAATGTATCAAATCAGTACAGGGTTTGGAAAATTGCATTTTCTAGCCAAAGAATGAGCATCCTTTTATTCCTGTAATTCTGTTTTATGCGTGACTGAATGTACAAACTTATTTTGTTTGCGTGACTGAATGTACAAACTTAATTCTGATGAATTTGGTACCTTTTGGAAACAAACTCACATATTAAGGCCATGGGGAAGAACCAATGCTCTTCATCCCAAGAGTCTAGATGTGTTTGTAGGATTGTATGGCAGGATTTAGACAAATTAGATCCTATGACAGATGCAGTAACAAGTATTTCTGAATACTATGGAGTAGCATATGGAAATCCTTGCAAGTTAAAAGAGGTTGTATATGTATATTTCTGGTAGAATCTATACCTGATCCTAAATAGATAACCACAGTGGCAAGCAGATTCCAAACTAGTTTCAGAGTTGTACTTTACTGTCTACACGTTTCTTCATATGCATATGAGGTCCAGTATGGTATCACAATGTGCACAGAAGATGACTTATTGCCTGACCTAGCAACTATAATGAGTCACTTAATACTACCATTCCATTCAAGTTATAAAGATGTTGCCACAACTGTATAATAAAAATATATCTGCCTTTGAGTTCTCCATTCTCTCAGTAGCTTTAAACTTTGATAGCAGAGATGAAAACCAGAAACCAAATGGACACATATAGAGACACTTCCCTGTTGCCTTGAGGACTGACTGTGTGATGCGTATGGAATTTAAGTGGGACTAGGACTGAATCTGAATACCTTTATTTTCCTTTTCACATAATATCAAAGGACTTTACAATGCTAAACAACAACGATGATAAGGATGATGATGAGGAGGATGATGGTGATGATTCAACCATATCAAAAGAGCAATATTGTCCACTTCCTTTTATTGTTATTTTAACATACTGACTTTTATAAATATAATTTTCATTCATTTCAACATTGCAGACTCTCAGTTCCCTCTGTAAATGGCTGCTTGGAATAAAAATGAGAGGTGTTTTGTTTTTTTCAGATGATACATTTTTATAATCAAATATGATCATTTGAACAATGCATGCTTGTAATTTCAGATGCTCGCCTTTGAAAAATATACAGAAAAACAGCCAATTTCCCACTCATGGCCTTTTAAAGAGAAAGGGTTCTAAAATTACATGCTTGCATAGTTCAAATGGGAGTCATAGCATACACTTTTGAAAGTCATATCTGAGTCTATCATTGTTTTGCTCAAAATATTTCTCTGTATTTTTTAACCCAAAGCACAGTATTTGAGGAGGTTTCTATCAGTCTCATCCTTTCTAGAACGCAGAGTTTGCAATTAATGGTGGTTATTTCTGCAGTATATTTGATGTATTGTACACCCTTCCCTCCACATTTGTTGCTTAAGCATTCATGGCTTTTAACTGATGGGCATAATCCATGAATTATTGTAATTGCCACCACCTCTGCCGCTGCCCTTTATGGAAGCAAAATATGTTTTCTGTAGGTATTTCTAGGTCCTCTAGTGCATCCTCTATGGTTAACCTTTGGTGGAATGGGGCTAGAGGACCTAGAAATGCCTAAAGAGCAGGTCCTTCTCTAGACATTTCTAAGTTTTACAGCATTATTCCAGTATAAATTGAACACAGAATTGCATTGGAGGATGCCCCAAGAAGTTGTTTTTTTTTTGCATGTAAGAAAAATTGTGATTTATTTTTAAATTTTTTACCTTTCACAGGAATCCTGCACACAACTAATCCCCAAGGAAGTCGAGGGCTGGCTATATCTTCAACATGGCATGAAACAATCACTGGGCTCCTCCATTGAGGGACATAACTAGGCATTTAGCAGAAGAGAACCAACCAATTGTTGCCCAAATCAACAACAACAACAACAACAACAACAACAACAACAAGAATGACCACAAACAACTCTGTGATATGGTTGGAAAATGTTATTTATAATTATGTCAGGAGAAAGATAGAACATTAATTAATTGAATGTCATTGGGAAGAACCAGTACACAAGAGCTTGGGTGTGTCTGCAGGTTTGTATGGCAGTATTTAGAAAAATTAGGCCCCAAAAGAAATGTATTTATGAGTATTTCTGTATAACTTAGTCTCCTGCTGCTATTTCTCAATCCCACCATTTAACTAATGCAGCCTCCTCTGCCCTCCACAACACAGCTGAATGAGCTGCAACAGATGTCCACAGGGACATCTGAGGGTCTTTGGAAGTGCAGAGTATGCCTGCAGATAATGTCCTTGCAGCATAGTCGGCTAAGAAAAAGAAGCCAGGCATATCTCTGCTGATCCCTCTGTTCTCCAGTATTTCACCCTGTCATATCAGTTTCCTTATAAGTTATATGATCATGTTAGAGATCCATTGTCTGGAATCTTCCTGTAGTGTTCACTTCCTAGATCCCCTGCCAAGCTGGGGAAGGCATACTATTTCACAGTTTCTTTTTCAAATTGCTTATAGATGCTTGGGGAAGCTTTTGTGGTCTTGCATCTGGGAAAATGAAATGTATTTTAATTGTCTTTAAAAAAATTACCTGATTTTTTTGAGGGCCTATGGATTTTGTTGTTAAGATAGGGAGACAACAAAAAGTGGTTGTGGGCTTCATTCTCCCACCCCATATTAGATCTATAAGGTTGGAAAGTCTATTCAAACCAGCTTTATGTAGTTGGAAGTTCAGTCTTAATATTTAATCCGATCCTGTGTTCAAAGAAAATGTAAAGAGAGATAAAGAAGATATTTACCTGGGACTTAATTTTCTCTATTTCTTATCTCCATTTTTCTGTGTGGCCGAAAAAAAGACCCATGGAGGCCATCACATGATGCAAGGCCACTTCTGGTGTTTGCCCATAGGACTCTGTTGTGGCAGCACAGGGAAAAGGAGGAAAAACTGCATTTATAAGAGTCAGGTGCTGCCCAACTCCAACTGACAGAAGCCAGAGAGAGGCAGAAGAGAAGTGGGAAAAGGCAGGGAAAAGAAGTAGGAATGCTGCCATCCCTGAAGACAAAAAGGCATGGGACCTCGACAGTAGGGAATGAAAGAAGAAGGTTCTCTCTGCTTTTCCCACTTTAATGTGATGAGGTCCCCTGTCTCTTATCAGTGGACAAAACAACAGAATAGGGGAATCTATAATTTGAGGAAAATCAGAGGAAGCTAGAAAATCTGTAATAAGGTAAAATTTCAGAAATTAAATTCAGTAGAAAAATGCCACACAGTTGTATGTTAATGTGTTCAAGTTCTTAAGAAAGAGAGAAAAGAATGGCCTTGTAATGGAAAATGCCAGGCAAATAATCGGAAGGCAACGGTCTTGTGCTTGTTGAATAGAAGACTGGCAAGCAGTACGAAAAGAAGAAGGCTACATAATATCTGAGTTAGCAAGATATGAACAGGACTATTGATGATGAAGACTCATGAAGGTCTCACATTCATATGATGATAACTCAAAGTCTATTTGATAGTACATGGCAGGAAGAAACATTTTATGGACTTTTGAAGAGGGGATTACGTAATTTATTTATCGTACATTCTCAGAATTCTAAGGTGAAAATAATAAGTGCTACTCTGTGTCTTTGATCACACTGAAAGTTGCATGTTTCTTATCTCAAGAGGTACCACAGTAACTGATTAGTAGGTGGAGCTACTTACACATAAGAAACAAGAAGATATGAGACAGACAAAATTGCATCAGGATTTTGCTTTTGTAGCAGCAAACTTTTTTTAAATTCCTACTTTCTTCTTTGAAATCTGAAAAATATGTGTGTGTGTGTGTGTGTGTATTCTTTATAATGACCCAAGTCTCTTTCACCTGCCATGTGCTGGCCAAGATTTCCTCACAGGATTCACTATTATAGTTGAGATTCATATCCAAATGCAATTTCTGCAGTATTGAACAACAAGGTTCACCCTATATCTTTCTCTTTCTGTGTATTCGTTTTCTCTTTCTATGTTTTAAAGATTTCAAAACAATTGCCATAATCTCCTTGCCCTCCCTCTCCTCCTCCTTTGTTCAATATTTATTTGGAACTCTTTATAGAGAATCAGCAAGTGAATAAATAAGATTGTCTAATGTATTTGGGAATAAAACAGCACAATTCACTGCTATGCCATTGAGATTTTCCAGTATATATTTCTCATTTATTAGTTCTGTTCTTTTGCCAGCTTCCGTACCATAACATTTCCCACAGGGAGCATGCCAGTTTTATCCCAGCATTCTGGATTGCTGTTGCTGTTTTGCCTGTCTGACCATTCATTTCCTTATTTAGTAAGACTTCTTCTTGTTATTGTGAATATCTTTAAAGCTTTCACACTTTCCTCTTGATCCTAATAAACTGGCAGCATACTCTCTGTTTATCTCCACTTTCAATCGTGTATTTACACCAGGTCTTCATTTACAATACCAATGAGAGCTATAACCAAACTGATTTAATAGATTATTTGTGCTCCTTCTTCCCAGATCTACCTTTTTCATATACAACAAATAGAAAAGTGAAAATAAAAGGGTAAATATTTGTTTGTTACCAGGCCATGAAAGCTTTTTATTCAGAGCAATCCCCTAAGGATCAACCAAGTAAACCAGCTTTCTAATATTAGGTTTTATCTTAGGAGTTTTTCCTGGAACATTTTTTTCTCAGTAGCAGTCATGGCAAATGAAGCTAGGATTTTTGCATGTAAATATACACGCACCTTGTTTATTATTCTGGGATAATGAGAAAAAGCAAGAGCAGTATTTCCAGAAGCCTAGTATTGAAGAACATTTGCTGCATGTGTTTGAGGTTGATTCCTTTCAGCAGCTGATGTTAATTGTGTGAAGTTGCTTTCCACTTGATGACTATGGAGAGGCCGCCAAGACACCCTTGCTCTTGATGGACTGACATATAATGTGGGGCCCCATCTACATTGAAATATAAAATCCAAATTATATGCTTTGAACTGAATTATATGGCAGTGTGCACTCATATAAACCAGTTCAAAGCTTATAATCTAGATCAGGGGTCCCCAAACTAAGGCCTGTGGGACAGATGCGGCCCTCCAAGTTCATTTACCTGGCCCCTGTCCTAAACTTTAAACTTAAGGTTGACCTAAGTCTGAAATGACTTGAAGGCACATAACAACAACAATCCTAATTTTGGACTATTTCATCATAGTCTGGGACCCCAACAGTCTGAGGGACCATGAACCAGCCTCCACTTAAAAAGTTTGAGGACTCCTGATCTAGATTATCTGATTGGATAATCTGGAGTATATGGCAATGTAGATCCAATCTGAGTCTATCCATCTGTAATGTGGATGGATTGCTCCCCTTTTTTATCAAAAATTATAATATTTTCTATTGAGACATTTTGTCTTGTAATATGTCCAAAGTATGATAACCTCAATTTCATCATTTTGGTTACTCAAAATGGCTTTTAACTGATGAACATAAATACCTTCAATGTTTTTATCAAAAAATACAGTGGGAAGGAGGGACTGACAGATGTAAACACAGAAACTGACATATCAAAAGTTCAAGATTTTTGTATTTTTTTTTTTAAAAAAATCCTGAAATTGTGACAGGCATGTGGACAATTTCAACAGAAAGGAGGAAACTATGAAAATGAACAAAATCTGGCTATCAGTATTTTTAAAAGTCTAAAATCAGTACAGTAAATAAAGAACAACACTCAGAAAAAAGATGAAAACAGAAAACACTAAAAAAAAATAATGGGAATTCCAGACAGGAAACAATCAAGGCCAGTTAACACATCCCAACAAAGCATTCCCCCAGGTAGTAAGCAGCCAGGTTTTGAAGCTGAAATGCCATTCAATGTTAATCAAGGTGATTAATTGCAACATTCACACATGTCTCAAACAGTCAAGAGTTCTTTCTTCCACCCTGGACATTCCACAGTTATATAAACCTTACTTGCTGAGTTTCCGACAGACCTCACAACCTCTGAGGATGTGAGAGAAATACTTCTGGAACATGATCTAAAGTGCTATGTTACAAGTTTTGGTAAATCTCAGAGAAAATATTTTCAGGTTCTCTCCAGTAGCCACTGAATGAAAGATCTGGCATACAGAATGGGACCAAAGACATTAACTGCTATAGCCATACTTAAAATTTCAGTTGGGTTGATACTGAGACATCTAAATACAAGTCAAGATCATTTCTAATGGAGAAAATAACTTGTGGAAAGGAAAGAAAAAAAGGACACATAGCCCCTGAAAACTCAAACGTACTATATCAATTTTGCTGAAGGAAACTGCTGTATCTCTTTTGTGGGGGATACAAAACCTATGTTTCATATTCAGACTTCCCTGAATTGGTTTTTATTTTTCTTGGAAAATTTGCTGAAGGAATAAATAAATACACATTACTGCAAATAGGATGTTCCTATTTTTAACAAATGCTTTTGCCACACCTGCACAGATACTGCTGATTTTATGCTCGCTATGGGGACAGCCAGGGAGGCTCAAGGTGACTTTGAGCTGGATGATAGAAATATAGATTAAAATATTTTCATTATTACAGCATTGATATTTCAGTGAGGAAATCTGAATAATACTATATCCTATCAGAATTACTTGAAAAGCTAGAATACAATAGCCTAAGCCATCATGCATCTGACCAAGACAGCAAAATCTGTGTTCAATCACAACCTGCTTAATGTGATTCAAACTGAGTTTTATCTGATACTTATAAGGTTTAGAGAGTCACAGGAAGAAAGATTTAATACAATAATATTTACTAAAGTCATGGAAAAGACTGGGCATTTTCTTTCTAAGTTTTTATTTCCCAACCAATACAGTGTTATAAGGCTCCTTGTTGTGTTTCTGGGAGTCACTTAATGTCAGTATCTATTTTATGGGAAATAGCTCTGTACTTCAAAAGTGCTGATACATACTTTCATCAAAAGCACTGATGTACATCTCAAGGTATGCTTATGGCTCCCAAGAGAGTGTCTACACCACTTAAAAGTAACATGGCAAACAAACTTTAATGTCAACCCCCCTACCTCCTAAACTAGAAAATATCTCAGAAAACAAACAAACACATGAAGTAGACCACCAGGGAGTGGAATCAGCTCCTCTTGGACTCTGATACTTCTGTTATATGGTCAGAACCCCAAACCATTTAAATTGTTTTCCAGACAGTAGCTATGGCTCCTTAGGTCACTGCTTTTTCTCTGGTTGCATCAGTTCTAGGAAATACACTTCATAGACAATTACCTTTTGTTTGTTGGAAGCATCAGTGTTCAAGGTCAGGGTTGATACATTTTATCAGTTTCCATTTCTCTCACATTTGAATTTTCTGAGTTTTCACTTCTTTCTACTCTTAAGGGGTCTGGTTCTCCCGTGTTGTAATTTTTTTAAAACCTCAAGATGGTTGTTTCACATGGTTTTAGTTACAACTTGGAATCATACATATCCTCCTTTTTGTCTACACACAATTTAAAAAACAATATAGCAAAAGAAACATTAGTAAAAAGAAGCATCAATAAGCACTTATGGGAGAGACCTACATGTGGAAAAATATAATATAGTTTGTTCCAAGGGATCGACATATATGTGGATTTTTTTAAAGGAGAAGTTGACATCAGGCTACTTTTGTTCATTGTTATATTATTTTGGGATTTATTTATTTATTTATTTTTGCTTTTTGACAGTATTTGAGTCCTCTCAAAAATACAACAACAAGGGCTAGAAAATTGGCTCTCCAAGTCTTTCACAATGGTCCAGTAATGTTTTAGATATATGCAGGTTTATCAATAATGGCTTTAATAACAGCAACAACACAACCTAAAACAAATATGAAATCCTTTTTTTTTTGGGCCATGTAAGAAAGTTTGCCATAAAATACTTTCCTAAGGAACTTTAGTTCATACAGCAATACTGAAAGTAAATGATATTTCTTTGTGCAGCCGGGAGCACTCACTAATTATAAAACTGCCCTTCAGCTATTGACATGTCTTGGAGTCCCTTGTGAGAGAGTGACCAGGCATTCATGGAGAGATAAGAGTTGACTTTATCTAATTCCCTGACACACTTTGCAATTCGAATCTTCTGTGGGTTGTGCTAGATAATGGTACTAGTCCAGAGGGAACGCCTATAGGCAGCACTGCCTACCCAACTGCCATTTTTGGTTGTTTGCTTCCATCAATCCCAGGAGACAGCAGGGTAATATAACAGGGATTGCAGATAGAAGGGGCATTTCCTTACATGTTTTGTTTCTCCTGAGCATTTTCCTCACCCTACATGAATTCATTCTTTAGTTCTGATCAAAGCCATTAGGACTTCTTTTCAGTTTAACGGAGAAGCCAAAGAGCAGATTAGTTAGGGGAGTGGGAGAGAGAGATACAAAGGAAACTTGATAATTAGGCAATCTTGATTATTTTCCTGCTGTCTCAGTGGTTACTGGATGGAAATGATTTTCTCTTTGAAATCTACTTGCAGTGTAATTTGGCTCTTGCTAGACTGCTTGCCTGGCTGTCAGGGTTACAGCTAATGGCACACAGTCAACACAGATGAGAATAAAAATAAGAAGAATAAAAAGCACATTGGAACATCTCTTCCTCTTAATGCAGTATGTTCACCAACTCACCTACATGGCTAGAAGAGTTCTGAAAGACACCTTCAGAGGTAAAACGTTATTATCTTTTCTTCTGGTGGAAGTCAGAACTACACATTGTGGAAAATGGGGCATATTCCAAAACTAACAATTATAGTAGAAGTGGGCAACATGTATCATATGACACCCTATGGCCTGACTCCACTGATTGTGGCATTTTTATTGTGTGCCAGTTACCTTTTTCCACTCACCATTAAAACAAGGCATGTAGAAAGTGTCAGGGCTGTATATGAAGAGAATAACACCCGTGAAAGCTGGTGGGAAGCATGGCTATATTCTAAAATAAGGTTTGCAATTCCCCAGTATCTTGCTTCAGTGGAACATGACATTTCCCCTAGTTCTTGATGTGATGGGTCACTAAATGTTATATTTCATGGGACCTTGAAAGTTCAAATTGCCCTGCTCCCCAATGACCTAAGTTGTCCATTTATGTATATAGAGTTGCCAACATAATTCAATTTCCTAATATTTTCATGCCAAAATCTGAAACAAGGGTACCTTTGTACTGATGGGGTGAGAGAAGGGACAAGAAAGGGCTGGAAAACAGATTAGAACTGGTTTCAGAGCATTTGACTATGTCCCCATCTACACTGTCATATAATACTGTTTGAAATTGCATTATATGGTCTCTGTAGACTCATGCAATTGGATTGCATTATATGAGTCCACACTAATCATGTAACACAGCTTCAAACTGCAGTGTAGATGGGGCCCCTGACAAGTCATCCATGTAAAGTGATCTAAAATATGAGTAAAATGTGGCAATCAGTATCCAAGCTAAGGGGGGAAATGTTTTATAATAGCTGACCAATCAGTAAAATGTTGCCAGTAGCTTCCCAGTAGCTCCAGCAGTTTTCATCCCATCTGGTTTTTACCTACCACCCACATTTCTCTCTCTATTATTTTCCTTTTCCTGGCTTTTTGGTGCACTGATGAGTCCCATCAAAAGGATCTTCCAGCTATTTCATACTGGGAGCTTAGGCTTTACAAACAAAGAAGCAAAAATTAAAATATTTTTCTTGAACACTGCTCACTCAGAGATTGATCTTCTACCTGAAGATCCAGAAAAGCACTGCCTTCCTTGAAATTTCAGTCAGTACTTTGAAATCTGGCATTGCTGTATTCATTCTACACAGAAATACATCAGTCACATTTAAATTCTATGACTTCCATCTCCTCCATCGTAGCAACTAGTGCAAATCAACCAATAATTTTTAAATCTGTTTCTTCCAAAAATACAAAGTTCTTGCATTGTCATTATGACTATGGTGACATAATCATAATTATAGTGGATGCTACCCCCAGCTTGGATCATTATCTTGACGCGGTGCTGGGGCTTGAGTGCCTCGATGAAGCCATGAGCTATACCGTGCAGGGCCACCCAAGATGGGAAGGTCATGGCAGAGAGGTCAGACCAAGCATGATCCCTGGGGAAGGCAATGGCAACCCACCCCAGTATTCTTGCCATGAAAACTACATGGATCAGTACAACCAGAGAAATGTTGGTATACCATCGGAAGATAGGACCCCCAGGTCGGAAGATGGTCAAAATGCTACTGGGGAGGAGCAGAGGACTAGTCCAAGTAGCCCCAGTTGTGATGATGCAGTTAGCTCAAAGCCGAAAGGAAGGCTAACGGCCGACAGTGCTGGAGGTGAAGGACGAATCCGATATTCTAGAGACCAACACACTATAGGAATATGGAATGTAAGATCTATGAGCCAGGGCAAACTGGATGTGGTTATCGGTGAGATGTCAAGATTAAAAATAGACATTCTGAGAGTCAGTGAACTGAAATGGACTGGAATGGGCAACTTCACAAAAGATGACCACCAGATCTACTACTGCGGACAAGAGAAACACCGAAGAAATGGAGTAGCCTTCATAGTTAATAATAAAGTTGCGAAAGCAGTGATTGGATACAACCCAAAAAATGATAGAATGATCTCAATTCGAGTTAAAGGCAAGCCATTTAACATCACAGTGATCCAAACATACGCCCCAACCACAGCTGCTGAAGAAGCAGAATTAGATAAGTTCTACGAGGATCTGCAGCACTTAGTGGATAACACACCAAAAAGAGACATTATTCTCATTACAGGAGATTGAAATGCTAAGGTGGGCAGTCCAATGATAACCGGGATCACAGGCAAGCATGGTCTGGGACAACAAAATGAAGCAGGACGTAACCTGATAGAATTTTGCCAGGAAAACTCAATGTGCATAACAAACACTCTCTTCCAACAACCTAAAAGACGGCTTTACACATGGACTTCACCAGATGGTGAACACCAAAATCAGATTGACTTTTTTATTTCATGTCAAAAGCATTTCACGACAAATACATTTCAAAATGATGGGGGGGGAAAGAAGAAAATCACAAGCAACTAAATAGTTTTGGACCAAAAGCGGGCAACAGCAACCGCATTGTCCGTAGCTTTAAACAACTCCTCCTCTGTACATGAGGCAGGGCATTGTGGGCAAGCATACATATGCGAAGTTGTTTGTTCAGCTCCACAGTCACACAAGGTGGAGGATTCCTCTAGGTAGTGCCATCTTGCCAGATTGTCTTTTGATCTGCCCACTCCGCTTCTCAGTCTGTTTAGGGACTTCCATGTTGCCCATTCTTGGTTTGCCCCTGGAGGAAGACCCTCATGGGGGGCCATCCAGTTGGGATTGCCAGGTTTAGCTGCCCAGAGAGACACCCTTGCTGCTGCTGGAGGAACATCAAGAGGAGTGGTGGTTCTCATGAAGCCCTTCCTTGATTTGAGTCTACTGGGAGGAGGCTGATAGTCATGCAGTGGGTGGCTTTCACAATGTTCCACCTTTTGTCTCTCGCAGTTAGCAGCGACTTCCCGTCGCACGTCAGGAGGGGCAATGCCAGCTAACTTGTAGAGTTTATCAACAGGTGTAGGTTTAAGGCATCCTGTGATGATTCTGCATGTTTCATTCAGTGCTATGTCCACCTGCTTTGCATGGGCAGACTTGTACCAAACAGGACAGGCGTACTCAGCAGTTGAGAAAGACAAGGCCAGGGCTGATGTTCTTATTACTTGTGGGTCTGCACCCCATGCGCTGCCAATCAGTTTCCGCAGGATGTTGTTGCGTGCAGCTACTTTGTGCTTGGTGTTCATGCAGTGTTTCCTATATGTTAGTGTTCGTTCTAAGGTGACACCAAGGTATTTAGGATGGAAACAGTGTTCGAGCTCTTGGCCTTCCCAAGTAACCTTCAGTTTCCTGTTGGCTTCACGGTTACATAGGTGGAAAGCACACACTTGTGTCTTGGAAGGGTTAGGCTTCAGGTGGTTCTCTTTGTAGTAACTGGAGAGATCTTTCAAGGCATTAGTGAGTTGCTTTTCAACTATTTCAAAATCTTTCGCTTGTGTTGTAAGGCCAAGGTCATCAGCATATATAAAGCTCTTTGTGAGTGGTGGTTGTGGCTGATCATTCGTGAAGATATTAAATAAGGTTGGTGCAAGAACGCTGCCTTGGGGTAAACCATTCTTTTGCCTCCTCCATCTGCTTTTCCGGCCCTGAAACTCCACATAGAAGCTGCGGTTTTCCAGGAGGGTCTGGACAGTTTTTGTAAAGTCAAAGTCTCGGGTGATATGGTAGACTTTATGCAGCATTTTTCTATGTTGCACCGTGTCATAGGCTGCTGTAAGGTCCACAAAAACTGTTCCCGTAATGCAGCCTTTCTCATAGCCTTCCTCGATATGCTCAGTGAGATGAAGAATTTGACCTGTACAGTTTTTCCCTGGTCTGAAACCTGCTTGTTGTGCAATAAGCTTGGGTTCGATAACAGGTCCTAGTCGATTTAATAGCATCCTCTCATAGGGGGGACACGGAAAGAGCCTCCCCGAAGATTGAGTAAATTCAGTCGGGCGTCCCCTGGGCAACGTTTCTTGTAAGCAGCCGATCTTTCCAAACCCAAAAGCATTGGATCAGATTGACTACATCCTTTGCAGCGAAAGGTGGCGGACATCCATCCAGTCGGTGAAAACAAGACCTGGAGCTGACTGTAGTTCAGATCACGAACTTCTTATAACAAAATTTAGAATCAGACTAAAGAGAATGGGGAAAATACACAGACCAATTATATATGATCTCACAAATACTCCCAGTGAATATGAAGTGGAGGTGAAGAATAGATTTCAGGGACTAGATTTAATAAATAGAATCCCAGAAGCACTATGGACAGAAGTCCACAACATTGTTCAGGAGGCAGCAACAAAGTATGTTCCAAAGAAAAAGAAAACCAAGAAGGCCAGATGGTTGTCTGTTGAGACACTGGATGTAGCCCAAGAAAGAAGGAAGGTGAAAGGAAACAGCAATAGGGGGAGATATGCCCAATTAAATGCACAATTCCAGAGGTTAGCCAGGAGAGACAAGGAACTATTTTTGAGCAAGCAATGCGTGGAAGTGGAAGAAGACAATAGGATAGGAAGGACAAGAGATCTCTTTCAGAAAATCAGTAACATCGGAGGCAAATTTCAGGCAAAAATGGGCATGATCATAAACAAAGATGGCAGGGACCTAACAGAAGCTGAAGAGATCAAGAATAGGTGGCAAGAATATACAGAAGATCTGTATAGGAAGGATAATAATATAGAGCAATGATAGGCAACCTTTTGCACTTGGTGTGTCAAAATTCACCAAAAAACCTAGCATGACTTGGGTGGTGTGTCACTTCGAGAGAGAGAAAAACCATAATTTTACAATATATATAGTTGAAATAACAAAAATATATAATTGTAATATATAACTGTATTTAATAAATCAAAAACTATTTACTACCATTATTTCCATGTACAAAAATCTATGGTACCTCTTGCAGTTTCCACGCTGATTTCTCTCTATTCTAGTTTCAATGTAGTCATGAATAATGAATAATAATATAATAATAGCAATAATATACTACAATAATAACAGAATAATAATAGAATTATTATTATTATTATTATTATTATTATTATTATTATTATTATTATTATTATTATTATATAAATGTAATGTTCATAAATCCCATGGAGTAAACAACAAAACCACTGGACCAAATCACACCAAATTTGGCCACAAAAGACATTAGTCATCCAATCAATCTGCATGCAGCAGCGTGTCAGCAAAAATGGCTAGGTGTATCAGTGCTGACACGCGTGTCATAGGTTGGCCATCACTGATATAGAGGATAGCTTTTGACGGTGTGGTGAGTGAATTAGAACCAGACATCCTGAGGAGTGAGGTTGAATGGTCCTTAAGAAGCATTGCTAATAACAAGGCAGCAGGAGACAATGGGATCCCAACTGAGTTGTTTAAAATCTTGGAAGATGATGCTGTCAAGGTGATGCATGGCATATGCCAGTAAATATGGAAAATACAAGATTGGCCATCAGATTGGAAAAAATCAATTTATATCCCCATACCAAAAAAGGGAAACACTAAAGAATGCTCAAACTTCCTTAGAGTGGCACTTATTTCCCATGCCAGTAAGGTAATGCTCAAGATCCTGCAAGGCAGACTCCAGCAATACATGGAGCGAGAGTTGCCAGATGTCCAAGCTGGGTTCAGAAAAGGCAGAGGAACGAGAGACCAAATTGCTGTGATGTCTCATGGGCCTTGTAGTCCCGTTCCTAGTGCTATTGTGGCAGACGAGGAGGAAAACATGGGATTTCCACCGGTTCAGCTTGAATCGGAGCCTCTCCACCTGGAGGATGTTTGTCCTCAGGAAGTTAACCAAACAAGCCTTGGGCAGAATTCTCCCCCGTTTTCCCGAAAGGACAATTATAATAGAGATAGAGGAGTCAGGGAGGCAAATCGCCGGAGTCTCAGAATCGCTGCCAAACAATTAGCTGATTAGGTCTGCTTCCCTTGGGAAATTCTAAGGAGTCATGCATCTGGACAGAGTTGGGTTTCGCTTCTTGTTCTCCAGGGAAAGTGTTCTGTTGGCGGGAAAACAAGACCCTATATAGGGGTTTTGCCGCAAGGGGAACCTTGCGGAGTCAATTGTTCAGCTTGAGGAGAGAGATCGTGTGTGGACTTCGTACCCCAGTTCCTTGTTTCCCGGATCATGTTTCCAGCCTTGCCTTGTTTCACGGATCAAGTTTCCAGCCTTGCCTTGTTTCACGGACTTCTCTGGACTCAGTTCATGTTTCATGTTTGCCTCGTTTCAAGTTTTGATCTAGCCAAGAATCAAGTCTATTTTCCAGCCTTGTTGTCAAGCTACTTTGGACTTTAAGGACCCTGTCATTTCCCCACACTTTGCTTGGCAAAGTGTGTGTTTCGGTCAAGTGGATTAAAACTTTGAACTCTAATATCTTATATTGGACAATACATTTCTGGACTATATTTGACCTCATCTGAAAGGTCTGCTTCTGAACTATATTCTTCACTTGTTTTTATTGACTTTATATATTTCTATAATAAAGATATTAGATAGATTCTGGCCTCTGTGAAGGTTATTGGTGCTCTGCAGCCTGGGTCCTGACAGTTTGACTCCGCCACCTTAAGCACCAAACAACCTAAGGCCAGAATGTCTACAGGAACCGGAGCGGAGGCTCAACCAGCCAGTTACACCATTTCCCAAGAAGAATTCAATAGAATCCGTGATACTCTCCGAACGCAGGAGGGTGAAATAATGGGCTTGAAGGAACGCGGAGTGCGTCTTCCTGCCCTAGCGCTACCAACCAAGTTTTCCGGAGAACCTTCCAAAGTTCATGTTTTCCGTCGCCAGTGTCAGGCATACTTAGAAGCCCGCCAAGCCGAATTTGCCCAAGAAGATGTCAAAGTGGCGTGGATTTACAGTCTCCTAGATGGGCCTGCGGCCAATTGGGTGACGGCGCTGTTTGATGTGGGTTCCACGCACCTAAGCTCTGCGCAAAGTTTCCTGAACCACCTTAGAAAGACCTGGGGGATCGAAGACGACGAGGAGGCGGCCGGCCACCTTGTCTTGTATCTTTCTTTCTTTTTACCTTAATGCTTCTGGTCTCATGCCCATTAATTGTAATTTTCACTTCCTGTTGATCATAGATTGCTTGGATTGCATCCAAAAAATGGTAACCCATGTCCACATTTCTCTCATTAACATTTGAAAAAAAAATCCCAATTAAAGTTGTCAAAAGCCCTTTCTGCATCTAAGGCTATCAATACCAATTTGTTATGGTTATTCATTTCATAATACTCAACAATATCTAAGGTGTTTCTTACATTATCTTTTACATTTCTATTTGGAAGGAAACCTGTTTGTTCTTCTTTTATCCATTCAGTCAAAATGTTTTTAGTCAATCTGCTATTATGCTTGTAATGATTTTATAATCAAGATTCAATAATGATATCGGTCTATAGTTCCTTAATCTGTAGGATCTGAATTTTCTTTGTGGATCATAATAATATTTGCCATCTTCCATGTTTCTGACATTTTTATTGATTCATAATTTGGTTCATTAACTTCTTAAGGAAGGTTGTTATTACTTCGTTGCATGTCTTGTAGTATATAGTTGTTAATCCATCAGGTCTTGGTGCTTTGCTGGAATATAGTTTCTTAATCACTTTTTATACTTTGTTCTCTGTAATTTCTTTGTTTAACCATTCTCTCTGTTGTTCTGTGATTTTCTGTAAATTTTGTCCTAAAAATTGTGTGATATCTTCTTTCTTTATTTGATCCTTATTATATAGTTTTCTATAGTATTTGTTAAATTGCTTTAGTATTTATTGGTCTGTTGTGTAGCTTTTATCTTCTGTACATACTTTTATAATAGGTTGTGTTTGTCATTTCTGTCTTATTTTCCTAGCTAACTATTTGCCTGGCTTATTAGCATTCTGGAAGTATTGCTGCTTAATATATTTTAATTGCTTAGCCAATTTTTCTGTTTCTTAATATTTTCTTTGCTTATTTAATATTTCCAATACTTGTTTACATTTTTCATCTGTAGGATTAACCTTCAAATTATTTTCAGCAGCCACAATTGCCACTTGAATTTTGTTTAATTTTTGGTTTTGCCTTTTATTTTTAAATGCATTTTGCTGTATAAAATGGCCCCTCATTACAGCTTTACTTGTATCCCATATGATTTGAGTTGAAGTTTCTGAGGTATCATTGAGGACAAAAAATTATTTCAATAGCTCCTTATTTTTCTTTATATCTTCTGTTTTTAAAAGATTGTCTCTATTCCAAGTCTTTCTTGTCTGATTTAATATATATACAACAGGACAACAATCTGAATTAGTTCTTGACCAAAATTTTTATCTTTTGAGTTTTTTTATTAATGAATTTGAAGCCCATACCATATCTATTCTTGACCATCCTTGATGCCTGTTCATAGAGATGGCCTTTTCCAATGTGACTTTAAGAACAGATGAGACAAAACCTAGTGAAAGACAAATTCAGAAGATTTTCACTCATAACATCCCTCCATCCTTCTTACTATCCATACATTTATCTGTGTATCACCCATTGTATGGGATTTAGGTTCATAAATTCCAAAAAAACTGCAATGAGACAAAGCAAAAAAAAGTGAAGGTACAAATGGCCAAATTAAAGATAATTGTGATAAATCACAGAGGAGCTAAGAAAAACTTCACTGTGTGTAAATAGTAGCTGTTAACAGGGTGAAAAAGCAACAAAATCAGCAAATTATCAAGATGCAGTCTGTGAGGCAGACAGAGAGCCTGAATCTTCTATTGCCACAGGCAGATGAAAAAACTTACATAAACAAGGTAGTTGATTCCACTGCAAATCCACAGATGATGAGTTCTTTGAAATGCTACACAGCTCTAAAATATGATTTTAAAGTTAGTTGCAGTGCCGCAGTAATAATGATGGTGATGATAATATTGTTGTTGACTGTGTTTCATTGCTCACAGTAGCTAAGAGCAGAATTCCCTTGCCCTCCAAGGAAATTCAGCAAAAGGCAAGGGTGGTTATGCAGGAAGCAAAACTATGCTGGTGCATCCATCACATTCTGCAATGGGACTAGCCAAGCACACAGGCTGCAAGGCATCTGTAATGAGAACTGGAGAATGGAAAAGCCTCAGCAGTCGGGGCTCAATAATTAATCAAAGCTAAAATTCTCTCTAACGAAGGCAACAGCCCTAGCAAACAGAAACAGAGAATTTAAGGAGCTAGTGCAATGAGAGAAGGATGAAGAACTGAGGATGCAACTCAGTAACTGAGGGAGACACTGGGTGTCTGGAGGTGCATCTTTACATTTAAAACTTGCAAGATTTTTCTGTCTCTGTCTTTCCAAGGATGAGATGTTAAAAAAAAAAACAAGGAAAATAAAACATTCCTGGGGATAGTTCAAACACTTTCCTGGCATTGAAGTGCCCCCTTGTCCCACCCAAGTTGTGTAAAAATTTCTTACACTGGCTCTGGTCAGCACAAAAACTATCCTGTTCAGCAATTACGATATTATAAGATGGACTACTGGACATTCATATTTTTGGTCATGAACATAGCTCCTGAGGTTTTTCTTCACAGGCTGCCAGCACCCAAAAAAATGTTTTTCTGAAGTGGTGATCAGAGCACTGAGGTGGTACCCTCTTCAGAATTATAGCAGTTTGACAGGACATCAACTGCTGTCTGTTGTAAGGCTGCCTTGAGTCCCTTCTGGGGTTTAGAAATGTGGGATATAAATATGGTAAATAAATAAATAAACTGTGATTCTCAATGCTATGGTGTTCTGGGATTTGTAGTTTTGTGAACTATTTACCCTTCTCTATCAGAGAGTGCTAGTGGCACAGGAGACAACAGATCCAAGTATTCCATAGGATGGAGTCATGCTGGTTAAAGTGACGTAAAATTGCTATAATTCTGTAATGGGGAAGGTCTATGAGAAATGACATCATCTGCATGTCCCTATTACAGGATGCCTTGGACCAGCAGCTGTGGCTTGATAGTGCACTACAGATGTCATTTTCTAGTACACCAGTCTCCAGTGCTTCAGATTTACTTCAGTCAGGGAAGTGCCAGACTGTAAATCTGGGTTGTGTGAATGTAGCATCCACTGCTGCTGCTGCTCAGTCATTTAGTCGTCTCCGACCCTTCGTGACTGCATGGACCAGTCCACGCCAGAGCTCCGTGTTGGCCGTCACCGCCCCCAGTTCCTTCAAGGTCAACCCAGTCACTTCAAGTAAACCGTCCATCCATCTTGCCCTTGGTCGGCCTCTCTTCCTTTTTCCTTCCATTTTCCCCAGCATCGTGATCTTTTCCAAGCTTTCCTGTCTCCTCATGATGCGGCCAAAATACTTCAGCTTTGCCTCTAATATCCTTCCCTCCAGTGAGCAGCCTAGCATTATTTCCTGGAGGATGGACTGGTTGGATCTTCTTGCGGTCCAAGGCACTCTCAGGATTTTCCTCCAGCACCAGAGTCCAAAAGCATCTATCTTCCTTCGCTCAGCCTTCCTTATGGTCCAGCTCTCGCATTCATAGGTTACTATGGGGAATACCATTGCTTTGACTATGCAGACCTTTGTTGCCAGTGTGATGTCTCTGCTCTTCACTATTTTGTCAAGGTTGGCCATTCCTCTCCTCCCCAGAAGGATTTCCTGGCTGCAGTCTGCATCTGCAGTGATCTTCGCACCTAGAAATATAAAGTCTGTAACTGCCTCCACGTTTTCTCCCTCTATTTGCCAGTTATCAATAGGTGTAGTTGCCATGATCTTGGTTTTCTTGATGTTTAATTGCAACCCAGCTTTTGCACTTTCTTCTTTCACCTTGGTGATAAGGCTCCTCAGCTCTTCCTCACTTTTGGCCATCAGAGTGGTATCATCTGCATACCTAAGGTTGTTAATGTTTCTTCCAGCAACTTTACCTCTGGCCTTGGATTCCTCAAGCCCCGCAGGTCACATGATGTGTTCTGTGTACAAGTTTAATAGAGAGGGTGAAAGTATGCAGCCCTGCCGTACTCCTTTCCCAATCTTGAACCAGTCTGTTGTTCCGTGATATGTTCTTACTGTGGCTACTTGGTCTTTATACAGATTTCTAAGGAGACAGACAATGTGGCTTGGTGTCCCCATACCACCAAGAACATGCCATAGTTCATTATGATCCACACAGTCGAAGGCTTTAGAATAGTCAATAAAGCAGAAGTAGATGTTTTTCTGAAACTCCCTGGCTTCCTCCATTATCCAGCGGATATTGGCAATGAAACCAAAATGCTTCCTATTGGGGATAATATATATAGATTTGGACACAAACAAGGACATATTGTCTAATTACTTAATAATGACAGCTAGAATAATATATGCAAGAACCTGGAGAGTAAAAGAAATACCTTCAATTGAACAATGGTTAACAAAAGTATTGTAAGTTATGAATATGGACAAATTGACTGAATTAGTAACAAAATGTTAAGGAAAACCTAAAAAAACAACAGATTTGCTACCTTTTAAGGAATACATGCTATGAGAGAAATGGAAAATGATAATATAATGCAATCAACTAAAAAAGAAAAATTGTCTCACAAGGAGGATGACCAAATAGGGGAAGCATAGACTAAGAAGCTAGAAAGTAAAGATAATAACCAAACCACAATGAAGAAGATTTGAAGTACATAGACTTCCCCTTTTTTCCCTTTATTCGCTTTTTTTTTACCTCTTCCCCATCCACAGCCCTTTTCTGCTATTGTTTCTCCCCTCTACATCCACCTTTTTAGTGATATTGTAAAAAATATTCCTTAATAAAACTGTTTTTAAAAAGGAAAAGGCCATCTCTCATAACAGTGAGTGAGGATGTGCTAAGACTTTGCCATATCCTCATGTCCTGCACTAGTCACTTTTTATTTAGCAGTGTCAGATCCAGACTAAGCAATCCATATGTCAGCTTCTCTACAGACCAAAATTTCTATCCCTGAAAGTCTAGTGGTTAGAGCTACAGACAGTTAAGGTGGTGTAGATCTACAAGTCCCTCACCATCTATTGCTAAAACCTGAAATTTCTCTTTGCCCTTTTCTTTCCCAATGATAATAGACATAGATTTCTGCCATTTGTTTACATTTACCTCCAGGCAATGTCCCATCTTTTCCCAGAGCTACAACTGGAAGGCATCAGCTTGTTAGTAAGCAACTAGGAAAAGAATTAAAACAGAAGGAAAAATGCCATATATTTACCACAAACTCCAGATCCTACTTCTCCCCATAGGCTGTGTTTGGGTTCTTTTCAGAATTCTTTACAGAATCCTAAAAATAGTTTTGGTGTATTTCTCCTCTCAGATAATATTTTATTAAAGAACTCCCCTCTCTCCCGTACCTCTACCTTCCCTCTGCCACTGGATTCATATAATGCTCCTCTAACATTACTCCTGGAACACAGAAAAGGCCACATTTTTCTCTATTAACAAAATACTGGATGGTATGCAGGACCAAGATATTTCAGGTGGAGGCTCAACAACCATTTTTCACAGTCCAAGGAATGTAGGACCCACATAATTTTGTCACCAGTAAACACCTCTTTCCCAAATCAAATGAAGTACAACACAGTGTAAACAAACAGCAACTAAAACAATGGCCTCTTTTAGTTACAAGCATTCCCTCTTAAAGGTTTAGTGCACAGTAAATACAGTATCTCCTGCTTTTACTCTGGCTACCCAAATTTAAGGTGGTTGTTTTAATTTCATGTTTTTTAAAATCTAGATACCCTAATCCAGGGGTCCCCAAACTTTTAAAGCAGAGGGCCAGTCCACAATCTTTCAGACTGTGGAGGGGCCGAATTATCATTTGAAAAAAAAATGAACAAATTCCTGTGCACACTGCACATGTCTTATTCGTAGTGCAAAACAACAACAACAATGAAAGAACAATACAATATTTAAAAATGAAAACAATTGTAAACAACATAAACCTATCAGGATTTCAATGGGAAGTGTGGGCCTGCTTCTGGCCAATGAGATAGTCAGGTTCATTAGGATTGTTGTTGTTGTGTGCCTTCAAGTCATTTCAGACTTTAGGCGAGCCTAAGTCTAAAATTATTTATTTATTCATTTACTACATTTATTTATTACATTTATATCCTACCCTTCTCACCCTGAAGGGGACTCAGAGCAGCTGTATGTACATACAATATATTATATTATTAGCATAGCACAATATTAGCATTATATATTACTACATTGAACTATACCACTATACTGTAATATTATATGTAATATATAACATATAATTAATATTATTATATGGTATTATTATTAGTATTATATTGTATAACATTATAATATTATTATCAATATTATATGTATATACAATATATTATACTAGCTGTGCCTGGCCACGCGTTGCTGTGGCATTGTCTGGTGGTGTTGGTGAGAAATTGTTGAGGTAGTAGTTGTATTGAATGTCTGTTGTATGGTTGTCTTTATGTTTAGTATGCATTTGGTTGTTTGTGTACTGTGAAAGTGGTGAGGGCAGAGGGGGTCTATGTATTTTATAGGCAGTGTGGAAGAGGCCTAAGCGAGGCCTAATTCTGCCTTTCCCCTGGGCTGAGTGGGTTGCTAGGAGTGGGCAGAGCTTAGCCTTCTAACTGGCAGCAATTGGATAAAAACAATTATTCCTCTCCCTCTAATTAGGACTTTCTTTTTCTTTTCTTTTTCTTGTATCAACCTAGAGGTGTGGATGAGGGGTTGTGCTGTCAGTTTTCGGGGTTGGGGGGCCTTTAGTTTTGTTGTTTTGTCGGTCGCCAGGATTCCATCACTCTTTTATATATATAGATTATTTAAAATGATATAAAAATATTATATTATAAAACTGAGGGCAGGGGCCAGGTAAATGACCTTGGAGGGCCGCATCCGGCCCCCGGGCCTTAGTTTGGGGACCCCTGCCCTAATCCATGCTGATGACATTTATCTAGTTAGTAAAAGTTGTAAAGGAATCAATCACTGGTTCTGAGATTTAGTGGGGCATACCATAACCTAGAAGAGGAAAAAGGTATAAACTAACATTTCTCTGAGGCTGCCTTTGAACCTAGTGGAGACAAGATGTTAGAAAATTACCTTTTGGAACTATAATCCCCCAATGAGCATGGCAGGACAATAGGGATTTAAAATACTGTTATTAAAAAAAACCCTTTAAAACTCTGCTGGAGACTATATGCAAAGAGGGAGAGCCTGCATTGTTTTGGTGTTTTCAATGAAGTAGCTATATGATGCTCTTTTAGCAAAAATTGGAAAATATAGGGGCTGTATTTGAAATAAGAGTCCTTTCAGATTACACCACTATAGCCCAGCATTCCAATTAAATTGCTATAGCTAGATGGTATGAAATTCTGGGATTAGTAGTTTGATGAGGTAATACAACTCTTTTACTAAACAATTCTAAAAACTCCTTTCTAAAACACCAGTGTGCTGTAGGGGTTTGGGTATTGGACTATGACTCTGAAAGACGAGGTTTGAATCCCTGTTCTTCCTGAAAACCTACTAGGTGACCTTGAGAAAGTCATACATTCTTAGCCTCAGAAAACACCTTTAGGGTCATGACAAGTCGGAAATGACTTGAAGGCACACAGCAATAACAATAAGAACAAACTGCAAATTCTAGGATTCCAGGGTGTGTTGCCATAATAATTTGAGCTAAATCATACTACTACAATTGTGAAATGTGAAAGGGTACTAACTAATAGGGCAAAACATGAGTCTTACCACTTTCTGGGGTCAGTGTTATGTAAGATGAGATGAGGTATATCTGTATTCAAACAGCGTAAGGAAGTATGGTTTTAATTATTTTTGATTTTCTTCCTTATCTGCTTCATTTGCCCATCAACTATTCACGTTCGTTGGACTTTTAAAGTCTCTTTGATATCTTCAGATATGTTAGGAAGACAAGGAAGATTATTTTCTAGTATATTTACAGCTTCCATTATATATTAGGTGGAAGACAAAGATGAACATCTAGAGGAGAATTTTGGGTCAAATATGATGTCTTGTGAATGAGATTCGGGAACATTAACTGGTTGTCAGATAGGAAAATAGAAAAACAAGACCAAAAGACCTATGAATGACTGATATTATCTTTTATTAATGAAAATAAGAAACAATGGGTAGCACATACATTTAAGTTCATGATTCACTCCACTACTCCCTCTGTCCATATTTATAGAATACATAATCCTATCCTTTCCTGTCTAGATTTGTATCTCTCTTCATAAAGGAAGTGATACATTGAGATACTGTTAAAAGCAACAACTGGAAACCAAATTTTCTACCAGTATAACCAGATCCTTCATTCTCAAACTCAGTCTCAGTATTAGCATACTACAGAAGGTTTTTTGAGCTTGCAATAGAAAATAAAATCTATAAATAAATTACATATCATTGAGAAACCATTGGGGATAAAGAATAGATGCTTTTCTGTTTTTCTGTTCCATCCTTGTTTTAGAGTTATCATGTTAAATCTATACTCTGTTCCTCAGTGTATATGTTTGCTAAATTATACATATATAGACACTATATTTTAAAGATACAGTGCTTATTTAGAAAACCAGCACAGTGTAATAGATTATGACTCACAGAGACCAAGGTTTGAATCACCACTTGGCCATGGAAACCCACTAGGAGACCTTGGTTGAGCAGCATGCTTTCTATCTCAGATGAAGGCAATAATAAAAACATTTTATACAAATCTCACCATGAAAATTCAGTGATAGGTTCACCATAGAATTAATGTAAGTCAGAAATTAGTTGAAGCAGCAGGAAAAACTATTCAAAGGAGTGTTTAAATGTATTCTATAACTTGTTGGTGCTGATTATAATAGGTGAATTATTTTGTACCTGAGACAAAGGAAAGAAAGCATCTCTCCTTGCATTAGAGCTTGGAAAGTTACCCGTTTGTCAGTACTTTGAGACCATAGTTCAAAAAAGTAATATTTCATAAATTTTAGTGACAAATTGTTAGGAGAAGAGATCTCTTGACACATGTGTGTGTATGTGAGCTTTCTGTTCATTTATGGCTACTCTGTAAATTTCATAGGGTTTTCTTAGGCAAGAAATAGTTCTGCCAGTTATTTCCTGTGAAATATAACCTACAGCACCTGCTATTTGTCGGTAGTCTCTCATCCAAGTACTAACCAAGGCTGAGCCTGCTTAACTTCCCAGATCAGATGAGATCTGGTGTCAATCAAAGACATTAATGCTTACTCCTAAACACCATCACATGCAAAATATATAAACAAGGTTGGCATTAGCTAAATATTAAGTATTTGTTGAATATTAAAACATGTAAAATTCTCCTTTGACTATGCTATTCAATAAACATTCAAACTCTTCTACCTACTATGGCTACCTTCACACCCTTATCCACAGTTTGACATTGACCAATCAATTCTTGCTCATTTATGCATTCAACTGATTTCATGAAATTGAACGGGATCAAACAGAATAATACATTCACTGACATTCCTAATTTTAACCAAAAAAAAGTTGTTGTTTTTTTTTTCATTTTGCAATCTTCTAGAAGTTTTCCACAGGGAATCTGAATCTGCTTAGCCCAGGTTTTCTGCAAATAAGTGCACTTGTTTCCATGAGGCATTATATGATAGCAAAATATAATAGTTTTGCACAAAAACTGCTTTGAGAAATTTTCACAAAAGGTTCCTGAAACACACAATATCATGAAAAATATTCCAAAACTCTTGTAACCTCACCTAGCTGGGAGAAAAACGTGATATTTTGCATGGTTTGCATATGAAAATAAAGTGAGCAAAAAGATTTGTATCCCTAATATGAGCCAGTTAGTTTGTATATACCCTATCTGCACTATCATATAATGCAGTTTGAAAATGAATTATATGGTCAGTGCAGATCATATAATGCAATTCTGCATTATATGAGTCATATAATTCATAAACTGCATGCAGTGTAGACTCATATGCAGTGTAAACTCATATAATGCAGTTCTGCATTCTATGAATATACTGACTATATAACTCCGTTTCAGGTTTCAAATGCGGTTGCTGTTGCCCGTTTCTGGTCTAAAACTATTTAGTTGTTTGTGATTTCCTCTAATTTTTTTCATCATTTTAAATGTATTTGTTATGCAATGCTTTTGACACGAAATAAATAAATAAGGTTTCATTATATTGTAGTGTAGATGGAGTTTTGCAGTTAAAAGGCTATTCTCAGTGTTTATTCTGTAAGGGGAAGGTGTAGTTTTGACTTTCAAGCTTTTTTGTGGCATAAAATAATGCATGAGGAGGAAGCTTTGCAAAATAGTCTGGCCTTAAAAGAAGAGGAAACATTTAATTATAAGGTAAAATTAATATCAGTGGCTCGGTGCAGTTATGGAGCTGTGTAGTTACTTGGTCTAAAGTAAATAATGAAAAAAGATGTGATTGGGGAGAAAGGAGAAACTTTTGGCTTTATAATGAAACCTCTTCTTACAACCTCATCAAAAAGGCTCATAGATTCGCTCCACATTGTGGTGAATCTCTTGGCAGGGGGTGTGGAGAAACTGTCACTCCTCACCCCACATGAATTGACTTACCCCTCATCCCATGGGGGGGAAGTGTCACCGCCCGGCTTTCTCCATCACTAATAAGGCCACACAGGAAGACTTCCATGTTGCCACAGGGTGGCATGCACCGGTTCTTCTCCTCTTCTGGCATGGAGCATAGCAGGAAGTGCCTGTGTATTGCTGAATGGGCTCGCTCCATGCTGAAAATGGAGGGGAAGCAGCATACAGCGGGCAAATCAGCCCTTCTGGAAGTGGTAATGACAGTAGTTTGAGAGCGGACAGCAGCAGTAGAGAGAAGTAACACCCAAACATGCCCAAAATACACAATTCAGGCCCCAGAGTGGTCACGGGAGTAGTTTTGAATTACCACATGGCTGAAAACACTTTGGTTGAATGCATTTTGCTTAGCTCTGAAATGGGATTTGCCCATTTCAAAAAGAACAGTGACTTTTGCATTTGTTTGCAGTAAGTTTATGATCATGTCGTATGATGGTAAGTTTATTCATCCATGGCTAGGGAACCTCCAAGTCCCTAGCCTCATGTGATAATGTCCTTAGTCTTTATATGCACTTGCTCACAGATTGTAGCCAGAATGCTCGGAGAATTAGTTTTACATGGCCCATTCATTGCAATGTGACCATTTGCACATGAATACGGTAGGCTCTTTAGTACATGTGTATAAGACATCCCAATGACAAAGGGGTTTTTTTTGGGTGCATCTTCTTCCCAGCCCTTGCTTTTTGTGAGGCAAAGTCTCCTTCAATTTTTACTGAAAATGAAATGGGGACAGTACTGCTTATACAGCTAGAGATAGCAATCAGCAGTGTGCAGAGACTGACTTATCAAGCAGATTCTTAATGCCATAAAATCAATGGGTTTAGAAATTCTATTATCCCGTCTCTGATAGAACATGCCAAACTAAAGAAACTCCTCACCCTTATTATTTTTAAGTGTACTTAAGGATAACATTTCTTATTGTCCTGTCTTTTCTCATGCTCCTTTAGAGGACATAAAACTCTAGACTACAGGGAGTAGGTATAGAGATGGGTACAATGAATCATCAGTTAAAGGTCTGTGTTTATTTTGATTTGAGGTATGCTCACCTGTGGTCTATTGCACTAGTTCCTTTAACAAATGAGAAATGTAACACTCTGAAAGCAGAAGTCCATAATAAGTCAGAAAGACTGCAGGATTAGCACAACTGTCTCTTTGCAGAGTCACTTCCCAACTGAAAATGGGCTAAAGGAGACTAGCTAGCTATCACTCTTTGCCAGAACTTGAATCTATACAAGTCATCTAGTGAAGCTTTTCACAGCACAGAGATGAGCACAGTCATCTACTTTTATAATTGTAAAGCAAGGTGCATGAGAAGTAGAAAAAGTAGCAACAAAAACATGGTTTGGAAGGCCAGGGCACTCATGTTTTGCCACCACTCCCTTTAGGGCAAGGGACATCTTAATTGGACTTTTACAGAACAAGGACACAAAATGAGCATGTGTGTTCATCAATGGAAGGGACTGCTTCAGTAAATAGGTTTTTAAAATGGTCCAAGATTTTCTGGACACTTGAATCAAGGCATAACTTGTAGTATGAATGAGCTGAATGAGCAGAAGGGACTGCTTGAGTAACCAACATTGCTTTAAAATGGTCCAGGATTTGGAGTATGAATAAACAGGAAGACCCAGAAAAACAGGGGAGGGGTTGAAATAAACTATAACAATGGGACTTCTTCACCATCATTTCATGTCCTTGAGTCCCAGTTTTTGGTAAACAGTGGAGTATAAATAAACCAATTCATCTTAATTACATTTATGTAAACCCCATTACTTTTAATGAGTCCACTCTAGGGTATTGTAAAATTGGATTTAGTGCAACCCCATTAGAAATGGTGGTGGTGGTGGTGTAGGAGGAGAAGTGTGGGGGAGCCCAAAGTAAGAAAGGCATGCTGTAATATAAATACATTTGCAGTTAGCAGAAAGGTGGTCTTGACACCCAGAGATGAAGAAATTGGTAGGTTATGATGAGCGTAGGCATATGTTATATGCTGTGATAATCTATATTAGATCAGAACTAAGTTAGATCAGAACTTCATCTGATTGACCTGCTTATGCAAAATCTGAGCCAGGTTTATGGTAAGTGAACATGTATCCCTAGTTTAACTAAAGCTCTAATGAAACAGAATACGATCCTGATGATAACATTATGATCCCTTGTCAGATTAATGCAAAGGTGGCCAGTTGGATGTCTCCCAGATAAATTTGGTCTCTGTTACACTCTGGATGGTGTGAGTATAGAGACAGAATGAAAGATTAAGAGGTGTTGAGAGTCTTGCTGAAATTACCCATTTCACATTTACCAAGACTCATTGCAAAACAAAGCACACTTTGCCTCAGGTATTCACACATTTGATTCATATACATGAGATCAGGCATATATTTGATGTTGTGAATGCACAGAGTTGAAAATATGAAGAAACACTTTGCTATAAAAATACCCTGTGCCTTAGGGAAAGTGCATGCAATATGGAAAAGTTGTGTAGAAAATTCTATGAAGGAAAATTCCACGCAAGAAGGTAAAAAAAGTTTCAAGAACTGATACAAACAAATGAGGGGACAGTAGTGCAGGTGGGATTTGTAAAAAGGCAATGAAATCAGGACATGTGTTAAGAGCTAAGATCTACTTTTAACATGTGCTTGAGGTGAATGAGAAGATAACTTGATTAGTAAACAAAGAACAAGAACATCTATCATTGGTATTCATTCTGAATCAATAGGAGTTCACTCATCACTGATGCCATGTTCATTATATCTGTATTATTTTATCATTAAAACATATGCTTTGAAATACAAATAAGCAATGATTAAGAAAATGTTTGGCTACTGGATCCCTAAATTGTTAAAGGGAACCCTATGAATTGTACATACCTATGCGTTCTCATATATTGTCAAAGGCTTGCACAGCTGGAATCACTGGGGTGTTATGTGGTTTCCAGGCTGTATGGCCATGTTCTAGCAGCATTTTCTACTGGCACTTTGCCTGCATTTGTGGCTGGCATCTTTAAAGGATCCTCTTAAACCGCACAACACCCCATTCTCTCTCTCTCTCTCTCCCTCTCTCTCTCTCTCTCTCTCTCTCTCTCTCTTTTATTATTAAGCAACATGTGAATATGTCTTTGGGTGTGCCATACAGGATTGACTGAGAATTCCTGCTGCTTGACTCTCTGTAAACCCTAACAGTACCAGGTCCTTCTGTTATCGCCTATGTTAGTTGGTCCCTAATTATAGGTTGAACATTAGGGGTATGCAATTCAGGTAACCCCTGTGCCATTCTCGATGTCTTGATTTAAGTGCCCCCTCCTTCCATTTTTTGGGGAGCTTCCTGAATCCAGGAGGACAATGTCAAGGACAGAACGCCACAAGATTCAAAGTAACAGAGTTTATTAGATTACAGAACTCAAAAATGCCCGTAAAACACAAGGGCCAGGCAGTTTTTGCCTTTAGGAGCAAAAAGGGGCAAAAGTAAATGTTCAAAAGATAAACCGGATTAAACCGGAGTTTAATCCGGGTAAAAACAAACTGCTTGCTTCAGCCTGGGTATAAACGAAACGAAAGCCAAGGAACAAAAGATACAAAGAATGCAACTAATTGGCAGCAGATTCCTCTCTGCTGCCAACACTGTGCTTAGAGTAACTTGCGTCGCTCCCCCACACACACAGCAGACAGGATCTCCAACACGAGTAAAACAGCCAAGGATTGTAGCAGTTGAGTAGACCAGTTCCGTTCCGTAGATCAAAGCCAGAAGCAGACGTTTGTAGTTTTTCCAAGTCCAAGAAGGGGGGAAGACAAGCCGTGGTCAGTTCAGTCCGAGTTCTCAAAGCAGGAGATGGCGTCCGTCAAGAAGACGACGGAAGGTCAAGCTAATAAGAGTAAGCACAGGTTTGCACAAACAAATGCCCACACAATCCCTCCCGCCGTCTGACCCTGGATTCCAATCAACTTACGTCACAGCACAGGAAAGCACACAAGTCTTCAGGGAAGCGTCCCACACACACACGGATCCCAAGCGTTTGCCCAGATTACCTTGCCCAACGCAATTTGCAATTGCTCTCAAGCCCCATTTTATGCCAGTTACAAATCTTCATCACTGTCAGCTGTCCTCCTTAACCCGGGCGTTTCCTCATCACTTTCCTCGTCAGAGCTGGAACACCTCTGACTACGCCCAACAGCATCTCCAGCTGTGGATCCCGTCCCATCCCTCCAGCTAAACCATGGGTCTAATCCTGAAGGTCCCCATTCATCTTCTGTCCCATCATGGCCAGTGGCACCCACTTCCTCCCTTACCCGAGTCCAATCCATCTCATCCTCCTCTGAGCTAACCAGCCCCTCCTCCATTCTCTCCGTAAACCCTTCGAAAGACTCCTCGTCAGATGGTGCTGCAAATATGTCTCGCAGTCTTTTTCTCTCTCGCTCCTCGAGAGTATCTGACTCTCGAGGAGTCTTACGCCCACGTCTGTCAGTAACAGAGCCATGAGGCTCAATCATAACAGACAAAATGTCATTTTTTGATCCAGCAGCCGAAAGATCAATTTTCACATCTTCAAGAGATCTCATTATCTGTATATATGCAAATAATGGCATACAAAAATCTTTTAAAATCCCAAATCCAAAACACTTCTGGTCCCAAGCATTTTGGATAAGGGATACTTAAACCTGCATAAATACAAAGTCTTCCAGAGAACTTTAAAACAATGTTTTCCAGCTACACATTGGTGTCTGGAAACTACACCTGAACTTCTGTAGGAATTTATTTTGGCTCAGCTGATGATTTCCACACATGCTTATATGAGTTGCTCTTGAATCACATCTTCAGAGTTCTCTATATGTCCAGTGGGATTACTAATGCTCCTTTCCCTCTCTTCAAATTGAGAGGTTCATATGAAAAGTATTATTGTCATATGGAGAACAGATGGACTGTAGTGAGCAGATGGTTTGTAGTGGACCATGCCAATGCAATCCTACGGTATGTAATTTCTTCTTCTGAACAAGAACAATTTAATAATGGAAAAGGTCCAAAGAGGGGAATTGTTTTGATCTGATTAACCTATCATAGTGGCACACTAGGCTATAAATTGTACTTGGGCTGTAAGCGGTAATGAATTATGCTGGAACACCTGATACTTTCACTTGCAAAGGTGATGAGGGGATTTGCCGACTGCACCATTTCAGTTACCTCAATCAACCAAGGAAATTGCCAGAAACAGACTGATCAAGACGTATAGGCTGTGGCTCCCCAATCAATACCTATGGAGACAGTTTCTCTTCAGTTGCTTGCCAGAACTATTCACATATACTTGAGTTGATGTATCTGGCTGACAGTCTGTGGTGATCACAGGACTTTAATATCCTGTTCTACAAAGAAGTGTGTTTCGGAGTGAAGAGATAATTTCTTGGCCTGGCTGTTATGCTCCCAAACAAGAGAATAGAAAGACAAAGAATTCTTGCTTAGAGTGCAAGTGCATAATGAGATAAATAAAAGGGACACATCTAAGGTTAAGCATAGCATATAGAAAAGTACATATACAGTAGAGTCTCACTTATCCAACACTCGCTTATCCAACGTTCTGGATTATCCAACGCATTTTTGTAGTCAATGTTTTCAATATAACATGATATTTTGGTGCTAATTTCGTAAATACAGTAATTACTACATACCATTATTGAACTACTTTTTCTGTCAAATTTGTTGTATAACATGATGTTTTGGTGCTTAATTTGTAAAATCATAACTTTATTTGACGTTTAATAGGCTTTTCCTTAATCTCTCCTTATTATCCAACATATTAGCTTATCCAACGTTCTGCCGGCCCGTTTACGTTGGAAAAGCGAGACTCTACTGTACATATGGGTATATCATTAATGAATTAAGTTATTTGTGGGACTGCTCTGAAGATTTTCCTTCCCCCAAGAATTATATTTGAGTGAAATAATACCAAGGCTGTTAATTCCCATCTTGTGACATAATGTACATGACTCAATGTGTTTTCTAGTCTTTGTTTTTAATTAAAATAGCCCTAAATTATTTAACCAAAAATATCTGAATAATTGCCATATAAATCTCTTGCCACATAAACATCATCTTCAAAAGATATTCTAATTTGTCCCCACCCCATATGTGGCCAAGGACATGGTTGTTTCGCTTGTGGTACAAAAGCTTTCAAAATCCTATCCTTAGAAAGTCTTCCTGGACAGAGTGATCTCTAGACAGGATATCAGGAAAGAAACATCAGAATCAGCAACCAGTAGGAGACCCCAAATGAAAATATGGCCTACTGTATTTTGAACTAAGTAAAGTAACAGATATTCCTAATCAAATATAGCTGGAGGTACGGGAGGGGAGGCACAAGACGTTTACAAGGGTATGTTTATCTTGGGTCCTCCATTTATTTGAATAATAATGCCAAAAATCATCATCTCACACTAATTGCTATTTTAGCAAAGGGCTACTTCAGCTTGTAGCCAAATATGATATGATTATACCAATCTGAAAGATCTGAATAATACCTTCCTGAATTTCACAAATGAAACCTGGGACACATAGCCAAGCAACATCAAAGAACAATGAAAGTTGTAAAAATCAATAATGAAGAAGAAAACACCACCTAAGAATGCCATCAGCAGTTTGATTTTGCCGGAATCTACTAGGAAGGGCAAAATTCTACTTCTTCCTTTCCTCTCTGCGCTACTTAGTTAATTGAATGCAAACTGCTTTTGCATTTTGGACTAAGTTTTTACCATTGGAAGGAAACTGAAGACAAAGAGTGAAAGTAATAGTAGGAGAAAGAAACTGGTACATTTTAAAAACAGCTGAGAAAATGAGACAACAGAGAAAGAATTGAGATGGTGGTGAGGTCAAGTGTGAACCCCAGGGGTCAAATTATTAATAAATTATAGCAAAGCCATGATGGAGGAAGTCATGGAGAGCGGGAGCCCATCCCCTTGCTAGAATCAGTAATGATCAGAAATATGAAAGAATCCAGCAGCAGCTACCAGTACATTGGATACATTCTTCCCTCTTTTATCTATATATATATAAATGTAATATAAATATAATGTGTGTTTTTCCCATGGAGTAAACAACAAAAACATTGAACCACATCACATCAGATTTGGCCACAAAAAACATAGTAATCCAATCTATGTCTTTCAATAAAAAACGCTAGAAAAATAAAGTCCAAATTGCAGAGGATGAGGAAGAGCCATTTTCCCCCTTGCTGCCAGTCAGAAGAGTAGGCCCTTCGTGTCATAGCAACGTCCTTAGCCATAATGGTGCCTGGGGGACAGGCAGGGTTCACTTAGGCCTCTTCCACACTGCCTATAAAAAACAGATTATCTGTTTGAGCTGGATTATATGGCAGTGTAGACTCAAAGCCCTTCCACAAAGCTATATAACCCAGAATGCCAAGGCAGATAAACCACAGTATCTGCTTTGAACTGGATTATCTTGAGTCCACACTGCCATATAATCCAGTTCAGTGTGGATTTTATACAGTTGTGTAGAAAGGGCCTCATATAATCCAGTTCAAAGAAAAAATAATATGTTATTATAAATATATATAAATATAAAATTACTGTGGTATAATAAAACAGAACAATATAATCTCTAAAATCAGGGCAGTAAATAAAGAACAAGACTCTGAAAACAGGAATTCCAGACAGGAAACAATCAGGGCCAGCTAACACCTCTCAACAAAGGATTCCCCCAGGCAGGAAGCTTAGGAGGGAGAGAAGTATTAATTATTATTACTATCATTATTAATTAGTATCAGATTAATTATTATTATTAATATTATTATTACTGTGTTGCTGTGAATCATGAAAATGAACACAATCTGGCTCCCAGTATTAAAAAAACACTAAAATCAGAACAGTAAATAAAGAACAACACTCTGAAAACAGGGGAAATCCAGACAGGAAACAATCAGGGCCAGCGAACACCTCCCAACAAAGGATTGCAGCCAGGCTTTGAAGCTGAAAAGCCATTAAATGTTAATTATTCTGGCTAATTGCAGCATTCATACTTGCCTCCAACAGACAAGATTTCTTTCTCCCACCCTGGACATTATTCCATAGGGATATAAACCCCACTTGGCTGGCTGCTTCCTACCTAGGGAAATCCATTGTTGGCCAGCATGCATAGCACTGAATAGCCTTACATCATCAAAGCCTGGCAAATCCTCTGTTTTCTGAGGGCCACAGCCTTTTTTTTTTTTGAGTGTGTGTGCGCTCAAGTACTGTATATAGGTACTTCTTCATCTACACAGACTGTAGAAGAACACAAAACATTGCAAAGAACAACACTCTGAAAACAGGGAATTCCAGACATGAAACAATCAAGGCCAGCTAACGCCTCCCAACAAAAAATTCTCCCAGGGAGGGAGCAGCCAGGCTTTGAAGCTGAAAGGCCATTACATGCTAATCATACTGGCTCATTGCAGCATTCATACTTGCCTCCAACAAAAAAAGGAACAACCAGAAATACTGTATATTCACTAGCTTTACGAAATAACATATACTACCACCAATTCCTCAATACTTTATTTCTCATGCCACCACATTTCGCCACAGCAATACGTGGCTAGTCACAGCTAGTCACAATATAACCCTTTAATAAATGTGCACTGTGGTGTGTTTTTCTATATTTGATTCTTTGTATTTCTTTTGCCTTTTGTGTATTTCTCTCCCCCTTTTGCCTCTTGCAGCTGGCCCCAGTAACTATATGACCCCAAGCCTCCACAACCCTGGAAGTGGGTCTCCCTTCCTTTCCTCCTAATATAATCCCCATGCATCCCAACTAACCCCTTTGCCAACCCTTGCCCCTGTGGGTACCTTGGTTCCCACGATCAGGAACCCCTAGTATCCACTAACCCCTTTGTAAGTGCAAAAATAATATTTTATGTTTTATAAAACCCATTAGAGGATCAAGTCACTGACGCAGGTCAGGTAACCTTTCACTTACTAAGCTTGACCTCAGAGTACCCTCCAGTGTTTCCTGGTCATCACAACATTGGGATCCAAGCACTCATCATCTCTGCCCCATACAGCAGGCTGTACAAGAGACAACAGGATCATGACACAGGGCCACCTGTCCTTTGTGCAGCCATTTGGACATTATTAGAACATTAATCATTTGGCATGTCTGCCCTGATACCGGGAGGTCGTGCCAGTATGACATTTCCTCTTTCCCAGGACTGGACTCTCTAATCCCATCAATTTGGGCAATTATCTGTATGGACTACAATGGACATGGACACCACAAGTGCCCGACCCACCTTGATGGGTCATTCACAAAACAAAAAGACAATTCCATAACCATCAGGGACCTCATGGCTTTGTTCATCTCAAAAGAGGGACCAGGTGATTCATTCACAAAACATTATCTTCCTTTTTCTCCTGGAGCATCAGAAACAGGGAGAGCTCTTTGATTGGCTGGTGAGCACTGCAGTCCCCCTTCTCCAAGGAAATCCTCTCAGCTGGCTGTGATGTCAAGGCCAGCTCCACCAATCAGCGCAAAGCCAGCTCCAGCTGTGGCATAAGTGGGAGAAATGAAATATTTCTCTATATAAAAATGTCTGTATTGTCTATGTCAAGCATGTTGGCTTTCTTCAGTGGCTTACTGAAAGTTGTCATCCTTTCCAGCCTGGTTGAATAAAATACCTTGGTGGCTTTCTTCTTCAACTGGCAAGATCTTTTGATTGGGGAACATTGGGTTTTGTTACGCCCTAGGCAGCTGAAGCACCGAAAACCAACGCAAAGACCAATAATAATATAATATCTTTAGTAACGCAAGTAAAGTTCCAAAAGGAAATAAGTGTAATGCCTCATGGGCCTTGTAGTCCTGCTCCCAGTGCCACCGTGGCTGATGAAGATGAAAACATGGGGTTTTCTCCGGCTCAGCAAGAGCCGGAATTTTTCCAGATGCCTGATGTTGATGTTTTTGCCCAAGAACCCATCAAAACAGACCTTGAGCAGCTCTCACCCCCTTTTGCTAAGAGACAGTCCTATGCTGTGGGCAGGGGAGAGAAGGAGCAGGTTCGGAGGAGTTTGAGAATTGCAGCTAAACAAGACACTGATTAGCCATGTTCCCCTGGGAAAATCTAGGGAGTCTCACATCTGGAGAGAGCTGTGTTTCGTTTCCTGTTCTCTAGGGAAAGAGAACGCTGGACACTTGCTTTGCAGGAAAACGAGACCCAGTTAAATGTGCCTGGCACGGTAGGTTCCGTGCGGAGTCAACAGAGCAGCTCCAGGAGTGATTTCGTGTTTCCAGCCTAGTGTGGACTTCGCAAAGTCCGCAAACCCAGTCTCCTTGCTTTGCCTAACCAAGTATTCAAGAATCGCCTTGCCTTGTTCCTAGCCACGGACCTTGTTCATAGAATCAAGTTTTGTTTCCAGCCTTGTTGTGAAATTACCTTGGACCTTGAAAGACTCTGGACATTTCCCCACACTATTGCTTGGCAATAGTGTGTGTTTCAGTTTGTTGGATTCTACTTTGAACTCTAATATCATTTATTGGACAAAACATTTCTGGACTATATTTGACCTCATCTGATAGGTCTGCTTCTGGACTACATTTTCTACTTGTTTTTATTATTCTTATATATTTCCTTAATAAACATATTAGATAGTTATTGGCCTCTGTGTTCGGTTCTTAGTGCTCCGTTGCCTTGGGCGTGACAATAAGCAGCAAAGTTGAAGAAGCAATTGACCTTCCAGGAAAGATCAAATTGAGTCCAATAAGAAAAAGTCTTATGTCCAGTATTAGAGTTTAGAATCCAGAAACTGAAACACACTCAAAACTCTGCCTGAGTTTGAGTGGGGAAAAGAGCAAGTAACAAGAAGAGTCCTCTAGAATAAATGTCCAAAACAGGATTTCAGGGCAAGGCAGGAACTAGATGTTCAGGAGCTGAAATGCAGTCCAAACTTGGCAAGGAGGTAGACTGGCACCCGGTCTACTCAAGAGTAAGCGCACCTTCAGGCCGCTTGGAATCCAGGAGCTGGAGACAATGATGTTTCTCAGTGAGAAGTAAAGTTGTCACCGCAAAGGCAAGTTCTCAACACAACACTTTTATTGAAGTTCATAAGCTCCCCCAAACCAGTTGCCTGACTCCCTAAAACTTCTTAAGAGAACTGAGCTTGTTTCAGCTGCTGCACCAGGTGTCTAACTCCCCAATTCTTCCCAAGAGAACTGGGCTTAGCCATAGTCACCACACTCCGCTAATCTGGCGCTTCTCTGGAGGCTTTGTCTGTTTGATCTGTCTGTGTGTACAAATGCCCTACTATCAAACACCAGACTTTCCAGAGAATCTGGGAGAGCTGGCAATATCTCAAGGGCATTCTTAATTGGCTCTGGCTCGGAGATATCAACATGAGGCATCTGGAAGGGTGTTGAATCTTGCTGACTTGGGAAAAAACCCAAATCTTCTTCATCCTGGTCAGGAATGGGCACAGGGTCCAGGGCCAAAGGTGTCCTAGGCATCACAGGTTTATAGCTTCTTGGTCTTGCCAGGCACGGATCCACAGGCGGTCCATGGCTGGTACCGGTAATCCGCTTAACAGGTCTCAGTATCTGCAGCATGGGTTAGCGCTATCCACAGCCCAGATCTCACTATTCATGGCTGTTTCAAATTGCTTGATTTCATTGATGGCTAAATTGGGGCAGTTGGAAGGTACACTAATTATATCATTGTCTCCTGATGCCTTTGTGATTTACATCTCGACACCAGAGCAATATATCATTATACACTTTTGGTTTTCCAGTCTGATTTCATTGTTTGTTTACTTAAGCAGTTCTGCTGCAATCCTCCACCGGCCACAGCATTTTGTTAATTTGACAATTTATTGCAAATTTTAAAGAAAGGCTTTTTCCCCTTTTATCATTAGTGTAAGCTGCTTTGCTCATTCTTTGGAACAGCAGGGTATGTATCTTTGATAAATAAAATAAAAGCATTTAATTTATTGATAACAACAAAGAGAAAATTAAAGACTGGATCCATATTCCCCAATGCCTATACAACACTGAGGCCCACTAAACAGAGCAGTTTATCTCTTCTTCTCACAACATGGTTCAGCTGTTGTACTATTCATCATCAAATATGATACCGGAGATGTACAGGGCAGTCAGGATGTTTCCTGAAATTTTCCTACACCTTCCCACCATGAAGGTGGCTCCCTATCAATTCATCAACATTGTGCAGATGGTGTGGTGGCAAAGAAGTAATCACATCTTGAAAATTGCCATCTTAAATCGTGAAAACACCAGAAGGAAATATCCTCCATCTCCCTATTGCCTATGTCCTTCAAGAACATAGTGAAAGAGGTCCTTGTCTGGTTGAATGTTAGGATGAAATAACTTGTCACTATATATCGGTGCTATCTGGTAAACTACAACAGAAGAATGCCGATTTTTTTTCCAAATGGTCGTGGGTTTCTTCAGGTTATTTCTTACACTGATTTCCAGATAATTGTTAGCAACTCAACCCATGTGTTCATGAAAATGTGTGATGACTCATGGGCCTTGTAGTCCTGTTCCTAGTACTATTGTGGCAGACGAAGAGGAAAACATGGGATTTTCGCCGGTTCAGCAAGAGCCGGAGCCTCTTCACCTGCAGGATGTTGACGTTTGCCCTCAAGAATTCAGCCAAACAGGCCTTGGGCAGAACTCCCCCCCGTTTTCCAGGAGGGAAAATTATACTAGAGATAGGGGAGTCAGGGAGGCTAATCGCAGAAGCCTGAGAATCGCGGCCAAACAAATGGCTGATTAGGTCTGCTTCCCTTGGGAAATTCTAAGGAGTCATGCATCTGGACAGAGTTGGGTTTCGCTTCTCGTTCTCTAGGGAAAGAGTTCTGTTGGCGGGAAAACGAGACCCAATATAGGTGTTTGGCGCAAGGGAGACTTTGCGGAGTCAATTGATCAGCTTGAGGAGAGAGATCGTGTGTGGACTTCGTAATCCCAGTTCCTTGCTTCCCGGATCAAGTTTCAAGCCTTGCCTTGTCTCACGTTTTTACCACGGACTATGTTTCATGCTCCGTGTTCATCTTGCCTCCAGTCAAGGATCTAGTCGAGAATCAAGTTTATTCCAGCCTTGTTGTCAAGCTTCATTGGACTTTAAAGACTCTGTTATTTCCCCACACTATTGCTTGGCAAAGTGTGTGTTTCGGTCAAGTGGATTAAAACTTTGAACTCTAATATCTTATATTGGACAATACATTTCTGGACTATATTTGACCTTATCTGAAAGGTCTGCTTCTGAACTATATTCTTCACTTGTTTTTATTGACTTTATATATTTCTTTAATAAAGATATTAGATAGAGTCTGGCCTCTGTGTAAGGTTATTGGTGCTCTGCAGCCTGGGTCCTGACAAAATGTATTTAATAATTATTTTTCACTGGATATGTGGATAATTCATAGAAGAGATAAAGCGGCATCATGTGCTAAAGAGATAGTTGTTCCTAGCTATTAAACGTAAGGTTTACATGCACCAAATATCAATTAACAAAGCAAGTTGGAACCCTCTCCTGCAGCTGGCAGGCAAAGTCTAAGATGTGGGGGAATATTTGAATGCCCTGTGGAGGAGACCAGAGTTGGTTGGGGCTGGCTGGTTTTCCCGGCCCTAGTCACATGGTGAGGGGCAGAGCATGAGCCTACTTAAGGCCAAACCACCACTCATTTCCTTCCTTTGTTTCTTGCCTATTCCACCCTCCCCCCTAAGGAAAATGCAAGTGTAAATTGGTCACATAAAGGCCATGTAGGAAATTTCCCCCTGCAAGTGATTCTTGGGGGGGGGGGAGTAATTTTGCCTACTCCACACTGTTTCAGCTGTGTGTGGTATTTGGCTTAGGGTAGAGTCAATGAAATAGATTGTTATATCATGGTAAAGGTTTAATAGTCCATGGTATTAAATAGATACCATGGCATCACCCTTCCCGGGGGGGGGGGGTAGACTTTTACTTTCATAACAGTCTATAAGTTTCTGTGGATCACAGGGCGGGCTCCCCTTGGGGCTGGAATGAGGGTTCTCAGTCTTAAAAACGCCAAGATTTGGGATAGAGCACCCTCAGGATGGCCTTCCAGTTAAGATCAGCCGAGGTGTGCAGCCAAAGAACATTGGATGGCCCTTGGGATCTATTGTAAGTATGTCCTTGGAGATGGTCAGAGGGAGTGACACCTGGCCCGGGGACCGTTCTCAATAGGCGGCTTCTAACCCAAGAGTTATTTCCTTACAGGTTAATTCACCTTAACAATGTTTTCATTCACAGGTACTTGCAGAAGTTCTAGAAAATAAATAAATAAATAGCTCAGAAATAGACCTTTATATCCATTTTTTCTGTGTCTGCTTTCTTTATTTCACAGTGGGAATTCAAAGTCCTAGACATCTTCTAAAGGAGGATGTTCCTAAAGAATAAAGATTTATTATAGTTGCATTTCACCATGTTTCCCATTGTAATGATCAAAAGTTTGGTGCTTGTGTCAGAGCCGGCCCTAGGTATTTTTCAAGTGTAGGCGAGCAGAATTTTGGCACCCCCCCCAAACCAATCACTGAAAAATAAAAGCGTTGGATAAGCGAAAATGTTGGATAATAAGGAAGTATAAAGGAAAAGCCTATAAAACATCAAATTACATTATGATTTTAAAAATTAAGCACCAAAACATCATGTTTTACAACAAATCAATAGAAAAAGCAGTTCAATACATGGTAATGTTATGTAGGAATTACTATATTTGCAAATTTAGCACTAAACATTGAACAGGGATATAGGGCAGTGTGGACTTAGATAACCCAAATAGCCCTCAGTATTAAAAAAAACTCTAAAATCAGGACAATAAATAAAGAACAACACTCTGAAAACAGAAGAAATACAGACAGTAAACAATCAGGGACAGCTAACTCCTCCCAAAAAAAGATTCTCCCAGGCAAGAAGAAGCCAGGCCTTGAAGCCACAGGGCCATTAAATGCTAATCAAGGTGATTAATTACAACATTCACACCTGCTTCAAAGAAAAGTTCTTTCTCCCACCCTGGACCTTCTACAGATATATAAACCCCACATACCTAGCTTCCAAGTTCCTACAGACCTCACAATCTCTGAAGGCCCCAAAGGTGGGCTTGCGTGGTGTGAAGGTGGGTCTGCGCTGGCCGGAAGGCCCAGCGCGGCCGCTGGAAGGCCTGAAAGAGAAGGAGGTGGAGAGTGGTGCCCTCCTCCCAGGACGATGGTGCCCCCGGGACGATGGCGCCACAGGCAAATGCCTATTTTGCCTTATGGTTGGACCGCCTCTGGCTTGTGTATGAAAGCCTGTATCTTTCCATCTAACAATGGTTTTTTCCTGTTGAGTGATCATAGCCTTGTCTTTATGACATTGCTATCTGTTGCTATGTAACTTTTTTTATAAAAATTTTTTTCACAAAGTTAGCTTGAGGGTAACTACACTAACAAGGTCATTAAGGAGCAGGTAGACTTCAAAGAACCCAAGAACAGGCACCTTCTCATTTAAACACAAATTTATTAACTAAAGTGGTATGGTAACTATGAAAAGTTTGTTGAAGGACTTATTGTTAACTCTTCTTAGTGGTTTTTCCCTTTTAGAAGAATTGTCTATGTCTTCTAGGGTTGTGTAGGGTTGTGTAGGGCGGCTACCCTTAGTCTTTCTTTTTAACACTGAAGCTTTTAATATATGTCTCGGCTTTTTCAGTCTCTGTTCATGATCTCTTATATCTATAACATCCCCAGTTAGAAGGAATTCATTTAAACAATTGTTAAATCAAAACTTCTGTAAAAACAATACATTCAGAAGGTGAACTAGCAAAAATATCAATAACATTATCATGATTTTAATACATACAAACATATATGTTTTCTTTTCATAGAGAAGGGCAGTTATACCATGTTAGAATAGAGCATGTAATTTGTTTGCAGAAAACCCTGAAGTTTAATCCTTAGCTTCTCCAGGGAGAATTGCAAAGACATTTCCATGGAACCCTGAAGACCTAATTTAGTCCAAACCAAGCTTGAAAGATCAAGAGTCTGAAACAGAGTAAGACTAATGAAATATTGGTCCATCCTTGAATATCTGGCAAAGAGTGACAGCAATAATAAAGGGTTAATATTAAAAAGAAAAAAAATGTACTGCTTAATATGGCTGTCACTGATTATTTCTCTAGTTGGACTTATGCCCCAAAGATGAAATATTCATACAATGTACCACCTTGCATCAAATCCAGTGATTGAAAGGGTTGCCCCATTTCCCTCTTACTGCAGTTCCAAGATGTTTCTCCATTAGCAATGCTGCTTTGGGGACTCAAGCTCTGAACAAGTCCTTGCATTAGGCTTTTGTGGCATCCTTTATACATCTTCTTACAGATGCCCCACATATGAGCTAAGTCTGTGTTCTTCATATTTTGAGTGAAGGCTGCAGCTGCTTCTCTCCCACAGCTTATGCACTTCTCCAGCAGCCTTGTTTCTTGGCCCCTCATAGCCTAAAAGGGTTCTGGTAAAAAATGTTCTACCTTTTTTTGTCAGTGGAACCTATCATAAAATGGGAATTCCCCTCCCTCAAAATATCTTCAGCAGGGAAGGAATCCGGGATGGTTTACTTACTGTGCAGCAAGTTTAAGATTAATATTAATTCCCCCTTTTAGCCACAAGGTGAGTTATGATGTTGTTTCAACCAAAGGCAGAGCAAACACTCTGGTTCAAACAGCTACATGCAATGCCCCTTGGAAGAATATTATGTAGCTCCCTGATATTGGATTTCAGCTTTCATATGCTAACATTATGTCTGAGTCTTGGCAATTGCAATCCAATAATATTTGTAGAGTCACATGCTTCCCATTTTGGTACATCATTTCTACTGGTATGAGAAAGTAAGATGTTGCCTTTTATTGAATCAAATTTATGTTGAAGAATTATGGAAGATTGCCTTCTTTGTGGAGCTTATTCAAAAATCTTCTACACTAAAATTATCACTGATTTGAACATATACAAACACACACACACACACACACACACACACACACAACTCTGAATGGCAACTAAATGTTGCAGTTCCATGACCTAAAATTTGGGGAAGTCATTGTAAAATATGCCATGGTTTTAACCAATCCAAGTATAAATCAATCATCACAACTTTCTCTTCACAACAGGTGACTATCACAGTATTTTTTAAAATCTTTCAGCATCGGAAAACGTGTTTTCCCCTGATAATTCACTTTGGATTAACTTCAGAACGTATTTTACTCTTTTTTCAAGGATGGAAAGGAAGATCTCAGCTATTTTCTTCTGAGTCAGGTTTATATACTTGTGGCCATCTTTGCTGGCCTCTCCCTTTCCCAAAAGTCATTGCTATCATCCCACCCATGTCCCAGTACACTCCATTCATGGGAAACCCACATATTTCACTGTCATAAACACATGGCCAGTCTCTAAAATGGAGGATTGATGAGGAAAAAGAAGAAGGCATAATCATCCCTTGTCTCCTTTTTGGATTTCTTTAACTTTGTGTAGCAGGGACATTTTTTGAAAAGCAAACATGGGGAGAGGAGAGAGGTGGAGAAACGTTGGGATTTCTCCTCTAATTCTAATGTTAAACTAAGGCCAATCTGAAGAAGAATGTGAAAGCTTGTGGATATGTCCACAAGGATAAAAATTTACAAGATAAAGATCTTGCCCAAGTTCTTATTCTTGTTCCAAATCCTCCCGGTGAATATCCCTACCAATCTGTTGAAGAAGTGGGACAACTCTATCAAAAATGGGTAGTGGGAGGAAACAAAAACAGAATCGCTAACTTCCTATATTATAGTAAACAATAAATGGGTGGATGGGGGCTCCCTTGTTGGGAATATACTTTGAGGGAAGACAGTTAGCTAGGTTACCTGAATTCGAATTGGAAGGGTCAAAAATGGATGCAAATAGAAAAGTCAGCAAATAGTTTGCAAAAAGGAATGTCAATGGGAGACAGAATAGATAGGAAAGACCTAAAGAACTTAAAAGCAGGCCCTTGTTTAACAATGTTGTTAATCTGGAAAAAATGGCAAACTAAATTACAAATAAAATTGACCCTTTCCCATTAGAAACATTGGAAAATAAGGATAGGGCATTCAGGAATCTAATTAGGGCACTGAAGGAAAATGGTATCAAAAGGATTGGGGACCTCATGGATCCCAATGGAGAAATATTAAACTGGGATAAAATAAAAGATAAATGTGGTCAAGGGAATTGGATAACATGGTTAGGCCTGTCCAGTAAAGCTCAGGCCATGAAAAGAAGAGAAGCAGCGGAAACCTCACTGGACAGAATAATTAAAAGGAAAACAGAAATAGATAAAGAAATGACTGGGCTATTGTATGACAAACTAACCACCTTAACTTATAACACAAAAACAACTCTTATAGAGAACTGGAAACAGGAAAAGAACCTTTACTGAGAAACTAATCGGGTCTTGGATTGATTATATTCATAAAATTAAATATATAAGTATCAAAGAAACCCAAAGGAAAATAATCTCTAAATGGTACAGAACCCCCCTCCAATTAGCACACATAACGGGAAATACCTCAAACAAGTTTTGGCACAAATGTGGGGGAATAGGTCCATTCTCCCACATGTGGTGGGACTGTAGAAAAACTCAGAACTTTTATAATAAAATAAGAAAAGTAATGGAAGAAATAATAGGGAAAGAATTAATATGGGACAAAGCCAGATACATGTCTCTCACAATAAAGGTAAAGGGAGATAACAATAATTGGACAGAGATCCTAAAATATATGACTGCCGCAATACAAGCCACTATAGCCCAAAGATGGAGGGATTACAAAATGGGACATAGAAACTTGGTGGGGTTATATATCAGAATATACAATTAATGACTTCATCAATCAAAGGAAAAAAAGTATACCAATAGCCTAAAAGAAAAACACTGGTTCAGGAAATGGTCCGTGCTTATTGACAAAATAGACGGAGACGAAATATACACCACCTTGAACCAGGCATTCCACACGGTTAAAATGATGCATTGATAATATTTTGTATTGCTGTTCCAGGGGGGCGTGGGGAATGGAGGGAGGGCGGGGTGGTGGGTGATACATTTCTGAGGATCATTTAAAATGTCATTTATGGAATAGTCACTTTTAGAATAATGTACACTGAAATAAGTCATGTATGGCAAAACATAGTTAATTGTTGGGATGTATTAAATAGAATTTTGAAATAATAATAATAATAATAATAATAATAATAATAATAATAATAATAATAGAATGTGAAGGCTTATCACGATGAATGGGAAGAATATTTTAAAATACTCAAAAACCAGCTGACAAACATGTTGTTGTCGTTCAGCTGGATGAAGATGAGGGGATTGGAGTTTCAGAGCCTGGGAGAGTGATAGATGGTTCTTTAGATGAGGAAAAGGAGGTAATTTCAGAGCAAAACGTTGTCTGTGAGACAGAGTTTGAAAGTGAAACTGTTTTTGAGTCCAGCAGACAGGGAGAGGGCCTTTCACCCACAAGGAGCTTAGCAACCCTTGATAAGGACCTGACAAACCAAGATAGCTCATCCGAGGGAACAGCTGGATTAGACAGGGATACCAGGTTGCATCTGTGGCGGGGGGGGGACGGGACCTCAGGCACAGGAAATATAAAAGAATCTATGAGAAAGACTCAAAGAGGAAGGAGCCTCAAGGTCAAGAAAATGCTTTCATGCTTTGCAGCCCTTAAATCAGAGAGCGTCTCATTGGGATTTTAGATCAGGCAACACTGCTGAATAGTAAGAATGTCCAGTTCATGTGTTACTTCCTGGGAGTTTTGATCCATATTTTAAGAACTTGATTTTATAGCCTTGATTTTTTTGGATTCATGTTCATGTTTTGATTCTGGTTTTCCGTGGATTATGCTCATGTTATGACTCTTGTTTTCCTGTACCATTTGGATTATTGCCTTTAACGTGTTTTCACTCCTCATCAGCTTGGTTGGGGTTTTTCATTTTGACTACCTTTTCTGATTACCTGTTGGATTTTGCCTTTCTTATTCCTTTTTGGTGATTTTTTTTCTTTTTTATATGAACTTTCTTCAATAACTGTCTTATTACTACTTTTGGATTCCGAGTTGGTGCTAAGGGCAAGGTGAACTCTGGCTGGAGTGTAGCAGATGTTTTTCAACTGTCAATAAACTCTGATGATATAAATCCTGGACTGACAAAAATTGTGGTATTTCAGAAGTTATTCTACAGAAAATTCTATGTGACATTCTTCCTCACATAAAACAACATTGTTTAGTATATTGGTCAATCCAGGATCCAGTGTGAGACATGTACATATATAAATATCAGGGATTTATAAGGATACATACAAAGGTAGGCAGAAATGAAAAAAAAAACCCACCCAGTGACTGATATTCTTGGGGAGAAAATTGGGATATAAATCCAAGCAATCAATAAGATTAAATAAAATAATAATGTAATTGGACGTGATTGCAATTTGAACAGGCATACTGCTTTCCTGTGAAAATCTATTGCTTTGGACTTGGAAGATAAAAGTGTAAATTTGGATTTTGCACAGGTCTAGTCCATATTCCAATTAACATTTTCACCTCGCTTGACAAGTATATTTGCCATTTTTCAGGTAGTATTGCTGGATTCAATGCAGGAATCAGCATGAAAAAAATAAGCCACTGGCATTCTATAAGGTTTGTTTTACCAGGTGCTTTTATTTGGAATAGAGTCCCATGGTTCATGTGTCATGATAAGGTGTACTTAGCAGCAGTTCTTTTTTTATCAACATTGTTAATGTGTGGCCCTGGGGTACGTTACCACAGCTTCCTATCAGATAATTATTCACTAAATCATTCAACCAGCCACTAGGTATAGAGCAACAACAATGTTTCCAAGCTGTAATATCATCTTCCATTTATAACATTCTCTTTATCTCAAAGGATTCTAAACCATTCACCAATCCTGTGTATGATAAAGGCTTGGTTACCCCTGCAGCTAAAAAGAAGCCTGTTCCAATGGCAGCTGAAATGCAGTCGTCTAAAGAATCTAAAGAGTGGAGTGCAGACATTTGTTATAGCAGGGATTCTGAAACTTGCTTTATAAAACACTGACTGTGTGAAGCAGCTCACAAGAGAAAGTGTTTGGGTTTGAGATACTGTAGTATTTCATTTTGAATAAAACTTGAAACTGTCTGGAAATTGGGGTCAGATATTTAGCTTCCCCCTCCTTCCCAGTTCCAGATGTAGGTCAATTTGAGGTGTAGAAGGCAGATTGACATTTTATTTTTCTTTCACAATAGCTTTTAGTCTAATCAGACTAAAAGCTGTTGTAAATCTATTCTTACACTAATATTAGGCTAAATTCAATGTGCCCGTCTTCACTATTTAGATAAGAATTCATTAAAATGTAATTCATCATTTTTTCTTAAATTAGTTTAAAATCCATTATTGTAATCATTAGCCAGCAACAGTGTTAACTGAATAATGCTTATAATTTCAAATTGTTTTAATCAGTTACATTTGGGAGCAATTTTGGTTATGCTACCATTTCTTATTTAATGGCTATTTTATATTTAATGACTATTTAAAACTCTTATTGCCAAGCTTTGCAAGGAAATAATTTATATAATTTATCTTAATGTTCAGTGTTAACAAATTTGTTTTCATTAATGACTGCTATTAGTATGTTTGCTAGTATACTAATGTGGCATCATGGAATCATAGGTCTGGAAGGGGCCTCATGGGCCATCGACTCCGACCTCCAGCGAAAGCATCCACGACATACAGCTGTCTAACTTCTTTTTGAAGATGTCCAGAGGAAAGAGACTCCATCACCAATCTAGGCATTACTGAACAGCTCTTTGTGTCAAGAAGTTACTATCAAGAACCATTAGACATGTTCCTACTAGGGATATGCAATCCATTAAAATGGTTCAAAAATCATTACAAAACTGGAGGGTGCTGGTGCTTTGTTTCTGAAGTGTTCCTAAAGTATAGTTTGTGAAAATTCATTACTATAATGAGAGTAATTAAATTTCGTTACTATTTTGTTATAGTAATTGTGAATAATTGGGGAAACTTCAGGGGCTCCTTTCTCCTACATTTTTAAAACTGTGAAACTTTTTTTAATAAACAAAATATTAAAAGAACTAAAAGAGCTATCTACTTGAATTTTATACACAATGCACAAGATAACCAGGGCATCCGTCGCCAGAAGTTTCAGAAAGATTAACACATCTACAGATTTTTGGGGATTTTTAAAAGTTTAGACAAAAATTATTTACCCCCCCCCCCCAAATGAGACAACAGCAATTCCCTTGAATATCTGTGTCTTTATGACACACAACCATATAACTTCAACTTAGCACTGATTTATACTATTACTTACTTACTTTAGTCCTCTTTGCAGATTCAATAATTTTATTTATTTATTTATTTATTTATTTATTTATTTATTAGACTAAAAGGCTGGCTGCTGCAGCCCTCATTGGGACTTTCAGATGCTGAGCACTGCATTCTGGCAAAGGTAGTTTAGGGAAGGGCCTTTTGCATTCTCTGACAAGGGGGGGGGCTCGCCTTCCCAAACTACATTTCTAAGAATGTTGTGTTCTCGGTCTCCTGACCATTAACCTTGCTAGTCCCACCCCCAGTGCTTTCCTTAAGGCAATCAGGCCATAGAAAAATGATTGGTTTTTTAACACTTTATGTTTTCTTGGCTTTACCAAAGTTGCCTAATGCGTATACTGAAAATTATACTAACCTTGGGAGGCATCCGAATGATACAGAATCTTAATGAAAATGATTATTGAGTATTTCAACTCTTAAATCCCCCAACTTTCCTGCATGTTTATAATATTGATTTGTATACGCAAATTTAATGAATTTTATCCAAAATATGATTTAAAAACAAAATTATGCAAACCCCTACTTACCTACCCTCTGGGCAACAGAGAAAAATCTGCTCCCTCCTCTCCAGAAGTCTTTGAGGTATTTAAATTTTGCAATTATGTCACCTGTCAATCTTCTCTTTAATAGAGTTCTTGGAGAAAGCACAATTCTGCAAGCCATTTGACAATTCCTGTGTTGATGCAAACAGGAGATCAATAGCAACATCAATGGTGGAAAGAGGAAGTGACCAGCTGCCTACTTCATGAACCCATATCTTTAAGAGTTCTTGAAACCAAAGAATTGAGATGGGAAAGGCTAGGAAAAAATGTCTTTCTATGAGGAATAATCCTGGATACCTCTCCCATAGGGCCCTGGTGTCATGGCCAGCTCAGATATTGAGGATGAAGAGTGGCTGGAAGGCCCAGCAGGAGAGATGGAGTAGCAGCTTCCAGAATATCCCCAGTTTAGTTCAGTCACTGCTGAGAGTGAGCCTTCAGCAGTGACAGACATTCCCCAGCAGTCTGAGCAAACTGAGGCAAGTACAGCAGAAGCAGCCAGCAAAGAATTAAACATACTTCCAGCTTTAGAACGCAGAAGAGAGTGTGTAAAATCTCATAGGTCCACAAGATTAGTGGAGAAAGAAGTTCTCAACAAGAAGCAGCTGACAATTTAGGATAAAGAAGCTCAGTCTGAAGACTCACTATGGCAGTCAGTGTCTTGTTCTTGGACTGAACCCAGACTGTATTCTTGGAAACTTGGCTTTTTGGACTTTGGCTATTGTTTATCCCAGACCTGCACCTGAAATTCTTTGGCTTTGATTCCAATAATTGAACCTGGAATACGGCTTTGGACTATCCTTATCCATTATTGTTTGGACTTGACTTCACAACACTGACCTTGGTTTTGTTTCCACAAAATTTTGACATGTGCCTTGTGAATTGTGCCTCTGATAACACATCATAATCATGACGCCTAGCATCATGGACCCCTAAAAGTCAAGTATGCTGATGCCACCAATCCTCCTCTTCCTTATCCTCTCCTTCTCTCCCATTGTTGTTGCCACTGTTGCCATGACATCTGCTCCTCAGTAGTGGAGTTACAGGCACATTTATTTCCATATCTAGCTAATGAAATAATTGACTAACCTAATTGACTAATTGACCTAAGGAGGGAGTGGCAACACACTTTTACTGAATGTATGAAGATATTTATGAACTTTGCAAATCATAAACAAAATAAATCCAAGTCTCAACACTCTAACCCCAGGATGCAGAGAATCCAATATATTATACTTACTTGCTATATCAAGGATGAAAAACTTGTCTGAAAAAGAGATAGACACCTTAATTCAGCAGCATAAACACAGTTGAATAATGGGGAATTCGGAACCAGATAGAATCTGTCAGTTTTACTTTCTCCCACATTAATTTTTTTGATGAAAAATCTACAAATGTATGAAGAAATTTGCAGCTTTTAGACCTATCTACTATCTAGTCAAAAGATGGGTCAAACAAAATCTCACCCTATATACAAAAAAAAGAAAGCTTCTTAAAATCTTAAGTAGGGATCACTGCTATATTCTCTGTGATTTCCTACATATCCCCAATAGGTGAATATATTATATAAACCCCATTAAAAAACAAAGAAATATCCATACACATTTTCCACAACCTAAGCGAGTTATTTCTTTTCTATGCCACATTTCGTAAAGCCTTTAAAAACAGCAATGGTATGACAATGAAGACAGATGTATGCCAACATGGGGGCACTTCTTTCAAGAGCTCCCATTCTCTTCCACGGCAAATGCCATTCCTGACATTAAAAAAGGGCAATGTGAAGTAAGTACTGGAAGAGAGACTTTAACCTTTGCCATCTGAAAAGGTCACCCATCTTCTCTCTCTCTCCCCCATTCATTCCCCCCTCCCGCTCAGCACTTGTACACTCTTTCACTCACTTGCTCTCACAAAGGTACACAAGCACTTTCCTGCTTTTTTGAAGTTAAAAAGTGCAGCCCTATCAGCTTTATGGTTATCTGAAAACTGAAGTCAGCTACCCAATTATCACAGGAACTGGGGTGAGCTCAACCTTCCAGTATCATTAATTTGTGTCTATTGTGAGGGAGAGAAGGAGTTAGAGGGGGCAAAAGGAAACTAAAAGTGAGACTGAGTAAAAAAGCATCATCAGTCTTCTTCAGGAGATGAGGCTCCACTGCTTCCTTTGTTCCATTGTAGCTCTATACCACCACTTCTCTATCTCTATCTCTCTCTCTCTCTCTCTCTCTCTCTCTCTCTCTCTCTCTCTCTCTCTCTCTCTCTCTCTCTCTCTCTCTCTCCTTCCCTCCCTCCCTCCCTCCTTTCTCTTTTTCTTCACAGCCTTGGTGCTCAGAGAATCCCTGCTGCATTCCACTAGAAAGCACTGTCATCTGCTAATTTTTCCTTGTGGCCTCCTACTGCTCTGAAATCATATTCAAGTCAAAAGTTCTGTGGCACATATACATTCCCACAGTCCTGACCCCCAAATACATGTATCATCACAGTAATGAATAGAGGGGCTGTTCCTTTTGTGGCTGTGAACATAAATCCAAGCAAGTACATCTCCCTCACCCACCATAAATGCTTTTGTTTGTATCAAAAAGGAGAGTGTTTCTTCCAAGCAAAAGCTTGGCAGTAACTAGCTACAAACCACAGGCGCAAACAAATAACTGCATTTTGCCAATTCATTATAAGAAAAGCCATCACAATTTAGTGGTTTGAGTGCTGGTCTAAGACACTGAGAGATCAGGGGTAGAAAGCCTGCTTAGCCATGGAAACCCACCTTAGGGAAGTCTCTCTCAGCTGCAAAGAAAGACAAAGGCACACCTACTCTGAACAAACTCTGCCAAGAAAATACCACAGTTAGTCAGCCTTAAGGTTGCTATAAGTCAAAATGATTTAAAAGCACACAGGAAATTAAAACTACATTACAAGACACTTCTTTTCTGTTGTTAATCACAACATTTTCATTATGCTTGTATTTATGGAAGCATAGCTTCACTAAAAATGGAGGGGAAAAGTTTCATGCTTGAATTATGGGCTATGATGCAGTCCGTGTTACTGCTGAATGCTGTGTTGTCAGGGCTGAAGTGATGATGAGCTGTTATGTACTAAAGTACAGCAGTTTATAATATAGTGATAGCATTCCATCCTTTCTATAGTAGCTGAAATAACTATTTTAGTTATTTTTGAGAAACAGGAAAGAAGACAGGTGCTTTAAAATGTGAATATAAGAGTAACAATTGCTTTTTGGCTGGGGCTTGGTATTATAACAGTAATTTGTTGATTTTTAAAGTAACAGTTGAAGGTCTGATTGATGATTACTCATTTCTGGATCAAGTGACACTTAATGTCAGGGGTTCTGAGTCATCAACGATGTACTTCAAGGACCAAGAATTGGACTGAGCTTAGTGCAGTATCTGGGACTGTGAATGGGCAAGTCTTAGATACTGTCATTTACATTGAAAAAATATAAATGTGCTACATCAGCCCTTGCCATCAGCAGATAATTATGAAACGACTACCTGTGGTTCATGGTCAAACTATAGGTGGGCAGTGAGTGTCCAGTTCAATCCTCAGTATCACTTGTCAGACTAGGAAGGGATCCTGTCTGAAAATCCAAAGTGACATTGACAGACAGTATTGGCAATACAAGCTTAGATAGACCAATGTTGTCCTTAATCTAAGACAGTGTTTCTCAACTTTCCTAATGCTGTGACCCTTTAATACAGTTCCTCATGTTATGATGACCTCTAACCATAAAATTATATTTGTTGTTACTTCATAACTGTAATTTTGCTACTGTTATGAATCATAATGTAAATATTTGATATGCAGGATGTATTTTCATTCACTGGGCCAAATTTAGAATCATAGAATCATAGAGTTGGAAGAAACCTCCCGGGCTATCAAGTCCAACCCCCTGCAAGAAGCAGGAAAATCTCATTCAAAGCACCCCCGACAGATGGCCATCCAGCATCTGCTTAAAAGCCTCCAAAGAAGGAGCCTCCACCACACTTCGGGGCAGAGAGTTCCACTGTCAAGCAGCTCTCACAGTGAAGAACTTCTTCCTGATGTTCAGGGGGAATCTCCTTTCCTGTAGCTTGAAGCCATTGTTCCACGTCCTAGTCTGCAGAGCAGCAGAAAACAAACTTGCTCCCTCCTCCCTATGACTTCCCTTCATGTATTTGTACATGGCTATCATGTCTCCTCTCAGCCTTCTCTTCTGCTGGCTAAACATGCCCAGTTCTTTACGCCACTGCTCATAGGGCTTATGACCTATTGATCATTTTAGTTGCCCTCCTCTGGACGCTTTCCAGCTTGTCAACATCTCCCTTCAACTGTGGTGCCCAGAATTGGACACAGTATTCAAGGTGTAGTCTGACCAAGGCAGAATAGAGGGGTAGCATGACTTCCCTGGATCTATACCCTTACTTATTCAGGCCAAAATCCCATTGGCTTTTTTCACCACTGCATTACATTGCAGGCTCATATTTAACTTGTTGTCCACAAGATCTTTTTCACACGTACTGCTGTTGAGCCAGGTGTCCCCCATTCTGTATCCTTGCATTTCATTTTTTCTGTCGAAGTGAAGTATTTTGCATTTGTCCCTGTTGGACTTCATTTTGTTAGTTTCGGCCCATCTCTAATCTGTCAAGATCGTTTTGAATTCTGCTCCTGTCTTCTGGAGTGTTGTCTATCCCTCCCAATTTGGTGTCATCTGCAAACTTGATGCATACTTTCACCCTCCCTATTCAACTTGTACGCAGAACACATCATGTGACATGCGGGGCTTGAGGAATCTAAGGCCGGAGGTAAAATTGCTGGAAGAAACATTAACAACCTTAGGTATGCAGATGATACCACTCTGATGGCCGAAAGTGAGAAAAAGCTGAGGAGCCTTATCACCAAGGTGAAAGAAGAAAGTGCAAAAGCTGGGTTGCAGTTAAATGTCAAGAAAACCAAGATAATGGCAACCACACCTATTGATAACTGGCAAATAGAGGGAGAAAACGTGGAGGCAGTGAAAGTCTTTATATTTCTAGGCGTGAAGATCGCTGCAGATGCAGACTGCAGCCAGGAAATCAGAAGACGTTTACTTCTGGGGAGGAGAGCAATGGCCAACCTTGACAAAATAGTGAAGAGCAGAGACATCACACTGGCAATGAAGGTCGAGTGCAGGTTGCCACCCAATAATCTGATCAGCCACACGACTGACCTGGAGGACCTCTGTCTTGTCAGGATTAAGTTTCAGCCTGTTCACCCTGATCCAGTCCATCACAGCGGCCAGGCAACGGTCAAGGATCTGAGGGGCTTCCTTGGAGTTTGGTGGAAAGGAATAGTAGAGTTGAGTGTCATCTGCATAGAGATGGCACCCAACTCCAAAATTCTCGATGACCTCTCCCAGCGATTTCATGTAGATGTTTAAAAAGCATGGGAGATAGAATAGAACCTTGCGGGACCCCACAGGTCAAAGACCAGGGGTCCGAGAAGGTGTTCCCCAGCTTCACCAACTGGGAACAGCCCTCCAGGAAGGAGTAGAGCCATTGCAAAGCAACGCTCCCCAATACCCATTCTGGAGAGCCATCCCAGAAGGATACCATGGTTGATGGTATCGAAAGCCGCTGAGATGTCCAAGAGAATCAACAGGGTCACACTCCCCCTGTCAAGTTCTCTGTGGAGGTCATCCACCAAGGCGACCAAAGCCATCTCCATACCATGACTGGGTCTGAATTCAGACTGTGATGGATCCAGATAATCGGTCTCTACCAGGAACCCCTGGAGCTGCGACCACCCGCTCCAGAACCTTGCCCAAAAAGGGAAGGTTTGAAATTGGCTGATAGTTGTTAAGAACCGATGGGTCAAGGGACGCTTTTTTCAGGATTGGTTTAACCAATGCCTGCTTTGAGGTGGATGGAAAAAGTCCCTGATCCAGTGAGGCATTTATTATCCCCATGAACCAATTTGCCAACCCTCCACTGGCAAGTTTTATTAGCCAAGATGGGCAAGGGTCTGAAGTGCATGTGGTCGCTCTCACAGCTCCAAGGATCCCCTCGACATCATCAAGATGAAGATGACACATTGGTGAGCACCCTTTGGGTTCGTTCGCTTAACCAATTACAGATGCACCTAACCGTAGTTTTGCCTAGCCCATATTTGACTAGCTTGTTTGCCAGAAGGTCGTGGGGGACCTTGTTGAAGGCCTTACTGAAATCCAGATATGCTACATCCACGGCATTCCCCACATCTACCCATCTTGTAACTCTATCAAAAAAAGAGACCAGATTAGTCTGGCATGATTTGTTTTTGGTAAATCTGTGTTGACTATTAGCAATGACCACATTTGTTTCTAAGTATTTGCAGACCACTTCCTTAACAATCTTTTCCAGAATCTGGCACAAAGTCCCAATTTGAATACTGATGGGGTTGGGGGGAGGATTTATTTTGTCATTTGGGAGTTGTAGTTGCTGGGATTTATAGTTCACCTACAATCAAAGAGCATTCTGAACTCCACCAATCTCATACCAGTCTTGGCACACAGAATTCCCATGACCAACAGAAAATACTGGAAGGTTTTGGTGGGTATTGACCTTGAGTTTGATAGTTGTAGTTCACCTACATCCAGAGAGCACTGTGGACTTCAAATAATGATGGATCTGAATCAAACTTGGTACGAATACTCTGTATGCCTAAATGTGAACACTAGTGGAGTTTAGGGAAAATAGACCTTGACATTTGGGAGTTGTAGTTGCTGGGATTTATAATTCATCTACAATCAAAGAGCCTCTTGAACCCCACCAATGATAGAATTGAGACAAACTTCCCATACAGAACCCCTATGACCAACAGAAAATATTGGTCTTTGATGACCCCTCTGACACTCCCCTCATGATCCCCCCAGTTTGAGAAACACAATTCTAAGACAATTCCCCGTGTTTCTTCCATAGAAACACCACGTGTCTGATAATATTTTAAGAGAGGAGTTAAAGATGCCATTCTGAATCAAACAACAGAAGATGGATCAGACAGAGTGGAAAAGCCATGGATACTCATGGTTTTCTTCTGCTGTGTCATCAACATCTTTTTTTTTGGGGGGGGGGGGTCCCTGTGTACACAACAAATGGTTAATAGAACCAGCAGTGTGGAATTTTTGATAGAAAGTTTCCAGAACCTGTTCTTTGTTTCCTTATTGCATTCTACTTTTTGATATTTGCCTATGGATTTCCAAAACATCATCATTATCTTCATCATCATTAACAACAACAACAACAACAACAACAAAACAGCAGCAGCAATTGCAAATGATAGCTTCTAGAAATCAATCAGCTGGTAAATGTAGGAAGTATTTTTTTCCCAGGAGACCAAATATCCATACAGTTCAGACAAAAGTAAAAGGCAGAACACAATCTTTGGCCTTGGGAAGATTGGCTCTAAAATACAGAAGAGAGCATAATGTTCAGTGCCCATTTAATCCATAGCTTCTCCTTGTAGAAACTATGAAATGTGTGTTTTGACTCCATTGTGGGTCTCTTGAAACAGAGCCATAAGCAGCCAAATCATTGTGCACAGATCCCAAAGCAGCCCTTGAACAGTAAAAGTTTCCTAGAGCTCCTTCCTCAAGGGCATGTTGGAACCTTAGTTGCAGAGAGGGGAAAAAAATCACAGCTCAATATATTTCCTTTTATTATCCAATTTTTCTCACCCTTCAAAAATATTAAGAGAGGGAGTAGGGGAAGCAGAGGCAGAGGGAGAAGGTGAGAAAGAGAATGTGTATGTATGTGCCTACAAGTCACATGCCGACATAAGCTGATTTGGTGAATTTCATAGGATTTCCTTAGGTATAGAATACTCAGAAGTGGTTTGCCACTTCCTTCCCCTACAGCACCTAGTATTTGTTGGCAGTCTTCTGTGCAAATGTTAACCAAGGTTAACCCTTTTTAGCTATAAGATCAGGCAGAATCTGGTGCCTTTAGGATATTTAGGCCAGGACGATGAACTAGTGAACCATAATTAAGATCAACTTCCTTAAGCTATAAGAGAACAGTACATACATGTAGCAATTCTTTTGTTCTGTCAGTTGTTAAAAAGCTGAAGGAAAACAATAAAACATAGGAATAACAACCAGACTAGGTAGTTATACTAGTTAGCCATTAAATGTGATTCAGCTTCTGTTGAGCTGAAGTTGAACAGTTATTGCTGCAGCAGGTTTGCTTGTCTGTGTGCACAAACACTAATACACAGCTATTAACTCTGTGTGGTCTCCTTTTGCCCCTTGCTGTTGAGTAATTAAGCTTTTATCCATTTCAAGGCCAAGTGCAAACCTGCCACTCTACCACTCTGTTACCGTCACTCATTACCTATTGCTGTTAGTCGATAGCCATGATGTTGGTGGGCATGCAGAGGCAGGGATCCTTTGGTCTACTGCTGGGAGGCCACAATTAACCATGCATTAAGCAAGAGGATGGCATGTTATTACTCTAAAACATGATGTAAAAGAGTGCCAGAGATCAATAGGAAGAAGGCTTTAGAAGAAAAAGTAATGATGGTGGTGGTTGTAGTGGTGGTGGTTGCGGGGGGGGGGGGGGGGTTGTATATCTGGCATAGTTAAGTGAGTCATGTTTCCCCTGATCTTTCTGTTTGCATGCAGATGTGCTTTATCTTGTTTATTAATATTAACATTTTGATTTAGAATAGTACATCTTTAGCTTATTCTTTTCAGAGCTGCCTTGGGTTCTAATCCAGGAGAAAGGTAAAATACAAATAGAATAAAAATACTGACTTCTGTACACATTCATAATGCTATAAGCTCTTCTCTCTATTTGAAGAACATTAGAAACTTCATCTCCTATGATAGAGGTCCTTGTGATTATGGTTTGATGTATTTTAGCTTACCCTTCTTTTGTGAATTAAGGTTAACCTATATTACTTCTGCTAAATAGTCCTGAGTGTGACATGGCTAATTGTCCCAAATCATCAGATGTAAGGTCAGTATTAGACACAGGCATCACTGGATAGCTCCTGTGGATCTTACCCCAACAAGAGATCCTGTGTCAACCTCTCCTGGTTGGCCCTCTGAAATTACTATACATCCTTCTTCTTGCTGCTGCTGCTGCTGCTTGTTTATCTGCCATCTCTCAATAGGCTACTGCAGCAGCAAGGAAAAGGAACAGCCATCTTCCTCTGCTTCAGTCTATCACTTGGGCAGTGGTACCAATTGGGCCCATAGTAGCAGTGTAGCAGCAACAACAGCAATGTGTAGGAGGTATCATGTACTCAGAGTTTTTTTTTCAAGGTTAAAAACCCATCAGATGACAAGCCCAACTCTTCTTGAAGGGGAATGAAAAGCTAAATTTCAATGTGAGCACTGACCCACTAATAAGACAGAAGAATTGGAAAGAATACCACTTGTTGCTTATACAAGTGCATGAATTGTGACATTGCTGGAAAGGAAAACTCCCTGTAATTGTGCTACCTTCCCCAAAAATGCCTTCCTGTTTAGGTGCACTGATAGCACTGATCCAAGGGTTTTCAAATATCTGTATCTTCTTCATTTGCACATTGTGTGTGTTGAGCGTCACCACAAGCTCCATCAGAGCATCACGTTTTCCAAAACTGTCTGAAAAATGTGCAACGCAAAGTCCCACACCCTCCAATTTTCCCCTGTCTTCCTCCCTCCCATATGTCACTCACGTGACAATGATCTGTGTTACAGATATGTGCTGTGAAGTTTTAGCATAACCATTATTTTTAGGTTGCTGGAATGGAGGTGGGAATCAGGGAGTTCAATGAATACAAATAAGCTAAGATACAAGAAAGCTCCATATTTTATTTACTGAATAGTAATCTGGGATATACAGACAGTTCCACTGCTATTGCTGTCTGGGTGGATCACTTCAGCTTACACCAAAGAACATGCTTGCCCCCCCCCCCCCCTCACACACACACACTGCAATAGCCATAATCTGTAAAAGATGTACTATTCAAAATGGGACATTACCACCCACCCATGATTGGAACAGCAAAGGAAAATGACCCTGTCTGTCATCTTGATGCAAGAATATCATGATCTTTAGCCAGAAAATTCAGTTGTAATTGCAAACTTCCTCAAAGTTTAGATGCAGAACAAAAGGTCATACAAATGACAGATCACATGGTAAACTTGTTCCATCAATGGGCCACTTCACATTAGGTAGGTAGGTAGGTAGGTAGGTAGGTTTATTTATTTATTTATGTCATTTCTATCTCACCTTTCTCACCCGAGGGGACTCAAAGTGGCTTACAGATCTGGCAAGATTCAATGCCAATAAAACAACAATACAATAGAGTAAAATATGAAGCAATTAAAAGCAATTAGGCATTAAAACACATGAAACCATATACAAAACTTAAAACATATAAAGTGCATAAATCCATTCATTCAAAAACTTTGCGCATAATCCATGAACCAGGCTGTGTCAAAGCCGTGAAAAATTTATTTGTTGAATGCTTGTGTGCATAATCAGGTCTTTAGCTTCTTTCTAAAGCCCAGAAGAGATGGAGCCTGCTGGATGTCACTGGGTAAAGAGTTCCACAGCAGAGGAGCCACCACTGAGAAGGCCCTGCCTCTCGTCCCCACCAGTCACGCTTGTGAGGCAGGTGGGACTGAGAGCAGGGCCTCCCCAGACAATCTTAAAGTTCTAGTAGGCTCATAGGAGGGGATACTTTTGGACAGGTAAGTTGGAACAGGACCATTTAGGGCTTTATAGGTCAAGACCAGCAAGGTTTAAAGACTTCTTTGTCCCATAGTTTTAGATGTACAGCATTTCCTAGAGAAAAGTCTGAAAATAGTTATCCGTCAGCTTTTTTTTTTGCATTATGCAATTGAATTATGAACTTTTCTTGAAATAAAAAGCAAATGCTCATCAAATGTACTTAAGATTACATTTTAGGCTAGAAAATACACTAAGATAATGTGCATAATCATGTATTTTTTTTAAAAAATGCAGAATAATGTGGAAACAAGACAGAAAGGATACATAAAGGGATACATGTGAAACTGGTATAGAGCAGAAATCAACTAATATAAGCTTATATCTTCACCTCCTCAAAACCATTTTAATGCTTGGGCACACTGAGCAGTTGCCCAGGATCCCACAAGCATAAGAGTCCTATGTTAATATATGCACTGACAGAATTTTACACCAATTTTCCAATCAAAACTCAAATCTCCTGCTAACTCAGTAGAGGGAGAAAAAAAATATTACTTGTAACGAAGAGTTGGCATGTCTGCATTCATGAGAGCTATTTTACTGTATTTTGCTTTTGTTCCATTTTTTCATAGCTTCAGCTCCTCCCCTTCCATATATGTGTGTGTGTGTGTATGTGTGTGTGTGTGTGTGGGGGGGATCCAGGAAAGAACTGAAAGGGGCTGAGGTACATCATGCTGTGAACATGGCTCTATTATCAGGGAAGGAGGTAAACATCCCTTCTCCTTTGATCTCCCTCCTCTTTCTCTTCCTCCTTTTATGTTCTTATAAGTGGTTGTGTAGGCAAGGCCCAGTACACTGCTTTACCTGGGGGCCTATAATGCTGTTAGCACACACATACCCCACATACTGTTTTGTAGGTATCTCTGAGCTGTTTTCAAACTCTGGGACCCCTTTCATACAGAGGCTACAATATCACCTTATATAATGTCTTCTGGTGAGAAGAACCTTTAAAAAAATCAACAGTATTTTAGGAACTGACTGGTTGACTATTTAAAAATGAAAATTGGGAGATGACTACTAGGGATGGAAATATTTGAAAATATTCAAAAATGTTTGGAAAATTGATTTCTTGAGTGTGAGGAAACCTTGATAAAATGACCCCTAGATGGGAAAGAGTCAGGACTTATTCTATGGGAAAAACGTGTCTTCTACAGTAAATAGGGGTTTTTTGCACAAAATTACTATAGATACATTTTGGCACAGAACAAAGCCACAACCTGAATAATTTTTTTTAAAAAAAAAACTGGAATAGATTTTAATGAATGTATTGCAGAAAAAGAAAATATATAATTATGATTCTTGCCTGAGAGAAACAAACTGACAGAGATTTACACCCTTAGTGGTTACACCTGGCCATCAGACTTAAAGGGAAATAGGAATGGAAGTAAATTGAGACTATAAGAGAGCAGGAAAGAACAGTTGAGAATTGCGAACCCCACACACATTGGAAAGTTGTGCAATAATATGGAAAAATTGCGAACACTAAAAAACATGCCCACACTATGAAATCAACACCAGATTGTGAGAACATAACTTTAAAAATAATGCAGATTGTAAGATTGCCTAGAGTAGATAATGTGCAGAATTTAGTTAATCTGCAGGGGGGGGGGGGGGGTTCATATAATGTGATTGAAAACCAGTTCATCAATGTGCATCATAAACAGCTGAGCTGAGCTAGTCGTCGTCGTCATCATCATAATCGTCATTGTCCTCCTCCTCCTCCTTGTGTGCCTTCAAGTTTTTTCTGACTTATGGCAGCCCTAAGGCGAGCCTATCATGGAGGCTTATTTGAAAGAGTTGTTTGAAGGAAGCTTGCCTTTTAAACTAAGAAAGTTTGACTTTTCCAAGGCCACCCAGTGGGTTTTCATGACCAAGTTGTGATTTAAATCCTGGTATTCAGAGCTTTATCCCAACACTTAAAGCACTATACCACACTGGCTCTCTGATCCAACCCTCTATGGAGCCAGACTTCACTGGTGGCAATAATAAGTGAAAATATACTAACATTTCTAGTCCTACCCTTTTGTTTTTTATGCTACCTGCCATTGGAATATAGCCGACAAGAATTTCTCTGAATTTGAATTCAGACATTTGGCTGAAAGAGATTTCCACTTTTGTTTTGAATCACTTAGAAATATGCTTCCTTTCTCTTCATTAGAAATGTTAGAAGATGAACAGTGAAAAAGAAGAAGAAGACGCCCCTTTTTTCTTTCAAAGCTGGATAACGATAAAACACTGTATGTCTTAAAATATAGTTGTCTCATTGGTAAAATATGTACTTCCTGTTCCTTTACCATCTTCCCAATCAACTGCCATGACTTGAGGAGTAGCCTATGCAGTTTGCCCTGGTCTTCCAATAATGTCCCTGTTGGATGAGATTTCAAAAGAAAGTGAATCTTTGTAAACGAACTACGGTTGGAAGAAATATTTGAGAATTAATTTTTTCTAGTAAAGGCCACAATCTTCTCAAAGCACATGCTGGTCATTCCATACTGCAAAGCCACATCCCTCCTTGTGAAAGACCCCAAGTCTACATTTGAAGTTCTTTGAAGACAAATACCTAAGACATATTTGAAGTGTATGTGTGTGTGTGTGGGGGGGGGGGGGGGGGGGGTTGAATGTGTTTGGATCAAAGACTAGGATCTGTTTAAAATGAATTTGAAGGATTTTTAGGATGCAAGGGAGTTTAGCATCAGAAGGTTTCTCTTCTACCTGAGCAATATCTTCCTTTCCATAGCCCACAGATGTACCTTCAGTATACATAACATACATGCACAGGCACTATGTAGAAGAAATGAACAACATGGTTGAAAACCAACATCTGAACCACAGCCTTTTCTAGAACAGAACTAGTCAATCTCATATGCAGAGCCGGCTCTACATAATTTTCAAGACTAGGCAAACAGAATTTTGGCGCCCCCCCCCCCCCGAATTTTGGTGCTGCCCCTCCCCACACACACCAATTGCTCCCATATAAAATTATCAAAGCAGATAATCCACATTATCTGCTTTGAACTGGATTATCTGAGTCCACACTGCCATATAATCCAGTTCAAAGCAGATGATCTGGATTTTATATGGCAGTGCAGAAGGGGCCATTATCAAGCCTAAAACAGCAGTGTAGTGGTTTGAGCATTGAACGATGGCTCTTGAGACCTGGGTTCAAATTCTTTGCTGTGCTATGGAAGCCCATTAGGTGACCTTTGGTAAGTCACTCTCTCTCAGCCTTTGAGGAAAGCAGCAGCATCCTCTCTTTGAACAAGTCTTGCCAAGCAACCCCTGTGATTGGATTGCCATAAGTTAGGAATGGCTTGAAGGTACAATGACCTAATCTCACCTAAAACTAGGAAATGAAGCACCTAAATATTAGGAATAATGTTTGTATTCTGTGTGATAGTGGAATTGATTGTATGGGACTGTTGTGGACTTTCCATCTTTGGGGAAAGATGGTCATCTTTCAGGAATGCTTTACGTGTGTAAATGCGGTTGAATGTGATGGCCATTAAGGTCCCTTCTAATTTTAACATTTTATGTTTCTACTAGCCAGTTGCTGTGGCATAGTCAATTGGTCACCCTGATTAGCACTTAGTGGCCTTGGAGCCTGAAAGCCTGGCTTAGTCCTCCCTGGGGTAATACTTTGTTGGGTGGTGTTAGCTGGCCCTGATTGTTGCCTGTCTGCAATTCCTCTGTTTTCTGTGTGTTGCTCTTTATTCACTGTCCTGGTTTTAAAGTGTTTTAATGGTGGTTGCCAGGTTTTGTTGATTTTCAATGGTTTATATAAGTATGGAATAATGTCCAGTGTGGGAGAAAGAACTCTTGTCTGTTGGAGGCATGTGTGAATGTTGCAACTGGCCACCTTGATTAGCATTGAATGGCCTTGCAGCTGCAAAGTCAATCAGAGAGGGTGGGGGCAAGTGGAGCGTATATATACCTGTGGAATGATGTCCAGGGTAGAAGAACTGTTGGAGGCAAGTGGGAATGTTGCCATTGGCCAGATTGATTAGCACTGAATGGCTTTGCAGCTACAAAATCAATCAGGGAGGGTGGGGGCAAGTGGAGCGTATATATACCTGTGGAATGATGTCCAGGGTAGAAGAAAGAACTGTTGGAGGCAAGTGTGAATGTTGGAATTGGCCAAATTGATTAGCAATGAATAGCTTTGCAGCTTTGCGGCCTTGCAGCTTCAAAGGCTGGCTGCTTCATGCCTAGGGAAATCCTTTGTTGGGAGGTATTAGCTGGCTCTTCCTGTCATAGATGTGGGTAAAACGTCAGGAGAGGGATATAAATTAATAAAAAGCAGGAAGCTGCCAGGCTTTGAAGCTGCAAGGCTATTCAATGCTCATCGAGCTGGCCAATTCCAACATTCACACTTGCCTCAAGCAGACAAGAGTTCTGTCTCTCACCATGGACCTTCCATAGATATATAAACCCCACTTGCCTAGTTTCCAACAGACCTCACAATCCCCGAGGATACCTGCCCCATGGGCGAAACGCCAGAAGACAATGCCTCCCGACATGGCCACACAGCCTGGAAAACTCACAGCAACCCACAAATAAAAAGCAGTTTTAAATCCTGCTCTAAATTTCTAGCCCACCTCGCAGGGCGCGCGTTGCTCGCCTGGCTGCTGCTAATGGAGGAAAGCAACAGGAGGGGGCGTGGCTTCCAGGCACGGGTGAGGGAGGGAGGGAGAAAAGGAAGGAGAGCTCCCATTGGCCAGTATCGGCTGAAACAGCGCCAAATAGCCAATGTGTCACGACCCAGGCTGCAGAGCACCAATAACCATACACAGAGGCCAGAATCTATCTAATATCTTTATTGTAGGAATATATAAGGTTAATAAAAACAAGTGTAGAAAATAGTCCAGAATTAGACCTTCCAGGAAAGGTCAGAATTAGTCCAAAAAAGCAATGTCCAATAAGAAATATTAAGGTCCAAAGTTGTAATCCAATAACCGAAACACTCACTTTGCCAAGCAAAGTGAGGGGAGATGACAAGGTCCTTTAGTCCATGAAACTTGAGCGAGGCTAGGAAATAACTTGATACTTGAAACAAGGCTTGAACGTGGAACAAGGTAACTAAGAACAAGAACAAGGTCCGTGGAATAACTTGATAAATCCGTGGAACAAGGCAAGGATTGATCCTGGGAAACAAGGCAAAGTCCGTAGATAAACAAAGGCTGGGAAGCAAGGCGAAGGCTGGATAGCAAGGCAAGGCTTGAGCAGGAGCGAGGCTTGAACCGGAGCGCGCTGTCCAGACACAACTCGCTCCGTAGGCTGACGAATTGACTCCGCCAAGTTACTACGCGGGTAAAACACCTAAATAGAGTCTAGCTTCCCGCCGAAGCAGTTCTCTGGGAATCAGAACCGAAAGCTAACTCTGAGACCAGATGTGAGACTCCCCAAAGATTCTCACGAGAAGCAGTCTTAATTGGCCACATTCTTAGCTGCAATCCTCGCACTCCTGCGCGAAGCTGAATCCAAACTTCTCTGTTGTTTACAAAACTCCCGGCGCAAGAATACGGGAGAAGTAGGCTCTGGGCTTGTTTGACATACTTCTGGGAGACAACTTTCTTGCAGGTGCAAGGTTCCCAGATCTGCCTGGGAAAGATCTGGCAGAGAGGAATCCAGTTCAGACTGGGAAGGTAAAAAACCCAAGTTTTCATCTTCATCAGGAATTACAATGTCCTGAGCAGGACTACAAGGCCCATGGGTCATCACACTATCCCCCTCCTCAAGGCCCCTCCCAAACTGGGGCCCTCTCCCCGAGGCGCGAGGTCGCGGTTTGGTGGGATAGGTCTGATGAAAGCGACGGGTTAGATCAGGAGCATGGACTGTGGAGGCGTCTTCCCAGGAGCGTTCCTCAGGGCCAAAACCCACCCAGTCAATGAGATATTGTAGGCGGCGGCGGTGAAAGCGAGAATCCAAAATGTCCTCAACCTCGAACTCCTCCTCCCCATTCATCAAAACAGGAGGGGGGGCCGGTTGGTCTGTATCAGGACGCACACCATCCGCCGGAAGGAGCAGGGAACGGTGAAACACTGGGTGAATGCGCATTGAACGCGGAAGTTGGAGTTTGAAAGTCACGGGGTTTAATTGCGCCACCACTGGATAGGGGCCAATGAAACGGGCATCTAACTTCCGGCAAGGGCGGTGGGAGGGCAGAAAGCGAGTGGACAGGAAAACTCGATCTCCTACCTTGATTTCGGGGCCCGGCTGGCGATGTTTGTCAGCGTGGCGTTTATAGTCCTCCTTGGCTTGGTCCAGTTGCTGGAGCAAAAGTTGTTGCACCGCTGTGAGTTCCTGCAGCCAATCCTCTGCTGCGGGAACCTCTGAAGTTTCAATGACAGGGGGAAAGAAACGTGGATGGAAGCCGTAGTTTGCAAAGAACGGCGTTTCTTTTGTAGAAGCTTGAACTCCATTGTTGTAGGCAAACTCAGACAGTGGTAACAGAGAAGCCCAATTGTCCTGTTGATAGTTTACATAACAGCGAAGATACTGCTCCAAAGTGGCATTGGTGCGCTCCGTTTGCCCATCTGTTTGGGGATGATGAGCTGAAGATAAGCGAGAGTCTATGCCCAATAGTTTTTGTAGTGCCTTCCAAAAACGAGAGGTGAATTGAGATCCACGGTCTGTGACTAAACTCTTGGGCAATCCATGTAGTCTGAAGACATGTTGAAGAAATAGATCCGCAGTTTCCTTGGCCGTGGGGAGGCCTTCGCAGGGAATGAAATGGGCTAACTTGGTGAATAGGTCCACCACCACTAAGATCGTGGTGAATCCACAGGAAGGTGGTAGGTCAGTGATGAAATCCGCGGAAATTATTTCCCATGGGCGAGATGGGGTAGGAAGGGGGTGTAAAAGCCCTGAGGGCTTCTCCCTTCGTATCTTGGAGCGCTGGCATACTGGGCAGGTGTTGACATATTTTTCCACATCCTTGCGGATCTTGGGCCACCAAAAATCCCTTAGGATCAAATGCATAGTTTTAAATAGTCCGAAGTGTCCTGCTGGTTTGCAGTCATGACACAGACGAAGCGCTTTTTCCCTGCCCGGTCCGGGTGGGATATAGACATGATTTCTATAGCAGAGCAGCCCATCTTTAAGCGAAAAGGGGAAATGCAGACCTTGGCGAAGTTGGTCCTGCGCCCAGGCATCTGCTTGCTGACTAGCCCTGATTTCTTGAGCACAGATGGGTCCTGGAGTAGGGGAAGTTGAACCAATGGGAATGGATTTGGTGTTCCCCACCGTGAGCGTGGCAAAGTTCTCAGGTTGTAGCAGTTGGGATTCAAAGGTCTCCTTGCGTCCTGCAGCGTATTCCGGTTTACGTGACAGGGCGTCTGCTTGCTTGGTTTGGGCTGGGGTCACATAATGGATCTGGAAGTTGAAACGTTCAAAGAATAAAGCCCAACGTTGCTGCCTCTGATTTAGTTTGCGGGCAGTTCTTAGATGTTCTAGATTACGATGATCAGTGTGGACTTCAATGGGAAATTTGGCCCCTTCTAGCCAATGTCTCCAAGTTTCAAAGGCTGCCTTTATGGCCAGTAGTTCTTTTTCCCAAATGGTGTAATTCCTCTCTGGTGTGGTTAGTTGACGAGAATAAAAGGCACAGGGGTGGAGGTGATCTCCCACCGGTTGTAAGAGTACAGCCCCAATTGCCACATCAGAGGCGTCCGCTTGCACCACAAAAGGGGTTCCAGGATTTGGGTGCTGTAGAATTGGCTGGGAGGTGAATAGTTTCTTTAGTTGCTGGAACCCTTTCTCTGCTTGATCAGTCCAGCGGAAAGGCTGCTTTCCACGGATGCAGCTAGTGATGGGGTCGGACCAGCGGGCAAAATCTGGAATGAACTTGCGGTAGTAGTTCGCGAACCCCAAGAAACGCTGCACCTCTTTCTTGTTAGTTGGCGCCCGCCATTCCAATACTGCTGAAACTTTGGCTGGATCCATGGAAAGCCCTAGAGGCGAGATGCGGTAACCAAGGAAATCTACCTCTTGTAGATCAAAAGCGCATTTTTCCAGCTTGGCATAAAGTCCATGATCCCGCAATCGTTGTAACACCATTTTGACGTGGTTCTCATGTTCTGATTGTGATCTGGAAAACACCAAAAAATCGTCCAGGTAGATTATCAAGAACCTGTCTAGATAGTCCTGAAAAATGTCATTGACAAAATGCTGGAACGTTGCGGGGGCTCCGCATAAACCGAAATTCATAACTCGGGACTCAAATAATCCGAATTTGGTCTGGAAGGCGGTCTTCCACTCGTCCCCTTCCCTGATGCGAACTAAGTTGTAAGCCCCCCGAAGATCCAGCTTGGTGTAAACCTTGGCTCCTCGAAGCCGATCCAGTAGATCCGAGATTAAAGGCAGGGGATAGCTGTTCCGCTTGGTGATATTGTTCAATGCTCTGTAGTCCACCACCAAGCGTAGTTCCCCTGACTTCTTCTTCACAAACATCACTGGGGAGGCGGCTGGGGATTGAGAGGGTCTGATGAATCCCTTGCGAAGGTTTGTCTCTAGGAATTCCCTGAGAGCTTCTTGCTCTGGTTCAGTCGGGGAGTAGAGATGCCCTCGCGGGATCGGGGCCCCCTCCACCAAGTCAATGGCACAGTCATAAGGTCTATGTGGGGGTAATTTTTCGGCTTCTTTCTCATTGAATACATCCCAATACTCGGAGTACTTCTTTGGCAAGGTGATGATGGGCTCGGTGTCTGTGGCATGGCATACCTTGGCTACGAGGCAATGGTTTTGGCAGTACGGTGAAGCAAACTGCAGTTCTCTGTTGGACCAGGAGATGTTAGGGTCGTGGAGAGTCAGCCATGGAATTCCCAAAATCACAGGGAAATGGGGGACCTCGGTAACAAAGAAGGAAATCTCTTCCATATGTTCCCTTATCCACATCCTGGTGGGTTCCGACCACTGACTTACGGGGCCCGTCTTGAGGGGACGGCCGTCTATGGCTTGCACCACACGGGCATTCTTGAAATCATGATATTGTAATCCCAGAGAGTCGGCATACTCTCTATCGATGAAATTGTTGGTAGCTCCAGAGTCTATCATGGCGTGGATCATGACGGGTCCCCTTTTTGCTGACCATAATGTGACCACGAGAAGGAACAGGACCCCGGTTGGCGGCTCTTGGATGGATTTTTTGACCGGGTTGGCGAGCCCCTCTACACCCGGTCGTTGGCTTCCCCCGCCGGCTGTGTGCCAGTCGGCTCAGACGCCTTCGTCTCCGTGGAGGACGCCGCCGCAAGACGGGCGGCAGGCTTTCCTTTGGCTGGGCACTCTCTGGCGAAGTGGCCCCCGTTCCCGCAGTACCAGCAGAGGTTTAAGCGTTGACGACGGGCCTTCTCGGCGGCATCTAGTCTGGGACGCACATTGCCCAACTGCATCGGCACCTCCTCGCCTCCTCTGGGGTATGGGGTTGGCGGTGGGGGTCTCCACACCGGACGTGGCTGAACGCTGGCGGGAGCGGGGGGTTTTGCCCCGGCTCTACTGCCCTGGCCTCGAACCCACTGTTTCCTGTTGGCAATCATGACTTCAGCCCGTAAACATTGATCAATGAGTGCCTCGAGGGTCTGGGGAGGATCCACCTTGGAGATTTCTTCCAGCATTTCAATGTTGAGACCCTCCCGGAATTGTCCCCTGAGGGCTACATCGTTCCAGCCGGTGTTGTGGGCCAGCACTCGGAACTCGGCTATATACTGAGACATAGGTCTGTCTCCTTGGAAAAGGCGACGGAGTTTGTGACCGGCTGCCTCCAAATTGTCCTCGATTCCCCAAGTCTCCTTGAGGTGGTCCAAGAAGTGTTGCGCTGATCTTAGGTGTGGAGAGGCTTGGTCGAACAGTGCCGTCGCCCAGCTGGCCGCTGGCCCGTCTAGAAGACTGTAAACCCATGCCACTTTGATGTCTTCTTGGGGAAACTCGGCAGCACGGGCCTCCAGATAAGCTTGACATTGGCGACGGAAGACATGAACCTTAGAAGCTTCTCCAGTAAACTTGGTTGGCAACGCCATGGCCGGAAGACGAACTCCGCGTTCCTTCAAACCCCTTATTTCTCCATCCTGTGCATTGAGCTTATCACGGATTCGGTCCACCTCTTCCTTGTCGATGGTGTAGGTAATCGGCTGGCCGCTCGGCCCAGGTACGGTTCCGGTAGACATTCTGGCCGAGGTTAATTGGTGCTTAGGGTGGCGGAGTCAAACTGTCACGACCCAGGCTGCAGAGCACCAATAACCATACACAGAGGCCAGAATCTATCTAATATCTTTATTGTAGGAATATATAAGGTTAATAAAAACAAGTGTAGAAAATAGTCCAGAATTAGACCTTCCAGGAAAGGTCAGAATTAGTCCAAAAAAGCAATGTCCAATAAGAAATATTAAGGTCCAAAGTTGTAATCCAATAACCGAAACACTCACTTTGCCAAGCAAAGTGAGGGGAGATGACAAGGTCCTTTAGTCCATGAAACTTGAGCGAGGCTAGGAAATAACTTGATACTTGAAACAAGGCTTGAACGTGGAACAAGGTAACTAAGAACAAGAACAAGGTCCGTGGAATAACTTGATAAATCCGTGGAACAAGGCAAGGATTGATCCTGGGAAACAAGGCAAAGTCCGTAGATAAACAAAGGCTGGGAAGCAAGGCGAAGGCTGGATAGCAAGGCAAGGCTTGAGCAGGAGCGAGGCTTGAACCGGAGCGCGCTGTCCAGACACAACTCGCTCCGTAGGCTGACGAATTGACTCCGCCAAGTTACTACGCGGGTAAAACACCTAAATAGAGTCTAGCTTCCCGCCGAAGCAGTTCTCTGGGAATCAGAACCGAAAGCTAACTCTGAGACCAGATGTGAGACTCCCCAAAGATTCTCACGAGAAGCAGTCTTAATTGGCCACATTCTTAGCTGCAATCCTCGCACTCCTGCGCGAAGCTGAATCCAAACTTCTCTGTTGTTTACAAAACTCCCGGCGCAAGAATACGGGAGAAGTAGGCTCTGGGCTTGTTTGACATACTTCTGGGAGACAACTTTCTTGCAGGTGCAAGGTTCCCAGATCTGCCTGGGAAAGATCTGGCAGAGAGGAATCCAGTTCAGACTGGGAAGGTAAAAAACCCAAGTTTTCATCTTCATCAGGAATTACAATGTCCTGAGCAGGACTACAAGGCCCATGGGTCATCACACAATGGGAGCCCATCCTGAGCAAGTAGGAGAGATCCACCCGGCCTTTCCATTTTGCATGTGCAGGCAGCCCTGGCTCTCCGGCTGTAAAGGCAAAGGGGAGGGAAGCCGAAGCATGTCCAAGGAGGCCAACCTGGCTCTCATCTGGTGCCAAACGGGGGAAGAGAGGCACTTCTTTGTCCCAAAGGGCGCCCGCCCAGAGCTTCAGCGAGGCTCCTTTGCCCCAGCGCCCTCCAAAGCATCTCCAGGAGGCAAGCCCCAGCAGCCTGGACTTCAGCTCAGCTAGGCAGCCCTTTCCAAACTCAGGAGGAGGAGTGCACAGAGAGAGAGAGGCGGGGACGGGGCGGAGAGCCAAAGGGGGCAGGAAGCCAGAGAGGGAGGCATGGAAGGAGGCATGGAGGGAAGGATCCTGCCGAGAGGAGGCCAAGGTGCGCGTGCACACACACGCGCGCACCCGGGAGCGCCTCAACTGCGCCCAGAACAGAATTGCGCCACAGGCAAGTGCCTAGTTCAGCTGGCTGTTGAACCGTCTCTGCTCATATGGAAATGTCACACAGTAGTGAAGTCAATAATTAGCATAGTGCCAAAGTATAGTAGAAGTGGTTTCAGGCTTTGCAGAGCAAGTTGGAATGAGAAGACAGCAAGCAGATAATGTCTGAAACCCAGGTCAACTCAGTAAGGGTGCCATTGGCTAGGACCTTGCAGTTCTGTCTTGCCCTGGAGGTGCACATAATAGTCAAAAATATAGGGGAAGTAGCAAAAATCACATTTCCCATGTGTTTGGAAATACTGAGAAGAAACCCAGATTTATTCAATGCACAATTTACATTTTTGAGCATACAATAGCATTTTTGTAGGAAAAAAGCAATTTCTGCCTACAAATAACACGTCTGAAAGGATATTTTTCATCTGCAAAAACACCACATGAAAATTGTGAAAAAAACTGATTTAGATTAAATTTTAAAATGAAAAATAGAGAAGGATAAAGGCTTGATGGGTTTCATGTATAGAAAATAGCTGAAAAACAATATTAATTGATATAAACATTGGTTGAGGTATGGAAGTATGACCTTAACTGCAATGAGATGGATATTGAACACTGGATTAACTCAATCAAAAAAAAAGTTAAACACATAAGGACTAGAGAAACACAATAGAAAATATTGACCAAATGATATAGAACCCCACTTAAATTAGCCAATATCAACAAATCCACATAAAAATTATGTTGGCACAAATGTGGTGAAATTGGCTCTTTTATACATGTGTGGTGGGACTGTGATAAGATTCAAAAATTATAATAAAATAAAGAAGGAGATGGAAAAACTAATTGGGCAAAAAGTAGAGCTGAATAAAAGGCAATTTTTTACCCAGAAAATAGATGATATGGGCAGCATCAAGGAATGGGTTGATATCATAAAATATATGATAGAAGCTGCCTAAGTAATTGTGTCTCTGGTCTAGAAAGAGCAAAGAAAGTGGAAATTTTAAAAAAATGGTTTGAATATTTATGGGTCTACATGCTTCATGATTACATTTTTGAAAGAAGAATTAAATATATGATAGGCCATACCAAGGAGAATTGGAACTCGAAATGGGAAATGTTGCTAGAGAAAAAAATACAAAGAATTGAATCATACCATCTTCACAATTGATCAATTAATATAACACTCAAATTGGTGGTACAACTGTTCCTGAAGAGTGGGGGGTGAGAGTAGGAGAGAGGGAAGAAAAACTGATGGTTGATAAGTGAGGAAATGGTATGGTTAAGAAAATAGGACATATGAAATCGAGCGAGAATTTAAGTGGAATATCATTATCTGTTTGTTCCATTTAATGTCATGGGATTTGTTATTGAGATTCTATTTGTGTTCACAATTAAATATATATATATATAATTTTACACACACAAACACACACACACACATTAATATGCATACAGGGCCATAATCTGACAGTTACCCTAAATGACATGAGACTTGGATGCTGGCCAAATTCCTGGGTCCTGATTCATAAGTCCATTACAGGTTGTTGTTCAACTAGATATGTTATACACTATTTTAAGTCTTTATTAACCAATCGTGTGTTGATAAATCGCCTCCTTCTCCTTCTATTGTCACTTGGGCTCCTTTTATCTCCCTTTGGCTTCTCCTTTCTCCCTTCCTTATGGTGTAAATTGTAATTTTTTATAATTTTTAATAGTCTTTTAGAGTTTATTGAAAAACCGCGAAACAGCAAATCTGCTAAAAGTGAACCGTGAAGTAGTGAGGGAACACTGTATTTTGTTGCAGTCATTGTTCCAAGAATAGAGTTTTGGGTTAAAGGGTTAAGATCTTTCATAACTGGGAACAATTTTCCATAATACTCCGAAGCCAGGCTTTGGTGCTTGTTGAAGAATGAGCCAGGTTGATGGTTTCTGCCTGAGTTGTTGCTTCGGATAATTTAAATGGCAGAATTCAGTCAATTTCTAAATTTAGATACAATTAGCCATATTCAGATAGCAGTTTTGTCACCTTAATAAGATTTGGGACCTGGATTTTGCTGATCCTAGCCTTAACTGTGATATCCATGCCTAAGGATCATGAATAAGGTTACAAAACTGAAAATAGAGAGGGCTTCTGTACCTTTAATGGTTGTGCAAAAGATGGAATTTCAGCCACATTGTTTGTCATCTGATTGCATGACTAGCAATATTTGCTAAAATTTCATCTTGGATCCTAGCTTTGGAGAATACTACAAGGACTAGCATGCTTGTCAGCTCATCTGTGACATTGACAGAGGATGGCTTTCTTGCCTCTCCCTTTATTTGTCCTTTGTTTCAGGAAGCATGATGTCATACCAAAAAAAAACTAGAAGGAAGGAATTGTCCAGTTTATCAAATGTCTGCAACTATTAAGATATTCTTTTCCTTCTTTGTGGTTATAGGAATAATGTCTAAATATCATATACTGCAGGATCTGTTTCTTGAAAGTTGTAATAGCATCTCACTCACCATTGTAAGTGGACGTGGTTTTTTCTTAACCAGACCACTGTGATGTGCTGATGTACTGCAAATGATCAGAATATATGCCAGTTTTAAGCCCTGCGTGGGATATACTCTGATGAGCTGCAGCACACTACCTGGGTGTTCTGGACATTCTTGTGAGTTTTTTTAATGTGCTGCTCTGTTTTGATGCCTACTGCAACACTTATTGGGGATGTACATTGTGTCAACATTCTATCCTCGAGCTGGCTTTGAACCCTATTAGAGTGTCTGTGCAGAATTGCTGAATAGGACACCATTTCAAATTTTTAAACATGACTATCATGCCACCTTATCCTTCTCTTCTGAAGGCTAAACATACCCAGCTCCCTAAGCTGCTCCTTATAAGGGGTCCCAGAACTTTACCATCTTGGTTACCTCACTCTGGACATTTTCCTGCATGGCAATAACATTCTGTAGAACTATTAAAGGTAGAAAAGCTATTTTCAGTTTTCTCTCTGACAGCCCTACAAATATAGTGCAACAACATCTGGAAGACCATAAATTGCCCACTTTTCTTTTTCAAGTTTACTCTAATATGTTAATGATCACAAGAGTTGGTTAATGTTGTCTCTGAAAGTGAGAAGCACAATTCCTACAGTTCCCGAAGAAAAGATCAGTGATAAAGTAACTGAATTTCAGTGCTCACAATGGTTCCTTCTAAAAACAACTGCAGAAATGAGAACAGCCATAAAGGCAGTAGAGGAAGAAAAACTGTTGACAAATAAATCCTTGTGCATGAATATCAGAATATGTAACCCTCATAAAGATGGTAATTAGAGCCCAGCATGAGAGGGTTGCATTCTTTATAATAATAATCATTATCAGTGTTATCATCACTGAGGGGAGAAAAAAACCATACCTCCAAGAGCTATCATCTAGAAGGAAAGAATATTGGCTAATGTTATTATTATTGTATTATTACAACTAATGATGATGACAGGCCTCTTTGCTAAGGGATTGGCCCTTTGCTGCAGCTAAGTAAATATGCATAAAAGAGCTCTCCTGAAATTCAATTAATAAAGGGAAATGACAGATCTGCTCAGGAAACACATGGGGAGGTACCAATTGATTGCCTCCTTTTAACAACTGCTTAATTTGCTTTCCCCTTACCAGTCACATGGCACAAATTGTTGGCCTCTGCCACGTTATGACAAAGATGCTGGCATTTGCATCGGCAACCTTTCCTGGAGCTCATGTCGCCCTCCTCCTTGTGCTCACCCTGCTCTTCTCCTTCTGACCTTCCCCGTCACTCCACTGCCAGCTTCTTCCTTCCCAAGCCCCATTGTTAATTTAGCTGGAAAACTGCACAATGGCAAAAGGAAAGCAAATTGATCAGACCTCATGAGCAGCAGCAGCAGCAGGAGGAAGAAAGAAAAGTACCCTTCACCATTTCTTCCTGACCTCTTCCCATGCTTAAAGCAAACTCATAAGCTTTTTGGCATGGATTAGCATGGCCTCATTATAGAAACAGAATTAGGGTCAAAAGAAACCAAGATGGGTATAGTGGGGAAATCGACAAAAATAGTATGAAGAGAGAGATGATCCAACAGTTTGTGTTGAGAAAAGGGAGAACATCAGGCAACCTCCTTTTAAAAAGTGAGAAGAGAGTAAAGATACGCAAATATGTGGATATAAAATATACAAATATATGTCAACCTAGAAACTACGAACTTGAGATTGAATGCAGAAAGTGCATTAGCAGTCTTCCATCTAGTTCAAATGTGTTCCCAGGCAATGGAGAGACTGAGGAAACTGCATGAAACACAGGATCGCCCTGATGCTTCATACTCATCCAAGCTTTTTAAATGCCCCCTGATATTTCTAAGCACCCCAAAATGCAATTTTTGGGCCCAGAATAGAGGCACATTTGTCTCCCATGGGATTTCCCAGAGGTGACAACTCACTGTTTTGAACAGACAATCTTCTCTGTTTCACATGATTGTCGTTCTGTGTAACTCCACAGAGATCCCATGGCCAGAAGAATGTCCCCCAAACCTGCCACAATTGACCATCATTTTATTAGATGGATTTATGTGCTGGGTGAATGGGTGGGAGGGGTCATTGGCATTGGAAAAATAGCATTGGAAAAATGCATATTTCTGAAAATATAAATGAAAGCGTTCTTATTTGGGTCAAACACAATTCCTCAAATTTTTGTCACCGGCATCTTTACTATTGCTGTGAAAAAGTATAGATCATCCAGGATTCATTGCCAAGAATGCTTCTTATGTCTCAAAGATATGGCTTATAGAAACAGAGCTTAGCTGTGTTGAAGTAAGACTTGCCAATCCCAGTCAGTTAGTGCATATTTATACAAGAACTTCTTGCTACCTTTGATTTCCCTTCCACTTCTTATGTCAGATTTACACATTCCTGTACGTCTCATGAATCCCTGCTTCCTTTTCTACTTATTTTTTAAAATGGGACCATGAAGACCATGAATCGTGTCAGGAGCGATTTGCACCAAGTCGCTTCTGATGTGAGAGAATTGGCCATCTGCAAGGACATTGCCCAGGGGAGGACTGGATGTTTTGATGTTTTACCATCCTTGTGGGAGGCTTCTCTCATGTCCCCGCATGGAGCTGGAGCTGATAGAGGGAGCTCATCCCTGCTCTCCCCGGGTTGGATTCAAACCTGGAAGCCTTCAGGTCAGCTACCCAACCTTCAAGTCATAAGGCTGTAGCCCACTACGCCATCGGGGGCTCCTATACTAATATAAATTAAAGACATAGCCATGATAGTTTGGAATATCAATATACAAAGGAATCGGAGAGAAGGAAACTGGTAGCAGAAGCTTTCATAAACAAATGGTGCAGTTACATTGTAAAATTAATGCAGTTTGATACCACTTTAACTGTCATGTTCAAACTATTTAATCCTGAGTGTTGTAATTTTACAAGATTTTTACCCTTCTCTGCCAGCGCATGCTGGTAACTCACCAAACTACACATTCAATAATTCTATAGCATTCAGCAATGACAGCTGAAGTAGTGGCTGGGCACCATCCTATCAGAGATACCTAAGGAGGACAAAATCCAATAGTTAATCAATAAAAAAGGGAAACCTTCCAAATATTGCAAATAGAAATCAATTGTGGAGGTAAGAAAAAGATCTACACTAGTGCAAAAGCTAAGGTCCAAAGAAGGACCAGAGAACTCAAGAATATCTGGTGGACAAAAAAGGACCAAGAAATCCATCACCTAGCTGGTGTTCATGATGCATGGGCATTCTTTAACACCACAAAGATAATCAGTTAAATCTTTTCACACTTCCAATCACATTTTAAAATTAATTTCTTTTGTTCCAAACTTAAATCTGAGGCTGGATCTACACTGCCCTATATTCCAGGATCTAATCCCAGATTTCTTCTTATCCCAGATTATATGGCAGTGGGGACTCATATAATCCAGTTTAAATCAGATAATCTGGAATCAGATCCTGGGATATAGGGCAGTGTAGATTCATCATGAGGCCCCTTCCATATATCCCAGGATTTGATTCCCTACACTGCTAGATAATCTGATAATAAGAAGATAATCTGGGATCAGATCCTGGGATATAGGGCAGTGTAGATTCAGCCTGAATCATCTTCCACACTGCTCCTATATCCCAGGATCTGATCCCAGGTTATCTGCTCTGAACTGGATTATATGAGTCCACACTGCCAGATAATCTGGGATAAGAAGATAATCTGGGATCAGATCCTGGGAATTAGGGCATAGAGACCCTTTCCACATTACTGCTACATCCCAGGATCTGATTCCAGATTATCTGATTCAAACAGGATTACATGAATCTATAATGCCAGATAATCCAGGATAAAATAATGTAGGATCAGATCCTGGGATATAGGGCAGTGTAGTTCCATCCTAAGGCTCCTTCCACACTGTTCCTATACCCCAGGATCTTATCCCAGATTATCTTCTTATCCCAGATTATATAGCAGTGGAGACACATATAATCCAGTTTAAATCAGATCATCTGGAATCAGATCCTGGGACATAAAGCAGCATAAAAGGGGCCTGATTTCCATTATTAATTCCAATGGGTTTAACATGGGGGGAAAACAAACCTCAATTAAGGTATCAGTTTTTAAGTGTATATACCTTTTTGGGACACCCTGTTTAGAGCAAGTTCAGATGAAAAGTGGGGCTCTTAATACAGGAGGACTAAAAGCATAATATAATCTATCCACACTGACATTTCTATGCAGTTTCAAACCAGTATTGTAAGGGGGAAAATGCAGAAAATCCTGGAACAAATTGGAAGCCTGGAAGAGGAGGGAATTGCACCAATCGCAGAACCTTGTTCTCCGTTAAGGAGTTTGCTGGAGTTCTCAGGAGTTTGTAGGAAGCTGGATATAAAGGATCAGTATAGATTGGGAGGTGGGGAGGGGACTTGATCTCTCCTCCATGCAATCGGGATACAGGAGTCTCGATTCTCCCCATTTGCATTGATCAACCAACCTGGATTCCTGGCTGTATGCGACTGATTCCTATAGGTTTTTTGGGCTGTATGGCCATGTTCCAGAGGCATTTTCTCCTAATGTTTTGCCCACATCTATGGCAGGCATCCTCAGAGATTGAGGTCTGTTGGAGACTGGAAAAGAGCCTACCACCCGAAAAACCTACAGCAATGCAAAAAAAATAAAAAATACACTGCTTTCTCAAAATGTTAATTGTCCCCCCTCCACTAGTGTTTCTTTGTACTGACTCTTGTTTTCCAAAGTTTTAATTTGTATTTATTTTACTCTTGTTACCTGAGGGTTGATATATGCATCTTAAGACCTGACTGGTTTGGGAGGGGGAGGGTGCCAAAATACTGTTTGCTTACACTTGAAAATTACCTAGGGCTGGCCCTGTAGACTGGCCACATTGTCCAAATGCCAAATCACTGTCTCCCAAAACAATTATTCTACTCTCACCTCAAGAACAGAAAATAAAATGTTGGTGGATAGTAAAAGAGATTTAAAGATGGGCTTAAAACTAACTTTTAAAACTGTGGCACAGACGTCAAGAACTGGGAACCATGTTCCTAAAGTGTTCCAACTGGAGATTAGCTGTTACCAACAGTGCTGTGGAATTCAAAGAGGCAGAAATGGAGGGCAAAAGGAGAAACGTGCCAAGAGGGAAGTGCATCAAGAAAACTCTTGTCAGAACTGCCTCCTAACTGGAAACCAATGTCCTCACTGAAAAAGAACATGCAGACCCAAAATAGGTCTCTACAGTCACTTATGGACCAACCACCCAGACTCTACACTTGGAATGCAATAATACTCAGCCACAAATGATAGTCCATGATGAGTGGGATGAACTAGATGGTCCTTAAGGCCCCTTTCAATGTTGTCATTCAGTTTTCTGGTGCTTACCTATTTGACTTAGCCCTAAAATACAACAGAACTATTATTTGTTCTGTGAAATTCTCATCCCTTCTGGGGCTGGTTCCGTGTTTCAGACAAGTAAAACTACTGCCTCAGGCAGCAACTGATGAACTGCATAGAGTGAGCACTGGCAGCAGTCCACTCATATGTTCATTGGAGGCTCTTCTGTGTCTTTAAAGCTATCCTGATGCCTTCTGCTCACACAAAGAAGACTGTTCCATCACCAGTTCTGAAGGAAAATTCAACTGCCAGTCTACTCAGTTTCTGTGGAGAGGTGAGTAGGAAAAGGCATCGTATTGTTTTCCCCAGGCAGCCAAATATCATGCTCTGCATTCTCATTCTTGTGTGGACATAACTTATGAAAGTATTGAATTCCCATGATGCCACATTCCTCCTGTACACTGGTATATAAAATAGAAAACCACAAAGTAGTCAACAAGAAGGAGAATGTTACAAACTAACTGAGTCAGCAGCTTAGAGGTTGTTGATTTGCTTATTTTATTTTATTATTAATTCTGCCTTAGAAAAAAAGTTAGATGAAAGAGAGAATAAATTGTCCTTTGAATTTATTTACTCTCGTGCTGTCCCTGATAATTCTCATCCTTAAATCACCCTACTGCCATGCTGCTGGTCCTTCTGACATCAATATTAATGCTTCTACCTCCAGGCTGTGGCTGTTGGAGGTGGTGTTTCATAATTCAGATACAAAAATTAAAATGAATATACAAGAAAGAAAGGAAGAAAGACACAGAGACAATGGAAAGGAATATGTATAGCACAGTATTTTCTTTACCTATTGACCGAAACACCCCAGGCAGTGGCAAACTCTTGTTCATTTCCTACTTGGAAAAAAAAACAGCAAGAAAAGGGCTGCAAGAGATTGGCTGTTTCTTAGGATAAGGATTAATTTTGTGACCTAAAAGAAAGGCAACCTGATTGCTCAGGAGACTGGAATAATAAAGTCATTGCTACATATTAGGCAATAAACATATTGATATTAATAAGTAATAAGATCTTGGCATATAAGAATTCTGTTTCTTGTGATCTTCTGCATAAAAGGAGCTATTTAGAACTTGTAGTTCTACCTACTGATGGACCAATCAAACTTCTTTTCACTTCCTTTATAACCAATTGTTTCCCCAAAACTGGTACTTGAGGCAATTTATCTGACACATCATGATATGTCATTTTGCACATTCTCTTTTTTGTCATTCTGCTGCATGAAAGCTAAAGTTAGTCCTAGACAGATCCTGTCCTAACACTCCATCATGGATAATTTATTTATTTCCAGCATTTATACCCCGCCCTTCTCACCCGGGGGGACTCAGGGCAGGATAAGGCATGGGATCTCTTTTAAAGCCTTCTATGGGCCCTCTCCAGTGTTTACTCCAGTAATCCTAGCGAAAAAAACCAAACCAAATGAAATTTACTTTGAAATCTCATCAATCTCATAACACAGAGTCTATAACATTGAATAGCTCTGTATTCCAGTTATGAATTATAACAGAATTGGTTCATTGGACAAGAGTTCTATTCTAGTGAATAATGAAAATCATTGTAAACATACAAAATTAATGAATATTCAGCAGTCCAAACATACTCACAACTGCAGAAAACCATTAAACAATAGTACTAAATGTTATTATCTGTTTCTCTGTTAAGTTCCAACTTTTAGTGAAGTAGCTAACAGACGCCTCTTCATCAATGTTCTATGAAACCAACTGCTCTTCTATGCTCAACATCTCTCCGAACAATCCGAGCTACTATTACATTTTGCCACCTGTTGCAGTTACTGCTTGCTTCTGCCTCTGCTTTCCATGAAATCTTGCTCAGGTGAAGTGGCTTTTAGTATTTATCAATTTCTCTTTGCTTGTTTATTCAAATGACCCTTGCAGTGGAGATTTGCCTGGAAAACAGGAAATTTTAAGAGAGTCAAAATGTCAGGTGACCTCCTGGGATACTTTCTGAATCCATCTGGAACATCCTCAAACAGTCTTAATTATTGTTTTGTATTTTAAATGCCATGAGGAAATGCCCTGTTTACAAATACAAAAATTAGATTGCATGTCCGCAAGGCCACTAAAACACCATCTGTCTGAATTTTGGCTGGTAGCTAAATACAAATGACAGTCTTAAATTCTCTCTTCTCTCCCTCTCCCTCTCCCTCTCCCTCTCTCTCTTTCTCTCTCTCTCTCTCTCCCCCCCCCCTTTTTTTTTACTGTCAACAGGTCTGAGAAATAGCAGCTTAAAATAGGAGTGGTTTTCATTCATTTTGGGGAAGGGAGGCATGAGAAAGACTGAAACAACGTTTAGAAACATACTGTATCTGCAATTGCATCCAGGTGACTGGAGAAGGAATCTACTTGGTTCCTACCATTTAAAACACTCCTACGGATTCATAGTATCCCAAATGGCATCAATCCAAAGCATTATGGGAATTCAAAATGTTGACTCCCCCCCCCCACACACACACACACAGAGTAAAGTTTGATGGGGACCAAGTTGCTTAGGTCTCACCAAATCATTCAGACCTAGAGCTCATAGGTTGAACAGAAAATACAATTTTTGCATAAAATTGTACATAATGTAATATGTGTACAAAATAAAAACTATATGATAAGGGAAGATTGCCTTTTTACTCTCAAGCAAGTGAAAACCTTAACAGTGGGTGATTATTATTTTCATGGATTGTTGAAGTTCTGGGACACCCTTTCTCCCATCTTGCATTCCTAGTATTGAAAGAAGGAATAATAATTAGGAAGGTAGATGAATTTGAATGAAAAGAAACTGACATGGACAAACAAGTATATAAGTTGATCTGTAATTAAGTTATTAGTTTCCCACACTGGACGTTGGGGGAGGTGAGGTTGAACCCAAAAATCTAACAGCACTGGTTGAAAACCTATTTTCTCCTTTTTTCAGTTGAACATTCAGCTGAGGGGAAAAGCAAATTGTGCCCTTATCCATTCTAGACTATGTTCATAATATCCATAACTTGTCAGGTTATTTGGCATGTGAGGCAGGCAATCTTTTAAAGACTTCCTCCACCCCAACACTAAAATAACTAAAATAAAATAAAATTACCAACAGTTAAATAAATACCTTTTTTGGGACAAATCTGCTACCCTGATGTAGTTAACTCAAATTTTCTAAGTATAGGATCATCTCTGTTCTAAAGTACATCAGAGAAAAGTACAATTACCATATCTTCTCTGGCAGGCTGCCATAGTGGAATCTAGAGTGTGGCATTTGATTTGAAACCTAAGGGATTTAATATCTTCCCTGCACTTCCCACACAAAACATGGATCTGATCAGTTATGACCTCTTTACTGTTTTGATTTGCATGCTGTCCTCAGTGCAACTGGTCAGTAAATAAATGCCAGTGAGATGTAAGGGTGAAGAAGGCAAATCACTGAAATACTGTTGAATAGGGGAAGCTATTGTTCTTTGCTGAACTGATTTGCTCGCAATCTATGTTGTACCAATAGCATAATCTGTGCAGAAGAGATCATACTTTATTCAAACATTTCTGAACATGGCACTCTCTAGATGTTTCAGTGCCCATTGGGCATTTTTGCTGGGAAAGGTTGGCATTCTAGTTCAAAACATCTGAAAGGCACCAGGTTGGAGAAGGTTGGTGTGTATTCAGAGGCATGTTGTGCCTTACATGATTTTATATAACAGTGACTTACAATTCAAATTGTTGGAAATGAGCTTTCAAGAATAAAGGAAATTTTTAATAAACATGCTAACCTCAATGAAATGTTTCAAGGAAGGCAGATTTTCCATTTCAAAGATGGTAGAGACAGTGTGCTGTGTAAAACCAAAATAAGAAGGCCCAAAATGTTGCTGCTGAACAGAGAGAGAATTGACTTTACTCTGAAGCAGGTAATGACTATTGATGTTAATGTGAGATGAACATTCTTCTAATGGGAAATAATACTTTTTGACACAAATCTTGATTTCAAGATTATTATTTTTTAGGGGTGTGCGAAATACCAGGAGTCGATTTGGAATTCAGCCAAATTCAGTGATTTATAGATATGAACAGCTGAAACAAAATGCTGGAAGCCCCCCACAGAACTCAAACAGAACAAAACAGCTCCCCTCCCCCCAAGAATTCCAGGAAAATTTTGCTGGATTGGTTAATATCCTGACAATTTTTTCCAAGTTGAAGCATATTTGCCGCATCACATGGTCTTCTTCAGCCCATCACAGGCTGGTTTTTTTCTCAGTTGTCCTGGACTTCAAGTCTCAGAATTCCCTATTTTTTTCCCTGCAGGTTGTCTCCTCATCTAAGTATTTTAAAAAAAAAAAATCATTAAAAAATTCTTTAAAAAATCAGTTCATGATCGGATCTTTCTGAAACTTTGCAGGAATGATGCCCTACTAGTGTACTGTCATGTGGGAAAATTCAAAATCATAACTCTTTTTAAAAAAGTTATTTGTAAAAACTTTAAAAATTTTCAAAAAATCAATGGATGAGCAAAAGATTCTGAAACTTTGCAGACCTACAGTTGCAAATGTGCCCTACAAGTGTTCCAGGTTTCATCTTGAGAGCCATAAAATGATGGAGAAACAAGTATCTAAGGGTTTCCCTAAAGCAGTGGTTCTTAACCTGTGGGCCCCCAGGTGTTTTGGTCTACAACTCCCAGAATTCACAGTCAGTTTACCAGCTATTAGGAATTCTGGAAATTGAAGGCCAAACCATCTGGGAACCCACAGGCTGAGAACTACTGCCCTAAAGGGTCCAATAAAGGCATCTAGTTCAACCCAATTCAAAAAGCTATAATTGAAAAAAAATCTTAAAATTAAAATTAAAAATCCTACAAGCTTATCTTTGTTGATGTGTCCTACAAGTGTGGCAAGTTTCTTCCCAATACTCAAAAAATTGCAGTTCTCTGAGGATGAGAGAGTTTGACTTGCTCAAGGTGCTTAAATTGAAAAAAAAATCCTAAAAATCAGTGGTTAATCAAATCTTTCTGAAACTTTGTGGGAATGATGCCCATGGTCTGTTGTTGTGGGGAAATTCAGTGAAACATTCTGAAACTTGGCAAGCTTGTGGTTGTCAATGTATCCTACAAGTGTGCCAAGTGTCATCCCAATAACCATAGAAATGACGGAGAAAAAAGCCTCTAAAATTCCCCCTTTGCCACCAATGGAATAAAACTAATGAAATGATAACAAAACTTTTGGAATTTGCATTCAAAATACCCCCCGCCTAATTTTTCAAAACAGGGGGCATACAAATTTAAAAATGAAATTCTAAATGGATTTCTGCTGTTTCGTACATCCCTATTATTTTTCCTTCTATGCTAGAAAAAGCATACCTTCCCACATGTAATTGATCAAAACCAGGACACATGTGACCAGGTAATATCACAGTGTGGTCAAGTTGGCAAAGTTTACTAATGAAGAAGAACACAGGACAAGGTGAAGCAGTTTGCTTTTGCCTGAGGCTAGTAAAAAAAAAGGCAAAATTATGCCCCTCCTCTCCTCTGTCCCTTGCTGAATGAATGAAGTGCAAATTATTTCTGAATTATGAAATTAGTTTGCAGCCATTGAAATAAGTTGAGGACAGAAGGGGAAAGTGGCAGGAGGCCAAAAAACTGGGGCATTTTAAAAGTGGAATGAAAAGATTATTGATTACCCATTAGGTCTAAAATCTGAGTTAAAAAATCAGTCCCAAAAGCCTAGGTTGACTTATCCATGGATCAATGTAAGCGCTGCACCTTAGTAGCAGTTAAGGAACTATCTCTCGGCAAAAGCCAAGAGTTTATTCTGGGAGAACCCCCCCCCCCCCCCAAAAAAAAAAAACCCAAACCCTTCTCCCTGCACTCTACTTTCTCTGCAATGGCACCACTTCTGCCATTTTTGAAACTCTGGGTAAGGAAATGACGGTGATGGCCAGTAATGGTTGTTCTCTAAGGCAGCATTAGTGCTTTCCTGTCTCCATAAAAGGCTGCTTGACTTATCCGTGGGTCAACACAAAATCTTTAATTTTGGCCACAAAACCTGCCCTCAAGTTATATACGATGTTAAATTATACGTTAGTATATATGGTAATCATGATTATCCCTAGGAAAGGTGGAGCCTTTGGAAAAGCGACATTGGGTTTCATTGCCATAGGTTTGTAGCACAAAAATGTTCAAATAGTACAAGATGTAGCTCTGGGTTTCTAATATTAATGGGTGTTAAATAATAGCTAAATGCTGATATGATACATGTTGTCCACTACTTCATTGTTCTGTGGAGATAAAGAATTGTATTTCTCAGAACCAACTCTATGTTGTAGAGTCACTTGAATATTTAACTACTTTCTTGTCTAAAAGAAAAAAACCTGGAAACAACAGAGAATTTCAGACATGAGTGAGGGATAGCAATCCTGTAAAATACCTGCAAGAAGCAATTGAGGGAATTCACTCAAAATAGATAAGTTAGTCACCAAACAAAAGGCTGCTTGCTTGGGTGGGTCACGTAGTTCAGAGCAATCAATGGGAATTTCATCAAGAGTACAGGGTGAACATTAATGAACTTCTGTGCACACACCTGCAAAGCAACTGGCTTTGTAGTTCATGACATTTCAGAGCAATCAGCAAGAGTTTCAACAAGAGAAAGGGGCTGAACATTAAATAACTTTTTCACATGCATCTCTAAGGCAGATGGCTTTGGGGAAAGCCTGTTCTCTGAATGCTGATCGCTGAGGCTGAAAATCTCATTTAGCATTCTGAGCTGGAGATGAACTTGGCGGAAGATGGGATGGCACTCTACTCTGAAGACAGCCAATCATTATGAGCTGGACAAATGTGTACTTGGAGCCAAGTAATTACAAATGTTAGTGGGAAACACCAATATTGCCTTTGGCAGGGGATCATTAGCCCTGACCTGTTTTGACTTCTATGTGGGAGATGGCAACAAAGCTAGATTAGGCTCACAGCTTTGGAATGTTACTTTTGGACTACAAGAACCACAATGCCTCAAATTGCCATGAATATTCCAAATCCTAGGACTGTAAGTAAAAAAAAAATCCAATCGCTGGAAGGTGATGATACTTACAGAATCTCTTTCACTGTTCACACTGTGCTACATAATTATAGCTACCTGATAGTGTCCTGACTTTAATCTGTCCTGATTTCTTCCTATGATGTTCTGGCATTTGTAGATTGGTCAGATTGTTAAAGCACTCTGTTAGAGAGCTTTATCCCCTCCCTCTACTAGAGAGTGGTAAAATAATTCTATAGATTCCACTAAACAAGCCCTGAGAATAATGGGATGAAACAAATGAAATAAGATAAGGACAATTTTATTAACTATTACCAATTCAATTGTTGTTGTTGTTTTGTTTTTTTAGTGATAACATAGCCCAACAAAAATGATTGCTGTATTGGTTTTTATGCTTGTTCCTGGGGTTATTTGGGGTATTTGTTCAGAAAATTGCATTGAGTAGACCACATCAGCTCTAATTTCTTAGATAGGATTATCATTATTTTTTATGGGCAGCAGATGAAGGCTAGTCTAAATGGCATGCATTTTGTATCTCAAAACCTAGAGCTGACAGGGGAAAACTGGGGCCATATTTGGAATCAGCAGGACATATATGCCCAGAAACAGAACTAACATTTGAGGCAACAAAATGTGTGTTGGCCAGTGTAACCAAGTTAATAAGAAGGAACACTTAGGTGTGGGAATGACTGGAATGGTGGGTCTCATCCCAACCACACACACCAGCCTTCCCTGGAGAAAATATCATAGCCCTGAAAATTAGGGTTGTCCCAAACCAGTTAATAAACTGTGGAAAGTTAACCAGAGGGTGTAAGCCCTCAAGCTCCAAGTCCCCTGGTGAGGGCAAAAATAAGAGACCAGCCTCAAGTAGAGCGATTTCCCCCCACCCCCTGATGGTCTGATATTCAGTGACAGTTCTAAATTCACATCATTCACAATTGTGCCAAAAAGGTGCTCACTGACTCAATATCTTTCACAACACCTGCCATGAGGACCCATTTCAGATACTACCCTAAGTCTAAGCCCAGTCCTCTTTGCCAGTATAGAGTAGGTGAAAAAACACGTTAATAATGGGGGTCCTTCCTGGCCCTGAAGCAATAATAATAATAATAGTAAAACTTTATTTATACCCCACCACCATCTCCCCAATGGGGACTCGGGGCGGCTAACATGGGGCCATGCCCAGAGCAATACAACATAATAAAATATAGAAACAACATATCATAACACCATTTAAAATACAATAAATAATAATAAACAGAACATCAAGAAATCAAAAAAACAATAAAGCAAGGGCAGGCCGCGTGAACACAGAGATAAAACCCGGAGTGAGAGGGACAGAGGAGTACTCCACTATGGGCAGGGACATTTGGAAGGGGTAATCTAGAGGATAGATGTTCGGAGGGGAGTAATACGGAGATATATGACAGAAATTACTCACTGAAAGCACAGCGGAAGAGCCATGTTTTCAATTCTTTCCTAAAAGCTAACAGAGTGGGAGCTTGCCTTATTTCAGTAGGTAGTGAGTTCCACAGTCGGGGGGCCACAGCAGAGAAGGCCCTCTCCCTTGTACTTACAAGGCGAGCCTGGGATATAGGCAATGGTGATAACAGGACCTCCCCGGATGATCGCAAAGAACGGGCAGGTTTATGGAAGGAGATACGGTCACGGAGGTCCCAAACCGTTCAGGGCTTTATAGATGATGGTCTGCACCTTGAATTGGGACCGGAAGATGAACGGCAGCCAGATGAAGCAACCCAAAAACTAACACGGTGAAAGGAAAGAGAGTGGGTCAAAGGTTTAAAGAGGAAGAGCAACGGATAGAACTGTTTTAAATAGGCCACTCATGTCATAGAACCATAGAATCATAGAGTTCAAAGAGACCTCGTGAGCCATCTTGTCCAACCCCTTGCCAAGAAGCAGGAAAATTACATTCAATGCACTTCCAATAGATGGCTATTGAGCCTCTGTTTAAAAGCCTCCAAAGAAAGAGACTCCACCACACTCTTGGGCAGAGAGTTCCACTGCTGAACATCTCTCACAGCTAGGAAGTTCTTCCTGATGTTCAGGTAGAATCTCCTTTCCTGAAGTTTGAAGCCATTGTTCTGCATCCTAGTCTCCAGGGCAACAGAAAACAAGCTTGCTCCTTGCTTCCTATGACTTTCACTCCTCCCCCTGACTTCCCCCCACATATTTATACATGGCCATCATGTCTCTTCTCAGCCTTCTCTTCTGTAGGCTGAGCATGCCGAGCTCTTTAAGTCACTCCCTATAGGGCTTGTTCTCCAGACCCTTGATCATTTTAGTTGCTGTCTTTTTGAAGTCCCACCCCTACTTGCTACTGGCATGTTTTGCCAGGATATAATTGAAGTTGGCTATCCTCCCCCACCATCACTTTACTAAGGTGGAAAAAATCAAAATGTTTTAGACTTCTATTGTTTATGCTTCTAATACCACTACACACACAGAGAGAGAGAGACACTTCATTTATTTATTCATATCTGGTGAAGTGCATTGGGGGAAGTGACCTTTTTCAACTTGTGAAACAGGAGACCAAACAGAGTTGGTCTTACCCACAGTAATTGCTTCCTGCATACACACGTGCAGCAGCAGGTCTGGCCCCATCATTAGGCAGTTGCCTCAAGCAGAAGATGCTGAGCAGCACTAGTAAGGTGCTGGCAGAGAAAGCTATGTGACATTTAGCCTGTTGTGCAGTCCCTGTAGAAATGTGAGATGTTCCGGAGGATGCTAGGTATTGAGGGTGTTGAAAAAAGATTGAACCGCCAATACAGGATATGAATGGGGAAAAGGACCATTTTACTCCAGGCCATAAAATATTTTTCGATGTCTCTCTGTAGCATTATTCCCAAAGATCCGAACCTTTGTGCTGGTAATTAATTCACTGAAGTGGAATACAACAGATTGAGGGATTAATTTGTTATTATCAGTTCTTACTGCATAAATAATTCAATTCACTAATTTCCTCCCAATTTGCTATTTAAACATTCATTTTCAAAACAATCCATGAGATTGAAAGAGAATGGCATAAAGATGTAACTACTGAGATCTAATAATGTTTTTAGAATTTTTTATTATTATTATTATTATTATTATTATTATTATTATTTTCGAAACTGGTAGCAAACAGGAAATACTTTATTTAAACTAGTGCTAAACACCCAGCTGGTCTGAAAATAGGAAGGTTGGTAGAAGGAATTTTGTTTTTTCTTGCAGATGTGAAATGTTATCCCAAGTTGTAGGCTATGTGTCTGGAATGACACTTTATCTCTCAAGTCTATATATGTCTAAAGCATCTGGTGACTTGTTTCCATACAAGTCATGAGATGCTTAGAGTGCTTAAGGCACAGGTCTATAACTACTTGCCCAGTACTGAGCCTCATTGAATTCAGTGTTACATTTACCTGAGTAGACATGCTCAGCCAGGTTGATGTAGTGATTTGAGTGTTGAAAAGGGACTCTAGAAAAAAGAACTCAAATCCCCACTCAGCCATGGAAACCTACAGGTTAACTCAGGCAAGTCACATACTCTCAACCTCAGAGAGAGGCAAATAGAACTCCCCCAGAATAAATCTTGCCAAAAAAAACTCTATGATGGGTTTGCCATAGATTCATGACAGTCAGGAATGATTTGAAGGCACTCATAGGGTAATACTGTTAAGTCTTAAGATAATTTTGTATATCTATTTCTTTTTGAATGGAGATGCTCTCCATGAACATCAGGATGAAAGCCTGCTGATTATGAAGGAATACTGTTTTGCAAAGCAAGTAAGTTCTTCAAAAATTAAAATATTTCTTACAGAAATCTTATAGGGAAAATATGCATTGCCTGTGACAGTCACACAACAGTTTTTTACAGTAGTTATATTGCAGCCCTACAAAATTCTGTTTATCAATCTGTTTATCAGCCAGAGTCCCATTTTTACCTTACATGAAATCTCTATAACAATTTAGCAGAGAAATGTTTTACACTACTAAGAACAAAGGCTTCTAGGAAAGTGGTGCTTCAAAATTGATGCCACTTTTTAGGAAGATTGCTACTGCCAGACTCCTAATTTTCCTAGATTTTATATATAAGAGATAAGCAGGATCCTTAAAAGGCTCTTGCATTTCATTCAATGTTTTAAAATGCAGGGTGAAAGGGATTCTACAGTCACTGTATAACACCTTTAGGACAGGTTTATTACCTGAAAGCTCCACAGTGGATCACGATATAACAACTAGCTCCTAGAAATATAACATCACTACTTTTAATCCCATTTTCAAATACACAAATGTCTGAAATGTTTTGGATAAAGGCATTTTCACATTCATTTCCATGTGTAACTCTTTCCCAATATTCGGTGCAAAATGTTAGGCTTTCTTTTTAAAAGTCAGTTTGAAGATCATACAGTTACTAGCCTAGGAATATATCCTCCACTGCTTCCAATCTCTATGGCTACACATTAATTTATTTTAACTGTTGCAGGAGTTTCTACCTACTGTCTTGAAAGTTTTCCCTGCTGCGGATCAGCGAACAGGTGCATACATGTATGTATTCTATGACACACCCCTTCTCTTTAAACTGCATTTCTCTCCACTTCCCTGGGGCCCAGATAATTAGATCCATCATAAGAAAACATCAATATTTTATTTTTAATGAGCTGGGCAGATCCAATTATCCCAGTAGGTAGTTCATAAGTGGAAAGAGAGTATGGCTGCACTTTTGATGGATATGGAACCATTGCAATAATGGTAATTTCTGACAGATGGTCAAATAGACTGATGTGGCTTTGGTGTAGGCAGGGTTTGGCAACAAGGTAAAAATGTTTATGGATGAAACACAGCAGCACTGATATCACAGATTAAATGGTTGGCAGTCTAGCCAATGAGCTTGTGACGATATAAAAAAGCCACAGCAAGAAGCAAAATAGATTCCCTCATCTGTAGGAGGAGGCAATTCAGAGGTTTTAAAATCATAAAAGCTACCAATTGATGCCAAGCTTGCCCATTGTTTGTCCAAGAACTTCTAAGATGGGTGAAGTTATCTATCTATCTATCTCTCTCAGCATTACTGAGTGAGAGAGATAGAGAAAGAGAGTTCATAGCAAAAATCAGCAAGTTGTTCAGAGTAAGGACCTCATCATATTAAGGCTGGAATTTGCCATGCATTGTGGTGAATCCGGCAGGGCATGGCAGGAGGCACGGGGAACCTGCTGCCCCACACCCCACATTTCCTGCCTCCCCCCTGACCTCATCCCATGGGAGGAATCATCACCACCTGGCTTCCCCCTGTTGTTTCCACCAGAAGTAAATCAACATAATGTGATGGGAGTTAGTGTTGAGTGTCATAGGATGGGCAATTTTGCCTGTCTGATGAAGTCAAACAAGAGTGACATAGGTCTTGTCTATTAGGAACTGATTATGCCTATCTGGCCAAAAGTTGTAAAATTCAGTTGTTTGAATTTTAGCCTCCCTTTTAGCCTCAAATGCTTTCACAGATATCACACTTTTCACCAAAATTCAGTAGCAAAATGTTAAATGCATCATGCTCAATTAGAAAAGGGAAATATACTATAGTCAGTGGTTAGTCAGTACCATATTCCAGTCCCTTTCAGTTCAATTTCATTAGTCAATATCATATTCAGTATCATATTAATTAAAGTCCAGTTTCATTTATTAAATAAATATAAATTTATGAGTGAGTTTTAATGAATTTAATAATATATAATGAAGAACTTAGCTTGATTAATATCTGCTATTTTAATCTATGTAGCTAACTTTAATGAGTTTTAACTACAAAAATCCACTGATTTGTCAAAGAACAAGAATAAAAGTGTGCCATTTGTCCATAAGAAGTGGCTTCTAGCTAGTGTCTTAGCAGTTGCACACCCCTCTTATAGGTAATAGACATTCTTCAACATTTTAGGGAGTATCTATTGCCATCAGGAAGCATTGGCGTTGTTCTTGTTGCCTTTGGAGTCAATGGATTCAGTTTGGAGTTACTGCCAGAATCAGTCTAAGTTGAAGGATCGTCACTCCAATCTTTACTTTGTAACTACTTTTATCTAGTGCTGTCTCTTCAAACTTTTGATCCTACTCTTTCTTTTGTATTTGGAAAGAGATAAATGTCTGGTGACAATAAAAGGTAGTTTGGGCTACGATCTGTGACAGGAAGACAGAAAAGTTGGATTAACTCAAAATTAACCTCTCTCTTTTTTAAAAAAACATTGGTACTATACCCAATAAGTATAAAATGTAGCATTTTGTATCTAATCAGATTGTTTTCAGAAGCAGGATAGATGAAAGACAAACAACCTCAGCATTTGGTAAGTAGGCCCTGAAGTGGCCTACTTCCAGGAAATAGAAGCCAATCCAATTGATCCTTATGTTTAATTCTTCTCTCACATTTGTTACTCATATTCAGCCTATTGCCAAGTCTTGTCACTTCTTTGTTTACGATACTGTGAAAATATGTTTAAAAATTTTCAACATTGCAAAAAACCATTGCCCCCCTGTTGAATATTCTGTTTCATGCTCTGTGTATCTCAGGACACCTTGAGTACTCCAAGCTCCTCCTCTCTAGCCTTCTGTCATAATACATAAGCTTGTCACAGGGAAGTCTGCAAAAGTAGGTATATTTTCACTATACAGCTAAAAATAAGAAGCATCAATTGCTGTCTGAAAGTAATTTTCATAAAGACTTTGAGAAAAATCATTTACTCCTTGTACACTAATGAAAATAATCCTAATGCACTAATATATTTGAATGCAATCTAAATAATGCATCTTCTTCATATTATACACTAGATAGATAGATAGACAGATAGATGATAGATAGATAGATAGAGATTCTCTCTCTCTCTCTCTCTCTCTCTCACTCTCTCACACATATCCTTCTTTATATCTGAGGATAGTTAAAATTAATTTAAACCAATAAGAATAATTTAAAGGTGAACACATTAAATTATGTAAGACCTAAAACAGCACAAACAAAATTCAATTGAAACAATTTTAAACTATTCATATGTACAGATTTGAATGAGATCAATCATGCCCACAAAGCATTAATAAGCAGCCAAATTCTTACTTGCCAGGAAAATTATAGCAACCTTGGTGGCATCAGAGCTTCTAGCGAGGAAGTATTCAAATGACTCGGCTGCACAACATCCTCATAATAAGGCACACTCATTGTAGTTAATTGACTTTATGTAACACCTAAACACCCTGGGATTGTCCATGAAAAAAGGGCACCTTTGGTCCTACTATAATGTCAGATGCTATAATGTTGAATGACCCTTTCCTTGAGGATAATTTTTCGGTTTTCTGGTGCAAAAGAGTTGTTGTTGGTAGAAAACAGCAAGCATATACAAAACAATGCACAATATTGCCTGGAAACAGTGGTATTTGTTCTGCAAAACCCTTCAGTTCTCTCTGACATATTCCTATCCCGATAACTATTATTATTATTATTATTATTATTATTATTATTATTATTATTATTATTATATTTCTTACTCCCCTTTCCTCATGACTTGAGGCAGGTTAAATATAGCTAAAACACATAATCATCATAAACATTATATTTCTAAAAATACATATATTGAAAAACAAAGAAGAAAGTTTAAAATATAGTGAACACAAGATGTGAATTTAAAATTCATGATTAAAATTGACTGGGTAGGTTGTCCAGAATATGCAAATAGAAATGTGAGAACTGCATACAATTCTTATCATTGCATTATTCTAACAGGTTGGGTCTCTGGGATGTGTTTTGGTCAAGAAATTAATAATGTCATTTTTTTTCCATTCCTATACCCTATACTACACTTTTTCTTGCCAAAAAAATCAAACTGACTCTCCTGAAAATCTCCAGGATTAAAAATCTGCCATTTCAATAAGTTGCTGATTGTCTTTGACCTGAGAGGTTGAAAAGTCAGGGATGGTCTTACAGCCACCTCAGCAGTTTTATGTGTCTTCCAAAGGGCTCCGGGGTACAGCATTTGCCTCCAGTCCCCTATCCTTGCTTTGAGATAATTAAATTAACCCCCTAATCTGATTAAAGTCCCTTGTGCACATTTACATCCCTAAAAACCTAAATAATATAATTCAGACAAATTATAACCAATTATGGAAAAAAGTAAGCAAACAAATCAACGAGTGGAAAAAATGGAACTGGGATATTACAACTAGGTTAAAAGCATGCAAAATGATGATACTACCTAAATTCTTGCATCTATTTCAAACTCTGCCATTTAGTATCCCACCTAAAATAATTTAAAAAATTGGATAATTCAATAAAAACATGAATAATTGGCTCTTGTAAAAATAGAATTTCAAATTCAATATTTTTCAGTCCACAGGAAAATGGAGGAGGGGAGCTCCTTGCCTCCAAAGCTATTTAGAAGCTTGCCAATTGGCCAGGCTACTCGAACTGGACATCGGTGATCCCAAAAGGTGGGTCATATTAGAGAAACTAATGAATGGATGGGAATACAGATCGTGTTTAATGGGGAAAATGGGGAAAAGATAACTAAATAACCTAAAAAGAGGTCCTCTGACCTCAACAATGACATGCTGGGAAAAATGGCAAGATAAACTTCCAATAAATAAGATAGATATGTTCCCAATAGGATCCATAGAGAATAGAAATTCCCAGTTATACCGAAACATGTTAAAGAAATTGGAACAACACAGCCTAACAAAGATCTGGGACATACTGAAACTCGATGGAACAGTAATGCAATGGGAGGAGCTAAAAGAAAAATGTGGTCACGGAAATTGGCCATTGTGGAGAGGGTTATCTAAAAAGTTAAAAGAATGGAAGAGTAAGGAAACCCCAGAGACAGATCTTGATAAAATAATAAAATGGAAAGTAGAGAAAGAAAAAGGAATCATGGGATACATTTACAAAATAATCACAGGAAAACTATACAATATAAAAAGTACCCTGACAGAAATCTGGAAGGAGGAACCAAGTTGTAGTGAGAGAGAAATAGACAATTGGATAAATTCAATTAATAAAATAAAACATTTAAAGATAAAGGAAATGCAATGTAAAATCTAGACAAAATGATATAGAAAGCCTGTGCAATTAGCTCATATAACCAGAATTTCCCCAAAACAATGCTGGCACAACTGCGGGAAAACCGGAACATGCACCCACATGTGGTGGGAATGCGAAAAAATACAAAAGTTCCATAAAACAAATTAAGACAGAAATGGAGGAGTTATTAGGGATAAAAATAGACTGGAACAAGAGACAATTTTTCCTCCAGAAAATTGAAGGTGGGGGGGGGGGGGGGGACAGAAAAAAAATGGGAATGATTAATAAATTATATGTTGGATGCAATTAAAGCCTCAGTTGCTCTAGGATGGAAGGACCAAAAGAAATGGGACATTAAAACATGGTATAAATATTTAGCAGACTGCCTCCTCCAAGACTACATCAGCGAAAGGAAAAGTTACTATAGAATGGGCCAAATCGGAAAGTCATTCGAGGCAAAATGGAAAGACTTAACTTACAGAATAAAGAGGAAAGACAAATATAAGGAAATAAACAAGATTATCGTCATGATTGAACAATCGTAATAAATACAGGAAATTTGTAAATTGTTCCCCGGGGATGTGAAAGGAGGGAGGGAGAAAAAAGGGAAAGAATGTAAACATGTGTTACCAATGGAAAATGTTCTCAATGTTTGTATAATTTTACGTAGCACTATTTACAATAAAAAAATTAAAGTCTCTGTGCATTTCCAGTGCCATAAAGTTTTGCTTCAACTTTTTAATACACAATGAAATCAGATGCCAAAATAAGTTTATGGGTTGTTATTCTGAGATAACCGATAGTGTAAATGGGATCAGACAGATCACAGAGAAGCAAGCTCCCAAGACAAATGGCCACAGATCACAGAATATGGATCTGAATTCAAATGAAGAATTATAATAGATTAGCACACACATTGCTCTGAATTAATGAACCAGCTTTATTTCTGAAATATGCAATGCCTTTGTCTAATACATGAATTAAACAAATGCCCTTCTAAGTCATGGTCCGCAGTGCCCTTTTGTGAATCAGGCAGAGCTCTTTGTCAGTATCATAGCAGGTAAAGACCATGAATTGTCTGATGACTTTTCTCAGTTTTTGTGAACTGGGCAAAGGCATTCGTTAATATTTAATTCATGAATCAAGCAAAAGTGTCATCCACAGAATGATTTAGACACACTTGTTTTCAGGTTCATAAATGGAGCAAGGGATTGCCTATTGCATGAAGAACATTCTTTTTCTTGTTTTGCTATAAACTGGATTAGAGGAAGATCATATAATATGCTATAACATGTCTGTAGAGAACGGACTTAAATGTGATTAGCTTTGCAGGGGTATTCAAGGGTTTACCAGGCATGCAAAGCTCTTTAGACAAAAGAAAATACCATGCAAAGTATAATAAATGATGTTGGTCAGAGATGGATAAGGATGAGGATGATTCCCTTGGTTGGATAAATGGCAGATTTTTGGCTAAATTGGAAAGGGATAACAATTTGAAAAGAGGGAAGAATCAGTCATGAAACTTAGAGATGCTTCAATGGAAAATTCTCATCTCAGCCATAAATTTATGAGGTGAATGTATGACTGTACTGTACTAAGTCAGAATTTGTGTCCATACAGCCCAAAGTTTTCTATTTTAACTGACTGTATTATCCAAGGTTTCAAAGCAGAGCTTTTTTCCATCACAACATTAATTGAAGCCAGTGTTTCCAGACCTTTTGCCTTTCTGCATGCAAAGGTGCTTTATGACTGAGATCTAACCCTCTCCAGAGTCATCCAAACAAGCTATGATCTCTTTGGCTACACTTTTATACACCTCATCTATAATATACTCATTAGATTAACGAGAGCTGGTAGATAAGAATCTGCTTAAGGGTCAAATTAGAAAAGATTATGGAAGTTAAGGATATAAAAAATATTCCAAAACATTTGGAAATTGGTTCCTTGGAAATGAAGAGGTTCGTGAGGAGAATTCTAGACAAGTGAGAATCTTCACATCTTGTGTCTTATTTATGTATAAAAGACATTGACTTCTACACAAAATGACTTTTTCTATACAGATAACATTTACTGCCCAGAAAACAGCACTTGCTGTGCAGAACATACAGATCTGTTCAGAGAGTTCTGTTTTCTGGTTTTATATGGTTTTAATCTGTTTAAGAGATTAAACAGAGCTCATGCTGCTGCTGTTAGCCCCAGCTTCTGCCAACCTAGCAGTTCGAAAACATGCAAATGTGAGTAGATCAATAGGTACCGTTCCAGCCGGAAGTTAGTGGCACTCCATGCAATCATACCAACCACATGAACTTGGGAGGTGTCTACGGATAACACTGGCTCTTTGGCTTAAAAATGGAGATGAGCACCAACCCCCAGAGTCGGACACAACTAGACTTAATGTCAGGGGAAAACCTTTATCTTTACCTTTCATCTTTTTAATTGATTAATATGTGTTTTAATTGCTTGTATGTTTAGATTGTTTATATTTTGATGAGATATGCTTTATTGTTTACCCGTGTGGCACTGAATTCTTGCCAGATTTGTAAGCCACCTTGAATCCCCTCCGGGGTAGAGAAAGGCGGGGTAGAAATGAAGTAAATCAATCAATAAATAAATTCTGTGAAAGAAACTTGTTTTCTGCACAGAAATATTTCTGGCATAGAAAAACTCCCAAACTGTTAATAGTCTTTAAAAACTGCACAATTTTCATAGGTTTGCTTACAAAGATCTTAAGAGTCCTCGTGGACAACAAGTTATGCGGCTGCTAAAAAAGCCAACGGGATTCTGGCCTGCATAAATAGGGGTATAGCATCTAGATCCAGGTAAGTCATGCTACCCCTTTATTCTGCCTTGGTCAGACCACACCTGGAATACTGTGTCCAATTCTGGGCACCACAATTGAAGGGAGATGTTGACAAGCTGGAAAGCGTCCAGAGGAGGGCAACTAAAATGATCAATAGGTCATAAGCCCTATGAGGAGCTGCGTAAAGAACTGGGCATGTTTAGCCAGCAGAAGAGAAGGCTGAGAGGAGACATGATAGCCATGTACAAATACGTGAAGGGAAGTCATAGAGAGGAGGGAGCAAGTTTGTTTTCTGCTGCTCTGCAGACTAGGACGTGGAACAATGGCTTCAAACTACAGGAAAGGAGATTCCAACTGAACATCAGGAAGAACTTCCTCACTGTGAGGGCTGTTCGGCAGTGGAACTCTCTCCTCCAGACTGTGGTGGAGGCTCCTTCTTTGGAAGCTTTTAAACAGAGGCTGGATGGCCATCTGTCGGGGGTGCTTTGAATGTGATTTCCTGCTATTTGGCAGGGGGTTGGACTGGATGGCCCATGAGGTCTCTTCCAACTCTACTATTCTATGATTCTATGATTCTATGATTCTATGATTCTAAGAACTATATTCCAAATGAGAATCTATATTCAGACTTCTAGCATTAATTTGTCTAGTTAAGAGGTCAATGGGATGGGATCGAGAAAGGGATCAGGAAAGTGACACAAAGGAACAGAATGTTTTAAAATGTTTTTGCACACACTATTTTCTCTGTCCTCTGTCCCCGCCATTTGCTCTACTGACCATTTTTATCCTCCTGCTCCTCCTCCTCATTAATCATCTTCATTGTATTGACCTTGCTATTTGCCATTAAGGATAAAAGCTTTAGCATTAGTAGCCAATGATAATAAGTTTTAAAGAACTTCTTAAATTAGAAATTTTCCAGCTGTGAATCACCCCTTCCTTAATATCTAAACTCTTCTAAAAGCATCCATTTATAATATCCCTTCTCTTGTTGGTTTAGCTTTCTCTTCTTTTAATCAGAAGAGCTGGGCACTTCAATTCCAGAAGATGTAAAGGCACAAAGCAGACTTTGATGTAAAGCTGTTTCTTCTTGTTAGACTCCAAAGTAAAGTTTCCACAATTCCAAACTCTCTTTGCTGGGCTGATTAGAAGCCACATTGGCTGACACAGTAATTGCTCCATAATCATATCTTCAGTACCCCGACCTGGTTTATGCATACAATCTATATTCTAATAGCAGTCAACAGGTCACCAGTTAATAAAAATGCCATTATCATCCCCCTGTGACTAAGGAATGGAGATATTCATCTCTCTAGGACAGTGGCAGGCCAATATAATTTCCGTGGCTGTTAGTGTAATTAACTGTGCTGGCACATGGATCTCCCATGAGGGTAACAGGAGCAGGGAATGACCTTGACAAGCAAGCATTTCCTGGTGGTATTTTGTGGTCCAATATGGTTTCTCCCTTTTCCAACAGCTCAGGAGAGAAAGGATTGAGTACAAAAAACCTTATAGCCAATAATAGATGAATTAATCTTAGGAGCTACTTTAGAGTGCCTACTTTTCCCACTGGCAATAGGGAAGACAAAAATATTAATAAGCACATGATCATTTCAGTTAAATTCCAGTGATGATATTTGCAGATGGAAGTTGTATCGTAATTGGCCTAGAGGTGATTGCAAAAAAAGAGAGAATCTTATAGGTTTTCATGAAGGAATGTATAGCAATTTCTTTCAAACTACTTATTTCCCTCCTTTTGCAACTTTCATTTCATATTTTTTAGTCTCTAGAAAATAACAATGAAAAAATCTATCATCACTTTTGAATGAGCAGAGTTCCTTCATATACTGGTGCTTCAGCTTGGTACATCTTTGGAAATATATTTTCTCTTTCAGAAGCTAGGTATTATTAAAATATACCTATTTTCTTTAAAGGTGCTTTGTTGAAGAGCTAGCTTTATACAACAATGTTTAAGGTTAGGGAACATTGCTGATGTTGCCTTAGCAGCACAATGCTAGAGGCAAAAGTAAACAGAATTCTTCCTTTCTATTTGAAGCAAAATTGCAAGAGCAGAATGTATGTGTTTAATGGAGCTAGTGTTTCCCCATCTCCATATCTCTGGTAATCAAACCGACTGTCACTGTTTTGTGGAAGGTTTTTGGGGGCATGGTTTGGTTAAAATGGGGTTAGGTGATAGATTTAATTGAGGATTTCCCCCCTTACAATTTAACAATAAACCACAGGGAAATGCTTGTTCTATATGGTCAGTATGTGGGAATCTGTAGTACAACTTAAGGTAAAGGTAAAGGTTTCCCCTGACATTAAGTCTAGTTGTGGGGGTTGGTGCTCATCTCCATTTCTAAGCTGAAGAGCTGGTATTGTCCGTAGAAACCTCTAAGGTTATGTGGTGAGCATGATTGCATGGATATCTGTTACCTTCCCGCCAGAGTAGTACCTACTGATCTACCCACATTTGTATGTTTTCAGACTGCTATGTTGGCAGAAGCTGGAGCTAACAGTGGGTGCTTACCCTGCTCCGCAGATTCGAACCACCAATCTTTCAGTCAGCAAATTCAACAGCTCAGCAGTTTAACCTGCTGCAACATGGGGGGCTCCATACAACTTAGTTTCTACTAAATTCTTTTCCCTTCTTAAAATAAATGGCCTAATAATGGAGTTGCCCCTAAAACATGGGTGTGGAATATGCAGCCCATGCGTGTGGTTGAATTTCAACACTCACTCCTGGATATCATCTTTCAGGTGACACAGTTCCCACCCCACACTAGAGCAACCTCTTCTCTCCCCCTTTGAGGAACATTGTCCCTGTGCCAATACCATTAATTCCTTGATTCTGGCTTGCTCTTACAAATCTTTATGGTATATGAAGATATTTTGTCATGCTGCTGCACTCCCGGGTTATCTATATACAGAAGGTGAAGTTGAAACCTCTAGTGCACATCAGCAACTACAGAAGTACCACTGTAATGCAGAGATAAATATTTTAATTCACCTCAGGCACAGAGATACTAGTCAGGATTGCTATAATAGGTTGAGGACTATGAAATAACTAAAATATGATGTAGTAATATACTACTCCTCCTCCTCCTATTACTACTACTACTACTACTAATAATAATAATAATAACTTTATTTTTATATCCCGCCACAATCTCCCCTAGGGGACTCGGGCCAGCTCACATGGGGCAAAGCTTAGCAAACACAGTTAGAGTAAAAATTACATAAAAATACAATTCACAGTCTAAAAAACAATATAAACAGAATATACAGCAGTATTAAAACAGTAAGTAGTGTTAAGAGTATGCATGGGTGCTGTCCACTCACCACCCTATGCATGGGTGCTGTCCACTCACCACCCTATGGACTTTGATCTGAGGACAGTTGTCCACCTGCATTATATATAATGTTTACTTCTGGGGGGGAAAGTAGAGCATAAATAAAGTATTAGAATGGAATAAAACCATCAAATACAATTTCTATGATATTCAATCTACTTCTGAAAAACCATTAGGTTCCTTGTAATTTTATTATCTATTCTTCAACTAAAAACTTTCTGAATATTTATTCTTGTCCATCATTATTTATTTTCAACAATGCAACATAGAAGAAATATTGGGTATGTCTGCTGTATTGTAAAATTCACAAGGCAAAATCATTCCTATTGACAACTACTATAATATACTATTGCAAATCAACTATCAATATTTCATCAAATATTAAATACCATTGTATGTCAGCTACCAAATATTCACCCTGTTATAATCAAATATCACAAGTTCATGAGCAACTGTCTCATAAGAATTTTTCTTTCAAATAATTAGCTCTCATATTGAGCCCACCAATGGCAATCCCTTTCCCTGGTGGTGGGACTACATACTCCCATGAGGCAAGAGGCTATGCTAAAGACATAGACTCTTGCTAGTAAGATCTCCCCCTATGAATGGTCACGGGCTCTAAGATCTGCCGGGGAGGCCCTCTTCTCAGTCTCAACTCCTTCTCAAGCACGGTTGGTGGAGATGAGGGAGAGGGCCTTCTCGGTGGTGGCCCCTCAGCTTTGGAAAACCCTCCCCAAAGAAATTAGGCTAGCCTCCACTTTTCAATGTTTTTGTAAAAATCTGAAAACATAGCTCTTCAAGCAGGCTTTTGAGTATGATTAATACAACAGTTAATTACCGTACTTACTCCTACACTTTATGTGACCGAAACTAATATGGCTGTAATTTAATCCATAGTTACTACTGCATTTTATTGAGTATTTCTTTCCAAATTAGAAGGGGTTTCATCCTGTTTATATATATTATTGCTTTTATGTAATTGACAGTGCTATGTGTTATATGTATTTTACTGTATTTTGTGTATTCTTGCACTATTACATGCTTTGTAAGTCACCCTGAATCCCTTTTGGGAGATGGTTGTGGGATACAAATAAAGTTGTTGTTGTTGGTGTTATTGTTGTTATTATTATTATTATTATTATTATTATTATTATTATTATTATTATTATTTTATTATGACACAGCAAACAAGATAGATAGGCTGGATTTCGTATCACAAAATCACAAGTCGAACACTTCCCAAGTGTCTAGGACTGTGTGATGTATATTCGGATGATATTATTATTATTATTATTATTATTATTATTATTATTATTATTATTATTATTCTCTCCCATGCAAAGAAGTCAAATTAAATATGCCAGAACGTACTGAGCAGCCGTAGTAGCACTGTGTGCTCATGCATGTGTATGGCACCAGTAGAAAATCCTGGACAGTGGCAATGGTATCATATCTAAGAAGGATATTGCCAAGTTGGTACTTGCCCGGAGGGGGTAATTAAGATTGCAAATGGCCTGGGAACTGACCCTTTGTGAGGCATGGTTGAGACAGTTGATATGTTTAGCCCAAAGAAGAAGCTTGAGAAATGATATGAAAAAATGTTTCCTAATTTCTGATTGGTTTTAACATGGAAAACAACATAATTTTGTTTTTGCCTGTTATATGTCTTGAACAACAGATCCAATTTACAAGAAGAGAAATTGTAAATAGATATTGGGAAGACCTTCATGGTGGTAAGATCTGTTAGAACATTAAATGACCTATCAGAGTTGGTGGTAATGTGTCCAGAATTCCTAAGCTGTGGATTTGTGTACTGATAGGGAGTTGAACAATATTCCAATTGGTCTACAGTTCTATCTTTCTAAGTTCCTGGGTACATGTTAAATCAGGGCGATACATTTTATTGAGTTAACAAAAATTCCAGTTTAAATTGTGTCCATTATATAACATAAATTTCCTTATATGTATTTAATTATGTTCAGAATTCATAGCTCATAGAAGGACTAAGTAGAATCATAGAATCATAGAGTTGGAGGAGACCTCGTGGGCTGTCCAGTCCAAACCCTTGCCAAGAAGCAGGAAAATTGCTTTCAAAGTAACATCAATGTGCCACGAAAAATCTACAGACTTAACTTCCGCATTTCTAGTAAGGAGTGAAAACTGTGCTATTTCACTTACCCCGCTGAATTTTAAAATCAGATATGCATGCTTTTGCAATTTTAAACTAGAGCTAATTTTAAAAGAAAAGTCTGGTATATTTAAATTGGTTTTCAGTTATTCATTTACCCACAGTGACCTTGGCAAGTAGAGAAATTCTACAAACAAGCAAGCAACCTTCATATGTGATGCGCTTTTTCAGCCAGACAATATATTTATTACAAGAAACTAGTCATTCCCACCATTTCAGAATTTTTTAAAAAAGAAAACTTCCTGAAAACCTTATCCTAAAAATATCTATACTTTAAGAGGTCCTGTACAAGTTCTTTCCATGGATTTTCAAGTAATTAAACTTTTCATCTAATTAAACTTTTCCAAGGCCAAAGTCAAAGGGGTTTCAACAACTATATGTCCTTTGCTTAAATCACTGTTGCACTCCTCCTCCAAATCTTCTTAGATTCAGATGACTGAGCTGCCTATCCAGACTCATTTACATTCTCTCGCTAAGCATAACCCTCTGGACCTGTGCCCAGTATATGTGTATTGGTGATTCTACTCAACTGATCATCTCCTTGAAAAATAACATTTTGTCCTCTGATTTGTTAGTCCCTGTCATTGAACAGTAGGGGGGAAATGAGTGGAGGAGAATTTCACAAATTTCAGTAATTTTATTGGTGTGGCAGAGAAAAAAACCCAACAAAGGCAAAGTCAAACTTCTTCTGTGGCTGTTACTTTTAGGGCTAGTCATAACAGTAGGTAGAGTGAGGCAGTTGCCTCAAGCAACAAATAGTACATTCGTACAGAGAGTTGGAGGTTACAAGGTAAGCTGCATGACATACAATGTATCTCTTAAGATAGCCTGCTTCTCTTGGGTGCATTGGAGAACACTCTTTCATTCCCAGTGTTGATGTAAAATTGAATTGCTTGTCCATATGATTTTTCTATACAAAATTAGAAAGAGATCTACCAGGAGGTGTGTCATATAGGCTTGATCGATCCACGAAAAATTTGATTCTAAACTCGTTTCAAAACTAGAGGGGGGCAGCTTTTCGTTTCTGAAGGTATTTCCGAATTTTGCCCCCCAAAAAATTCGAAATTAACGAAAATTCATTATTTTCAAAATTAATTCGTTAATGGCGGACGCGCATGAGCAATTCCCAAAAACAGCACAGAGGGAGAGGACTTTACAGGACTCTCCCACCCTCATTTTTTGAGTGATCTTCTTCAAACTTGGTACAGTGGTAGAACACATTTAACACTGATAGCTCACCAAAATTTGGAACGTTTCCCTTATCCTCTGATTTTTGGAGAATTTTCATAGCTTTTATAATAAACCATTTTTTAATAATTGCAGAAATCTGTTCCTGGTTTGAAAGTCTTATTTCCTGTTAAATTGGGTTGTCTTTACTGTGAAAGTCATTGTTCTACTTCAGAAACTTTGTTTTTGTGGCTGAAACTTTGTTAAATTGGTGTGTGTGTGATATATACTGTGTATATATATATATATATATATATATATATATATATATATATATATATATAGAGTCCCTGCATATATGTGTGTGTGTGTGTGTGTGTGTGTGTGTGTGTATAGGTAAAGGTAAAGGTATCCCTTGACGTTAAGTTCAGTCATGTCTGACTCTGGGGGTTGGTGCTCATCTCCATTTCTAAGCCCAAGAGCCAGTGTTGTCCATAGACACCTCCAAGGTCATGTGGCCGGCATGACTACATGGAGTGCCATTACCTTCCCAGAAACACCCAGAAAATGGGAATTCCAGACAGGAAACAATCAGGGCCAGCTAATACCTCCCAACAAAGGATTCCCCCAGGTAGGAAGCAGCCAGGCTTTGAAGCTGCAAGGCTATTCAATGCTAATCAAGGTGACCAATTGCAACATTCACACTTGCCTCCCACAGACAAGAGTTCTTTCTCCCACCCTGGACCTTCCACAGATATATAAACCCCACTTGCCTAGCTTCGCACAGACGTCAAAACCTCTATGTCTGCCACAGATGTGGGTGAAACGTCAGGAGAGAATGCTTCTGGCACATGGCCATAGAGCCCGGAATACATACCACAACAGTGTGATCCCGGCCATGAAAGCTTTCGACAACACAACCACAGTATCCATTCAAGTTCATGTAGCGTGGTATGGAGAGACCTGTATTGGGGGGAGGGAGGGTGCGAATCTGGGCCCCTGGGAGTCGTAGTCCTCCCTCCCTCCCTCCCCGGGAGCAGCCGAGGACGGGCCTGGCCCACACCCCCTCGCATCCCGGGCCTCTTCCTCCTCACCGCCGGGCCCCTCTCTGTCTCTCTCGGTCTCTCCAGGCCTGAGCTGAGGCTAGGCGGCGGCGGCCATTTCCCCCCTCCGTCTTCCTCCTCCTCCTCGGCCTCCTTCCCCCTCGCCCCCTCCCATTGGCTGAGCCCGTGACGCCCCTTTTGCTGAGGGGCAAAAGGAAAGGGCCTGAATGGTGGGAGTTTGGGTGATTTGCAAAAGCTTTTTTTTCCTAACGAAAAAAACGAAGAAATAAGAAAAAACGGCCTCTCGCAATTCGAAACCGCGATATCCAGACGTGTGGACAATCAAGGCCGTATATTGCTTCAAAACAAACGAAAATAACGAATTAATAACGGGTAACGGGGAAATCGAATTATTTGAGCAAGCCTAGTGTCATAGTGGGCTGGGGGCAAATTAGGGTACTGCTCCCAAGTAACAATTATTACTCCCATGAAAATTTAATTCACTCCCAAATTTCTGACATTGCAGAGCAAGATACTGAAAATGCTTCATACTTAGACCTTTGATGTGTCTGCATTTCCTGTGTAACTTAATGCAAACTGTTTTTTTTTTTGGGGGGGGGGTACCTTAACTGTATTTATAATTGCTGTGAACCAAACATCAATACCTTTCTTCTCTGTCAGGTGTTCCTGAACTTGATCCTTTTCTGTCATTCTCTAAGACATTATTGTTTCCAGATTTATTTTCCTGGCTTTCATCCTGCAAATATCACTTTCCACCCGAGTGAATTTATCCAGAAATTACTTTCAAAGCCAGTTCACAGTGACATACCTAACAGATGTTTTAAGTCTAATGTGTTACTTATTGCCTTATAGGGTTTACTAACACTGCATAAGCATTAAACCTATACAATTAGAAGCTGTTTCAGCATTGTGTCTGCACTGATTTCTATAAACCTTCTTTGGAATGTCATTTTGCCACAGCAAAGAAAGTGACTCAATTGATGTTGTGGTTACACATGAAAACTTTTTCACTCTACATGATGGAGGTTAGAGATAAGTAGATGTCCCAATTTCTTTGGTTATTGTTCTCTGCCTGACATCTGGTTTAACCTGGAGGCTATATAATAATCTCCTCCCCCTCACATTAATGATGGGCATCATCAGCACCTATGTGCAAATTAATTTTGCAGAACACATCGGAATTTATTTACATGTTGGGGTGGAATTGGCCATACATATATGGCTTCATTTTACAGTGGCATTTAATCAGTGCATCCATTCATGCATGCATGCCAACATATTAAAATAATGACATTATTCTGTGATTTCACCAGTTTGCCTATATACCAATGCCCCGGGATCTGCTTTGTAAGTGGTAACTTCCCTTTTCCAAAGTGAGCAAAAACAGAAATAAAAACATGAGACCAAAAGGCCATGCATTAAAAAGAGGGCCTTATGGAGCAAACAGTGAGAGCAGACTAAAAGCAATCAAATGAAATTCTGCCCATTAGTTCCTGGCACCTCAAACAAGAAATGGAGAATCTACACCGCATTGTTTATAACTGCATTACCCACTGACTACCTGTAATATATCTTTATATACCAAAGAGCTAACTAGATTAAGGGAATGCAATCTACATAGCTGATAAATAACACAGCCAGACTCCACTTTCAAAGACAATCAGACACTGACTTCACAATAAATTAAGAAAAATGGCAAACATGAAAAAATGTATTGAACATGCAAGGACCACTTAGCATTTCAGACTAGAGAGGTTCTAGAAAGGGGGAAAATAGAGAAGGGGAAAATGAAAAACAAGGAAAATAAACTATATTGACGGTGTCACATAATTGGAAAATACTGTAGAAGTGAGCTAGCTGTAAAATGCAAATCTATTCAAAGCTGATTGTAACCAAACTGTGGAAGCATTTTAAAATGATTGAAAACCATTCATGCCATAGGTGCAAACTGGATTTGTTCCATTGACAGTAACAAAAGGGTTCAGGATAGAGGTGAACCAGCTCACCACACCCTAAATTTGTTTTTGCCTACAGGTGCGAGGTGCAAGGTGCAATGCTAGCCCATTATCTGTGTTAAAGAGAGATTTATTTGTGTATTTATGTATTTATTTTTTTATTTACTACATTTATATCCTGCCCTTCTCATCCCAAAAGGGACTCAGAGCGACTTACAAATAATATTTACATACAGTGCATTGTATCACTAGCACAGCACAACACTAGCACTATATACCAGCATATTGCACCACAGCACTATACTGTAATATTACCAGTGATATTACATGTAATAAATAATACATCATTAATATTATTATATTGTATTATTATTAGTAGTATTATATTGCATTACATTATAATACTAATATCAATATTGCATGTATATACATATATTATTTATTATTGTAAATTATATTGTATATTATATACAATATCTTATATACACACATAATACTATATTATTAGCATAGCATGTTACTGGGGGAAGGGGCCTCCAGCTGATGGCACAGAAGACAAGATGGAAATGTCTTCCTAGATTCCCCTCTTCACTCTGGCCCCAGAGGGTCTAGATTGGCTAGATCAGCTTGGTCTTTGCCTCAGGGAGCAAAATGTCTAAGGTTGCCCTGGCAGTAGCCCAAGGATATACCTAACAAATCCAGATAACACATGCCTCAAACAAATCTACCCCAATGCCTTGAACCAGATAGGGATGCTTATAAATGGATACTAGATGCAAGCACCTCTCAAATACTGTTTTATTTAAACATTGGATGATAACTATGGAGACTGAAGTCTGACTCCCTACTCAGCCATGAAACAAACTGGGTGATTTTGGCCAACTCACACTCTTTCAGACTCAGAGAAACATAATAGAACACTTGTTCTGAAATATCTTGCCAAGACACCCTGTGATAAGTTTGCCACAGTGTCACCATAGGCCATAAATGACTTGGCAGCACACAACAACAACCTTTAGGAGGCCACCTCAAACATTGACACACTGAAATAAAAATACATGCCAGAAGTGGTTACAAGTTGAGGGTTGAGGGTTAAGGGTTGTTTGGTGGCTGGTGTGGGAGAGGTGTGACAGTTTTGGAGACATGATATGTTTGGGCAGCCCTACAATTCTATTCTGACCAGAACAGAAGACTCAACTTTTTGTATTTTTTTTTCAACTTAGGGCACTACATTGTGGCAGGAGGCAAATTTTGTCAAACCCTGGTTTTAGACTGTTCCTTATTGTCCCCTCCAATACATTAGAACAAAGACAAGCAACCTGTTCTTTCCAAAGGACTGGTCTATTACTGCTATGTTCCCTGACAACTGGCCAGTACTTTATAATGTGATGATGTGCATTTTTGTTTACATTGCTTCTAACATGTATCTTTATGCAATTATCTTTGCACACAGATATTAATTGGTATCCTATTTGTCACATATATAATACACACACACACACATATGTTGTGGCAAATGGGCGAATTGGGCACCTCTATCAGTTAAAAATTTCTGCTCAAGTCCCAAGCCATCTATTTGTTCTCTGGTTAGACACCCATCCCAAAGCCAATTATTAAGTAGGAGAAGATGTAGGAAGGAGGTCCTATGGAATTTCAGGAGGATGACATCTGAACACCTTTACAAACACTGGTGAAGTGGACTTTTAAAAGATTTTAGTTTGCAAAGTGGGTCAAAAATGCAGAAATAAAAGTTTATGCTCAGAGTCAAATGAAATGAACATCTTTCCCACCTCTACTTGGGACATGTACCATAAAATCAGATATGTTATCAACTTTCCAAATTGTTTTCTTGCATATTAGAAGGAATATAGATAATACTGCTTTCCTGTTTTGTGAAAAAGGGATTATAGCTAAGAAAATGAATAAATTTAAATGCACAGAAACTTGGCTTAATTGTGCAATAAAAAGCACATGGGTTTGTGAAGAAAAAAAGTGGGGTAAAATAAACATCATACTAAATAATAATAATAATAATAATAATAATAATAATAATAATAATAATAATAATAATAATTTGTAACCCATCCTCTCTTCCCAAGGGGACTCCACAAATACTACTACTACACAATAATAATAATAATAATAATAATAATAATAATAATAATAATAATATCTGTGTGCATCATCCGAAAATACATCACACAGTCCTAGACACTTGGGAAGCGTTTGACTTGTGATTTTGTGATATGAAATCCAGCATATCTATCTTGTTTGCTGTGTCATACAATGTTGCTGTGTCATTAATAATAATAATAATAATAATAATAATAATAATAATAATAATAATATCTCCTGGTGTGTAAAAATGACACCCGACCCTTCTCCTGGCATGTCATTTCTACATGTCAGGAGAGGGCTGACAGCAAGGTAATGGCAGCCGGCTAAGTAATTTTTACTTTTAAAGGCTTTTCTGGGGGGGGGGGGAGGGTGTCTAAGCGTGCGTGTTCGCAGGTGGTGTGTGGACCTTAACCCACACCCAATCAGGTTTCTTACACCTGATTGGGAACAAGTTAAAAGGGCTGTGTGCAGCCTAAATCTGTTTTATTTTTATTTTTTTACTGCAGACACATACAGTCCCTCTTTCCTGTAGAGATAGCAGCATTTTAAGGAACTTAATGTTCATTTATAGGGGGAATGTAATCAAAACTTATACAAAGAGCATCTCAAAGTTGAAAGAAGCCAGCTTTCCCCATCACCCAGCTTGTTACTGGGCTGGGTTCTTAGCTATTTCTCATCTTTTTTTCCTTTTCAAAAGTCGGAGCAATTCACTGCTGTTAAGGGGATCATTCTGTTTCTCTTCCTTTTTTTTTTTTTTTTAAAAAAAGCACATTTTTGATCAGCTGATTCCATTCCAAGGTGCTAAGTTATTGTTTATCATAGTGCCCTACTCAATAAGTTGACTAACTAACTTGCAATTGCAATTGCACTAGTACCAAACACCTAATTGTCTTTGTTTCCTGTTTTGGTCACCCTCCAATAACTGTTGGGGAGCTGGTCATATTTTGAATGCTTCATTTTATTCACTGCATCCCTTAAGTGCTTGCTTTTCTACAGGAAAAAGATAATAGGTGTGCTTGATTTGTTCAACTCACTTTCCCCCACTGCTTTTTTTGAGGGCTGTGCTTCCTTCATTACCTTCTCACCTTTGGGCTAGCTAACAATCTTCCACTGGAAAGCATTTCTAACAAACAAAACATTGACTTTGCTTCCTTCCTGTGGAAAAGCAGTAACTAACATTCTAAGTTGGCATGAGTTGAAAGACAAGGAGAAATGGAGAGAGAGTTCTGCCTACAAAACCTTGTTTAGTATAAGTTAAATGTTAAATGAACACTTTGTTCCAGTTGCTAAGCAACAGATTGGAGGTAGTCTGGGGACTGAGAGAGAAAAGTGGTCATTGAATACTTGAATATTATTGCGCAATTATTCTCAGGAAGGAAGCTTTCTAAAATGGCAAGAACAGTGCTACCTTATGACTCCAAAGGCTTTCCCACATACGCCGAATTGGGAGTGGGTGGTCAACAACCAGAAAATAAACACAAACATACATTTAATCATGGTCTTAAGATGAATCAATCAAGCCTGCCCACCAATTTACACTGCCTCATTATTTGCAGGCGCACGAGTTTGAAAGCCCTGGTTTCAAAAGCACTGGAAACTTGTCTCCATGTCATTATCGAAATACACCTTTAAAAGTGGTGATGCTCGTATGCTGAAAATGAGTTTAAAAGCAACAGGGCAAAAAAAGATGTCCCCCACACCATGGTGAGACACATCTAAACACATAGGAAATAAGCTAATGGGGACAAATCAACTATTCCCCAGCAGAGAACATTAAGTTCAATACAATGCAGCATTGCCAATGACCAATGATTAATGGTTGATGCACAATAGAGTGGCAAAGCACTGATAGGTCCTGCAGATTACATTACCGACCATAATGCTAGGGTCAAGCCTGCATATGTCACTTAATGCATCATTAGGAACTGTAGCTTTTAAAATGTATTTGTTGGTTGATGTGGGGTAAGTTGAGACTAGAGAAAAGGGGAGATTTTGGAAACCTCTCAGGCAGTGCAGCTTTCTACATTTCATAGTTACACTGGAGTATGGTAGCTGGACTCATAGCCAACCCACCACATTACACAATTATCACTTGGTGAGTCAGTTGAGAGAAATCTGGCCCAGGATTCAAAATACTCCTCCCTAAATTGCAAATCCAGGATGCCATAGATTTCAGTTGTGGTAGTAAAAGTGGTATCAAAATGTTATGATTGAACCATGAAAAAGAGACCGGTCAAAGAAGAAAGCATTGGGTCTTTCAAGCACTTCATTATTGATGAAAATTCTCCCCCCTGCAGCACTGAATAAATAAAGTGGGATGGAAGATATTGTTTGTAACAAGGCAATATGGCATCCGGTATTGCTGGATTCTTTTTTATTCATTCTGTCCAATGTTCAACACACATTTAATTGAAATGAGCCAAAAGCCCATGCCTGCTGTTGTTATTTTATCAAATTAATCTCCTTCTATCCCGAAAAGCATTATGTCACAACACAGTATCACTTTGGGGATATTTTGGTGGGATGGGGGAATAGGATGACAAAAGAAACCTTAACACAATTTAGAAGTCTATGCAGGTAATCCAGGTTGCGTATCCCTTATCTCAGGTACGTAGGACCAAAATAGTCTATATTTTGGATTTTTCTGAATTCTAAAATACTTGCATGCATGTAATGACATATATTGGAGATGAGACCCAAACCTACACGTAAAATTCATTTATGTTTCATATACACCTTATACACATAGCCAGAAGGTAATTTTATACAGTGTTCCCTCGCTACTTCGCAGTTCGCTTTTCGCAGACTCGCTGTTTTGCGGTTTAATAAGCACTAAAATAATAGTATCAATCATAAAATAATACTATAAATCCCATTTTCTACTTCCTTCCTAAGGAGAAGCCTAAGAAAGGAAGGAAGGAGAAGCCAAAGGGAGAGAAAAAGGGGGCTGAAGCACCTTTGTTTTCGCCTCACAAGGCAGTGGCAGACAGAGACCCTACTTGCCAGTGAAATTGTACACAACACAAATATAGCATCCCTACTTCATGGATTTTCACTTTTTGCCGGTGGTCCTGGAACGTAACCCCCATGATAAGTGAGGGAACACTGTACACTATATTTTGATAGTGTAGTGCATGAAACAAAGTTTATGCACATTGAACCATCAGGAAGCAGAAAGTATCTCAGTCATCCACACAGGCGATTTTGGAATATTTGGGATTTTGGATTCCAAATAAGGAAACAATAATACCTTTGCTAAGGATTTCCCCTGAAAATTACAAATTTCCTTCATATTTGCCACCAAAGACAAATTTGAGGAGAGGCATTTTACCATAGAATCCAAACAACGAATTAGACAATTTACATGAAACAACACTTGATTTGAATGGGAAGCTACCCACTTCTGCAAGCTAGAGACAAACAAACCTATATGTAGTGGTGAAGCGCACCATCATTCCATCAATGGCATCCATTGTTAACATTTCAAGAGCTCGAATGTTCATACTCCATGGAGAAATATGGGGGTGGGGGTCTGCTCAACATCAAGTATTGTGTACAAGTACGGCATTCACTTACCTAGAAGAAAAGAAACAAAAACAAACAAGAAAACATTAGAGAATAAAGGAACTCAATATGAATACAGTAATGGGTATGTTATTGTCCAAATCCCTTCCTTTTTTAAAACTGCAACACTTCAATTATCTGCCCCATTCTCTCTTTTATACAAATGTACATGAGGAAACTAGCCTTGCTATTTGCAGCATTGTTGCCTCTTGGAACCACTGCAAAGAAGGCAGTTGTTCCATTGCAGTTACCATTTCACAGTTTGGAGGTGCACTTAGAAACATTTATTCTCCTAGAAGTTTAGGCAGTAACAGCAACCAATAGTTATGGTATTTTGCCTTTATCAACTTAGGTTGATATACTATGTCATGTGTTCTTCCTAGATAGGTCTAATCCAATCAATGTTCCACATTTCCCTTATTAGTTACTTTTTGGAGTACACCCCTTACATTCTGGGAAATGCAGTCCACGGGCTTCATCAGACTAGTGTTTTAAAGTGGGCACCCCCACATTCTTAGCTCCTTTTGCTGCCTTAATCATGACTTCTTCTGCCGCCTGCAAAATTCTGGGAAATGTATTATGGGAAGGTGAGGCTCTCTCAAGCTGAGAATTCCAAAACTACATTTCCCAGAATTCTGCAGGAGGCAGAAGACATTAAGAATACAGGGGTGCCCACTTTAAAACGCTAGTCTGATGGACCCCAAAATGAAGCAAGCTTTTCAAGGTCTGCTTCAAACCCCTTTGAAGATATGTATTCATAAAGGGTAAAATAAATGGAAGAATCATAATAGCAGAGAGTTATTACATGGGAAACTTTCTTCTGTAGATGTTTCCCAAATGTGGGAATAGAGAGGAACAGGGAAGGGATGAAGAGTCAGCATAGTTCATACTTCCAGATAATATTCTCGTTGGATTTAGATCCCACATCCTAGTCTAGATCTTGTAATTATTCATGACTGGAGTAGACCTATTGGATCCATTTTTGTTAATGTTGACTCCCCATTCAAAAGTTGATCGAATAGGTTTGCTCTAGTTGGAACTAACTACAGGATACCAGCCTCTATGCAATACTCCATTTGAAGAGGACCTCATCTAGGATCCGCATTGGGAAGGGATCATAGGTCTTTGGTTGATGAGCTTGTAAAAATTACTTTTTTGGAACCTTCCAAAAACCACTCTTCTGACTAGCAAGAATTGCAAAAGTCAAAAGATCCAAAATGCCCAAATAAATTGTTGACACTTAAACAGAGGAGTTTCGTTTCTTAGTTACTCATCAGGACACATTCTACAACTGACTTCTACAAATAAAGGGCATTCTCAGAATTGTCAGTCAGTCACCGTTGTTCCAGGGTTGCTTTTTTTTTTTTTTTTACTCATCTTGCAACCTCTCCTTTCTGAATTTTAGAAAATTTTCAGTTGAAACAGGATGCAAAAAAGAAGAAAGATCTCTTTTATAATGACAGGGTTTGTATGATCAGCATTGTCTTTTAAGAAGTAATCAGTTTTGTATTGAGAACTCCTTGCAGTTCTTTCATCCAGGACTGAAGTACTGTATAACAAAGTGTATTACTCTCCTTTCTCTAGAAAAATACACTGTTCAGCAGAAATAATATTCAACATAGTTATTTTTCCTTGCTCTACTATACTTAATCATGACTTCTCTTCCATTATAGTTCTTTGAAAGAAGTATCCTTGTACTTCTATACCATTCCTACCTAAGCTGCTTTCAGAGTAGGTCATGGTCAAGCCAAGTAGGAGTCCCTTGTAAAATATGCAGAATGGCCAAATTTTTTTAAAAAAATATGTTTTACTAGCTGTTAGGAGTATGGTGATAATGTCATTTTTAAATAGACAGACATTTTCACAGTAGCAATGGTACACATATGGCCTCGTCATACAGAGCTAAAATCGGCGGCATACGCCAATCTAGCCCCAGTTACCCATGGAGCCGGCCAGCTCCCATCACATAACATCATGTTGGCTCCGTGGATGAAAGACTGTGGAACCGGCATGCTGTCACTTCTGCCACAGCAACACAGGAGGCTTCGCATGTTGCCATTGATTTTAATGGGGCAAAGCCACATGCTCCACGTGCTCACCACTTCCCCTATGGGATCAGCTGCTGGAGGAGCCCAACAATGTGGGGCATGGAGTGGCTGCTTCCCCACACCCCGTGGTGAAGCAGAGTGATGTGGGACACTTTTGGTGGCTGTGTGATGAGGTCATTAGAGATAAAAGGGAACTCTTTGAACTCACTACCCAGAGTTGTGGTTGGGAAAGGAACCCATCTGGGGATCCAAATGAATAATCAAAATCAGTTAAGAACCATAGGAAAAGACTTCTCAACATTTAAATATGATGTGTAGAGTATTATGACTAACATTTTGGCTAATCTCCACACTTTGGGCCATGATAGGCACACTCACAATAGCTAACCTATTAGCTAAGTAGTAAAGACTGCTTCCACAATGGTTAATTTAATAAAGTTGTGGCTCTTATGTATTCTACCTTCTGTGTCATTATTTCCCATTATTTCTTTGATCTGGTTTCAGTAAAATATTAATTTGATATGGGCCCCTTCACATATAGGCAATTACATTCAATGGTTAGAGTTTATTCTAAATCATACTATATTAAAAAGCAATCAGTAATTTTAAAATATTGCTATGGAGCTTGACCCATTGTCAAAGGAATACACTCCCACATGCACAATGGGATATGCTGCACACCTAAATCTGCTCCAGAGGGTCTCCCAAATTTCTGGATAAGGTTTGGGGTGTACACAGGAAGCTGTAGGACAAAGGAAAATCAATTCCATTAGTTCTGGCAATAAATGAAAAGAAATGACTACAGATTTTTGACCTCCTTTGAGAGTAGATCAGGTAAAAAAGTAGGTAAACAATATACAAGCTATTTCCTTTTGCTTAGTTTGGAATGTGAAGCTTCTTTGAGACAGAAAAGATTTTGAACTGCCTTATCAAAATGCTCATGTCCAGGCAGCCTACTTCTCAAATGACTCAGACACCCTGCTTGAAGTTTTTTTTTAATGGCACAAAAATTTGGGGTGTGCATTTTAGGTAAACCTCATTCCGTTGTTGATGTCCAGTTTTCAGTTGATCCTGTCCCATTTTTGGGGGGGAGCTGCAGAAATTTGGGAGGGAAAAATGCTGTTTTTCAATCCTACAGCCCAATACTTACTGCTGTCGAGACAGACATTCCCCATTCTGTAGCTTTGCCTTTCATTTTTTCTGCCAAAGTGGAGTATCTTGCATTTGTCCCTGTCCCCATTTTATTAGTTTTGGCCCATATCTTTAATCTGTTAAGATCATTTTGAATTCTGCTCCTGTCACCTGGAGTATTAGCCATCTCTCCCAATTTGGTGTTGTCTGCAAACTTGATGATCATGCTTTCTAGAACTTCATCTAAGTCATTAATAAAAATGTTGAACAGAACCGGGCCCAGGACGGAAACCTGTTGCTCTCCACTCATCACTTCTTTCCAGGATGCAGAGAAAGCATTCGTGAGCAGCTGGGTTCATGCACTTAATCAATTACAGATCGACCCAACCATAGTTTTGCCTAGCCCACATTTGACTAGTTTGTTTGCCAGAAGGTCATAGGGGACCTTGTTGAAGGCCTTACTGACTTCTCAGACTTCTTTTTACTCCGCCTCCCCTAAGAAAAATCCCTCTGAAGTTTTTATACTTCTGCAAACCTTGATGTTTTCTTGAACCTGCTGATAACTCCCATTTGGAAGATATCACTTTAGCACACTTGGAGACTGAATTTTGTTATTAAATATATCTTGCTTGCTGCAGCATTTGCTGATATTTCCAGATTCACAGATGTAAGAGACTTGTTAAAAGAAAAGAAAACATTCAGGAAAAGGGGCTGAAGTCTTCCAGTGCTACAGCATAGCATACCTTCGTGCTGTCGTATAACAACGTGCTGTCCATGGAGCTGATTTGGGATAGATCTACACTGTCATACAAAGCAGCCTGAACTGCATTATATGGTCATTGTAGACCCATATAACACAGTTTGAACTGCATTTAAGTGCATTACTATATGTGTCTACATTGACCATATTATGCATTTCAAACTGCATTATATGGCAGTGTAGATACAGCATTGGTTGATCTTTCAGGGTCATTTCCATCAAACACAATGCAGAAAGGTGGCAAACAGGAGCAGCAGAGTCACATTATTAAATATGGACTGGCTAAGTCAAATTAAAACATATTGAAGTATTAAATCTATAATCCACATTGCTAGTTGTGAATATAGAAAAAGGGTTGAAGCAGGTTGTCTTATTAATAATATATATAAAAATAGATCTGTATATATGGGGTATTAATGAAAATTAAGGAAATGGGATGGACTGAAAGACTAGATAAAGGTTTCCCAGTTTTAGTGAGGTTGGATTCCATTTCTAGCTGCCTTAACTCTTAATTCTAGGAGAAATGTAAGAGTATAGCTAAAATGTATATCTAACAATAATAAAAAGACCATAATGTGTGTGCGTGCATTTGAGCTTTTTAAACTTTTAATTGTTTTAGCTGTACTTCGTCGTAATTGATATTGTAAGATAATTTGGTTCCATGACAGGGAGAAAGGTTGGATATGAGTTCAACAAGTGAATGAATGGACTGTAGGGTTTCCATTAGAATCAGGTTTTCATACTGTCTCAGAAAGATTAAACAAAGAATGGGTGCTAATAATTTCTAAAAATGTTTGTGCTATTTCTTGTAAGCACATGCAGGCTTGCATACTGGACATCTAAGCTGGGACATGCCCTTCAGCTTCACCACATCCATTCCTAATTTACTCTTCTTCACAGTTAAAGCCAGGAAAAGAAATGAAACACCATTCCAGTGGATGTGGTGACAGAGTTGTACAGGAATCCTGGTCTCGTTGGAGTCTGTGTAGCCACATTCAGCTGAACATGGTTTCAGCACCTTTGGGAGGCTTTTCCCTGGCAAACACAAGGCAGTCAGAAGTGGGGGGTGGACCTGCAGCATTCATTCCTATTTGCCTCTATATGCTTATAAGTAATAAATTCTGAATAGGGCCATTCTCATCACGAAATCTTAATATATGTCCCATACATCAATGAAATCCAGCACCACGGCAGAACAGTTTCAGGCAGCACATACCTGGGAGGGTTTCTTTAGAGAAAATGAGAGATATTAGCATTTTCTCCATGCAGGGTCATTTAATCAACTTCCATTCATTTCCTTTGATTTATCATGAGACTTCAACCCCCTAAAACCAAACAATTGTATGACATGTAAAAAAAAATCCTCTGTCAGATTTGGAGGGAAGTGAAAAATATATCAGTTTCTTGACTCCCCTACTTATTTGATGCAAACACATTTTCCTGCTAACAGAAGCCTGAGCATTTCCTCCTTTGTGTCCTATTTTTATGCTGCTGGGGGAGGGGGGGGGGGGACATTTAATACAACATAATTCCTCTTCGAGAAATGAAGGGAGAAGAAACAAGCAACACCTTGTGATAATGAATTCCAAAGTTAATTACGCTTGTGTGAAGAAGGTACTTCCTTTTGGATTTCTGAGCTTACTGCCAATCAATATAACCGTATGACCTTGAACACACACATTGTATGTGTACATTTGAGTATAGCAAGATAAATGAGGAAAGCAGAGGTGGGGAGAATACACTCTGTTTACCTTCTTCCTATCATTCACAATTTTATCTAGGAAATAAGAATTGCTTTGCTGGATGAAACAAATGTCAGCCTAGACTTTAGGGGGCAAATTCAGTGGCTCTTGCAATCCGTGCCCTCCACCAACCCCCAAACACCTTGAAGTGGCATATTGTGATAAGTCCAGCTTTGTTCTCCAAAACATACACGCACACAACTTCATCTCACCAGTTTGAGGTGTCATACCAATTGTGTTGTTAAGAAATTGGAAACATAATGGATGTGAAATGAACACTTTCAGCGCATATCATCATTGTGAATGCTGCTGCTGCTTTGTTTATTCTAGATCCCATGATAGGTCTTCTGCACAGCATTGCTGACCCCTCCTTCTCTGTTGTGCTAGCAGTGTTGAGTGACGACAGCATTCCAAGAATTTACTGCATTTTTGTTGGGGATAAGAAAGGGACAAGAAAAGGATCGTGCCCACTTTCTACATATGATTGCAGCAATTCCAGAATGGCTGCAGAAGGAAACTACCACACTAGAAATAGTGCTGCAACTATAACGATATTGAAGCCATTGATTAGTTTCTCCATTAATGGAATAACACAATCCATGTATGAGTTAGATGCAATGCACCAATGGGTAGGTAATGATGTCGTGCAGTAATCACCAACCAAATAAGTGGTGCCATAACTGATATCATGCAATAATTCTCATAGTCTAAATGAAGTTTTGTTCTGAAGACATATCATGCGTCCTGGAGTTTTTCTAGAAACAAACACCCACATTTTCAGTGATTTTATATTTTTGGAGAGAGCTTTGGGTAACCTTAAATTTGCCTCAGGCCACAGGTAGTCACTGGGCTGTCTGTAGCCAATTCCTTATTTAGTCATGGAACCAGAGAAATATGGGGCTGGAATGGACTTCAAAGATCTTCTAGCTTGGGGTGGCCACCAGAAGCTCATTGTCTCCTAGATGTTGTTGGGCTGCAATACCATTGGAGAGGTAGCATCAGTCTTCATGCAAGTTTTCGGCCTCAAAAACTTTTTTTTTTAAACCAACCACACAAAATCTAATTCAATTATTTCAAGATTGTTATAATTTTTTACAGGATTGTTTGTCAGAGATCTTTTCCCCACACATCCTTAAACTTAAGATTCTCTTTTAAAAGCCTATGTGTACTCGTTCCAATGGAACAAATGCGAGTGGTGGCCAGAAGCAAAGAGGAATTCTTGATTATGGCACCCTGACTATTGGAGAGCATCACCTGATTTTTTAAAATGACCTTTTCACTGTCAAATGTTTTATTCTAACCAAAGAAGACAGTATCGATCAAGGCAAGACTGGCAGCTTTGAAAACATTTCTTTCACATTATTCTAATAGTGTAGAAATACAAAGAAACATTGAGCCAGGATTGGAGGAGGGATAACGATGAGGTCAGTTTGGGTTAGTTGAATCTGGTGTATGATGAAGAAACATCTTGCCTTGAGGGTGAACGGTTGGTCCTCCTCAAAAAGCATTTATCTCTATTAGACTCATTTAAGAAAACTGAAGTGTTTTTTAAGAAAGGGGAGATAAATAGATATATTGGGATCTGTGGAAAAAGGAATTATTCATTGGCTGTGTTGGATTCTCCAAGCTGGGGGGGGGGGGGGAGTCAAAAAGGCTGTTGCATTTCCTCCTGTCTCCTGGGAGCCACTGTACAATCCCCCACACTGACTACTGTAATGAGATCCAGGGGGACCTTCACTCTTGCCTTTGAAGTATCATGTTTCTGTGAATACACTTTGAAATCCCTTTCATATATTGTTTGCTTGCTTTTTCCTTGCCTGCCTGCCCATTCAGGGAGCTGACAGCTGTTAGCGAGGCCATTACAACAGATTGGGAACTCAGTTCGAAAACAGAACAAAAGTAAAACAACCACACAACACAACCACCACTATCTATATGTGACGACTGGCAACAATGGCGTGCTCGTCTAAAGGGTTTGAAACAAGGCTGACTAGAGATAGGGGAGATGTGTAATCAAAGACACAGGCAGAAAATCCTACTGGAAAACCATGTAGGGGATTCCAGCTTGAGCAGATTGATTGTATGGTTAACAAATTGTAACAGATGGAGGCTGGGATTTTTAAAGCATGGTATAATTCAGTGGCCATTACTGGTATTGCTATTAAATATTTAAACTGTAGTTGTAGGGCCTTCAGTGAACCAGCTCAAACGTCTACTTGACTAGGGTGTTCAGGTACATAACAAGAAATCCCCCTGAAGGACTCATCAAATGAATGAACATGTTCAGTGGAGAGTAACGAAAACAGAAGACAGAAGAGGTCTTATCTAAGGTCACTGATTATTAATCACTATTGATTTTTATAAAGTGTTTGAAGTGTTTTACTCATTCATTTGGTAAGATGGGAATCAAGAGTTTGAGAAGCAGTAAGATGCCTAAAGCATTTTCTAGTCTGCAAGGAACAAAAAAAAAACCCTCTTAATCTGAATGTATAGAATGGGAAATATGCATATGTAGATACATACATAGATACATATATAGATACACACACACACACACACACACACACACATACAAAGAGAGAGAGAAACCTCAAAGGATCTTGTGTATTTCAAAGATTAACAGTTCTCTTTTGCCATGAGCTTTTGTCATCAAATGCTACAGATGGCTCTAATAAGAGATCCTTGCCAATGGGGAAATGTGTTTTTAAGGTGCTATGGAACTCACTACTGTAGAAACAGAACACAACTGCAGTTGAATATGTGTTTCCCTGTGAGTAGATCCCACTGATCAAGATAATTGACACCAACGAATCAGGATGGAATCAAGGTTTGGTGAAGACTAGATTTAGTGTTACAACAGAAGTCTCTACTGCACCAGAACCAAGCAGTCTATGACACCGGTTAGCTATTCACTAAATATGAATAAAGTTATACATAGTGTACAGTTTGTGAATGTTACTTTTGTACTACAACTCTCAGCATCCTCCTGATAGCATGTAAAGGCCAAGGTACATATTGCTGTCTGACAGAAGCTACATTATTTTTCTGTTTAAAGAGCTGTCAGTCTTTTTACTACTCATTGTAGTCCTATTTTAGTCCTACCACAATGGACAGTAATTTATGTTGCAAAACAGTTATCTGTTAATACAATGGTCTTCTGTTTTGCAATCTAAATGGCAGGCAAAGTAAACTATGCACATTCATATTTTTCATCTACATAACAGAAACCCTGAAATGTACCTTTCATAAACATACACCAGAAATTACAGTTCTGACTGCCTTTTCCTCCCTTTAACAGAAGACATTGGCCTCTTCAGAATGTATTATAGACTTGGTGTGCTCTTAAACCAGATTTGGTGGGTGATTAAACCAGATTACAGAAAAGAAATTGACAATAAAACACTAGGTAAGGAGAAGGGTAAAATCACACTTTATTAAAACCAGTAAGATATTTTGAACTGCATTCCAAAAGACTATGAATATGTTCATTTTTATTTTGTTTAACAGCCTCTTAAAATTACTTCCTTAATTCTGTAAGAAAGCAATCATTTTTCAGTAGCTCCTATGGAACTGGATGTCTAAAATGCTCCATAATGATTTCAGCATTTGCCAGGTTATAAATAATAATAGGTATTTAAATTCAAATTTTTATTGCCCCTTTCTTGGCACTGTTTCAGGCTATGACATACTAAACATTTAGCAGAGTAGAATGTCCGATTTGCTGAAGTGTGAAGGTCCTGCCTTCTGATCAGATTGCTGGCTCCTAGTTTAGGTGTATTTGGGGACACCTGAAGGAACATCAAACCTCTCCCCATTACAAAAATGCTGCTACAATTTCCATATACTTGAACTTATTCTTATAGGGTGGGGAAAAGTACTCAAGACACCCATGTTGCCTGGCTTTGGTTGTAAAGCAGACAACAAACATTTCATTCCATGTTCCCTCTTCCCACTCTGTGTTTCCTAGTCATTTATACACTCACAATATGTTGGTGTGAAAGAAAAAGGAAAACAAATGTTCCCAATTTTGAATAAATATAAAATATTATCTGAATACAGTATGTCTTGTCTTATTTTGTATTTTAAACCCAATCAAACCTCAGCACAATCATCATGGCAGGAATACAATGCATCAACTGTCATGCTAACAAATTTACCCTGGGGGAAAATTACACATTGCTGTAGAAGCAATCATAATAACCATCATGCACATGCCCAGTTCTTGCCCCCTGGCAATAACACGTTTTCAAAATGGAGAGTGGGAAGAAAGAAGGCTGCAATGAATAGAGTTGACTCTGGTATAAATTTGTTCAGGGTGAACAAATTTTAATGGTTCAGGGCCCATTCTTTGCATGCAGAGAAAACCACAAAATGCACTAGTCCTGGAATTGTTATTTTTAAAATATTTTAAATAACAGAAATGATCTGCAAGTGATAAGAAATCCAATTCTGTTTTTATTTTCTGTGGGTGGGGTTGGTACATTGCTATCTCTTTTGATCAAATGCCCTACTCTTGAAGATCTTCAAAAGTTGGTTATTGCTTGTGTGTGAAATCAGCATTAGTGTATTGCAGAAGCTGGGAAGTGGGGGCACACAGTATGCAGGTTGCATTTTCTTACCTGGGCCATTTCTACTTTTCCTGTCATTTTTTGAGTGATAATTTGAGACTCAGTGGATTACGGAATCCTTCCTGCACTTTGCCCCCAATGTTGAGCTCTAGCTGCATCCTTGAATAAAGGGTCTCTGAACTTGAGGATATGATACATTTGATTACAAGCAGTTCTAGATCACCAAATAATTATACCCACATACAAAAACACCAGAGAGCATGAGGCAAAGTGTTTATCTTAAAATTATCCTATCAGGGTTTGTAATGCTTGTAAGGATCACAACTCAACACTTTGTCAAATCTCACTGTGTGCACGAGGCATGGTTTACCATGGGGCTAATTTGTATACATGGGGATACAAATTAGCCTCATACTTATCATGTTTCATAGACCTGCCTTATCAGAGTGTATAACCATCCAGATAATGTGGAACAAGACCGGCCTTGATTTGCGTTAACCAGAGCTGTGGGATACTCCAAATTATGGTTCAGAATTCAGATTGACACACACAACTATAGGCCCATGTAAACATTTGGGCTGATTCCAAGATGAAACTGTCTGAAATTGTTTACACTGCCAACCCATGTTTTCTGGGCTTGGGCAGCCTGGGGATATTGGGTGGCAGTTACTGTCTCCTCCTGTTCTCTGAGTCACAACAGTCTCTGGACACAACATGTGTCCCGCTGGCCAGCCATCATCTGCCATAACATTGGATGGAATGGCGGAGTGAAAGGGGAAAGGAGGGGAAGAGGAGGGGTGATTCCTTCTCCCTCCCTACCTTCTTGCCCTGTTGCCCCAGTCAATGTCATTGCAATGGTATTGCTTGCAACAGTTTTTAGAACATGTAGGTGAATGTCTAAGCAATAGAGAAGCAGCAGATTGACACAATTTATGAACTTCAGGGTTGTATTAACTATTAAGCAAAAAAACAAACAAAACAAAACCCCACATACTTAGGGCATCAAAGGAAGGAGTCACCACAGAGATTTTCCATTGCCAATTTACCATGGGCCACATAATGCAAAACTGCAAATGGTGCTGCTGAATCAGATTCCACAAAAAGGGCTCCACAGTAAAATACTTTATAATTAGAAAAAAGGAGAAGATTTTTTCAAAATAAAGTGGAAGTATACACAACATTATGTTCTATCTTACAGTAATTTTTTTATTTAAAAATATTAGGTTATTTTATGGTTTATTATGGTTTATATTTTGAATTAGAGGCACCAAAATCTTTTAAATGCTTGGGGTCTCTTAAAGTCTTAATCTAACCCTAATAACCTTAGCATAAGCAATGAACCTAGATATTAAGAAAACCCATAGGTTTGTAATATGGTTTCCATTTATTTCCTATGTCTATTTTTCCTAGCAAACAAACAGAAGCACCTCTTTTTAATGTTGACTGCTTCATCATATAGTGAGCGTCTAATGAAGCTGTTTTACTCTAGCAGGGTTTTGGAGCATGCATTATTTACGAATAATGAGACACTTGCAATTAGTTTCTTTTTGAAATAATGAAGGTACATTACAACTGTAACTTCATGGTGCATAACTTCACTTCTTTTGCAGTGTAACTGTGACTTTCAAACTTGTTCTTATGGTTAAAGGGGTGTGGTCTTACAAACTGCTACAGGAGGAATGTCACATAGTTCAAGTGTTGGATTACACTGCAAAATAAAGATTTTTTTAAAAAGCCTAAATTTTTTTTTTGTGGAAAATAGAAATGGAAACATTTTTTTAAAAAAATTACTTCTATTAATAACAGCACCCTACTGTTGTAATTCATTATTTTAAAAGCAATTTTTCAAATTCTATAATCCCTAGTATATCAGTGATATTCTATTACAATCAGTGTGTTTCACATTTTCTATAGCAACCATGTTCTAATGCCACATGTGTTCTTTTTTGCTGCCTCATGAAACAGAATTTGAATTGACTCTGAGGTCAAAAGTGTCACAGAAGGGTGACAGAATGCTTGATACCTATGGTTTGCCATTTTTTGGGAGCTGGAGTGAGCAAGTAGTCATGGATGTCCATCATTTCTAACAAAGGGGGGAAGTTAATCCAGTTCATTTTCAAAAGGACGGATTTTGTAAAAGCTCCTTGGTATTTCTGCAGTACTTTAGGCATCAAATTACAATGTGTACCAAAGAGGCCAAGATCAATGTATGCTCTCCACTGAAATGTATGTAGATCTGAAATATGCATGACAATATTTGGATTTCTCACATATATAGTTTATTCATTTTGGTCAAATGTGCAAAGCTAAGCAGGAAACAGAAGCTGTGTTGTTGAATCTGTTCTCCGGAGATTTCGAGCATAATTTTGTCAACTCCAGAGGTTTAGATTAGATTTAAATAATTAAACCAGATTTGTCAGTGCTTCGTGGATGAATCAAACCTTTAAACCTTTTAAGGTTCACCCTTGCTGCCAATAACTGTCTTTACAAAGCATTAGCATGGCATAAAACAGTTTAATGATTTAAAAGAATGCAAAAATAAAAATTATGCTGTCAAAACTTTTATAATGGAAAATCTGATGGATTTTAATCATCTGGTGGCCTCCCAGTACACAATAAAAAGTAAATTTCAACACTGCTGAGATGGTTTTCTTGTGGTTTTTACCTGAGGCAGTTTGAAGGGTCTGTCTACACTAGCAAAATGATTTCAAAAGGGAAGTGTCTTGAAAAATGGAAAATCTGCCAGATTGTAGCAAAGTTATTTTTCTGAATTCCAGCTCCACAGATCTCTAGCCAGCCAGTATGGCCACTGGCATGGAGACTCTGGGACTTGTAATCCAGAAAGTCACTTTACTGTTAGAGAACACAGGGTATGAACCATTTAAAGTTATGGACATCAATTTCTACCTGTTAATAAATAACAGTGTGATCTAATCTTGTTTAAAGTCATTTCTAATAGGAAATTACCCCAAGATATACATAAAACCTTAGCCTTTATCACAAGCAACACATTCCCACAATGCACAAGATGTCTTAAAAGTGCATAACTATGTCTGAGTCATGCTCATTAATTTCACTGGCGCATAAAGCATGTGCTTAAATGTCTGCACTGAAATCAATGGGATCTAAATGTTCATAACTTTGGCTTGATGGTAACTTCATTCATGTATTCATTCATTTACATTTAAAACATCTATCTTTTCAAATTTTAATACATTCTAGGACGCTTTATAATGAAAAGAAACTAACACACTCAAATATTACATAATAGTATTTAAAATCAACTCAACCTGAAAAGAATTAAATAGATGGTGATTTTTAAAAATACCTCTGGTACGTTATCAAAATCTAAAGTGAACTCAGTGTGTATGTTAAATTCGGGTTTTGGTTTATAAGCCAGTTGCCAGTATGAGAGACAACCAATACCAAGTAATTCAACCTCATCTCTAGAACATGTTGAATGTATTGCCCCCCTCTTTTATCCTATATCCTTTGCAAGACTTCATGAAGTTTATTATATCCCTTTACAGTCATCAAAACTGAAATAATTTGTTTAGCTGGTACCAGCTAATACAATCACAAGCTTAATTGTCAGTGTCAAGATGTTTAATCTACAGCTATTACACTATCTGTTATTCCTGGGAGAAATGTCTGAAAAATTTTATGGAATGGTGAAAATGTATATAAAGGAAAATACATGGTTTGAATGCTGGACTAGGATTTGGGGAGACCAGAGTCTGAATGCCCACTCAGCTACGGAAACCTACCTATAACAGGATTCAAATAAAATAGAATGGATTAAAGTCACATAACATATTAGGGCCAATTGACATTTCCTTAGCCAAACATTTTCAGTGTGAAAAGGGAAGATTGCAACTCAGTGTTTCAGATATGTATATTTTATTTAGCTTTTCTAAACCCATGGTAAAGACATTTTGTGAGAATTCTAGATATGACATTTGCTCATCTTTTGCTGTCATAGTTGTTGCTGTTGTGCTGTGACTCAAAGAAAACCAGCCGATAAATTTGGGAGGATGTAGAATTAAGCATTTAAATATGATTCAGTCTTTCAGGGAGCATGTTATATAGTTTTAAATGATGAGATTTGGATAGGTCTCATTATATACAATGGTGTAGTGTCCTGTATAAAAAATGGCAAAATCAAAATTTGCTTTTTGAAATTTTTTGCAATACTTTCAAGATGCAGATGGTGGATGCAGAACCTGCAGGCATGAAGGGCCAAATGAATAGAGCTCTGCTTCAGTACTAAGGTTAGTTTGGTTTTTGATAGGTTAAAAAAAAAACAAAAAAAAAAAGGACACCAATGTTTTACCCCTCACACTAACACACTTGAGTAAGAGATTTTAATCATCACACATAACCCAAAGGACTTAAAATTATTTCTCTCACACACTCTTGGTTCCATAGAAGATATAAGTACCTACCAAATGATCAAACCTATAAAAAGAATATGCTGATATGTTTTTGGCTATTTTTCACTGGCAGAAAGAATCCTTGCAAATCTTAAAGGCACAGGGAAGCTGCATTTATTCAAAACTACTAATAAAATAATTTTAAAAGCATTTGCAATTATTTTACTATGTTTATGAATTTAAAAATTATACTTAGATATAAATAATTGTATGGTAGGGGTGTGCATGATTTTAGTTTTGTGTACTAGTTTCGAATGATTCGGCTGATTCGGTTGCTGAATGTATGAAAACAAGCCTGGCGCAAGGCAGCTGAAACCTTAGCCAGTACAATTCACAGTAGCCAGATATTTTAGGCTAATGGGGGTTAATAATGGTGAACAATGGGATTGGTCTACCTAGCTCTACCTAGCCTCACAATTCAGGAAAGGCAGCTGAAACCTTAGCCAGTACAATTCACAGTAGCCAGATATTTTAGGCTAATGGGGGTTAATAATGGTGAACAATGGGATTGGTCTACCTAGCTCTACCTAACCTCACAATTCAGGAAAGCTCCTTTGCTTTCTTCCCCAGCAGGCTCATCCATCCCTTCCCAAAGGTTCTCCCCCTCCCTGCACCTACTGAGGCAAATGACACCTTGCTTTCCCAGCAGCACTTTGTGTGATGCTGTGCAGCGCAAGCATTGATGGAGCCTTGTGCTCCCACCCAGGGCATGATGGGAGTTGAGGTTTTTCTCTCTGTGTGTTTCCCACTTTCTTTCTCAGCCATATATCAGTCTTTATCTGTTTGCTCATAGAAAATCATGACAGATGATATCCAAGAAACTAGCGCTGATGTGATCTATCTAATTAAAATTTCTGAATCAGGAACCCCAAATAACAACAGGAGCAGACCTAAAAACCCAGACACCAATATTTATTTTAGTTGGCATGTGTTATCCATATGCACACATTGCCATTATCCTTTTCCTAAGGTAGTTAGGTTTGTTCTTGTATTGCTGTTGCTGATGATTCACTGGCCAAAGCACTGTTAAACATTTACCATCATGATCACATCTGCTGAGGTTAAAATAGGGCACTCATTCATGTGATCAAGAAAAGAGGAAGTTGCTCTACCAATTCCTAGATTATTGCATGGTCACTCTATAATGATCTCAGCAGAGGACAGTGGCAACACCCAAGTTCTTGCAGGTCTTGAGGCAGCAGTGGAGCACAATGCCCGAAATTGTCGCTAGGCAAAGCTGTGTACACAGTGTACTAGAGAAAAGGCAAAGGGAAAGGGGGGGATGAATGTAAATGGAAGGAAATAAAAATTGTACTCAGTAAATTCTGTATGTGTAGAAATTGCCATGAAATCAAAATTGGAGAATGAATGACCTTATCTAAGAAAACTAGATAACAAATAGATTTTAAAGAGCCAAGTATGTCTATTTCCAGAACATGTCAATTTCACTTTTTATTCATTATTCTATTCATTCAACTTCTACATTAATACGTACTTTAAAAGTAAATCTCATGTATTTTATATATGTGTGTGTGGGTGAGAGAGAGTGTCAGTAAGTGTGTTTTCTTTGAAAAGGTTTTTAAAAAGTCAAAATCCAGTTTTGAACTATGTATTCAAAAAGGTCATTTGATATATGAATTCACAAAGAATAAATTTCTCAAACAGCCCTACCCCAAAATCCAGAGATGAATTCTTTGGATGCAAAGATTTAAGTATCACTGTGTGCATTATAGGAAAAGGAAAAATAGGCAAACTGAGAAAGTGGAAATCCTGAAAGCATATCAAGGAAACAGAAGGAGACAGGTGAAAGCCATAAAGATAGCTGCTCAAAGAGACTACAAGGCATCCTCTTCCTTAATGAATATTTATTGCAGGTTGCTGCCTATTATCTTTCAAAGAATTTTATACAGTTCCCATGTCTTTCATCTGTTTCATGTTACGGTTTATCTAACCATGGAAATTTCACACGTCAGGTAAATGTTGATTTACATGCAAATTGCCTCTAGTAAACCTGTCTTTAAGTAAAAGTAGAATTGGAAATAATTCTTTTCTCATTAATTTGCAGTTTGGGATGAGGTGGGGAACACTAAACATAATGAATGCAAATAATCTAATTCATTTGTAAATATATATAAAAGAAACCATTTGTGGGGTTGTAACTCTGCAACTTATTTATTTTCACAAAATTGCTGTTTACCAAAATAAGATAGAGGAAACATGGGCAAAGTGTATTTGGGATTTGTGTTTCAGGCTTCTCTCATACTCATGTTCTTAAGGACTGTCTCAGATACAGAAAACAACTGATGTTTCCCTATTACCCCATGTAGTCTTGATTTAGTAGACATGGCACCTTTTTCTTGGTATGGATTAGGGATGAAAAACCTGCGCTCCTCCTCATGTTGGATAGCAACCCCCACGTTACTTGACACTTGGCTATACTGGCTAATTATGGCTAATAAAACAGCACTCTAAGAACACATGGAGAATTATGAATTGTCTGTCCTGTTGCAGGAGGAATAGCTGCACAGAGATATTCCCTGCCCTGTGGGGATATCATGAGAACGGGTATGCCATCACTAGAGAATGGTATGCCAGCTGTGCCCCTTCCTAGATATGGAGGGCCTTAAGATGGTAGTGCATGTGCTGGTAACCTCAAAGTTGGACTTCTGCAATGTGCTTTACATTGGGCTGCCTTTGTACCAAGTTTGGAAACTCCAGTTCATTCAAAATATGGCAGCCAGATTGGTTACAGGAACATCTAGGAGCAAGCATATTACACCTATCCTAAAGTCACTCCAATGGCTGCCAATTAGTTTCCGGGCAAAGTATAATGTGTTGGTATTGACTTTTAAAGCCCTAAATAGCTTGGGTCCAGGTTACCTACAGGATCACCTTCTCTTGTACAATTCATCCTAAGTGAGGTCCTCTGGGGGGTGTCTGCTCCAGCCTGCCAAAATCCCAACTGTCACCCAGAGGACCTTTTCATCAGCCAAGAATGCCATAAGAGTTCCAACAGTTAGATCAGAATTTAAGACACAAGTGAAAACTTATCTCTACTGGCAGGCCTACCCTGACAGTTTTAATGATGAATTTTAAACTTCCCCACTATGTCTAACTTTTGTTTTGTGCATTTTAAATGATTATGTGTTTTAGTAATGCTGTAACCCACCTTGAACCGTGGCAAGAGTTTGGTAAGAATTATTATTATTATTATTATTATTATTATTATTATTATTGACACAACAACATAGTCTGACACAGCAAACAAAATAGATATGCTGGATTTCGTGTCACAAAATCACAAGTTGAACACTTCCCAAGCGTTTAGGACTGTGCGATGTATTTTTGGATGATGCGTGCAGATCCCAGTAGGGTGGCCTTTTGCGGTTGTCAGATCGTAATTTTGTCAATGTCTATTGTTTCCAAATGCCGGCTGAGATCTTTCGGCATGGTACCCAGTGTGCCCATCACCACTGTGACCACCTGCACTGGTTTCTGCCAGAGTCTTTGCAGTTCGATGTTTTTCATCAATTCGACTGTCACCTGGTATGGCGACATCAATAATCCAAACCTTTTTCTTTTCCACAACTGTGATGTCTGATGTATTGTGTTCCAGAATTTTGTCAGTCTGGATTCGAAAGTCCCACAGTAACTTTGCGTGTTCATTTTCCATGACCTTTGCAGGTTTGTGATCCCACCAGTTCTTTTCTGCTGGGAGGTGGTACTTGAGGCATGAGTTCCAATGAATCATTTGGGCCATATAGTTGTGCCTCTGTTTGTAGTCTGTGTGATTTTCTTACAGCAGCTGAGGATATGATCGATAGTTTTGTCAGCTTCCTTGCACAGTCTGCATTTTGGGTCATCAGCTGATTTTTCGATCTTGGCCTTAATTGCATTTGTTCTGATGGCTTGCTCCTGGGCTGCAAGAATCAGGCCTTCTGTCTCCTTCTTCAGTGTCCCATTCATGAGCCATAGCCAGATCTTCTCCTTGTCAGCTTTTCCTTCAATTTTGTCAAGGAACTTTCTATGCAATGTTTTGTTGTGCCAGCTGTCAGCTCTAGTTTGTAGTGCGGCTTTCTTGTACTGATTCTTTGTTGTGCTTTGAGGAGTTTCTGATTTTTGACTTCAATCAAAGCAGGTTCTTCACTTTGCTTTACATATTCTGCCAGGGCATGTTCTTCTTCTTTGACTGCTTGTTTTACTTGTAAGAGTCCTCTGCCCCCTGATCTTCTAGGCAGATAGAGTCGGTCAACATTACTGCAAGGGTGCAGTGAATGATGAATGGTCATGAGTTTTCTTGTTTTTCTGTCCAAATTGTCCAGTTCCGCCTGTGTCCAATTTATATTGCCAGCAGTATATCTTATGACAGGTATGGCCCAGGTATTTATGGCCTTGATGGTGTTGCCTCCATTGAGCTTGCTTTTGTGAATTTTTCTGACCCTTTGTGTGTATTCTTTGCTGACCACAGTTTTCACATGTTCATGCTTGATGTTGTCCAGCTGTAATATGCCCAGATATTTATAGGCCTCTGGCTGGTGACACTTTATCATTTGGCCATTAGGCATATTTATGCCCTCACTTTCAATGATTTTTCCCTTCTTCAATGCCACTGTCGAACATTTGTTAAAACCAAACCAAATTATTATTATTATTATTATTATTATTATTATTATTATTATTATTATTATTATTATTAGATGACACAGCAAACAAGATAGATATGCTGGATTTCGTTTCACAAAATCACAAGTTGTACACTTCCCAAGTGTCTAGGACTGTGTGATGTGTTGTTGTTGTTGTTGTTGTTGTTGTTGTTATTATTATTATTATTATTATCAACACAACGACGTTGTATGGCACAGCAAACAAGATAGATATGCTGGATTTCGTTTCGCAAAACCACAAGTCGAACACTTCCCAAGTGTCTAGGACTGTGTGATGTATTTTCTGATGATGTGTGCAGATCCCAGTAGAGTGGCCTTTTGCAGTTGGCAGATGGTGATTTTGTCAATGTCTATTGTTTCCAAATGCCGGCTGAGATCTTTTGGCACGGCACCCAGTGTGCCCATCACCACCGGGACCACCTGCACTGGTTTCTGCCAGAGTCTTTGAAGTTCAATCTTGAGGTCCTGATAGCGGCTGAGTTTTTCCTGTTGTTTTTCATCTATGCGACTGTCACCTGGGATGGCAACATCAATGATCCAAACCTTTTTCTTTTCCACAACTGTGATGTCTGGTGTGTTGTGTTCCAGAACTTTGTCAGTCTGGATTCGGAAGTCCCACAGTATCTTTGCGTGCTCATTTTCCAATACTCTTGCAGGTTTGTGATCCCACCAGTTCTTTGCTGCTGGGAGGTGGTACTTGAGGCATAAGTTCCAATGAATCATTTGGGCCACATAGCCCCCCCCCCCCCCGCAGGTGCCACCTTGACGTGGTGGGGGGGCTTAGCTGCTCCAATGATGACTGAGGGCTGTGCTGGTGGTAGTGTAACTACTGGCAGGTCCAACCAAGCCAGAGAGGCCTCAGCTGAGGAGCACAACCAAGAGCACCTAACCCATTAGCATTATGGAGAATCAAACCCAAACGAAGTCTATACTGGCTCGGTCGTCGCCCAGGATAAAAAGGACCGCGGTGGATGCTGCTGATTCTGGACATCAATCGACAAGTAGGCTACGGAATCATCAAAACCCAAATGAACAGTCACAGAAGCGGCAAAAATATACAATGCCAGAAAACCGCATTATTATTATTATTATTATTATTATTATTATTATTATTATTATTATTATTTACAACTTAGAAATACATTGCTAGAAAATAAAAAGAGACCCAAAATGCTGATAGAAGGCTGTGAAGATCAGATGGTCTTACAGTATTTAAGAAAGCTATTTTTAGAAGGAAGGAAGGAAGGAAGGAAGGAAGGAAGGAAGGAAGGAAGGAAGGAAGGAAGGAAGGAAAAACTACTGTCATAGTGAAGAGAGCAGTGATATGTAGGAAATTTGCACAGTCACATTTTTAGTTTTTTAAATTGGATTTATCCACTCCACACCTCCAGAACCAATAATAGAAACAGAAGCCAAGGTTTCCTAAAAGAAGATACATCTATGCCACAATAGCTGGATCGGATGCACAAGGACAGCCCCACAGTTAGTGGGTTGCCAATTAGTGGCAAGAGATGCAAAGTGGTGCCTGGGAGTTTCTCCTTCCCTCTCTGCTGGAACAAACGTTTTCCATACCTTGAATAGTTATAAATGGGGATACATCAATACAAGACATTAGCAGGATTCTGGATAGACTGTAATCAGAGATCTGTACATTCCTGAGCTTGTCACTATTTATATGAGAGACTTAGTGAGAGAATGTGTGGGGCGTCTATAATATGTATACGTTTGAAAAAAAAAAAGCCCCCAAAATCACTAGGTGCCCGTCTAAAATCCATGTAGTCCTGTACTCATTAATGTCTCAATTTCAAAATGTGCCAAAATATATGGGGAAGGATTACCATTAAAAATGGAACTGGTGTTGAAAAAAAGTGAGAAAGCCCCAGAAATGGATTTGACAAAAAGAGTTTTAAATATACACCAATGAAATATTATGCATTTACAATTATAGTAGAATTTCTTGTTATTTCTGCCACATACTGAACCAAGACTGGGGAACTGTGGCTCTCCAGATGTTGCCAGACTCCAGTTCCCAACAGCTCAACACAGTTCACCAATGGTGAGAGATATTTGGAAAGGTAGCTATCATCAAGAGCTCCATGCCCAGCTGTGTGCAAGACTAGTGCATACAAGGAGAGTGGCTGCTAGTCTGAGTAAAGTTGGATTCTCCTACTTCTCAAATTGCATTGTTGGTGTTATTGAGATGTAAGGTGCATTTACAGCATAGAATTAATGAAATTTGACACCACTTTGAGAGGTTCAATACTATGGAATCATGGGAATTATAGTTTGATGAAGCACCAGCACTATTCATCAGAGAAAGTTAAATACCTTCTAAATCTACCATTTCCATGATTCCATAAAATTGAGCTATGGCAGTTAAAGTGATATCAAACTGAAATAATTTTACAAGACAGATGCACCTGTAGGCTTCTGTTGGTTATTCTCAGCTAGGAGTAGGTCCATTGAATCAGTCGCTGAAAAGTTAATCAAAAGAACTGTAAATACAATTGATTCAAGTGTTCTACTGTAGTTACAATTAATAATATAATTGAATTATTAATATTCTGTCCTTTTCCCAGTCCAGAATGCAAGCCATCTAACAAGAGTTAAAACAAATCCAACAAAAAAGGTTATGCTATAGAAAAATTAAAAATATAATTAAACTCTCAAACAATTACAAGAGAAAGTTGTTGTATGTCTTTCGGGCTGTGTGGCCATGTTCCAGAAGTAGACGTTTCGCCCACATCTATGTGATCGAGGTGACCCCCCCCCCCAGGACTTTGTAAAAGATAGTTCAAAAATCAAGATTTTATGTTCTATATTCCATATATTTATAGTAGAAGGCGATTGAGACTTTTTACTGGAGTTTACTGTGGTTTACTAAAACTCTCTGCACAAAAGGTGTTTGACCTTTTAGCCTGAGACAAGAGATAACAACTTCATGAATTGTAAAATCATGCTGCTAAAACTCCACTTTTATGAATTTCCATGCTGGGTTCTCCAGATGTTATGAACTTTGTTCTTATCAAATATTTTCAATTGTTTATATCATTCATGATTCCCCTTTATGAAATGTAACTCACTTTTATGAATTCTCCCTTATTTCCATGAAATCTATCTATCTGCCTATATGTATTTGTACTCTTTGGGATCCCCGGAAAATATGTATTTTTCCCAGCATGGTTTATATTCCAACTTTATTTTATTTTTCATTTTATTTCATATAATTGTCAAATTATGAAATCAAATAAGAAATATTTTGAACTCAGCATGAACCCCAGAACTTACCCCATTTCCTATGACCCAGGCTTCCTTTCCCAAAAAAAAACAAAAGGATAATCTGCCACCGCTAAATCCAATCAAATTCAAATTGCATGGACAATATAGGGCTTGAGTCGCCGAATTTGGAGTTGCTGACCTAAAGGAGATTCGCCCCAAGGCAAACATTGTCATAGATCACCCAAAGAAATACCCAGGACACCTCAGGAAGGCGCCCTGCAGAGCCTGTCAATATGGCTCATCACCACCCATCTTTGCTTCCATCTCTGACACCCCAAGGCATATCTGAAATCTGTATACGTGACAGAAACCCGGACATCCTTGATTGCTGCCATTAATAAAATAAGCACCCTTTAGAAATCAGTCTAGCAGGACTTAATCCTCTGGTTCCTGTCCCCGTCACCTCATTGTTTCACTAACTCCCGCCTTCTCCCTCCTGATTGGCCCGAGTGGAGACGTAAGGCAGCTTCCTATTGGGCCAACGGAGCGAGGCGGGAAATGAAAGCCCGCCTCGTTCAACCTTCTAGCCTATCAATGATCAGATGGGCGGGGAAACAGGGCGGGAAATTCAAAGGGCTGTCAGACTGAAATTTTGTATAAATATGGCTTTATTTTGATTGTATGGTACTGCTGGTAAGTCGAATGATCGCTACCAGAGTCCTCTTCAGCTGAATTGCTCAATAAAGACTCCTTGGCGAATTTTCCTTCAACTTTGGCGGACCTTCTTCATTTCGGCTTCAGGTTGTATTGCGGCTCGTATTTTCCTTTTGGCTCCGCCAAGGTCCGTTCTCTCAGGACCGGATCGGGTCTCTCCTTAAGGGCCCCGATCCCCTAAAACGCGGTCGACAACATAATTTGGCTTTACCACGAAGGGACTTGGTTGGAAGTTCCAAAAAATCAATTTTTAGGCTAAAATTCCAAGCGGCGACCTTGGTCCAGATATTCTGGAACAGGTTGGGGAGAGAAACGGCTGCAAGGAGGGCCCTCCGACCAACAATTTGACCTCATTTCACATCCAAATTTCTCTGGCAGTCCCTTTCTCTCTCTAGATCTGATTCAGGGTACTGAACAAAGGAGCCAGATAGAAGGAAGCAGATTTTTAGCTCCTCGAAGGAAAGGCGCCAACGTGAAACAGGGGACGCCCTGAGAAGGAACCGGTTCCGTTGTTAAGACCCAGGTGGGAGGAGCTCTGGAGGTATTGCACTTCGGATCAGAGCTCGGTAACAAATCCTGGTGAAACGCGGGAACATCTGGCACCTGAAAGCGTGTGAGAGCAGTCTAGCTTGCAGTTGCAGGTTCAAGGATCATAGGGTAGGGGAACGGTTGTGCTCCCGGGTCACCTACGGATTCTACGGACGCTAGCCATCCAGCCTTAGTGGAAGGGACTATTGAAAGGACGAGCTGCATCCTACCGGTTGGGTGAGTCGTTACTCCATTAACTGTCGGTGTAGGCAGGGGCTGAGCTAAGGATGGGTGTTTGTTTAGCACGGCTAGGGTGTCCCACCCCAGCAGACATCCCCAGGGATTCTCCATTGGGTAAGATCCTGGCCAATTGGGGTGGGTTTGCATCGAAAAACATGGTGCAGGCCAGGTTGGGCCAACTCAGCGTGCATAAGTGGCCCCTTGTGGCCCTTGAAGGGGGAACAGCTTGCCCCCCCCCCCCACACATGGCAGTGTGGATGAGAGTCTCATCTTGAGACTCCAGAGCCATTGCCATGGAGAGGGCAAGTGGTCCCAGCTTGCTTATGCCGCGATGTTCATGGCCCTAAGCCAGAGAGAGAATGGGAGGGGGGAGGGGGTCCACGTCTTCCCATGCAGAGATTTGGGCTCCAAAAAACAACCCCCCCAAAGATTCCTCTCTAGACCCTTTCCCCTTACCCCCTCCTCCAGAGGATTTTCTGGACACATTTGCTTGCCTTCTCCCCCACCCCATCAACCCAGGCCCTCTGCCCCATCCCCATCCCTACTTTTTCTCCTCACCCTGAGTCCTACACTGATCATGGACTCCCAAATTGGCCTTCCAAGGGTACCCTTACTTCAGGGATCCCCCCCCAAGAAATTCCCCTCCCTCCAGAGAGTTCAGCCCAGTCTAACGTGGAGGAAGGCTCCCAGCCCCCGCCCCTCTCATCCCGAAAACACACTCGATCCAAAACACTGTTCCTCTTCTCAAGTCACACTCTCTCAGCCATTCTTCACCTCTCCTCGAAATCCTTCCACCCCCCCCCCCAACCAAATCCCTCTAAGCCTTCTCCCATTCCACCCCAAAAACTCCTCCCCCCTTGCGGCCCCCCTCCCTTAATCTCTCTCTCTTCCTCTTGCTCGTCCTTTTGTCAAGAGGAACAGGGGGAAAGGAGGGGCCATGGGGAGATGAGGACCATCAGGGGAAGGAGGGGGGAACGGTGGAGAAGGGGGAACTGACTGTTCAGAGACCATAAAACATCCATTGCCATCCTCTGTTTTATCTGAAGCCTGCACATTGGGTCAATAGTCTTCCAAAGAATTATTTTCCCCTCTCTCCCTCCTTTTAAAAGCAATCTGCTTCTGAATTTTTGAGTCACAGTTCAATCCCTTTTTCCCCTCTTCTTTTCTGTTTGTTTTCAAAACATTACCCATAGCTCCAGAAACTCCCAAAGACCCCAGAGGAACATAAATTTTTGCACTGTCAATTTGCATTTTTTGTTTGTTACAATTTACAAGTGGGTCATTTGATCTGGCATTCTTCCAAAATCATCAGGTCACATTTTGAAATTAGCTCAAACTAAAAGGATCCTATGTCCCCAAAGATTCCTTTTCCCTTTTTCTTTTTTTTTCACCCAATCCCTTGGGCAACCCTGCAAAACCCCTCCCTTTTTTTGAACACTCTCTCTCTCTCAGCCCCCATCCCAGCCGTTCCATTGAAGCCTGATGCCCCCCCAAAATTGTATCTGCCCCTGCCACTCAACTCCTGCCACATTCTGAGTTTTCCTCAGATGGGAAGAATCACTCCACCATCCCCCCCTCCTTCTCTTGCCCCCACCAGGCTCTCTCTCTGCGCTCATTCCTCTCTTGGAGAGAGAAGAGAAGGAGGGGCCGCGGGGAGATTGTGCAAAGAGGACACTTTTTTTCTCTTCCTGTTTTTGGAGGGGCAGAAAAGGGAGAAGATTCAGCCCTGAAGCCTGCCACCAAGATCTATAGTTCTCCAAGGATCCCTTCCTTCTTTCAAATCAAACCTTCTCCAACTTGAAATTCTGCCTTGCCTACCCTCAAATTGTACCCTTTTTTTCTTTTCCCCTCTCTCTCTCTTCCCCGGCCTGAGTGAAAATCTCTATCTCAAATCTCAAATCCATTTCTCCTCTCCTTCCTCTCTTCCCACCTTCTAAAATCCCTTATTTCCCTTTGTTCCCATCTTCCAGACACTATCCCTAATGTTTTACCTCAGGGTTGTCTTATATTTTCCTTTGGTCGTTACAAATGGGGGGGGGGGGCATTCCTTTAGCCGCTTCTGTTTCTTAATTTTCCCTTTTCTTTCTCTCCCATCTGGGAAGCATGGCAAAGGATTTGGGTGGGGGAGGGGGACTCCCAGAAAAGTGTTGGTTAAATTTTGTGTGTTTATGTAATGTGTGGGCTGTAAACTCTTCTCTACTCACCCCTTTGCCTTAAAATCCACCAGTGATATATAGTTTTCTGGGAAGGAGGGCTGGAATGGACTAGCTTAGTGCTATGCTCTCTCTCTCTCCCTTTTCTTCTGTGCCATCTCACCTCCCTATTTTCAAAGGTTCAAGCCCTAATATTTTGTGCCCCCCCCCAGAGAAATCCTGCTGCTTCTGTGGTTTTAACTTTTTCTTCTCTCTCTCCTCAAACCTCCCTTATCTTAGGGAGAAAGGGGGGTGGGGTGGAAGAATGGATGCATTTTTCTATATGTGAGTTTTTCTCTCTCTCTCTCTCTTCCACTTCATGTTTTCCTAGGCCAAAATGCGCTTCAACATTCTCCTTTTTCAAAGCTTTCTCTCCCCCCTTCCTTCCCCTGTGAAGGGGACTCCCAGCATCCCCATTTCTCCTTATAAACATACAGTCAAAATCCTGGTTTACTTTTATAGTAAAGGCACTCTTTCACTCTCCACAGTTCCTTAGTTTCCCTAGGCACTCTCACTCTTTTCCATCTCATCTGTTGGAGTGCTGGACCTGACTGCAGTCACCAGGAGGCGCCGTGCTGTGAGGCGCAGAAGCTGTGCCCAGTTGCCCCCAGCTGCCAACTACAAAGGGGGGGCCAAGCTGCAGCCAAGAAAAGGCAGCCAAATGGGAGTACTGCATCACAGCCTCCATCATCCCCAACCCTCACCACCTCCACCTTCATGCTCCATTTCCCATGACTCCAGACCAAGGGACATCTGCTTCAACACCATAGGATCACCCACCACTGGCTGAACCTCAGCTTTCACCTCTTCAAGCTCCTGCCCTCCAACAAAAAGGCACAATCTGATCTACCAAGGCAGAGGCCCTGCATGCAGTGAAATGTCGGGGCTTTGGGAAATGTTCATAGCCATTTCCAAGCCCCGAAGGGGGGAAAATGTGATCGAGGTGACCACCCCCCCCCCCCCAGGACTTTGTAAAAGATAGTTCAAAAATCAAGACTTTATGTTCTATATTCCATATATTTATAGTAGAATGTCACGACCCAGGCTACAGAGCACCAAAAACCATGCACAGAGGCCAGAATCTATCTAATATCTTTATTAAGGAAATATATATAGTTAATAAAAGCAAGTGTATGAAATAGTCCAGAAGTAGACCTTTCAGGAAAGGTCAAAATTAGTCCCAAGAAACAATGTCCAATATGAAATATTAAGGTCCAAAGTTGTAATCCAATAACCGAAACACTCACTTGCCAAGCAAGTGAGGGGAGATGACAAGGTCCTTTAGTCCATGAACTTGAGCAAGGCTAGGAAATAACTTGATACTTGGAACACAAGGCTTGATTCAAGGCAACAAGGTAACAAGGAGCAAGAACAAGATCCGTGGAATTACTTGGCAAAATCCGGGAAAACAAAGCAAGGCTGAGCCCTGGAAAACAAGGCAAGGTCCGCGAAGGTAAACAAGGCTGGAAACAGGAGCGAAGGCTTGGAATCAGGGACAAGGCTTGAAACAGGAACGAGGCTTGGAAACGGAGCGCGCTGTCCACACACAACTTACTCCAGTAGCTGACGAATTGACTCCGCAAGATCCCTTTGTGGGTAAAACACCTAAATAGGGTCTAGTTTTCCCACCAAAAAGCAGTTCTCTGGGGAACCAGAAACGAAAGCTAATCTCTGAGTCCAGATGCATGACTCCTTAAGGTTTCCCATGGAAAGCAGGCTTAATCAGCTGAATTCTTAGCAGCTATCCTAGCACTCCTACGAGAGGCCGCTTGAACTCCTCTCTGATGTTTACAAAACTCGTGGCGAGAAAACACAGGAGATTTAGACTCAGGGCTTGTTTGACAGATTTCTGGAAGACAAATCTCTTGCAGGTGCAAGGTTCCCAAATCTGGCTGGGAAGGTTCCAATTCTGACTGAGACGGTGAAAAACCCAAGTTCTCCTCTTCATCTGGGACTACAGTGCCATGAACGGGACTACATGGCCCATGACTCATCACATAGAAGGTGATTGAGACTTTTTACTGGAGTTTACTGTGGTTTACTAAAACTCTCTGCACAAAAGGTGCTTGACCTTTTAGCCTGAGACAAGAGATAACAACTTCATGAATTGTAAAATCATGCTGCTAAAACTCCACTTTTATGAATTTCCATGCTGGGTTCTCCAGATGTTATGAACTTCGTTCTTATCAAATATTTTCAATTGTTTATATCATTCATGATTCCCCTTTATGAAATGTAACTCACTTTTATGAATTCTCCCTTATTTCCATGAAATCTATCTATCTGCCTATATGTATTTGTACTCTTTGGGATCCCCGGAAAATATGTATTTTTCCCAGCATGGTTTATATTCCAACTTTATTTTATTTTTCATTTTATTTCATATAATTGTCAAATTATGAAATCAAATAAGAAATATTTTGAACTCAGCATGAACCCCAGAACTTACCCCATTTCCTATGACCCAGGCTTCCTTTCCCAAAAAAAACCAAAAGGATAATCTGCCACTGCTAAATCCAATCAAATTCAAATTGCATGGACAATATAGGGCTTGAGTCGCCGAATTCGGAGTTGCTGACCTAAAGGAATTTCGCCCCAAGGCAAACATTGTCATAGATCACCCAAAGAAATACCCAGGACACCTCAGGAAGGCGCCCTGCAGAGCCTGTCAATATGGCTCATCACCACCCATCTTTGCTTCCATCTCTGACACCCCAAGGCATATCTGAAATCTGTATACGTGACAGAAACCCGGACATCCTTGATTGCTGCCATTAATAAAATAAGCACCCTTTAGAAATCAGTCTAGCAGGACTTAATCCTCTGTTTCCTGTCCCCGTCACCTCATTGTTTCACTAACTCCCGCCTTCTCCCTCCTGATTGGCCCGAGTGGAGACGTAAGGCAGCTTCCTATTGGGCCAACGGAGCGAGGCAGGAAACAAAAGCCCGCCTTGTTCAACCTTCTAGCCTATCAACGATCAGATGGGCGGGGAAGCAGGGTGGGAAATTCAAAGGGCTGTCAGACTGAAATTTTGTATAAATATGGCTTTATTTTGATTGTATGGTACTGCTGGTAAGTCGAATGATCGCTACCAGAGTCCTCTTCAGCTGAATTGCTCAATAAAGACTCCTTGGTGGATTTTCCTTCAACTTTGGCGGACCTTCTTCATTTCGGCTTCAGGTTGTATTGTGGCTCGTATTTTCCTTTTGGCTCCGCCAAGGTCCGTTCTCTCAGGACCGGATTGGGTCTCTCCTTAAGGGCCCCGATCCCCTAAAACGCGGTCGACAACATCTATGGCAGGCATCCTCAGAGGTTGTGAGGTATGGATAAACTCACAACCTCTGAGGATGCCTGCCATAGATGTGGGCGAAACGTCTACTTCTGGAACATGGCCACACAGCCCAAAAGACATACAACAACCCTGTGATCCCGGCCATGAAAGCCTTCGACAACACAATTACAAGAGATTATAAACCAACTATTCAAAACAGAACAGTGAAAATGACACAGCATAAAAGGTCCTTATCCTTTTCAACCAGCTCTCAAAGGATTTCCAGAATAGAATGGTCTTTACCTGCTTATGGAAGGATAGTAAGGATGCCTTCCCTCTAACTTCTCTAGGAAGGGAGTCCCAGAGCCTGGGAGTAGCCACCACAGGTGTCTCCTTTGGGATAAAGACATTTCTGTCTTCTAAAATATCCAAGTAACAACTGTATTCATGGCACAATAAAACAATTATGAGTGAAAGACCCAAGGAGACTAATCCACAAGCTGTTCTCCACAAAGGCTTCACTGAAATAAATGTGAACTGGATTGCCCATTGGACTGCATCCTTGAAGGAAAATATTTTTCAAATGGCAACTAAAGAGCTAGAGGAGCTTATGAGATGTTTGTTCTTCTCAATTGATTTGCTCCTCTCAATTTAAATTACACGGTTACTTTTCTCTATTAGAGTTTAGAAAAGGAAAAGATGGTTTTAGGCCACTCATTTGTTTCTCATTATCTTCGCCTTCCACTTGGCATCTCAGTTAGCCTGAAAAACAAAGCCACATTACAGCAGTACACTTTCAGCTTATAGGTAATAATTGCTCTAGTTGTTGTGACATCCTTGATTAATCCCATGGTGCTGCCCCTCCTTTTCTCCCAAGTAGAAAGGAGGGATAGAAATTCAGTACTTCTCTATCTGCTGCTGATTTGAAGATTAATCAGTTAATTACTGGAGAAGAGCTCAGAATGTTTCTCTAGATCTCACACACGGCATGGCACTTGGGAGTTATTACTAATCACTTTGTGCACTTCTTTACAAACTCATTTCTATGCTCTGCTGCAGGGGTGGGAAGTTATGGAGGCTCTAGGGACATCATGGGCTGCTACAACTGACAAAAAAATAAGGGGTGGGTACAAAGGTGGCTAAACCCCTTTGCTGTTAAACAGTGCAAAGAAGCCTCCTAGGAGTGGCAACTTTACTTTTTTGGGCCAGAAAAAAAGACAGCTTTTGGGTCGAAGAAAGCAAAAGGAGCTGGGCAGAACTCTCAGCCCTGTGCTTGCATTTTGCTTATTCCTGCACCTGTTCTATTGCTGAATTGTAGTCCAGATATTATATTTTAACCAAACTGCAGCTGATGCTCCTACACTACTTTTACTGCACATTATCCCCTGCTCTTCCATGCTGTTGCATAATAGAATCACATAAGTGTACAATATTAGAATCTAAAGTGCACCAGAGCAAACTAATTCAATCCCCTGCTATGCAGGAAATACACAACTAAACCACCCATGGAAAAGGCTCATCCAAACTTTGTTTAAAAATTTCCAAAGAGAGTCATCCACACCCCAAGGCAGTTCATTTTACTGTCCAATAACTTTTTCAGTAAAAAAAAGTTCTGTCTAATGTTTAGGTAGAATCTCTTTGCTTAACATTTGAATCCACTGGTTCATGTCTTCATCTCTGTAGCAGCAAAAACAAGTTTGCACCATGTTCTACATGGAAAATCTTCAGCAATTTAAAGATTCCTATCATGTAACCATCAGGCATCTCTTCTCCTAGCTAAATATACCAAATTCTTTAAATTGTTCCGCATAAGGTTTGATATTCAGATTTTTGATCATATTTGTTATTATTTCCTGGACACATTTCAACTTATCTATATCCTTCATGAACTGTGTTGCCCAGAAATTGATGCCATATTTCAAGTGAGATCCAAATAGAGTGGCACCAATATTTTCCTTGACTTGGACACTATGTTGATGCAGCCTATTTTTTTTTCTTAGAATAAAAAGCAGTCACTGGTGAATATTCCGAGTTCTATTTGTCAACCAATTACAGATCTACCAAGCTGTAACACTGCCTAACTCACAGTTCTCCAGCTTTCCTGCAAGTATATCATGGGCATCTTGTAAATAGCCTTACTACATCCAAACCATCATCTCTAGCATGCAAATAAAGGAAAACTGACCCCATGACAATGGATGAACTGGGCTTTCAACAAAATTACATCTTCCTTTCAGCTGTAGAATTTTTAAATAAAGAGACATTATATCTTGGATACAATGGGGCAAATATAATAAACTCACCTAAACCTAGGACTGGGCTGAGAAGCTCTCTTACTCTGGCAAAGGCATTGGTCCTTCTCCCTTTAGGTGAGACAAATTTTCTCAGATTCCTATATGTATTCTCTATCTCTGTATTACCCCTAGAAGAAAATATATCTGAGAGAATATAGGTGCCACTCTTTTGAACAATATTCATTACTCCCCACCATGTCTTTGAAAGTCTGGAAGCAATTCTCCTGGCCATCAATGCCACAGTATGGTGCCAGAAGCTGTAGGCACAGCTGAGGGTCTCCTTTCCTTTCAGAGGTAAAGGAAAGCAAAAGGAAAACAAGGCAAAGAAAAGATAAAATGTTGAACGATGAAAGAAATGATGCTGTGTCACAAACTAACAACAACCATCGAATAGAATGTTTCAGAAAATGGAGGCAGCAATGCACAAAAAATAGCCTTGAGGTATACATGTAGCAGCCTCCCCCAGCTTGCTTAGAATATTCTCATTCACTAAAACTCTTTTAAAAAGTTAATGTGGATTATGCTGGGCTAGAAAAAGTTCATCTGGTGCAGTGGTTCTCAAATTGTGCTCCTCCAAATATCTGGACTTCAACTTCCACAATTCCTAACAGCTGGTAAGCTGGCTGGGATTTCTGGGAGCTGAAGTCCAAAACACCTGAAGGAGCACAGTTTGAGAAACACTGATCTAGGGGTACAAAGCTTCCACAATACCTCAGTGGCCATGCCGGCTGGGGGAATTTAACAGTTGCCTACCCAACCCCTTCCAAGCTCTTGGCTTTTGCTTGATCCTCTTCCCAACTACTATATCACCTTCATCATAGCCAAGCACTACCGCAAAGAAAATGTTTCTCTGGAATCTTCTTAAGATCACCAACTTTTTTCTTTGTGCAAGGCACAAATGAGCTACAACCTGCTTGACAGGAGCTTTAAAAATGTCAAACAGTTTAAAATCAAAGATAATTATATAGAAAGATTTCTCCTCTGACTTTGAAAGAGAAAATTGTTTTGTTTGTTTTCAAAATGCAATAATCCATCAGATACCAGCATAGCCGAACTTTATTTCAAACTAATCTCCCCTTCCATATGAAATGGCATGATCCCAATTTGATTTGTCTCCTCATCACTTCTGGTGATACCTGGTGGCGGTTTCTCAGTGGGGAAGTTGGAACATAGCATCCTGTCAAACTCCACATTTCGAGGGATAATGTGGGTGGGGAGTGTGTGTGGAGGGTATTCTATTGCATTGTTTCTATCAGTGGACAAAAGAATTCAGCCTTGTACATTTGTCAATTTGGTGCTGCTTATTATAATAAAAAAAATTGCCTCCTTCAAAATTAATTATCAATTTAACAAGGACTACAGTGGGAAGTTGTATTTACTTAATGACCTCATTGTTGATGTCCACCATGATGCAAACACAGCTCACAATTCAGATTTTAGATATCACTGATATCTAAACTGCAGCTTTTATTACTTTGGGACTGTAACTGTTACATTCCCCCATCTAGTGTGGACTGGCCAATGAGAATTGTGGTTCAAAAAGATAGCTTCAGTTATTTTTCTTTATTTCTTGTCCCAACCATCTCACTGGTTATGAATACTGATATAGACAGAATGGAGTTTGCTCTACACAGCCCGTTGTACTGATTCTGTGACAAATCAATCATTGGATCACTTGGATTTTATTTGAAAAAGGCCTTCAAGGATCTTTTTGAGTCTAAATACATGATCATTATTTGTTTATTTACACCTCAGTCGAAAGATCAATTGCTGCTGTTGTTGTTAATCTTAGATTTAGATATTATATCTCTGAATACATGGAAAGAAGCCTAGAAGTTACTACAATAGAGAGGAGGAGAGTGTATGCCAGGAGCACTATAATGCAATAACAACAACAACAACAACAACAACTTTATTTATATTCCACCCTATCTCCCTGAGGGGAGGTGCTTTACAAGTACAGCACCTGTAAGTGAAGTATGTCAGCATCAAACTTTTGATGTAATTATGTTCACTTAGATTAGCTAGATGGATAATCCATACAATTAGTTTATATCAGTTTGAATGTCTTTTACTAAATGCATTATGAAAAGCTCATGCAGGGAGTCTAGAAGGAAAGACTAAAAGTAAAAACAACAACAACAAACAAACAAGCTGAAAAAACTCTTGCATGGGTTTTTCAGAGAATATTCCAAGCTACTAGTAGCATGATTGCAATGAAAAACAATTTCTAGACAGATAATTGAACTCACATTAATTTATTCTTTTCTGTGTTTTTATTTTTTATCTGATGGTAACTCATTTTTCATAAGAATGAGAAGAAAGTGAAGAAACATGCACAAAATGTGCATGTATGCATAAATCTTCATCTACGGACTCTATACATTTATTTTCTTCACATAAGCTTATCTTGATGTGTTCCATCGTCGCTATATCATGTTAAAGGGGAATAAAGGTCAATGATGAATAGGGTACTTGGGGTAGGTCGTTCTTTTATGGGTTTTTTATTGCTTTACAAACACAATACAACATAAGTATGCTGGGAGAAGGTGGCATCAAAAGCACTCCTCCACACTTGAGAGTTAGGCCACTAGGTGGGCAGTTACCCAACCCTGATGGAAAAATTTGACAGCTAGGAAGAACATTTAATTTTTCTCTTGACCATCCATCTTAAGGGCACCTGAGAAGCAAATGTTCCTGAGTTCCCCATAGTAAGTCGGCATGAAACAGGAGTATAACCAAAAAATGTACTTGTGAACTTGAGGATAAGACTAAGATCATATTTGACAAAAAGCAGAGTATACAGATTTTTCAGATACTTAAACTGGTGGTCCAGCAGGGTCAGGTCTGTTTCCATGTATGTGCCCACTCAGTTGCCAATAGGGCTTGAATTTAATTGTACCTGAGTGCTATTTATGCAGCCATGTGCTGCTCAAAAAGTACAGTCAGTCCCTGGGTTATGAACAAGATAGGTTTTGTAGGTTTATTCTTAAATTGAATTTGTATGTAACTTGGAACTGGTAGGTTTTTAAGTGTAACTCCAGCATGTCTCCAGCATGGAGAGAGAGAAAGACAGAGAGAGACAGAGACAGACAGATAGGCGCGCGCACACACACACACACACACACACACACACACACACACACACACAGAGTGAGTTTTGGATGGTATAGGGAAGAGTTAACATCCCTGAAATGTTTGTCTGTGCCCCTGTTCAGAAGATTTCACCTCACTTTCTGTCCCTGTAACAATTGCATTTTGAAAAATTTGGGTTGTCATGGAAACAAGGATTAATGATAACGTTTCAGCGGAGACACCTTTTTTCTCATGATAACTCTCAAAGGACTGAATTTCCCTTTAAGAGGTAGATTTTTTTCTCACCTTCTCTTATCTCACCCTGTTTGTAACTATGAGCTATATGTAAGTCATATGTTAGTAACTTGGGGACTGCCTGTACTGGACACTTCTTTGTAAATGTCCACAAAAGGCATTTATTTGTGTGTAAACCCAGGCAATTTCCATTTAAATCATCAGGTTGATTCCACCCATAGTCTACAATGGAAGAGGCCAGGTTTCTAGGCCACTTCTGCCATTTCACAGGATTGACGTACGACCCTATCAGATGGCCTAAAATTCAGCAGCATATGAAGATTCCCTTCAGTTTTGCCACAGAGCCTGCCAGCTCCCATTTTACAACATACAACTACTTCTGGCGAGGCTCTGAAGAGGAACCGGTGTATGGCACTGCAGTATTAGGAACAATGGGGGAATGCTGGGTGGCAAATGCTTCCCCCCATGGGAAGGACTTAAGGGTAAGCCAGGCAGTGTGGACCGTGGGATGACAAGGTTCCCCCACCCCCACTGGGTACCACTGAATTTGCCACAATCTGTGGTGATTCTGCCAGCAAATGTGATGAGGTTCTTAGTATGTGTTTTGGAGTAGAGCGAACACTCTGCTTATCTCTTGAGTGTCCATGTGGAGGGCTCCTCACGACATACCTTTGATTATGCCAATGCAAAGTCATGGGAAGTGCAGACTCCTCTGAGAAACATAATTTTTCAGTCTTCTGGTCATAAAGCTTTTGTTAAAGTAAAACTGCATATAGTGTACTTTTATTCTACAATTCCCAGAATCCCACAGGTAGCACAATCAATAACATATTGGCAGGAGATACTGGGAAATGTAGCCCAAACTGAAAGTACATCTAAACAGTAGAATTAATGCACTACTTTAACTGCCATGGTTTAATGCTGTGCAATTATGGGAGTTGTAGTTTTACAAGGCATTTAGTTTTCTCTGCCAAAGAGTGCTAGTGCCCCCACCAAACGACAAAGCCCATGAATCCATAAGATTGAGCCATGGCAGTTAAAGTGGTGCCAAACGACATTAATTATACAGTGTAGATGCACCCTTAGCTAGCTTATAGACATCGGCAGCACAAATTCAAACACACACTTATGGGGAAATCTCTTTCTTTAACAGAGGATTTTGTGACTATTTGTGTTTTAAATTATGTGGCCCATAAGCTATTAATCATAGGGACTCCTCAGTCCAAACAAAGAACAGAGAAAATGTGTGTATATGTGTGTGGGGGGGGAGGGGGAGGGTGTTCAAGGTTGTGGTGTAATCACAGGGTCAAGTCTCACAGCTGGAAAACTGCTTTTAACCAACAACATTGTCTCTAATGAATATTTATCTGATGTCAATTTTAAATGGGGGAACGATGAGAACAAAACAATACTCAACAGGCTTTTAACCAATTGGGTATATTATGCAAATAAGCCAAGGTGACTTTTGCAATCATTCAACCATCTGCCTTTCTTGTTGGAATCTCACCAGCTCATAATGTTATTTCAGGCTGCCCTATCTTTTCTTGACTTCTAGACACTACATATTGAGATCTTTGGCCTGCAAAGTGAACTTCCCATATTTTACGAATAAAGATATGACCAACCTTTTTTCCCCCATAGCAGCTTTTGCGTTATAAATTTGAAGAGCAGTAACAGCAAAATGGAAGGAACAAAAAGAAAAATAAGGTGGCATTTTAGTCCCCAATTGACTGCTACATAATGTATAGGTAATTTTACTTCTCAGTGCCAAGAGGTCTCATATATACATAGAATCATAGAATCATAGAATAGTAGAGTTGGAAGAGACCTCAAGGGCCATCTAGTCCAACCCCCCGCTAAGAAGCAGGAAATCGCATTCAAAGCACCCCCGACAGATGGCCATCCAGCCTCTGCTTAAAAGCCTCCAAAGAAGGAGCCTCCACCACGGCCCGGGGGAGAGAGTTCCACTGTCGAACAGCTCTCACAGTGAGGAAGTTCTTCCTGATGTTCAGGTGGAATCTCCTTTCCTGTAGTTTGAAGCCATTGTTCCGTGTCCTAGTCTGCAGGGCAGCAGAAAACAAGCTTGCTCCCTCCTCCCTATGACTTCCCCTCACATATTTGTACATGGCTATCATGTCTCCTCTCAGCCTTCTCTTCTGCAGGCTAAACATGCCCAGCTCTTTAAGCCTCTCCTCATAGGGCTTGTTCTCCAGACCCTTAATCATTTTAGTTGCCCTCCTCTGGACGCTTTCCAGCTTGTCAGCATCTCCCTTCAACTGTGGTGCCCAAAACTGGACACAGTATTCCAGGTGTGGTCTGACCAAGGCAGAATAGAGGGGGAGCATGACTTCCCTGGATCTAGACGTTATTCCCCTATTGATGCAGGCCAAAATCCCATTGGCTTTTTTAGCTGCCGCATCACATTGTAGGCTCATGTTTAACTTGTTGTCCACGAGGACTCCAAGATCTTTTTCGCACACACTGCTGTCAAGCCAGGCATCGTCCCCCATTCTGTATCTTTGCATTCCATTTTTTCTGCCGAAGTGAAGTATCTTGCATTTGTCCCTGTTGAACTTCATTTTGTTAGTTTCGGCCCATCTCTCTAGTCTGTCAAGATCGTTTTGAATTCTGCTCCTGTCTTCTGGAGTGTTAGCTATCCCTCCGAGTTTGGTGTCATCTGCAAACTTGATGATCGTGCCTTCTAACCCTTCGTCTAAGTCGTTAATAAAGATGTTGAACAGAACCGGGCCCAGGACGGAGCCCTGCGGCACTCCACTTGTCACTTCTTTCCATGATGAAGACGACGCATTGGTGAGCACCCTTTGGGTTCGTTCGCTTAGCCAATTACAGATCCACCTAACCGTAGTTTTGTCTAGCCCACATTTTACTAGTTTGTTTGCCAGAAGGTCGTGGGGGACTTTGTCGAAGGCCTTACTGAAATCTAGATATGCTACATCCACGGCATTCCCTGTATCGACCCAACTCGTAACTCTATCGAAAAAAGAGATCAGATTAGTCTGGCATGACTTGTTTTTGGTAAATCCGTGTTGACTATTAGCAATGACCGCATTTGTTTCTAAGTGTTTGCAGACCACTTCCTTAATGATCTTTTCCAGAATCTTGCCTGGTATTGATGTGAGGCTGACCGGACGGTAATTGTTTGGGTCGTTCTTTTTTCCCTTCTTGAAGATAGGGACCACATTCGCCCTCCTCCAATCTGCTGGGACTTCTCCTGTTCTCCAAGAACTCTCGAAGATGATTGCCAGTGGTTCTGAAATAACTTCCGCTAGTTCCTTCAATACTCTTGGATGTAGCTGATCTGGCCCTGGGGACTTGAATTCGTTTAGAGTGGCCAGGTGTTCCTGGACAACTTGTTTCCCTATTTGGGGTTGGATTTCCCCCAATCCTTCGTCCATTCCATGTATTTGCAGAGATTTATTCTTGAACTTACTGTGGAATCCAAGAATAATAGTGAACCCTCTTGAATTGAATGACTTCCAGCAGAAGTTACTAAAAAGTCAATTTGGAGGACCTAGAGCAGAGATCCCCAAATTTAGGCATTGTCATGATCACCCACTCATGCCATCCAACTAACAGCCCTGAGGTTGAACACATGGCCTTTGGCAAGAAGGGAGGACAGGATCCTGCAAGGACATATGACTCCTGCAGGCATGCAGGCTGGTTGCAGCCCTCCAAGGTCCCCGGCTCCCATCCTAAACTTTAGACTTAGGGTTGCCCGAGGTGTGAAATGACTTGAAGGCACACAACAACAGTCATAATTAACTTGACTATCTCATGAGCCAAAAGCAGGCCCACACTTCCCATCGAAAAACTGGTAAGTTTAGTTGTTTAAAACTGTTCTTCATTTTAAATATTTGTTTATTCTTTCATTTTTTGCACTACAAATAAGATTTGTGCAGTGTGGATAGGAATTTGTTCATTTTTTTCCTCCAAATTATAGTTCCCCACCCCAAACAGTCTGAGGGACTGTGAACTGGCCTTCTGCTTAAAAAGTTTGAGGAGCCCTGACCGAGAACATTTTTTTAGAAGTATCCTCTCTGTGAATTTTCTTAATTCTCCAATGTGATTCTATAGTAAGTTCTAGAGGAAGCATACCATATGGTCCCTGAGGACCTAGAAAATTCCTAGAAAGGATATATTTTGGTTCTGTACCTCTCTCTGTGTAAAATTAAATATGACAGGGGCTGGTGTCTGTTATGTGGAAAGATATAACTTAATCTCATGCTCAGTATTGGTAAGGTAAGTACTGTTCAGTTTGGAATGTATACAGTTTTAAAAGGTTTCTCAGCAAGTGCGATGTTTACAGGTGTTTCCTCCCTGGCTTGTGAAGCTGATGCGCGTGAACCAATAGTATTACATGGATGTACATGCCTATCTTGTCTTTTTCCCCCAGGAAGGAAAGTTTAGTTTTATGCAGGTATGATGAATCTGGATCTTATCCTGTTATAACCAGTTGTCAGTTCTTGCCAAGAGGCAGGATAAAGCATATGTATGCTGCCATTTTCTTTTCAGCTGTTAAGTATAAACATGGACTAGACAAGAGAGAAACGGTATGTTGTGTAACACAAGTCTCGAGATTCTAAAACTTGGAATTGCAGCAACTTGTGCAAAATGTCATGAGTTTGGCTGGTCATGTGGTATGATGCTGTAAATCATATGTGCTTTCCCCAGCAATCCATTAGATTTCTGCTGATGTTATCATTAAATAATTTCTGTTCATGTGTCACAAAGCAGATGTGTTGGTCATTTGATCCAGTGAACAGTGACTCCACAAGGACAGAATTTCATTTAACATTCTGAAACAGAGAAGAATCTTGGCGAGGAAATAGTACTCAGTCCCAACAACACACATTACAAGCTTCAGAAAAGGACATACACTTGTCCTAGGACTTGGCACCAGTACAGATGATCAGTCAATTAAAGCACTTCTGCTTTCTAGGTTGGCCACATGTATGTCAGAAGGAGGAGGAGGAGGAGGAGGAGGAGGAGGAGGAGGAGGAGGAGGAGGAGGAAGAAGAAGAAGAAGAAGAGGAGGAGGAGGAGGAGGAGGAGGAGGAGGAGGAGGAGGAGGAGGGAAAAAGAAGCTGGTGGCTTTAGTTTCAGCTGAAAGGCTAAACTTTAATGTACCATTCAAAGTGCTGACTTCTATCTATAGGCTACTTTGGAGAGCTCATCGAAATTTCACACTAAAACCAGAACAATCCCTCACTCCTACTGACATTGGAACCACCAACTGCCACCAGAGAAAAAGAAAACAAGCATGTGCTTGTGAAATTGTATATGAACACTTGCATGTTTAGAAATAATTATAATTCAAATATTGCAAGAAGGAAGTCTCTTGATCCCCTGAACAAATCACCACAGGAAATCATTATATTGGTTTGCACCACATTCCAGACTATCTCAAATATTCCTCTTCAATTAATTTAGGTAAAAAGGTTTTCCCCTGACGTTAAGTCCAGTCATGTCTGACTCTAGGGGTTGATACTCATCTCAATTTCTAAGCCGAAGAGCCGGCGTTGTCCATAGACACCTCCAAGGTCATGTGGCCAGCATGTCTGCATGGAGCGCCGTTACCTTCCCACCGGAGCAGTACCTATTGATCTACTCACATTTGCATGTTTTCGAACTACTAGGTTGGCAGGAGATTAATTTAACTCTGCTTAATTTCCTGAACCAAATCAATACTCCTCCTTCTTGCCCCCATTTGCAATTGAACCCTTCCCTAAATTAAGTTCAATATAAATAGGGTGGCATGTTATGATGATAGATTAATGAAGGAATTGGATGGAAAATTTCAGATGGTGGGGCATTCAATCCTGCCATGCATCTGAAGCTGCAAATGTGCTGGAGAGGGTATTACAACCCCAACTTTAGAGTACCAGAAAAGAAGTATTCTGGTTGCTCGTCTCCTAATCTGGTTTTATTTTCAGGAGCTTTACTTTTGACATAAAAAAGCTTTACTTTTCCCCCACTGACACTTTCTCCCATATTCTGTACATAAAAAAGCCAACATGCTTTTTAAAAAGGAAAGAAAGAGTAAACAGAGAAAAGAAAAAAAAATATTTTGTTTGATTTTTTAAAATATTTTTGAATATTCTTTCCATTTCCAGTGTGTACTATAGGCTTTATTATTACACTGGGCTAGAAGTTTCTTAAGTTAACAACTGAAGATTTATGGTAATGTAGGGATAAATTTTAAAAAGCAGAAGGATAGGTCTTGACAAGACTTTTTCAACATTTCCTTGGGCCAATGCTCAATTTGTACACACTCAGTGAAGATTTGTAATATAAACTAAGGTAAATAATCATTCTTCACCTTCTCTCTAATTTAATATTAATTCAAAGGTAGACTGATAGTTCTGATTCTAAAAGAATGGAAACACCAAAAGAGAGTGTGCTTGTTATTTAGGACATATTTTTTGACATTGACACTAAGGGGAAGACCTCATTACAGATGGATAGCCTCAATCAAGGAAGCCATGACCTTGAGTTTGCAAAACCTGAATAGGAAGTTGATGTGTGGTGCCCTCTGGATGTCTCTCATTCAGTGTGTCACTATAAGTCAAAGTTGACTTGACAGCAAATAAGAATAGCAACCACAACTAGACCAATATGGCCCTGCACAGCCATTTTTGCCATGCTTGCCAGCTCATTTTCCATCGTTTGGCACAGCAGCCTTCCTGCTATACAGAAATTTTCTGAAAAAAAATTGAATGGAATTGTAGTGACAACACAGCTACCTGCTTCCAAATTTCTGTCATGGAAGCAAGAGCTACAGTATCAAGGGCCTCAAAGGCTTGGGCAGGTGCAATGTGAAACATCTATCCATCATTCTGGGCCATGAACAACTAAGCAGCTTCCCAAAAATATGTGGTTGGCCAGGAACCGTATGCTTAACACTGCATTCAGGCAGCATTAACTTAAGGATGCATGCAAGCAAATAAGTTCAATCAAATTTACGTCTTTAGTAAATATGCACTGGAAATAAGCTTCATACATCTCTAGTGTCTCATGTGATACAATATGTAGCTCTCACACATTTCAAAGCACTACCAACACCCACTCCACTCTGTTGCTTGGAATAGGAGCACTATGTCCATGACAACTAATCAATTCACATTACAGCCTTCAAAGGGATTACTGTATATCCGGAGAGAAAAAGTGAGATCAGGGAAGGCACGTTTTTACAAATGCTCATTGGAATCGCAGTGCTTGGCTGCACTTGGGATCAAATCAAGTTTCACTTAACCAGAGGCCGGAGCACTTGTGATTTGCATGAGTAATTAGAACAGATTAATAGAATGCCTTGCTTAATTAAATTTATCTCAAAAGGTGCCCCCAGAAGGCTAGGAATCCAAAAGTGATTTTTCCTTGATATCATCTTTGGATCTTTTTCTTTGGGGGTGTGAGGAGCATGCCCTTTTAAAATGGGTGGGTGGATATATATGCACATCTACTTTCACAGCTACACAGAATATCATTCCATAGTCAGTGCTGCAAAGATGTCTAACACAAAAAAGATGGTATGAGATAAAGCTTCTTAAATGACCTTGAGGAAATACATACTACCTTAAATGCTAAAGGCCTGCACAAGTGAACTCATGTCTTAAGATGGGGAAGGACATAGATTAAATATGCATCTTCAGATGATCTTGTCAGTTTGTGATACCAGTTTTGTTTTCTGATCATTTTAAAACCTGGGAACATAGTAAGACTGTAAATTGTGGCTGAATAATGATTTAATGCTACTACATCCATAAGCAAAGTACTCCCCCTCTCTCTCACACACACACGCACACAAGTAATGAGGGGCGAGGAAAAGAGAGAGGGACGATTGCATATTATAAGTAGTTAAAACTTTTCAGCATTTTAAACACTATAAAAAACCCCTTCTAGGCTTACATGTACTTGAGGCTTACATACCAGATGCACCCAGTATTGCAGACAATGCTACAATTTAGAATAGTTTTCAGATTTATTATTATTATTATTATTATTATTATTATTATTATTATTATTATTATTATTATTATTATTATTATGTTTATTTATATCTCACCTTTTCTCTCCATAAGGAGACTCAAACTGATTAACATTGAATGCATTACAACACAATTTAAAAATACATATATTAAAACAGTAATAAACATCATTAGTATTAAAACAATTCTGATTAAAACATAAATAAACCACAGCACTCCTGACATGATCTTAAAAAGCCTCCCTGAATAAAAAGCTTTTAGCCTGCTGCTGGAAGAAGAACAGGGAGGGGGGTCATCCTGGCTTCCCTGGGCAGGGAGTTCCAGTGTTGGAAATAGCAACCTTCTACTAGTTATATGTTATGTATATAATTTTATGTATATGATTTAGTATGCAATCTTTTCCTTAACTCTATGTTGTTTGAGGTTGTGGGAGGGACTACAGACCATGTAACCAGATCCAAAACTCTTCAGACTGACTCCATTTTGGAAGCCTTTTTTAAAACTTCAGAACAGAACAATATAGTGTAGAGTTTAACTCAGAAGCAGTACAATTTAGAAGTCAGTCAGTGTCAGTATGCTGCAGTGTATGGTTAGTCTTTATTGCGTCAATGTTCACTAATGTATTAGACTGAAGAGAATGCTTAAAGAACAGACTGTTTAAACTTTGAACCAATAAGCAATGTACTTGTATGATGAATACATGAAGTTTTGTAAGTAAATCATCGATGTTAACTTTTAACAAAGACTACTTATTTCTGGTCTCTTGAGAGCATAATTTAAAAGCAATATATTTTATGGTAGAGTAGATGTTTTATTTTGGACAACTGAAATAACATTTCTGAAGATCTGCTGTATATTTTATGCATTGACATATCTTTGTTCCCAATAGTTCAAAGCGAAAACCAGGAATATTAGTCTAACAGCTGAGAACCCTAAATTGCCTTGCATGAATACTAGTGGATATTTACCACAAAGGAGAAGATTGACTCAAGTGCATTTTTAACTCTCCTCAGGAAGATCATACTTTACAAAAAAGTTATGATTATTCCAAATAGTGTGAATGCCAATCCATCTCCAAAAGGGTTACGCTTCCAAATGGCTATGGAGATTCTGGCTTTCCAAAAGGTTATGAACTCTAAAAGTCTTGCTGTTCCAAAACTCAGAGTCAAAGGTCAGTCACTGAGAAGGAAGGACCACTCTCTAGTTGAGATGGAGGTGGGACCGAGAGAAGGGCCCCTCCTGAAGATCTCAGGACCCGGGCAAGTTCATACAAGGGGATTTAGTCAGCCAAGCAATCTGAACCACTTTGCTTTGAATTGCTTTGTGCTTTGAATTATGCCCAGAAACAAACTGGCAGCCAGTGGAGCAGCTGCAAAAGGGGGGTTGTCTGCTCCCTGTAGGTAGCCCCAATTAGCAACCTGGTTGCAGTTCTTTGGACCAGCTGAAGTTTCTGAGCACTCTTCAAAGGCAGCCCATGACAGTATATGGAGATGGGGTGTGTGTATGCCTCTGAAGTTAGAATACCCATTTTTGATTATACAAAATGTCTCAAAAAGTGATAAACATAACTTGCCAACTTGTCTTATGGTTTATTTTTTAAGATGAAAGGTTACTATCTGCAGGTAACTTGTATTCAAATGGATTTCAGTACAACAGACAAAAAGGCAAGAAGTAGAATTGTGTGCCAATCATCATTTTAAAATGTTGAGGCTTGTTGCCACGCATATCACATCTGGAATATTGTGTGGACCATTCTGAAATATATATTTTTATTTTATTTACTACTAAATAGGCAAACGTTGCAGCTTGCTTAGAAAACAGAATTGCAATATCTATATATCTATATCTTCTATATATATATAATAAAAGTGAATGTTTGTATGTATGTTTGTGGCAGCATTTTGATTGGCCTGGCGGAATATGTGCTCGCATTTTGATTGGCCTGGTGGAATATGTGCTCGCGTTTTGATTGGCCTGGCGGAATATGGGTCAGCTTTCTGATTGGCCGCCACTTTCACTGGCCACTGGGATCGCTGAGGGAAAAACTACTACCAACTGGCTTCATTCGGCCTACTTCTCTCCTCAGAACGACGCTAGCTTTGGGACAGTTAACAGCATTTGGCCTACACTTTTGTAATAAAAAACACCACTGCCACCACCAGGAAGGCCCGGCATGGACCAAACTTGACACACATAACCTCTAGGACCTATGAACCCACTGACAACGGATCTGGACCGAATAGACCCAACATGGCCAACTGTCATACTGATAATAAAAAACTTTAGGTGCTAGGAATTACAGTTCACTCACACATTCACAGCATTCTGAATCCAACTAATGATGGGAAATAATTATGTTTTAATGCTTCCTTTTAAACAATGATTGCGGGTATGTTTATGAAAACTTCTACCCCCTCACCTCACCTCCTTCAGCGCTTCTACGGACATGTCTGGGCCTTCGCAGGCTGCTAGGACCGGCTAGGCCCAAAGGAGGGGGCCATCTTGCCTCCTCACGATTGCTCCAAAGATGGCAGCTTCTGCCTCCCTCATTGCCAGAACTGTCCTTCTACAAGGTAAGACAGTACTTTCCACAACAGACTGAAGAGAAAAAATGACTATCTTTTTAATCTTTGCTGTCATTATGAAGACTTTTATCCCCCCCCCCCCACCTTACCCAACCACCACTGGGCTCCTCTGCTGACATGTTTAAGGCCTTCCAGGCTGGCCCCATGATGCTAGGCCTAAAAGAAGGATGCCATCTTGCCTCAAAAGAAGGCAGCTTTCATCTTCTTCATAAGGCCCTACTTTCTTCAAAAGACAGCAGACAACATCGTTATTATCTTTTTAACGATGCCTTTTCATGCTTAATAGGTTGATCTTGGGCTGATGGAAGTACAGTAGAGTCTCGCTTATCCAACATTCGCTTATCCAATGTTCTGGATTATCCAACGCATTTCTGTAGTCAATGTTTTCAATACATCATGATATTTTAGTGCTAAATTCGTAAATACAGTAATTACAACATAACATTAATGCCTATTGAACTACTTTTTCTGCCAAATTTGTTGTATAACATGATGTTGGGTGCTTAATTTGTAAAATCATAACCTAATTTGATGTTTAATAGGCTTTTCCTTCATCCCTCCTTATTATCCAACATATTCGCTATCCAACATTCTGCCGGCCCATTTATGTTGGATAAGTGAGACTCTACTGTAGCACCACATCAAGTAGGAAATAAGGTACTACTTATAAAATGGGGAGGCAAATTTAACTAATTTACGACGTTGGAATGAGGAAGTGCTGTCACAGTGGATGATGAAGCAGCTGTTCCCCCCTGTGGCCAGAATCGAACATCCTCTCAGGAGGTTAAATTGCCTCTGCATCTGTCTCGGTTCTGTGTGTATATGGGCATTGAATGTTTGCCTATTTCTAATATACAGTAGAGTCTCACTTATCCAACATAAACCATAAACCAACAGCGCTTCTACTGACATGTCTCGGCCTTTGCAGGCTGCTAGGCCTGGCTAGGCCCAAAGGAGGGGGCCATCTTGCCTCCTCAAAATTGCTCCAAAGAAGGCAGCTTCTGCCTGGGCCATTGCCAGAACTGTCCTTCTACAAGGTAAGACAGTACTTTCCACAACAGACTGAAGAGAAAAAATGACTATCTTTTTAATCTTTACTTTCATTATGAAAATTTTTATTCCCCCCCCCCCACCTTACCCAACCACCACTGTGCCCCTCTGCTGACATGTTTAAGGCCTTCCAGGCTGGCCCCATGCTGCTAGGCCTAAAAGAAGGACGCCATCTTGCCTCAAAAGAAGGCAGCTTGCATCTTCTTTGTAAGGCCCTACTTTCTTCAAAATACAGCAGACAACATCGTTGTTATCTTTTTAACGATACCTTTTCATGCTTAATAGGTTGATCTTGGGCTGATGGAAGTAGCACCACATCAAGTAGGAAATAAGGTACCACTTATAAAGTGGGGAGGCAAATTTAACTAATTTACGATGTTGGAATGAGGAAGTGCTGTCACAGTGGATGATGAAGCAGCTGTTCCCCCCGTGGCCAGAATCGAACATCCCCTAAGGAGAAGGTTAAATTGCCTCTGCGTCTGTCTCTGTCTCGGTTCTGTGTGTATATGGGCATTGAATGTTTGCCCTATATGTGTATAATGTGATCTGTTTATATATATACAAATGGTTCTGTTTATATGGTTATGCATTTTTAATAGCTTTATTCTTAAAATCCAAAATCCAAAAATGCCTATTTCTAATATATATCCTTACCAAATGAACCCAGGCAACATCAGGTACTTAGGCAACATTATTTATTTATTTATTTACGGTATTTATATTCCGCCCTTCTCACCCTGAAGGGGACTCAGGGCAGATCACATTATATACACATAGGGCTAACATTCAATGCCCATATACACATAGAACCGAGACATAATCCACTGTGACGGCACTTCCTCATTCCAACGTCATAAATTAGTTAAATTTGCCTCCGCACTTTATAAGTGGTACCTTATTTCCTACTTGATAAGATGCAACTATCTTTCAGGTTGCTAGGTCAGCAATGAGCAGGGGCTATTTTTTTTTAATTGACGGGTGCTCACCCCGCCAAGGGATGGCCTCAAACTCATGACCTCATGGTCAGAGTGATTTATTGCAGCAGGCTGCTCACCAGCCTGCACCACAGGATGTTGTGGATGTTGTCAATCTACAACCTTGTGCGTTTTATTAATGGGATAATTCATTTTTTTAAAAAAAATTAAAATCCCCTTTCAAATAACCCGGGCATTGCCAGGTACCCAACCAGGTATATAGTAATAAAAGTCATTGTTTGTGGATATGTATGTTTGTATGTATGTATGTATGTGGCGGTGTATACTTCCGCCCTGGGATCTGACTCCCACAGACCACTGCAACCCCCCATAAAAGATGCATCTGGAGCAGTTTGGATAAGGATGGACCATGGACGAAGGAATTTGCAGTACCATCACCTGCTTTACAGACCACACAACCCCCACCAATGACAGACTAGGACCAAGCTTGGAACACAAACTCCCTATGACTTTCAACCCTGGAGAATTTGGTGAAGAATGGAACATGGATGATAAGATCTGAAGTACCTTCACCCACATCCAGAGACTATTCCTAACCCCCTCAGTCATGTATCTGTACCAAAGATGGCACAGACCCCCATGACTCTTCTTATATACTGCTGAGGTTTTTGGGAGGATTGACCACAGACGATGGGATTTCCAGTACCTTCAGCCCCATCCAGAAACTATTGCAAACCCCATTGGCCATAGATCTGCATCAATGGGCCCATTCATAATATCCAAAACAACTCAATGTCCGCTACTAATAACCCGGGCACCGCTGGGCCCCCAAGCTAGTATATAATAAAAGTGAATGTTTTTATGTTTGTATGTGCTCGCGTTTTGATTGGCTCCACAACTGTGTCCACCAGGAATGACGGACCTGGCCCAAACTTGGCACACATAACCCCTATGACCCATTTTATGTCCTGGTGCCATTTTGGGGATGATGGGCCACGGATGAGGGGATATGCAGTACTTTCAATTGCTTTCCCTTCCACAGACCACTGCGATGCCCACCAGTGACGTAACTGGACAAAACTTCGCAGGCAGAACTCCCATCACCCCCTTTATGCCCTGGGGCAGTTTGGGGGAGGACAGACAGAGAATGATGGGACTTACAGTACCTTCACTCACTTCTTCAGACCACTGCAACTGCCACGAATGACAGAACTGAACCAAACTTGGTATACATATCCCAAATGACATACTTTACCCGTTGCAAAATTTTGGGACAGGATGGACAAAGGATTATGGGATTTACAGTACCTTCACCCGATTCACCTCCCACGGACCACTGTGATATCCATGAATGACGAACTATACCAAACATGACACACAGGTGCAATATGGCCCACTTCACGTCCTGGTGCAGTTTACGCAAGACTGGACCAAGGATGATGGGATTTGCAATACCTTCACCCAATTCACCTTCCACAGACCACTGTGATACGCATGAATGACGAAACTGTACCAAACATGAAACATGGGTGCGATGTGACCCACTTTACATTTTGGTGCGCTTTGCGGAGAGATGGACAAAGGATGATGGTATTTGCAGTACCTTCATCCAATTAACCTCCCACAGATCACTGTGATGCCCATGAATGACAAAACTGTACCAAACTGGACACAAAGATGCAATCTAACCCACTTTACGTCCTCCTGCAGTGTGAGGGAACAACAAACTAGGGAAGATGGCATTTACAGTACCTTTACATACTTCCTCAAACCACTGCAACCCACTCCAATGACTGATCAAGACCAAACTTGGCACACATACCCCTCATCACCCACTTTATCTCCTGCTGCAATTTAAGGGACACAGGATCATGTATGATGGGATTTACAATACCTTCACTCACTTCCTGAGACCACTGCACCTACCACAAATGACAGAATTGAACCAAACTTGGCTCACATATCCCAAATGACACTTTACACCCTGCAGCAGTTTGGAGGAGGATGGACCAAGGATTATGGGATTTGCACTACCTTCATCCAAATCGCCTCCCACTCCAAGCCCCATCGGCCACAGATCTGCAGCAATCAGCCCATTCATAATATCCAAAACAACTCAATGCCCTCTACTAATAACCCGGGCACCGCCGGGTCCCCAAGCTAGTAGACTATAAAACAATGGCATAAACCTAGTATCACCAGTAACAGCTAAAAAATTAAAACCAATAGCATTAATATTAATGGGCACTAACAACAGCAAAACAACAAGTATGAAGAGCTAAAGCACATGGGAAAGTATATAGATGGGTCTTCATATAGCACTAAAAAGACCACAATATTGCCACCACATCAGCCTCCCTGGGAAGGGTATTATACAAGTTAGGTACCACTTCCAAATATACCCCCGGCATCTTTGTCAAGTATGGACAGAAAGTTTTCTGAAGATAATCCTTAAGATCCAGGCAGCAGACAGTTCTTCAAGTAATCTGGCCCCAATTGGTTTGGGGCTTTAAAGTTTAAATTATCACTGTGATAACAATGATGACACATTTAATAAGGGTGACAATAAGAACATTTAGCAAGAAGACCAATATTAGTATAGAGTGTCCCTATACTCATTTTTCCAAAAGTTTGGTCTCCAGATGTTTTGGACTCCAGCTCCCACAATTCCTGACTATAGTCTAAGCTACTTAACACTTTTGGGAGTTGAATTCCAGAGCACTTGGAGACCAATGTTTGGAAACCATTACATTAGAAAATTGCACTCATTTGATAACTAAACTTAGAATGTATAGTTTGAGGGTTAGTTATGACTTAGTCATATGATTGATTTTCAGCTTCTGCCTCAGTGGAGCCACGGAGCCCTACATCACCGATCAGACTACATTGGCTCACTTCACTGGCAGGGCTCCATGGCTCAACTGGGGCACAAGCATCCTACAACACTGCACCAGGCACATTCCCATGAAACCACAGGGCCAGTGCAGGGAAAGCCACACGGCAATGCTTCCCCACATATGATGGGGAAGCATCAGTGCTAGCAGGGCACCAGGATTGCCCTGCTGCTCTGCTGATTTGAGAAGTCAGTGACATAGAGGAGCACTATTAGGAATTTAGGATTAGGCTATGAACAACGATACATAAATTGGTTTACAGGTTTCATAGTGTTTCAATGTCGGAAGTCATGGTGAAGGATGCACGGGTGTGGGGAAGGATTCTATTTGGTGTGGAATAGGGTTTTTGGGTGTGTGTATGTTGTTTGAATGTTATGGTGAACTCTTATATTAATAAAAAAAAATTTAAAAAAAATGAATGTGTTGAGGTCCTTAGTCTACTAAGGGGGTTCAAGGAGAGGATGGACTAGATTTCTTCTTCAGAGAAGTCAAAGTATGTAACTAATCTCAGGATTCTGTAGGATGGAACCATGTCAGTTAAAGTGATATCAACGTTCTTCAAACTGAGCAATGCTGATACACTCAATGACACTGATATATAGATACAGTTAAAGAGATGCTTCCCAGATTCCTCTTTTGTGTGAGCAATTTGCTTTCTGCCCTGAGAGCCCCATGGAGCAGGCCATTTGTCCACACCACCCCTGGTAGAGAGCACATCAAGACCACTGAGCAGAAGGCAGCCTCTAAATATTGACAAGTATCTAGAGAGAAGGGGGATCATCCTCTGATGAATTAAAATGGAGTGACAAGAAAACTGGGAGAGATGAAAGCAGGGGAGAAAAGCCAAGCAGATCAATCAAGGAAACAGGCAGCTGGGAGAGGCACTTATTGACCTTGCTATTAAAAAATCCCCTCTGAGCCAAGATTATCCACAAGGCAGAAACTCCCATTGGATAAGCAAGGACGGGCGGTGACAAGAGACAAAGAAAGAAAGAAAGAAAGAAAGAAAGAAAGAAAGAAAGAAAGAAAGAAAGAAAGAAAGAAAGATAGTTTCCTTTCTTCTTCTTATTTTAATAGTTTTACTCTCTCCTTTCCCCGCCCCTTCCTCCTCAAAAAATGCATTAGAGAGAAAAAACTGTATGAGGAGTTAAATTAAACAATCCAGTGGAGATGACCCAGATATATTTATTTAAAGGAAAAATGCATGTGTATTAGAGCTCGGCTGGCCCTTAAACGTAATGAGTCAACTGCCTCAGGCATTGGATTTTGTGTGTCAAGAAAAGGCACATTCTTAGTTATTTAATTCTAACATGATAAAACAACTTGAGTAGCCGAGGCTACTTTGTTTCTTGACTTTGGGAAAGAGAAATGCCATTTGCTGCTCTGCCTTAGGCGGCAAAATATCCTGGGCCAGCCCTGGTTGCTATGTAAAGCTCTGGGATTAATTACTGATTTGGAATGTTTTGATCACTTCATAACTTAGCACTAAGTAAAAATCTTCTCTCCATCCCATGGGCAGATCTACAAATATTTCAGGGAAAATTCAGGTAAGGATTAACCAGAATGAAACCTGCTATCATTATTTTGTTCCATTTAGATTCCATCTTCCATTCTTTTTCAGATGTGCGCTAACTCTGTCAAAAGATCTTTCCCTTCCAGGTCTATAATTTGGGCCAAACCAGAGGTGCTGGCTAAAATATGAAAAGTCTGGCATGAAGAATAGCCCATTCACATTCTTGCTTTTTTCTTGAATTTCCAATGGACTAGTGAGGAATTTGCTTTTCACAATGCTGGGCACTGGGCAGAGCTTGGGTAGGTATGCACACACTACATTTCTATTACTTCTTACAGTGAGAAAAAATATATCACTTTTTTAAATTCTTAAACTCAGTTGTGTTATTCATTTCTTGAGCCTTGAGAAAAAAATCCTAGAATTGATATGAGACTAGCATAACAAATGAAAAATGCCAAAAATGCACTTTCAAAATAACTTTAAGCTTAACTAGGCATTGTCCGTAACAATAATAACTATTTCCATGTCAATTTCAAACATTAAAAGCAACAAAACCCATGCACAATACCTCACAGTAACAACGATTCATGGTGACTTGTTATCAGAAACAAAATCATTCTTTTGTGTTATTTCCAAACTTAACTCTAGTATGCCCACTCAAAAAGAGAGCCCCATTCAATGTAGTAGAAGTCACTTCTAGATAGCATAGGCTTATGTGCCCCAGATTTATGAAATGTGTCAACCAATCTGGGACTACATAACATTTTCTTGAAGTTTGGCATCATGACCTCCAGGGACTGTTATTTTTATAGAAAGGGTAATTGGAATAATTGGACTCATTATACAGCAGACACTATATAATACGGGTGGAAAATGCAGTTCCTCCCTTTTCACACCTGGAATTACTTCTAACAGTGCTTCACATGTGAGCTCTTTTTATATTCTTAGGCCTCAAGGCCTTTATATTAGAGAAGGAATGGGTGAATACTTTTATTTGCTGTTATCTCACCATGTCAGGTAAGGGAGCTTGGAGATTTTTTTTTAATTCAAGAAATTGTCAGAGTCCAATTGTATAAAGAAGCCTGTAAAATCTTTTCCCCAATGTCAAACCAATCACATTTCCTTGCTTTTCATATTATCCATTTTTAAGTATTATTTCAACAGAAAATGAGGCCAGCTGTCCCATGAATCCTTGGAAAAAAGTTTCAAATCCTAGCACAGTGGTTTAATTCAAAAGGAATGGCTGTCATGTTGGCTCTGTCAGGAGCTCACTTAGCCTGAACATTGATATAGATGACACTGTAAAGTGGTCTAGCATGCCATATTGCTTGGTAATATGGTACATGTCATTCTCCTGTGTACTCCTTAGTAAAGGTAAAGGTTTTCCCCTGACATTAAGTCTAGTCGTGTCTGACTCTGGGAGTTGGTGCTCATCTCAATTTCTAAGCTGATGAGCCGGTGTTGTCTGTAGACTCCTCCAAGGTCATGTGGCTGGCATGACTGCATGGAGCACTGTTACCTTCCCACTGGAGTGGTATCTATTAATCTACTCACATGTATATGTTTTCGAACTGATAGGTTGGCAGAAACTGGAGCTGACAATAGGAGCTTACTCCGCTCCCTGGATTTGAACCTCTGACCTTTCAGTCAGCAAATTCAGCAGCTCAGCAGTTTAACCCACTGTGCCACCACTGTGCTCCATACCCACCAACATTTTAAAAGCCTTTCAGAGGTCTTTCTTCATGTGTCCCTGCCAAATGAAATGAATGCATGAAAGAGGAGGTCTTATCTGTGGTAGCACTGTGACTCTGGACCTGCATTCTTAGTAGAATTCCAAAGTGCACATTCACACAATACAGTTATCATGCTATCAATCCACTTTAACTTCTATGACAAGATCCTATAGTACACTGGGAGTGGCAGCCTAGTGAAACACTAAAACTCTATGGCTGATTATTCTAAATGTCCCTCCCTAAATTACCAGTCTCAGATTTCCATAGGATGGAACCATAGTAGTTAAGTGGATTGATAGCATTATAATTGTGTCTTGTCAGCAGTATCACATTCTTTTTAAGAGACAAAACTTCAGACAAAGAGTTAGACAATTTTGAGAGCACAGGTCTACCATATGATATCACAAGTTGGTGATGGTGGGCCATGGTGGTGAAACAGAGATGGAAAAGAGTTCACAAAATTAGAGTAGGACATAGAAGGGAAGTTGGTGTCTATTGTGATACTGGTTCTTCAGGCCAATTTGCTGTGTCACAAGGGACTGCCAATTTAGTGTAACAAAAACAGTTCTGCTCTATTTTTGTGGCTGAAAGTGTAGAAGAATCAGCTGGCCACATTCACATTTCACTTTTATGGGGATGCAGCACCCTTCCCCTCCCATGAAAATGAAAAATTGTGAATACAGACATTTCTGCTTTTTACTGGAGAAAACACTAAGAATGTCTAGGCCTTCCACCAATACTCTATGGTCATGGCTTCCATTAGAAGCTGACAACTGAATTGCACTGGAGAACACAGAGAGCCTTAGAGAGGTGTTCTCTCTAGAACGGTGGTTCTCAACCTGGGATCCCCTGATGTTTCTGTTCTCCAACTCCCAGAAATCCCAGCCAGTTTACCAGCTGTTAGGATTTCTGAAAGTTGAAGGCCAAAAACATCCAGAAATCTCTACATCCTCCAGCATAACTGAAGTTGACCATATAGTTACACTGGAGGATCTAGAGAGAACATGTTTAATCTAATCAGTGAATATTCAGATCTGCAAAAATCAAACCCACAAATGTGTAGGGATGACTGCAATGTTAATATTTTCTTTTTTTACAGATTTGCTGTGTGCAGATGGATCAAACCTGAGAGAGAGAACAAGATAATAAGGCATTTTTAAGAGATTTACATGATCCAAGACCGCTATGCTCTTTTACCCCCAAAGACCTGCAATTAATATTTGGTTTGACTTGAAAATGCCCAGTTTTCAATAACCTCCTCATTGCACTAGAGTTGTCAGTTGGGGGATATCAGCAGGCACTGCTGTGTGCCTTGGCAAAGCACTGTATTCAAAGAAAGCTTGAGAGAAGGTCTATAGGTCAAGGCCAAGGTGTACTCTGTAGCTGGAAACCAGAGATATTTGACAAAGAAAGGACTAGTCAGCTATGCTGCAAAATTTTACACAGAGCACACACAGATTCAATTGCCCTCTCCCTGGCCTTTTGTTATTTACCAAGGCAGGGGAAGTCCAGAATCTGAAACACCAAAAAAGATAACAGAAATCAGAGAGTATAAAGTTCAAAAAGTCCCATTTGTAATTATAGACTAGAGAGCATCTTTATGTTGGGTGTGATGTTTCCATTTACGTAGTCACAGTGAATAAATTGCATCTATTAATAGTCACTTTAAATTAAAAACTACTGATCTAAAATGTGTACACTGCAGATTTTTTTTAAAAAAAACAAAACAAAATTCCCACCTGTTGTCTTTGCTTTAATATTTTTTATTGTCCTTGAAGCTAGGGTAAAAATAGAAATGTGTGTATAACAGGAGATAACAGGAGAAAGTGAGGATGCAGAGGGTTGAAGGTTGAGCTGAAAATCCATGAATGAATGGACCAGCTTTCTTTTAAATCATTGTCATTGCATTCTGACTTTGAATATTACTACCAAAAACATATGAGGTTGCAAATAGTAGAGCTGTGCAAAAACTTGTTTGTGTCTCGTATGTCGGATCTATTTTGTAAGATTCATACATATGACATGATATTAAGAAACTTAAGATTCAAAACAATAACCTATGATTTTTCAAAAGAGTTATGAAAGTCTTGTAAGTGGCTCCAGGTCTCTGTCGCAGGTGCCACTTTTCCCCCAAAAGGGCTGGGCTTGGTTCCCCAAAACAGCCCCAAGGAGGATGGTGAGACGAGGAGCTGAGGGAGAAGCCCTGCTCTTTCCCCAAAGGGGGTGGTAAGGGGGGCTGTGGTGGTGGGCAGGAGGAAGGGATGCCTGACTGTATGGCCAGGCAAGGTAGAAGCCCCTCCAACACATGGGCGGCCCAGAGACCATCACATTGAGGCTTTAACGCAGGTAGTCCTGATATTCTAAAGCGAGCAGAATTCTGGGAAATGTAGTTCAGAGTAAGGCCTTTTGCCACAGGGGTCCCCAACTTCCCAAACTACATTTCCCAGAATTCTTTTTGCTTCAGAATACCAGGGTTGTCTGCATTAAAGCCACCTTATGCCTCCTCCTCCTCCCTGAAAGTTTTGGTGGGGAAAACCTGTGTTCATTCTCTAAAGAGATTTTGAAATAAAAAGGGGTTGATGGGAGTTGAATCAACCCTGTGAAGTAGACAAAGTTGAGAAGCTGGTAAACTGGCTGGGATTTTTGGGACTTGTAGACCAAAAACATCTGAGGACCCCAGGTTGAAAATCACTGGTTTAGTCTGTTCCAGAAGAACATCAAAGAAGCACCAATCCTCTCTATTCTTTCTACAATGGTGCTATTTCTGACCTTTTAAAATGCCTGGATGGAACATGGCAGCAGCAGTAGCCAGAGATGGCTGCTTTTTTGAGATGGTATTGTTGCTTTCTCTTCTTCATGGAATGACCCTCAACTTATTCATAGCTCATACAAAAATCCATAATTTTGGCTCCCAAACCTGCCTTCAACTTATACATGAGGTCAACTTACACACATAAATGAGCACAAATGGTATGTTCCGTCTATGTCAGTCTTCACTCCAGAATCAGGTAACCCTTGAAACATTATTGGATTATAAATATCCTCTCAATATTGTTTGCTGGAATTTGTAACTTTCCACTTGAGTAGCTCTCCAGAGTCTAAAGCGTAGCTCTTGCACATCACAGAGTACTGGTTTCTTTTAATGGGAAACAACAAGGGATCTTTTTCATACTTGGTATATTCTCTCTCTCTCTTCAGGGATGCCTTGTTCAGAGTCTTCATGACTTGGCAGGTGTTGTCTGTTCAGGGCTTTCCCCTATATGCCCAGCCCTGGGGAAGTCAATTCCAAAGGATAGATATATGCCTGCCAATAATTATGTTTCAAGTTGGCATAGAACAGATAAATAAGTAAATAAATACAGCCAACTGTTTTATGAAAGCTTTTTGTAGTTCTTTTCGATTTTTGATTTTTCAATGCTAATTACACAGTAGGTTTTAATTTATTTCTAATCTCTGGTAAATTGTTTCAGAAACGGTATAGGTATAATGATCCTTTTCTCTCCTGATGTTACAGTGAACTACTTTGAATTGCACCTGCCTTTAGCAAAGTTAGTATACGTTTTAATGAATAAATAGACTAAGTATGTGAGCTCCAGTTTGAAATCCCACTTTGTGAACTTCAAAAGCACCAATTGTTAATGAAGAAAGGATTTTGATTTAAACACAAAACTGCAAATCTGTCAAATGGGGAAAGGGAGACAGAAATCAAAGTTCATGTTGCATATTTATTTAAAGAACAATAACAGCAGAATACTCTCAGCCATTTTTCTTCATCCTTTGGGGCATTTTGTTACATAATTTTCATTTTAAATGATATAAAATACTTCTAATAACTAGCGCAATACTTGAAAATTAAGAAACACTTGTTCTTGTAAAATGCGTTGGAATGGCTCATACACACACACACACACATACGTCCCGCAACTTTCTCCCCTGGGAGCTAATTATTATGCAAAAATACTCTTAATTAGGACATGAATATATTAAGCCTTTGGGATGCCAAAAATGAAATAAAAGAGAGACACTGAACTGAACATATGATATGCATACGCTTCTGGAGTTCTTAGGGTGACTGAATTCCAAAATGCCATTAAGAGATGAAAAGGTCACCCCTGAAGAGAAGTAATTGGCATTGCACCCGAGTAACTGATTAAAGTAGCCTTCATTTGGGAAAAGCTTTAAAATCAGATCTTCCTCCAACAAATTATTTGATTCAGACTCATCGCTGTTTCAGGACAATAGCACAAAAGAGAAGGGAGACATCCTTGCTTTCTATTGAAGCAGATGCGCTAGGCTAATAAGGCCACCTCAAATAGCACATTTTCAGGCAACATTAAAGGCAAAGTCTGCATTTCTCCACCTCCCAACCAATTGCTTTTTGCTCAAACATGATTTTTTTTTCTGGTGGTTCCCCTAAGAGCTTCTGCTGTTCAGATTCTGCCCGCATTTCATTAGCTGGCACTGGATATTTTTAATGAGTCCGTAATGCCTGAAGGAACAAACTGTGGGGTGGAAAAACTACTTATCTTTCCTTCCACTACCCCTTTCCTGCTTTTCTAATCGAGGGAGGACAACAGAGTGGGAGGGAAAAGCTTATTTCAGAGGCAGAGAGGAAATGCCTTAATGCTGTTCCTTTATATGGAAAGAAAATGTAACACCAGGTGACATACTTGCTTCTAAGGAGGATTTTTAAAAAAGAAAGATCACAGTGATAATGGCTTTGTGTTCTCATAGCATATATTCCAACTTTTCTCAGAGGAAAACCAGAACACAAATGACTGAGTGACAGCAGGGTGTATTCAAGATGGCAAAAGTGATGAATGAGGAAGTACATGCAAGCTACCAAGGGAAAAGCTGCAGGAGTTTCCTCTTTCCTAAACTTATTGGGAAGCCCCCTGCTGAGCTAGTGCAAATTATTTTTGAGATTTGTACCCCATTTGAATAAACTGAAGTAAGCTTTGGCCAAAGAGAGAAAATGGGAAGGGGCACAAGAAACTGGGACACTTTTAAATCAGTTGTTAAATGAGATGATAGAGGATTAATAAGTACAGTCCCTGCCAAATTGGGAAAGGTGGATGTTATGTGGATGCTATGATCAAGCTTCAAGAATTTGCAAGTTTGCTCTCAAGTCCTCTTTGGATAGCAGAATCCATAAGTCGGAATGACTGATATAAATTCTAGGAACAGAAGGCCCTCAAAGTAATTTTCCATCAAGTTGTAGATTGCAAGCAGCTAGTCTAAGTGTATATCTATACAGTAGAATTAATGCTCTACTTTAACTGCCATGGCTCAATGCTATAGAATCCTGTGAGCTGTAGGCCATTTAATGCAGCCTAAGTCAGCCTCAAACTGCGGTGGCCAGACAACAAAAGTGCATCAAAGAAAGTTCTTAATGCACACCAATCCTATGTGATTTATATAATAATCATCCAGACCTTAAAATGGTTCCAGTATTTCCTATGTAATTCGTTTCTTCAATATCGGTTTGAAGATTTATTAAATGGTCAATGTAGATGGGGGCCATAGTTTGACTAGGAACCTCATCACATTAGTTGCCCTAACATGGGCGACAGTGGGGGGATTCATCGGGTATCCCAGCAAATCGGTGAGGCGGTGGGGGAATCTGTCGCCCCATGCCCTGCAGTGCCTGCAACACCACCTTCCCCATCACATGGGGGAAAGCATTGCTGCCCGGCTTCCCCTTGTGTTCACCCCGTTGCTGGCAACAAGAACACGAAAAGCCTTCCATGTTTTCTTTACTCTATCCTAGGATGCTTTCAGTACAGTTCAGGGATGGAGTCCCATCAGAAGTAGTTGTGCATCATTTGATGGGATCCAGCGGGCTCCATTCCCAAGGTTATTTGCCCGTTTGATGAAGTCCTAGCCTTCTCTGCCAAAGAGTGCAGGTGCCTCACCAAACAACTACTCCCATGATTCTCTAGCATAGAGTTAAAATGGTGTCAGACTGCATTAGTTCTACAATGTTAAACAGTTTATTCCTGTTCTGTGACAGATTTAGAGTTGAGGGAAAAAAATTCTTCCTTCCTTTATTATTATTTTAAATGCTCTCATTTTTTCTGTTCTGAATATAAAGGAACAGGCACACATTTGATAAATTATTCAAAAATAAATTGAAATGAAATTCTCCCTGAATCAAATTATCAAAATTCATTAAGTAAGAGTGTTCATAACATAGCGAGCATTATGTTGTGCCTGACTCACACAAAGCATTTAAAGGTGAAGAGAGAGAAAAGGGGTGACAATCATAATTCAGCATTGATACGGCTGAGTTCACAAGGATTCAAACACACACATTTGAAAGATAAACACACATCGTCCAGGACTTGAATGAAGCAATTTGTCAGTACTGATTTTCTCCACATTTGGATTTTGTTCTGGAAAAAAGAAACCTCAGGTTCTTTAATCCCTAATTTAAAAAATCCAAAGGAATAGGAGATCTGTTTTAAAAGTGGAAATAAAGAACAGCAACAAAATATTTTCTCACCAATTCCTAGCTATGGTTGGCTCTCTGTATCCATAGATTTTACAATTATGGATTCAATCATGATTTAAAAAAAATCCAAAAAACAAAACCTATGGCATTCGATATGAGGTACATAAGTGTACTATGCCATTGTATACAATGAGACTTGAACATCCACAGGAGTCCTGGAGCCAAACTACAGCTGGACTTGTTTTGCCCCCACAAAGGCTTTTACTGTTTTCTTTGTTAAGCCTCAGTTGTTAGAATGAGTTTAGTTCCTTTTTGTATAGGTTTTTGTGGGAGGATACCTTAATTAGACCCTGTCCCTTTAAGAAACACCCCAGGGGTGGAGATTGCAGTCCTCCTCGGTAACTCCTTTGCAGTTAGTCATTCCAAGGAGACTAAAGGCTGCAATATTTTCCACGTCAAAGGTTTTGGAGACTAAGTCAAAGGTTAAAGAAACTCAATAAAAGTTTAAGAAGTTAAAGGTTGAAGAAATGAAGTTTAAGACTTGAAGAAACAAGCTTTAAGTATTTAGGAACCAAGTCTGCAGTTTAAAGAAGAAAAGAGACTTAACACGAGGTGTTAAAAGAAGTCAAAAGACAAACAAAGGCCACAGAAAAGAGGCTAGAAAAAGGATCTCTTTGGAAGAAATCAAAAGAAACCCAGTTAAGTTCTGAGCTTTCATCTGTTCCTTCAAGTAATCAATTGTTAGTCAGACCCTAGGAGGAGTTAGGGTACTGATCTTCAATGCAATTAAATTACTTTTTTGTTTACTGTTACAACTTTTGTTGTGAATTTCCAACTCTGTTGCTGTTGAAAATAGGACACCTGAGAGAGCTAGCCCAAAGGACAGAACAGGTCTTGTTATAATAGACTATCTAGGATACAGATATTTCTGATGGACATGAGAGGGGAGTCATTCTAAAAATTAGCAACATTCTAAAAAGCATGATCCAGTTTTCCACATGTAAATTTAGAAACCAGGTATATCAACATTGTCTCCCCTCACTCTGCCCATACCTTTTCCAGGGCAATTGTTGAAATACTGGATTTCCATCCAGTGTAGCAAATCACTAACATTTCTGCATCTATGATCCCTCTCCCTTCCACAACAAAGGAAAATATTGCACAGCTGAGTTGCTAGAATCAGTTTGGTATTTCAGATTGATTTCCTTTCTTGCAATTCACATCATCCAATAAAAAGCTATGCAAGCACGCACACACATTTTTCATAACTCATATTCATCAGGAAAATGAAGTATTAATGAAGAAAATATCTGAAGTTTGGGTTTCTCAATTTCATTTCTTTGAGACACATACTTTTTGCAAATAAATTAATATGAATAGACATTAATATTTGGGGAGTGAGTGAGGAGGAGGAGGATTAAAAATGTCATAACCCCAACACCATACAAGTACAACTAATGGTCTTTTTCCAAAGGATCAGTTCAATTTCTGGTAGCAATATGGGAACATGAGTGCACAGTGTTATGCAAATATTTCAGCAAGATGGCAGTCAGTGAACTTTTGTTGCTACTGAAACTAGAAGCCCCCAGGTCCCATTCTCATTAAATTAAGTTTTTCATTATTGCAGATTTGGATTAGCCATTGGAAAGGGGGGCAGGCCTACCTCCAAGCTATCTAGAAAGTAGAGAGAGCTGCCAAATTCACAGGAGGTGGATAGATGAAAGAAGAAAATATCAAAAAGTCCTTTAAAATATTGTACAGGTTATGTTATATGTTATATAGACCAAGAGATAAAAATGGCCCAATGTGAAAAGACATGGAAAAGAAGAATGAAATACATGGCATGACAGAACCTGAAAGGAAATATCTACAAAATGCATCCTCATTGGTATCTCCCTCCAGAGACATTAGCGACACCAACAAATGCTGGAAATGTGGAAAAGAAAAGGGCCCATTTTACCACATAACAACAACAACAACAACAACATCTTTATATCTCGCCATCATCTCTCTGAAGGGACTCGGGATGGCTTACAAGGCACTTCATATGGCAGTCATACAACAAAATAAAAATTACTGGAAACAGGTTCATGTGCATCTCGAATAAATCGTTTTGTAAAAACTTAAAAATGACACCACAATTGTACCTTTTGAACATGCCAGATGAAAAACTAGAAAGAAAATTTAGAAAAATCTTGCTTTACATGACAGTGGCAGCTCAAATAGTATATGCCAGATATTGGAAAACCTCAGAGATACCCCCTTATAAGAATGGGAAAAATACATTACAGATTTGCTAATAATTGATAAAATAACTGTACTCTTGAGAGGAGAACTATTAGAAAACTTTGTTAATGAATGGCAACCAGTGATTCAACATCTCAATAAAAAGTATAATTTAACTAAAAATGTACACAGGGGATCCTATAAGACTGTAGATAAGGAGGAAGCAGATATCAATTTAGAGCCGACATACCTTTATATGTACTATTCAAATAGAATACTGTGACCCCTTAAATAAAAGATATTATGCAAGAAATTATAATGAAACATTAATAGCTGGAAAATATTGCACTGTACGCAACAAACACTTAGAAATGTATGAGTATTTGAATGAATGAATCAATCAATAAATAAATGTACAGGTTGTGTATTCTTTACCCAGAATTCTGAAATCTGAAATGCTGCACTCTAAAGTCTGAAATTGTCCACGAGTGACTGAAACAAAATGCCTTTGCTTTCTGATGGTTCAATGTATTTCTCTCACAGTTAGTAGCAACTTCCCAGCGCACATCGGGGGGGGGGGGGTGCCAGTTAGCCTGTAGAGTTTATCAACAGGTGTAGGTTTAAGACAACATGTGATTATTCTGCATAATAATAATGTTTCTACCCTTTTGGATTTAATGCAGTTCTGGAGGGATCTGCTCTTTACCTTGTTATAAATGTTACGGATTGATGGTGATAAATGGAAGCTCTTATGTGTGCTCGTGATCCAGAGTCACCCGCAGAACAATAACATGCCACTCAGGTTTGCAGAACAAAAATACAGGAACTTTACTGATTCTAAGAGATCAAAAAACAGTAGTATTTACAATGGTCCCTCTGATCACAGAAGTCTACAGTCATAAATAGTCCTTTCTCAGTCCACAAATCTGCTTCAGAGAAGAATACAGTACTGGTTCTTCTCCCTCTTTTCTCAGCAACAAACAGGCCTCAAAATAGCAAGGCCCCTCTGAGTACACTGCTCTCTCTCCAGCAGTACTCAGTCAGCAACAGAAAACTTGTCCAACCTGGTACTGCAACAGCAGAACAGAAACAGTATCAAAATCATTCCCCAGGTCATTGCAGGCTCAGCCAATCGGCTTCATGCACTTTATTTTCCAGCTAACACACACAGCACAGTGCCTTTGCAAACTATGACAATAAGCGCCTTAAGCTTCATTGCATCGCAAATTGACGCAGAAAATCTATGTTCCTCCAGCCATCCTTCACCATCCTGCCAATGCCAATGCTTCTAAATTCCTTTCAAATAGAGAGAGGATGACGTGTGGCGGGGACATGGAAGGCACAAAAAAATAGTAAAAAGAGGGACACTGAAAGAGCTTTTGTGAGGACTGAATAAATACAGTTGGTCGGCAATGTTTCTTGTAAATAGCTAATCTGTTTTGAGATATACTTGAGATATAATATAATGGACCACCAATGCAGAGATAAGAATCATCAAAGCCAGTAGATGTTGTTGGACTCCAATTCATACCTAGCTACTCAAGACTACATTGGGTAGAACCCTCAGAGTTCTCACTCCTAATATAAAACATACAACAATGTAGTTAGTCATCATCTGTCTATAGTTACCAGTATGCATAAATTTAAAATGCCCATGAAGTAGATTGAGTGCTTACAGTTACATTTATTTACTATGGGGGAAAAGCTGCCCCTGCTATTTGACTGAAATAGCAGATACTATTTGGTATTATAAAAAGGCAACTAAATAGTGCTTATGTGTGATTATTGGTTTGGACTGAGTCTGAGTCAGATCATTGTGGAATAGATCCAGCCTTAAACTAAGCCCATTTACTTCAATGTGGCTGAAATCAGTCATGGCCAATTTCTATTCCTTTGACTTCAAAGGTCATACATTGAATATCATTTATTCTGTATTTTTGTATCATATTTTACTTCCAGGGAAAGGGAAGGAATGCTTGTGTGATTGTCTGCCTTAGATGTCAAAAATATTTACTTTGTTCTGGATGTCCTGATGGACCCAAGACCTTTCAGGGAGTGAAAGATCTTGGGTCAGTTTTGACTGTTGAGTTGCTATTATATCATCCTCACAAACCCAAGTGTTAAGATTAAATCCATTGCTGAAAAAGCCCATCGCTCTGCCTTTCCCAAATGGGATTTCACTCTTTCTTAACCTCAATAACACAAAGACATTACTAGGGCATTTATTTTTAGGACCTTTCTACTCATGCATGTCCAACTTGTTCACCTTATTCTTTTAGGATTTACATGGAAAATACTTTCTAGTTAGCTGCTTTTTTATCAAATCTACATGTAGTAAATTTTAGACAGAGTCTATTTAGCTCGATTAAATTTATTTCCCTCTCAGATGCTTTGGGTATACTTGTATTCCTTGTCCTTGAGGAGCTGTCCTTGCCATAACCAGAAGGTGAGAATTGTGTGGAACATGGTCCCCTTTTCTGTAAAATTTATGCTGCAGCTTATCAGCAAATGATCACCTCTTTACAAGCATACCAGGAAGATATTTTATGTTAAACACTGCCTGACAGACAAATTCCCATGGGTGTTGTTAGTAGTGGTCAAATTTTTATCACAATGGCAATGAGAACAAGAAAGCAATTAATTCTGATGCTGGAAGGATGTTTTCAAGGGATTACCCCCAAGCCATTTTCTTGTCTATGTATTTGCTGATGATACATACACCATTATACTTTACTTTGAATAATGTGATTTTTAAAAAGATTTTATTTCTTGTCTGTTTATTGCAACAAGTAAATGGATGGATGGATGGATATTTTATCCTGAATTGCTCAAAGGGGTTTTCTGGGAAGAATTTATCATCAAGATAAAACAGATGGTATAATATGGAAACCTAGGCGAGCAGCACAAGGACTGAATTTTTCCTCCCATGAAATAAGGCTTGTCTATTAGATATAGTTTGGCTCTCACAACTGCTAGGCAAATTTGACTAATCATAGGTAATTGAACATGCAAATTAACTTCATCTCTCTTGCTTATGATAAGTTCATAATGTGACTCTCATGTCTAAAGAAGTTGGCAGGCTTTTCTCAGGATTAATACATTTCCCTTGACAAGCTATATGAAGAAAACAATTTTGTTGTTGAAAACTCTAGCTGTATATAAAACTCTAGCTGTATCTAGAGATTTTAAACAGTTCTAAAAACTGGTGACCAGCTAGCTGACACAAACCTATGCTCTAATTTTTAAACAAAATAAAAATCTATAATTTCCATTATTCTGAGGTGTTGAGACTAAACTCCAGCTATCATCAGTAGTAGGGCATTTTTCCTCTGAAAGGAATGAACCTGAATATTTCATAGATAGATTTGATGACTTACTTAATAGTAGAGGAGACAAGAAGTTTGTACTAACAATTTATGTCCGCATCCCTATACAAAAAAAATAGCAAAATTTAATGAAACTGTGCAGTTACAATGAAAAGGGAAGGAAGATCGCCCCATCTTTCCTTCTATGATTTGAGCTTTGTGGAAATTGAATACTGTGTCTATCTGAGCAATAAATAAATAGTGAAAAGCAAAGTTGTTAGTTAAAAATGTCACAGTATCTGTTTTGGCAAAAAAACAACAACTTCAGTTACTTCTATCTGTAAAAAAGAAAGAAAGAAAGCGTTTAAAAGTTTTCCTCACAACCCAAAGTCTGCATTCCAAATAAGTATATTTCTGGATTGGTCCACAAAATTCAGCATGCAGTTCACTATTGGAAGTATTGGACTGGATTAGAATTAGTCATGATAATCTTTAAAACCTGTCAATTCAAATGGTTTTGTTCTCACTGTTACAAAGTCAAGCTCCAAGCAGCAATAAAATCAATATTATTAAAATCAAATTAATACATGCAATGCCATAGAAGCAATAGATCAGGAGGCAGATCAGTTAAAATATTGGGGAACATCATCATTACCATCTACAAACCTGAGCTAAATACATGATAGGCTTGCTAGAGATAGAATAAAACAATAGGCATAAATTATTTCCTTCTCCTATATGAGTTTGGCTTTCAACTGAGGGTACCATTACTCTGGTATTCTTCCATGTGAAAGTTAGATGAATTGCAGTAAAAATAGCCCCTGGGCCCTTATTCATGCTTCACTGTCTGGCTCTAACATGGGATGTTGGTCCTAATTTATTCCTATGATTTTGGTGTATAATAATTTAGCCATGAAAATGTAACACATTTGTCACCTGGCTCTTATTTTTGGTGGAAGATATCTTATTGGCTTGAGTGTTTAGGGTCATCTTTCTATGTCAAATGGATTTGACAGGAGGGGAGGGAACAATATTAAATGGATATAAAACCCAGCTCTATTCCTTCATGCCTACTGATGATCTCCCCCAGTGGTTTCATGTAAATATTAAAAAGTGTTGTGGATAGAATAGCACGTTGTGGGATGCTATATGAGGAGCAGCTATCCCTGAGCACCACCACCTGGAACCTACTTGAGGTATAACCGGAACCACTGTAGCACAGTGCCTCTGATTCCCAGCCCTTCAGACATTCAGAAATTATACCATGGTTGAGACCAGTTTGAAACAGATCAAGGAAGTGTGTGTCATTCAAAATTACCTGGAGTTGTAGGACAACTGCCTTCTCAATCACCTCTCACCTTCTCAATCATAGAAACCAACCATTTGCTAATTCATTCACTCATGCCTACTAATCAGGGATTCAACTGGATCATCAGTGATGCCAGCCATGGAACCCTCTAAGGCAGTGATTCTCAACCTGTGGGTCCCCAGATGTTTTGGCTTACAACTCCTAGAAATCCCAGCCAATTTACCAGCTGTTAGGATTTCTGGGAGTTGAAGGCCAAATCATCTGGAGACCCACAGGTTGAGAACCACTGCTCTAAGGCCTCCTGGAATCTCAAAGGATCCATTAGCCTTCAAGGGTAGGCCATTTTAATAGGTCCTCCATACTTAGCGGGGTAGATTGTAGCTGTGATACTAGCCCTGACCAGAAAGTGATCTGTCCATGACAACTCAGAAGTACTGGTTACCTCCGCTCACAGATCTGCATGTTCCGAGCTGAAAATCGCATCAAGTGTATGACCTGCCGAATGCGTAGGGCCAGAAATCAATTGGGGTAGTTCTACTAGATTGGCTTTCCCTTTGATAAGTCAGGGATTGAGGGGAAGGTCAACAGGTGTTGTTGTACTCTCCTGATCTCTCTTGAGGGAAAAGCACAATACTCAAAATAATGTAAAATTCTATAGGATATAGAATACTAATTTGGTCCAAAAGAAATTGATAGGTGTGGTACAACAGCTAAAAATCAATTGTAAGATTATTTAAGGTTTTTCTAGATAAAGATGTTCATTGTATGCCATCAAATTGTTTGTTGACCTACAGCAACCCTATGAATTTTATATGGTTTTCTTAGTCAAGGAATATTTGGTGAAGTGGTTTTGCCAAGCCCTTCCTTTGAAATGTAGCCAACAGCACCTGGTAGCCATTGGTAGTTTTCCATTCAAGTACTAACCGGGGCTGACCATGCTTGGCTTTCATGTTCAGACAGATTCTAGTGACTTTAGTGTATTTAAGATGGTCAGACTGTACATACACACATATGCCCATCCACCCACCCACCTACATAACACAATGGAATATGCTGGATGAAGTTTCACACACACACACACACACGTATGCACAAAAACACATTTGGGAAAAATAAGGGGAGGGGAATTATCCATGATGTTGCAAATGAAGTTGCAGATTCAACTCAACACCCAGTTCTGCATAAATATTTACAATTGAAGGTATATTTGAGCGTTTTTTTTTTTCTTTCGTTAGAGTAGAAAAGAGAATTGGAAATGCCTTTAATTATACATACTTGAAATTCATAATTAATTCATCAACATCAGTTCAACTAATGGAGTGGATAGCTTTTTTGAGCTTTTCAAGTTTTTCAAGCTTTTATAAGCAAGCTGCCAGTACATACGCTCACCCCTGTATAACTTTTCTTCATCTCAAGACATCAGATCTGACATGAAACCTTCGTTAAAAGGTATACATTTATGTATATATGCATGTCTGTTAAAATATCTATACAGGTTGAGTATCCCTTATCTGAAATGCTTAGGATCAGAAGTATTTTGAAATTTGAAATTTGGATTTTTTTCTTGGAATACCTGCATTTGCATAATGAGATATTTTGGCGATAGAATCCAAGTCTAAACACAAAATTAATTTATGTTTCATATATACCTTACACACACCATTTTAAAATAATTATGTTCATGAAATAAATTGTGCGTACACATCAGGATGAAAAGCCTTTTACTATCTCAGCTGACCATCTGGCTAATTTTGGATTTTGGAATATTTCAGATTTTGGAATTCCAGATAAGGCATGCTTAACTTGTGTTCCTCCTTTTTACCCCAATGTGCCTTCTAAAAGTGCTGTATAGACATACATTAATAATAATATATAATAATTAAACACAACAAACAAACTGGCAATTCTTCTTGTTCCTCTTTCTCTGGCCCTGTTTAAACAGCTTGAAAACTGCCAAGTGTATCTTTTCTAGGTGTGCAGTTACACTGAAAATGAATGCATTTTGACACTGTTTTAACTGCCACTCCTTAATGTTATAAAATCCTGGGATTTGTGGTTTGGTGAGGAACCGACATTCTTTGACAAGGAAACCTAAGACTTTGCAACACTGCAACTCCCGTAATTCTATAGCAGTGAGTCATGACCGAAGGCTGAGCGAAGGAAGATAGATGCTTTTGAAATGTGATGTTGGAGGAAAATTCTTGAGAGTGCCTTGGACCAGAAGAAGATTATTTATTTATTTATTTATTTATAATCCAAGGACACTCAGGGTGGATTACAATGCACATATACATGGCAAACATTCAATGCCATTATCAGACATACAACATATACAGACAGACAAATAGAGACTATTTAACATTTTTCCAGCTTCCAGCTTCATGATGGCATGTTCGATTCTGACCACTTCATCATCCACTGTGACACCAAGTTCTTTTGATGGTAGTAATAATAATATAATAATAAAACTTTATTTATACCCCGCCACCATCTCCCCAATGGGGACTTGGGGCGGCTTACATGGGGCTACGCCCAAAGCAATACAATGTAAACAGCATATAAAGAACAGCACAACACAATACAATAAACAATACAGTAAATAATATCCATTACAAAATAAAACAAGGAGACAATAAAAACAAGGGCAGACCACATGAACATTAAGTTAAAACTCGGGGTGAGAAAGACATAAAAATAAAAACCACAGCGAACAGGGTCATAAGAGAGTGGGGTATTCTGGAGGATAGATATTAGGGGGAGCAACGGAAAAGAAATATAAAATGGTTACTCTCCAAAAGCGCAGCGAAAGAGCCATGTTTTCAAGTCTTTCTTGAAGGCTGCTAGTGTGGGGGCTTGCCTAATCTCCGCGGGCAGAGAATTCCACAATCGGGGGGCCACAGCAGAAAAGGCCCTCTCCCTTGTTCCCACAAGGCGGGTCTGGGATATCGGGAGTGGGGACAGGAGAGCTTCCCCTGATGAGCGAAGGGATCGTGTAGGCTTGTGATAGGAGATACGGTCATGAAGGTAGGTGGGTCCCAAACCGTTTAGGGATTTATATGTGATGGTGTACACCTTGAATTGGGACCGGAAAATAAAAGGCAGCCAGTGGAGCTCCTTGAACAGGGGAGTAGATCTCTCCCTGTAACTCGCCCCCGTAATTAACCTGGCAGCCGAGCGCTGGACCAATTGTAATTTCTGGGCCGTCTTCAAGGGAAGCCCCACGTAGAGTGCATTACAGTAGTCCAGTCTAGAGGTAACTAAGGCATGCACCACCGTGGTCAAGTCAGACTTCACGAGGTATGGTCGCAGTTGGCGCACAAGCTTGAGTTGTGCGAAGGCCCTCCCGGCCACTGCCGACACCTGCCCCTCAAGCGTCAGCGCTGAGTCCAGGAGGACCCCCAAACTGCGGACCTGTGATTTCAGGGGGAGTGCGACCCCGTCCAGCACAGGTTGCCACCCAATACCCCGATCCGATGCGCGACTGACAAGGAGGGCCTCTGTCTTGTCAGGATTGATCCTCAGCTTGTCCCTCCTCATCCAGTCCGCCACAGCGGCCAGACACTGGTTCAGCATCCGAGGGGCTTCCTTGGAGTCAGATGGGAACGAGTAGTGGATTTGCGTGTCATCTGCGTAGAGATGGCAACGCCCTCCAAAACTCCGGATGACCTCTCCCAGCAGTTTCATGTAGATGTTGAATAGCATGGGGGATAGAATAGACCCTTGCGGGACCCCACAGGTCAATGGCCAGGGGTCCTAGCAGGTGTCCCCCAGCTTCACCATCTGGGAACGACCCTCCAAGAAGGACTGGAGCCACAGACTGGAGCCGTGCCACCGAGCCCCATCCCAGAGAACCTCCCCAGAAGGATACCATGGTCGATGGTATCAAAAGCCGCTGAGATGTCCAAGAGAACCAGCAGGGTCACACTCCCCCTGTCCAGTTCCCTGCGGAGGTCATCCACCAAGGCGACCAAAGCCATCTCAGTACTGTGCCCAGGCCTGAAGCCAGACTGCGAGCGGTCCAGAAAATCAGTGTCATCGAGGAACTCCTGGAGCTGCGTGGCAACCACCTGCTCCAGAACCTTGCCCAAAAACGGGAGGTTGGAAATTGGTCTGTAGTTGTTACATACAGATGGGTCTAAAGAGGTCTTTTTTAGTAGCGGTTTTACTACTGCCTGCTTAAAGCAGGATGGAACTGACCCCTGACCCAAGGAGGCATTTATAATAGCCACAAACCAATCCAACAACCCATCTTTGGCTAGCTTAACCAGCCAAGAAGGACAAGGATCCAGAGCGCAAATGGTCGCCCTCACAGACCCAAGAATCCCCTCCACGTCATCAGGAAGAACAAGCCGGAAAGAATCCCACAAGATCGGACAGACAGGTACCTCGGTTACCTCCGCTGGAACTACAGTTAAGCTGGAGTCCAACTCACGGCGTATCTGAGCAACTTTGCCTGCAAAATGGTGCGTGAAATCGCTGCACCGAGTTGCCAAGTCATCAGGAAGCCCCTGGGTCTCGGGAGGCCGCAGGAGCTCCCCAACAACTCGGAACAACTCCGATGGCCTGTTGGCTGCAGACGCTATGCGGGCAGTCGTGAAAGCTTTCCTGGTTGCTCGCAAAGCCCCGGAGTAAGCCTTAATAGCGGCTTTAGCCCGTGCTTGGTCAGACACATCCTGAGATTTCCTCCAGATGCACTCTAGTCCCCTCCTTGCACGCTTCATCACAGCCAGCTCCTCAGTGAACCAAGGAGTCGACGTGACTCTACGCAGCGAGAGGGGACGTTCAGGAGCGATCGTGTCAAGTGCCCTTGTCAGCTCACTATTATAGCGATCAGCCAGGACATCGACAGGATCGCCAGTCTCCAGAACAGGAAGATCCCCAAGAGACCTCAGAAGTCCATCCGGATCCATCAGCCTCCTGGGGTGGACCATCTTAGTGGGTCCACCACCCCTGCGGAGGTTAGAAGACATGGCGAAACTTAAACAGATCAGATGATGGTCAGACCATGACAATGGAAGGATGTTTTGCTCTTCCACTCTGACTGTCCCACCGTCCACAATAAAGACAAGGTCCAGCGTGTGTCCTGCCTGATGTGTGGGCCCAGATATAACTTGAGTCAGCCCCATGGTCATCATGGCAACCATGAAATCCTGAGCTGCACCTGTCAATGTGGTCTCGGCATGGATGTTAAAGTCTCCCAAAACTATGAGTTGTTGGGAGACCAGGGCCGAATTGGAGACCACTTCTGCTAGCTCAGACAGAGAGACTGCTGGGTCGTGGGGTGGACGGTACACCAGCAGAATCCCCAAGCTGTCTCGGGCTCCCACCTTCAGGAAGACACACTCGAACCTCGAAGATTGCGGAACGGCGCATCTGATCAGAGCGATGGACTGCCGAAAGATCACCGCGACTCCTCCTCCCCGCCCCCCAGCCCTGGCCTGCTGATGCACCCTGAAACCCGGTGGACACAGCTGGGTGAGATTCACTCCACCCAACTCGTCCAACCACGTCTCGGTGATGCATGCCAGATCCGCCCCCTCATCCAGGATCAAATCCTGAATGACAGCTGTCTTACCGTTGACGGATCTGGCATTCAAAAGCAGAACCTTAAGACCGGGGGGGTCTGTCCTGGAGACTACCACACCTATTCCTCTCCAGGGTCGCAAGAACTCTGTTGCGCTTCTCCCTGGGCAGCAAGTGACCGATCTTCCTCCTCCCCCACACCACCTCGATGGTGCCCCACCCGTGTGAACTCTCTTCCCCCTGGTGGATTGGCTGATTGAGGTTGCCTTCTGAAGGGATTAGTCAGCTGTCCAAAGATGGAGAGCCTCCAAATGTATTTGTTTGTCTAGTACTTTCTCATGTGCTTGGCACTCCATTGGCAGTTTTATGATGTCATAAATTATGTTAAATTAGCCTCCCTACATTAAGCGGTACCTAGAATTTTCTACTTAATAATAATAATAATAAAACTTTATTTATACCCCGCCACCATCTCCCCAACGGGGACTCGGGGCGGCTTACATGGGGCCATGCCCAAGACAATACAATAAACCATAACATAATACAATTAAATAATACATTACATAAAATAAACAGTACAACATAAGATCAAAACAGCAATATAACAAGAGCGGGCCGCATGAACACTACATTTAAAAACTAGATTAAAAATTAAAACTCTGGGTGAGAAAGGGATCAGAATAAAACCTCGAGGGATGGGACATCAGATAGTGAACCAGTCTAGAGGAGAAATATCGGGGGGGAGTAGCATAGAACATTTACTCTCCGAAAGCACACCGGAAGAGCCATGTTTTTAAATCTTTCCTGAAGGCTAAAAGGGTGGGGGCTTGCCTGATTTCAATGGGCAGCGAGTTCCACAAACGAGGGGCCACCGCAGAAAAGGCCCTCTCCCTTGTTCCTACAAGGCGAGCCTGAGATATAGGTAGTGGCGACAGGAGGGCCTCCCCTGATGATCGGAGAGGTCGGGCAGGTTTATGGTAGGAGATACGGTCACGAAGGTAGGCGGGTCCCAAACCGTTTAGGGCTTTATAAATGATGGTCTGCACCTTGAATTGGGACCGGAAGATGAACGGCAGCCAGTGGAGCTCCTTAAACAGGGGAGTAGATCTCTCCCTGTAACTCGCCCCCGTTATTAGTCTGGCGGCCGAACGTTGGACCAGCTATAACTTCTGGGCCGTCTTCAAGGGAAGCCCCACGTAGAGCGCATTACAGTAGTCCAGTCTAGAGGTAACTAAGGCATGCACCACCGTGGTCAAGTCAGACTTCACGAGGTATAGTCGCAGTTGGCGCACAAGTTTGAGTTGTGCAAAAGCCCTCCCGGCCACCGCCGACACCTGCGCTTCAAGCGTCAGCGCTGAATCCAGGAGGACCCCCAAACTGCGGACCTGTGATTTCAGGGGGAGTGCAGCCCCGTCCAGCACAGGTTGCCACCCAATACCCCAATCCGACGAGCGACTGACCAGGAGGGCCTCTGTCTTGTCAGGATTGATCCTCAGCTTGTTTCTCCTCATCCAGTCCGCCACAGCGGCCAGACACTGGTTCAGCACCCGAGGGGCTTCCTTGGAGTCAGGTGGGAACGAGTAGTGGATTTGTGTGTCATCTGCGTAGAGATGGCAACACCCTCCAAAACTCCGGATGACCTCTCCCAGCGGTTTCATGTAGATGTTAAAAAGCATGGGGGATAAAATAGACCCTTGCGGGACCCCACAGGTCAAAGGCCAGGGGTCCTAGCAGGTGTCCCCCAGCTTCACCATCTGGGAACGGCCCTCCAGGAAGGACTGGAGCCACTGCAAAACAGTGCCACCGAGTCCCATCCCGGAGAGCCTCCCCAGAAGGATACCATGGTCGATGGTATCGAAAGCCGCTGAGATGTCCAAGAGAACCAGCAGGGTCACACTCCCCCTGTCCAGTTCCCTGCGGAGGTCATCCACCAGGGCGACCAAAGCCGTCTCAGTGCTGTGCCCAGGCCTGAAGCCAGACTGCGAGCGGTCCAGAAAATCAGTGTCATCGAGGAACTCCTGGAGCTGCGTGGCCACCACCCGCTCCAGAACCTTGCCCAAAAACGGGAGGTTGGAAATTGGTCTGTAGTTGTTACATACAGATGGGTCTAGCGAGGTCTTTTTTAGTAACGGTTTTACCACCGCTTGCTTAAAACAAGATGGAAATGACCCCTGACCCAGGGAGGCATTTATTATAGCCACAAACCAATCCAACATCCCCTCTTTGGCCTGCTTAACCAGCCAAGAGGGACAAGGATCCAGAGCGCAAATGGTCGCCCTCACAGACCCAAGAATCCCCTCCACGTCATCCGGAAGAACAAGCCGGAAAGAACCGCACAAAATCGGACAGACAGGTGCCTCGGTTACCTCCGCTGGAACTACAATTAAGCTGGAGTCCAACTCATGGCGTATCTGAGCAACTTTGCCTGCAAAGTGGTGCGCAAAATCGCTGCACCTAGTTGCCAAGTCATCAGGGAGCCCCTGGGTCTCAGGAGGCCGCAGGAGCTCCCCAACAACTCGGAACAACTCCGATGGCCTGTTGGCCGCAGACGCTATGCGGGCAGTCGTGAAAGCTTTCCTGGCTGCTCGCAGAGCCACGGAGTAAGCCTTAATAGCGGCTTTCGCCCGTGCTTGGTCAGACACATCCCGAGATTTCCTCCAGATGCACTCTAGTCCCCTCCTCGCATGCTTCATCATGGCCAGCTCCTCAGTGAACCAAGGAGTCGACATGACTCTACGCAGCGAAAGGGGACGTTCGGGAGCGATCGTGTCAAGTGCCCTTGCCAACTGGCTGTTATAACGATCAGCCAGGACATCAACAGGATCGCCAGTCTCCAGAACAGGAAGATCCCCAAGAGACCTCAGGAGTCCATCCGGATCCATCAGCCTCCTGGGGCGGACCATCTTAATGGGTCCACCACCCCTGCGGAGGTTAGAAGACACGGCGAAACTCAAACAGATCAGATGATGGTCAGACCATGACAATGGAAGAATATTTTGCTCTTCCACTCTGACTGTCCCACCGTCCACAATGAAGAAAAGGTCCAGCGTGTGTCCCGCCTGATGTGTGGGCCCAGATATAACTTGAGTCAGCCCCATGGTCGTCATGGCAACCATGAAATCCTGAGCTGCACCTGTTAATGTGGTCTCGGCATGAATATTAAAGTCCCCCAAAACTATGAGTTGTTGGGAGACCAGGGCCGAATTGGAGACCACTTCTGCTAGCTCGGACAGAGAGACTGCTGGGTCGCGGGGTGGACGGTACACCAGCAGAATCCCCAAGCTGTCTCGGGCTCCCACCTTCAGGAAGACACACTCGAACCTCGAAGACTGCGGAACGGCGCATCTGATCAGGGCGATGGACTGCCGAGCAATCACCGCGACTCCTCCTCCCCGCCCCCCAGCCCTGGCCTGCTGATGCACCCCGAAACCTGGTGGGCACAGCTGAGTGAGATTCACACCACCCTGCTCGTCCAACCACGTCTCGGTGATGCATGCCAGATCCGCCTCCTCGTCCAGGATCAAATCCTGGATAACAGCTGTTTTACCGTTGACGGATCTGGCATTCAAAAGCAGGACCTTAAGGCTGGGAGGTCTGTCCTGAAGACTACCACACCTATTCCTCTCCACTTACAAACACATCTGCTTTTGAGCAACTCAGGTCAACAGCAAGCTAGGCTGTTAACAGTCAGGAACTGTCGACCTGGGCTTTGAACCAATTACCTCACCATCAGTGGTGATTTATTGTTGCTGGTTACTAACCAACTGTGCCACAGCTCGGCCCTACCAGTCCATATTCTAGGAAACAAAGCCCGACTGCTTACTGGAGAGAAGGATATTAGAAGCAAAGATGAAATACTTTGGCCACATCATGAGAAGACAGGAAAGGTTGGAGACAATAATGATTCTGGGGAAAATGGAAGGAAAAAGGAAGAGGGGCCGACCAAGGGCCAGATGGATGGATGGTATCCTTGAAGTGACTAGCTTGACATTGAAGGAGCTGGGGTGGCGATGGCCAACAGGGAGCTCTAGTCCATGAGGTTGCAAAGAGTCAGAAGCAACTGAATGAATAAACAACAAACTGTACACTGACCATATAAAGCAGTTTCATACTGCATTATATGGCAGTATGGATGGAGTTTTATATAATGCAGATCAATGCAGTTTACACTAGGCATGGGCAAACTTTGGCCCTCCAGATATTTCGGACTTCAACCCCCAGAAATCCCAGCCAGCTTACTGGCTGTTAGGAATTGTGGGAGCTGAAATCCAAAACACCTGGAGGGCTGAAGTTTGCCAATGCCTATGCAATTGCATTATATGACAGTGAAGATGGAACCTATCATATCCAAATACTTGTTCTTTTTGTTCCTTATGCTTTTTTTTTTTTTTTGCAAGGCAGAAAGGAAAATGATGATCCTTATTACTTACTCCTTCTCACAGTTTATCATTGCTATTGAGGTTGTTGCTGAATATCATATTTTCTAATACTCATTGTACTTAGATACAGAGTATTGTGAGATTAATGTTCATTGTACCATGATTACAAGTCAAAATGTTTTACCTCATTCTGAGTCTTAAATATTGAGTATCTTTGAGCAATATTGTATCCAACAGTTAAATTTTGAAATGGGTAGGATTTCTTAATTACATTTTAACTGAAATCCTACTGTCTTCTGATCACATATTAGCTGCATCAGTTATTTCCTTTGCTGTGGATAAACTGCAAACATACATAAGTCTGTTAGCTTTAATTTCTCGGATTTAGCAAGGGCATGGAATATTCTGTAGATAGAAATGCTACAATATTTATCAAATTAAGTGCTAGAATTTTCTCAAGGTTGTTTCCAAAGCCTAGTTAGGAAATGGCACATGCAAAAGGGTTGGTGCCTTTTATAAGTTCTGCAAGGAGCATTTTTAATGATTCATATGAAGGCAATTCTAGTTTGGTAAGATAAAAATGTCATAAACTCTAGAACCTCCTTAGAGAAAATCATACAGAGAGCAGATATTTTATACAATTATTTTTAATTGTAAGGGTAATAAAGAAGAAATGAGAGATTTTGGGAAGAGTTTAAGGTATCCATATTTTAGCTATAAAGTGCAATTCTTTGAAAAGTTGGAATGTCTTGTTTAACCTTGCTTCACGTTTCTTAGCTTTCTGAATTGTATTTACTTATTTGCTAATCAAAATACGCTGCCAAGGGCTCTCACCCTTGCGATAATGATGCATGCTCTTAACCTCAACTTCACCTTCTTTAAGAACGGAGGGTGAAATTTTTTTTGCCCCTCTAAACATTGATATTATTTCAGTGTGATTTATTCAATCTGATTTATTAAGCACAGATTGAAATAAAGTACAGGCAGTACGTTGAATACCACATGGAGTGTAAATGCTGGATTGAAATAATGAAACTGGCATACTTTCTGCACAGATTCAATCAGTATCTGATATGCAAGTTCCAAAATAATAATCGACAAAACAGCATTTCCTAATGCTGACAGTTTTGAGCATATGCATTCTTTAGTCTGCACCAATTCTTAAGTAAATAGAGGGAGGACATGAGTGTTTGCAAGTTTCTATTATTCATTTGCACTTGCAGAGACCTCTGTCAATCCCTACTATGCTATGCTTGATACACAAATGTCTCTAATAATGCTAGTGGGGACAATTGAATCTCAGCAATCTGGATGAGCCATGTTTTATTTTATAGGAAGATTCTTTCCCAGACATCAACATGAAGTGTTCTCTAGAGTTAAATAAGACAGTCGGTGTGTTAAATAATAAGCAATTTCAGAGGACAACAGATATTAAGCTGCAGAAACAAGGGAAAACTAAAAACGATGTTTTATCCTTTCAGATCAGATTAGAGGGGAGACTGGGAACATATTAATAAGAGCTAATAAGACAAATTAGACCCTGCTCCCAATAGAAGTTTGGAAGTGCAAACATTCATCAAGATAACCACACCTATAAGGAGATCCTAAAAGTGTGCTGTGTTGATCCACATAATCCACAATAAAAAGTTTTGACTGTCTTCACTTCAAATAGGAATAATTTTTGGCACATTAAAGCTTATTAGGAGCCAGTGTGGTGATGTGTTTTGAGTGTAATGTATGTACACTGTAGAATTAATGCAGTTTGATACCTTGTTAATTGCCATAGCTCAATCAATGGGATAATGGGAGTTGTAGTTTGGTGAGGTGCTATCATTGTTTGGAAAAGAAGACTGAAGACCTTGTAAAACTATAGCTCTCATTATTCCATAGCATTGAGACAGGGTAGTTAAAGTGGTGTCAAACCACATTAATTCTTCAGTGTAGTTGCACCCTGAAAGTCTGGGAGATGATGGCTGAAATCTCAGCTCAGCCATGTAAACCACTGAATGACAAGTCACAGTGTCTAAGCCCCAGAGGAAGGCAAAGCTATACCCCCTTTGAATAAATCTTTCCAAAGAACATCATGGTAGACCTGCCATAAGTTAGTACAGGCTTAATGGCACAAAACAACAAATGGCTCTTAATTGTCCTTTCAACAAGTCACTTAAAAAATCTGCAAATTCCTGCCCAAGCTACAAATAACATTGTAGTTACCCCGGAAAGAACAAGGTACTTTGAGGGGTTGGCAAATGATATTTTCTGTACTAATCAATCTTTTGCTATGACTCTGCAAGCCTTGGCTCACTTTAAGGGGTGTAAAGCTTATTAAATGTACTGGTAATTCATACAGCCAAGAATGAATAATTTTACTATTTTTCTTTTCACTGCATGAATGTTATTAAAACTTCACCAATTTTGACTACAGTATGGGACTTATTCTGTGCTAAAACTGCATAAGATTATTTTTTTTTTGCACAGAACAATGTATTTCATTTGGACAGCAAACATGATTTCTACATGGGAAACAAATTTCCCACATAGAAAGTGGTATTTTCTGTAGACAACTCTTAGTCTCTGTGCAGAAATGTTGTTTAATGGAACATAATAACAATGGCACATAACAAACAACAGAAATGTTATTTTCTGCATGGAAAATGTCTGTTTCTATCAATGGTGTAGAGTACATATGAGGTGAATCTATATGTAGCCTGCTTTGTGTAACACTAGAGGAATGTCACTCTTCTGAGACTTGAAGTGATCTTTAAATAGTTACTCAGTTCAATCATCACGACTTGGAATCATAGAAATTAGAAGAAACTATAAGGGCCATCCAGTCAACCCCCTGCCATGCAAGAAAACACAATAAAAACACTTCTGACAGATGGTTGCCTAGGTTCTTCTTAAAAACTCCAGAAAAGGGGACTCCACAAAACTCTGAGGTAGCATATTCCACTGTAGAACAACTCTTTCTGTCAGCAAGATCTTCTTAATGTTTAGGCGGAGTCTTTTTTCCTGCAATTAGATTCCATTGCTCTGTGCCCTAGTATCCACCCCCCCTCCCACGTGACATCTTCTCAAACATTTGGACATTGACATTATGTGACTGCCATCCATCTGGAAATCTATGTCCTCACTGCGAAAGACCACAATAGGTCTCTACAGCCACTTACGGACCCACTGCCAAGACTATACCCTTGGAAGACAATCATACCCAGCCATGAATTACAGCCTATGATAATGATGTGATCTTTTCAAAGATTTAAATTTGGTTGGCTATATGTTCCCTCTCAGACTTCTTTTCTCCAAGCTAGACATACTCAGCTTCTTGGAGAGCTGAGAACATCACTAGGTACTCAGAGTTCAGCTGAAATCATCTCTTCAATTTCAATAAGATAAAATATATATGTAACAAAAGTGTCTATTTCCAGATTTCGGGGCCCTGATCATTTTCATCCACTTCCGTTTTAGGCTTGGCTTGATAAAAGCATACAGGCAGTTTAGAGTATGGCACCTCCTGTCTTACCCAGTGATTTATTATTGTTGAAAATCTATTAGTCATGAACAAAATATTTGTTTTGAAAGACTCTATCAAAATTACAAATCTGGAGATGTAACCAGAACAACAAATGGCTTGTTCTGTATTTCCTTCCCATTCTTGTCTAAGTTCACAGAAGAACATGTTTTAGTTCTCTTCTTCATCAGACTCTTTGATGTGAAGAATTTATTCAGTTTTTTATTAATCATTTAAGCTCTTTTAGAAGTTTTTTTATTTTTTAAAAAAGACTTAGAACAGAGCATTTCATTTGTATTTTGTGAAGTGCTTGATGGATCTTCATGCCTTTTGGTTACCCCTATAAAATAACATTGTATAACAACATCCAGAACCTAAGCAGATTTCCCAGAGTTTCCACAGACAGCTTTGCTGTTATTTTGTAATCCATATAGAGTGATTAAATACTAAGTGAAGACTTTGAAGACTTTGACATTGACTCATGAATTAAGCATTTCTTCAAGGGTAGAAGAGTGAAATCTTTAAGAAGCTGTAATTGTTTCAAAAGCTAAATATTATTCTCCAATACTCTAACCTGTGGAAAAGATACAATTTGTGGGCTATTGCAGGTGACAGGTGCTGATGAAACATATTTCATCAGGATATGTCACCTGCAATTCCTTCAAATTTTCTAAATCCAAGATACTTCTTTTCCTCCTTGAAAGTCTGAGTTACATGACTAGATGGGGAGGTATAATGTTTTAAAATGAAATGAATGTGGAAAGGATCAAGCCAGCATGAACTAGGAATGTAGTTCAAGTTTGAGATATACAGTAGAGTCTCACTTATCCAACATAAACAGGCCGGCAGAACGTTGGATAAGTGAATATGTCGGATAATAAGGAGGGATTGAGGAAAAGCCTATTAAACATCAAATTAGGTTATGATTTTACAAATTAAGCACCAAAACATCATGTTATACAACAAATTTGACATAAAAAGTAGTTCAATACGCATCAATGCTATGTAGTAATTACTGTGTTTACGAATTTAGCACCAAAATATCACAATGTTTTGAAAACATTGGCTACAAAAATGCATTGGATAATCCAGAACGTTGGATAAGTGAGACTCTACTGTATCTCTCTATTTGAGCTCTGACAATGTACACCTCACCCTCTAAGTAGTGTGTTTTTCGCAGAAGCATGGAATGTGTGCCCCTCAATATTTTGCATGGATTGAAAGGGTTGTTCTGTGTGGGATGCCAAACTACTTGCCAGTTAGATATTTCCTCTAGTACATACATAAGATAGTAATGTTCCACTGAATTAACTTCATCTTCTAATATCTATGGTTTTAAAAATGTGTATTAGACAACACCAAAACACTGCCAGGCCCTTTCCATTTTAAATATGATTATAAATAACAGGTAATATAACAGACACAGTACACTGACAAAAGTTTGGAGGATCACCAATTACTCCCCTGGATTAGTTGAATGCAATCATTTTGCAATAAGAAATGAAGAAAAATCTCCTGCCAGTAAAATCCCAGCTTCTAGTGCTGGATTCCTAATTTAGCTAAATCTCCCAGTAAGTCTTAATGGCTAAGACCATTTATAGCATTTGCACCTCTGGCATTTAGCAAAACACGTACTAAAGACCAATACTTCTTGTGGACAGATTTTCCCACCACCACATATTCATCCTGTATCTTCACATTGATGTTGACAATCTCCAGAAAATTATACAAAAGAGTGATCATACTCTTTCTGCTTTGGGGGACACAGGAGACGATCTCTTGCTCAGGGCTTGTTAATGTGACTTTTTAAATTATATTGAACCTCCACATTAGCAGATTTGACTTTTGCAGATTTGATTATTTACAATTTGATTAAAATGTTATTTCTAGGAATCTCTAGGTCTACCAGTGCAGCCCTATGATCAGTTTCTGCTGGAGGCTGATCATACCATCAGGCTGGAAGACCTAGAGATTACCAGAATGTTGTTCTTTTTAGAAATCTCTAGGTCCACCAGTATATTTCTATGGTCAACTTCTGCTGGAGGTTGACCATAGAATTGTGTTGGAGAATTAGAGATTTGTAGAGAGGGATTCTCTTAGGTCAGTGGTTCTCAACCTGTGGATCCTCAGGTGTTTTGGCCTACAACTCCCAAAAATCCCAGCCAGTTTCCCAGCTGTTAGGATTTCTGGAAGTTGAAGGCAAAAACATCTGGAGGCCCACAGGTTGAGAACCACTGGTAAAAAAAATAGCAATTTTATTTTTCACTTCTGCAGGATCCTGCGCCCATAAACTACAGCAAACATGGTGGGATGACTGTATACCTTCCAGAGTCCTGAGTTGGGAGTGCTTGCCATATATACGAGGGCTATCCAGAAAATCTGTTACGTTTTGGAATTAAAAATTAACTAAGTATAGGATAAAATATTTATTATATGCAGTTAAAAGCCATACTTCAGTAGTACCTTTAAACACAGTCCTCATTCAAAATTAGGCCCTTTTCAGAATTATTAATGCGTTTACAAACTTCCTACCCTCTGCATTTTCCCGCCGCGCAATGAAAGTCAGCCAGCTGAAGAATGACTGCAGGAGGGAGGAGCAAGCAAAACACCTGCTCTCTCTTCTTTCGCAAGATCTCAAGAATCAAAACATTGAGCCTTTCCTTTCCTGTCAGCTCAAAGAAAAGGCGTGAGTTTACCTCTCCTTCCAATGAGAAGCAGCCAGAGTCAGCCAGGGCTTCGGAAAGCAGCCTGGAGGAGAGCGGCGTAGCCTCCGTTGAAAAGCAGCCCCGAAGCCCTGGCTGACTTTGGCTGCTTCTCATTGGAAGAAGAGGTAAACCCGTGTGTGGAGTAGAGCGGCGTAGCCTCCGTTGAAAAGCAGCCCCGAAGCCCTGGCTGATTCTGGCTGCTTCTCATTGGAAGGAGAGGTAAACTCATGCCTTTTCTTTGAGCTGACAGGAAAGGAAAGGCTCAATGTTTTGATTCTTGAGATCTTGCGAAAGAAGAGAGAGCGGGTGTTTTGCTTGCTCCTCCCTCCTGCAGTCATTCTTCAGCTGGCTGACTTTCATTACGCGGCAGGAAAATGCAGAGGGTAGGAAGTTTGTAAAGAGTTTATGGGTAAAAGCTGACAGCTTGATCAATGGGTGAAAAGGAATAAAGAAAAAGCCAGTGTTATCTGGATTGGCCAATAAAGATATTTCTCTTCTGTATAACTTTGGATTTTGTTATATTTTGCTGACCATCATGGCTACCCCTGAATATGTTTCTTGAAATTTATAAACAGTATTTACGGACAATTACACATGAAGCATATTTAGTAGTGTAGTGGTAGTAAATGTTACTATTTAAATTCTTGGCTATTTTCTTGAGATTTACAGAAGGAAGGTCGTAAAAAAGAACCATGCTGTTCAGACCACAAGTCGATCTAGGCTACTTTCTGTTCACACAATTGTTAACTTATGAGAGGCTTGCATTCAAGATAGTAATGGAAACACAAAAACAGAAACTCATAAACAAAGGCATGATGCTTCTAAAAGTGGGAAAGGGGGATATTTCATTATTATGATTTATCGCAATTGATAACACAATCCGCCATGATTTTCTGAAACTACTTATAATGCCGTTCACATTTTCAGCCATCACTACATCACATTGTAATGAATTCCTCTGTTAAACTTGGTGCCTTGTGAAGAAATGTCACTTTTTATGTACCCTTAATCTTCCACCATACAGCTTAAATGGATGGGTCTGTTCTGATATTAAAAGGGGGGGGGAGTTGCTCCCTGTCCATTTTTTAAAACACCATGCATAATTTTATTCCCTTCTATCATATTTCCCCGCACCCCTTTTCAATGCTAAATAGCCCCAAATATTGCAACCTTTCCTCATAGGAAGGATTTAGCAAAGCTTGTGTGAGCTTACATTTATGGATGAAATGGTGTTGGGGTAAAGATCATAAAGGCAAAATAGAAGAATATCCTATGTAGTCGAGTTATTGGTCTCATATTTGCATTTACATTTAGAACAGCTTGAAAAGCTTTGCATAAATCTGAGCAAACAACAGAATTCTCCACTACATAATTTCTTCAGTTTGTGGCAAATCTACACCCACCAGCAAATCCCCTTTCTCTGTTTTAAACTTAATTAGTGGTATCTTGAAATGCTTTGGCACATACAAAGGCGAATAGGATGACCTTTGAAATGAAATTAAAGAACTGACCAGATAAAGAAAGAAACCCTGATGACACTGTGGGGTTTTTAAATCTCCCCACCCCCCTCAAGTTATCAGTAGTTGAGTGATGCAACAAATGGCATGTAGGAGTAGCAACTTCTCCCTTTAACACATCTAAGTATGATAACTGGGTTATTTGGCATTTCTTCATTGTGTCTATTATGTTTATATGATATTTTCTCATTAAAAAAAATGGAATACTGTAAATTAAAGTTCACCTTTGACGATCCTGCTCAAACTGTCAGATATGATATAATTTTAAAAGAATGCAGTATAATTTATTCCCGATGTTGGTGTAACAGGCACATTAGATGCTCTCAGTACACTGAAATGTATGCAACTGATCTACATGAAGATATGCAGATATACTTTGTTGTCTATAGGTCATATAAAAATTGAGCTGTATATAAATAAATTCTCATGTGCACTTTATATTCTCCATTTTTTAAGAGGGGGTGTTTCCATGTGTTCACCAACCTGATTATTTCACAGTTTCAAAGGTAAACCTGAGTTTCAACAGGTGACAGGAAATCCCCAAGAGCCATCAAGAAATCCATCATAGATATAATATATAGATATATCTCCCATCACCCTGCTCCCCAATCACATCTTCCACTATATTGTTATCTTTCGCCATGTGCACAATTCTCTTAATTTATTCATAATATTTGTATTGGCTTTATCAATTTTTACCCATTCTCTATATGTTGTTGATTTGTATTTTATTTATTCTATCTTATCCTCTTGCGTATTCTCCTTGGTTAAACTTGTCATAATTTGAAATTGAACCTGTTCATATATCCAATTGTTTCAGTTCTCCAATGTCCACTTTTTCCTTCCACTCCTATGCAAATACTGCTTGTCCAGCTTAAATCATAGTTTTAAACAGTTATTTTTCCTTTCCATTCATTTTTTGTTTCCAAATATTCTCATTAGTATCATGTCCAAATTTACTTATATAGGTATTTTAAATATTCTTTCTATGGTTTTTGTTATCATTTCTCAGAAAATGGTTACTTTTGAACCTTCACACCACATGGATAAAACAATAATAATAATAATAATAATAATAATAATAATAATAATAATAATAATAATAATATAATAACCCCCCCGCAGGTGCCACCTTGACGTGGTGGGGGGGCTTAACTGCTCCAATGATGACTGAGGGCTGTGCTGGCGGTAGTGTAACTACCGGTAGGTCCAACCAAGCCAGAGAGGCCTCAGCTGAGGAGCAGAACTAAGAGCACCTAAACCATTAGCATTATGGAGAAACAAACCCAAACGAAGTCTATACTGGCTCGGTCGTCGCCCAGGATAAAAAGGACCGCGATGGATGCTGCTGATTCTGGACATCCATCGACAAGTGGGCTACGGAATCATCAAACCCCAAATGAACAGTCACAGAAGCGGCAGAAATACACAATGCCAGAAAACCGCACAATTATGAAATGCTACTACAAATCTGAACCTCAAAGGCGTGGCTACCAAAAAAGGATGCATCAACTGTGGAAACAAGAGTACCCTGACTCACAGATAACAGAACCCCGACTGGCTGACCAACGAAGATTCATAATCAGAAACAAAGTGTTCAGTGAAGTTGAACTCGAAGAAATCCAGAAAATTTGCAAAGTAAATTACCATCAGACCACAGCACAGACAGCAGCAGAGATTCCAGCAACACTTGGAATGGTGGAACAGATTGAACCAGAAGAAAGTGTGGTGCTTTTGCAAGAATTTGATGAACCAGCACTTGAAACATCTGCTGAACCACCAGGAACCTTGACAGCAAGACAACAAGAGCTCAAGGATAAGATCATGGCTCATGCTGCAGCAAATGCAATAAGAAAGCGGCTCCCAACTCTAAAAACAGTGCCCAAGAGACACCTGGCGCCTCTCATGAAAGATGTGAATGCAGCACTCTCCACTGTCCAAATAACATCAATTGAACAAACAAACCAGTATGCCTACAGTGCAGCAGTGATAGTAACAGAAGAGCTTGGGCTCCTACAACCAAGGCAGCCCCAAAGAAAATCGACTGGAAAACCAAAGTGGAAGGCCAGGCTAGAGTTGAAAATCAAAAAGCTTAGATCAGATGCAAGTAACCTGAAAAATATGAAAGAGAAGAAACTGAAGAATGACAAAATCAAGCAATACCTGATCCGAAAGTTCTGGCTGAACACCAGAAAAATTGAAGAAGCTTTGGAAATTGTGAAAGAACAAATTACAGCAACAGCCAGAAAAATTGAAAGGTATGAAGCCAGAATCATCCAGTACAGACAAAATCAACTGTTTCAATCAGACCAAAGACGGTTCTATCAGAGCCTGAACCAAAAAACAGACACAGTAACCATAAAGCCAGAGAAAACTGCAACAACGAAGTTCTGGAAAGAGCTTTGGGAAAACAATAAGAACTACAACAAAAACGCTGGGTGGATAAAGGAGTTTGAAGGAAAATTCTCACAGAACAAAATGGAACAGATGGAAATAACAACTGAAATGATCAGCAAACGAGTGCAAAAAGTCAAGAACTGGACATCGCCTGGTAGTGATCAACTTCATGGATTTTGGCTCAAACATCTGATTAGTTTACATGGAAAAATGGCCCAACAATTCAATGAGATGCTGCAGAAAGGAAGTATCAGTGAATGGCTAACAACTGGAAGAACATACCTGATACAAAAGGATCCAGCAAAAGGAGCAGCACCAGGAAACTACAGGCCAATAACGTGTCTGCCCACTATGTTTAAACTACTGACTGGCATCATAGCTGACAGAATTCAAGACTATCTTGAAGAAAAAAACATCTTGCCAGATGAACAGAAAGGCAACAAACGGAAAAGCAGGGGCACAAAAGACCAGTTATTGATTGACAAAATGATTCTGGAGAACTGTAAGAGCCGAAAAGCTAATCTTCACATGACGTGGATTGACTACAAAAAGGCCTTTGACTCACTCCCACACAGCTGGATCACCAAGTGCCTGGACGCCATCGGGATTAGTAAAAACGTTGGCACCTTCATTGAAAACATGATGGAGCACTGGAAAACTGAACTGTTTGTTGGAAATGAAAGTTATGGACTTGTCAACATCAGGAGAGGAATTTTCCAGGGAGACTCATTGTCCCCTCTGCTTTTCATTATTGCCATGATCCCTCTGTCAACAATCTTACAAAAAACAAATCTCGGCTACCAAACATCTAAGAATTCTCACAAAATTTCACATTTGATGTACATGGATGACCTGAAGCTATATGGGAAAACGGAAACTGAAATCCAATCTCTGACCAACACTGTCCGAATTTTTAGCACTGATATCAACATGGAGTTTGGTTTGGACAAATGTTCGACAGTGGCATTGAAGAAGGGAAAAATAATTGAAAGTGAGGGCATCAATATGCCCAATGGCCAAACAATAAGGTGTCACCAGCCAGAGGCCTATAAATATCTGGGCATATTACAGCTGGACAACATCAAGCATGAACATGTGAAGACTGTGGTCAGTAAAGAATACACACAAAGGGTCAGAAAAATTCTCAAAAGCAAGCTCAATGGAGGCAACACCATCAAGGCCATAAACACCTGGGCCATACCTGTCATAAGATATACTGCTGGCATTATAAATTGGACACAGGCGGAACTGGACAATTTGGACAGAAAAACAAGAAAACTCATGACCATTCATCATTCACTGCACCCTCGCAGTGATGTTGACCGGCTGTATCTGCCTAGAAGATCAGGGGGCAGAGGACTCTTGCAAGTAAAACAAGCAGTCAAAGAAGAAGAACATGCCCTGGCAGAATATGTAAAACAAAGTGAAGAACCTGCTTTGATTGAAGTCAAAAATCAGAAACTCCTCAAAGCACAGCAGACAAAAAACCAGTACAAGAAAACCGCACTACAAACTAGAGCTGACAGCTGGCACAACAAAACACTGCATGGAAAGTTCCTTGACAAAATTGAAGGAAAAGCTGATAAAGAGAAGACCTGGCTCTGGCTCACGAATGGGACCCTGAAGAAGGAGACAGAAGGCCTGATCCTTGCAGCCCAGGAGCAAGCCATCAGAACAAATGCAATCAAGGCCAAGATCGAAAAATCAGTTGATGACTCAAAATGCAGACTGTGCAAGGTAACCGACGAAACCATTGATCATATCCTCAGCTGCTGTAAGAAAATTGCACAGACAAATTACAAACAGAGGCACAACTATGTGGCCCAAATGATTCATTGGAACTTATGCCTCAAGTACCACCTCCCAGCAGTAAGGAACTGGTGGGATCACAAACCTGCAAAAGTATTGGAAAATGAACATGCAAAGATGCTGTGGGACTTCTGAATCCAGACTGACAAAGTTCTGAAACACAACACATCAGAAATCACAGCTGTGGAAAAGAAAAAGGTTTGGATCATTGATGTCGCCATTCCAGGTGACAGTCGCATTAACGAAAAACAAAAGGAAAAACTCAGCCGCTATCAGGACCTCAAGATTGAACTTCGAAGACTCTGGCAGAAACCAGTACAGGTGGTTCTGGTGGTGATCGGCACATTGCATGCTGTGCCAAAAGATCTCAGCCGGCATTTGGAAACAATAGACATTGACAAAATTACGATCTGCCAACTGCAAAAGGCCACCCTACTGGGATCTGCACGCATCATCCGAAAATACATCACACAGTCCTAGACACTTGGGAAGTGTTCAACTTGTGATTTTGTGATACGAAATCCAGCATATCTATCTTGTTTGCTGTGTCATGCAATGTTGTTGTGTCAATAATAATAATAACAACAACAACAACAACAACAACCCAACCACACATGTGAGTACCATTCTTTCTTCTTTCCACAGTGCCAGAACATTGTGTTTGTTTGCTCCTTTTCTCTTATAGGATAACTAGCTGTGCCCGGCCACGCGTTGCTGTGGCGTTGTCTGGTGGTGCTGGTGAGAAATTGTTGAGGTAGTGGTGGTACTGAATGTCTGTTGTATGGTTGTCTGTATGTTTAGTATGCATTTGGTTGTTTGTATACTGTGAAAGTGGTGAGGATCCTGCGTAGTATTGTATAGTATTTATACGTTGTCCATGTGTTGTGAATGCTTGGATTGTGTCCTGCTGCATAGTAGAAAGGGTTGGGCTGGATGGCCCTCAGGAGTCTCTGCAAACTCTTGGATTCTATGCTTCTATCATCATCATCATCATCATCATTATTATGTAGAGGCTGGATGGCCATCTGTCAGGAGTGATTGGATTGTGTCCTCCTGCATGGTAGAAGGAAGTTGATGTGGATGATCCTTAGAGGTCACTCCAAATCTTAGGATTGTATGTTGTTGTTGTTGTTGTTGTTAGTAGTAGTAGTATTAGTATTGAGAGGCTGGGTGGCCATCTGTTGGGAGTGCTTGGATTGTGTCCTGCATGGCAGAATTGGGTTGGACTGGATAGCCTTTAGGGGTGTCTCCTAACTGTCTGATGGTATGATTTGATGTGTATTATTATTGTGCAGATATTGGATGGCCATCTGTCAGGAGTGGTTGGATTGTGTCCTTCTGCATGATATAAGGAAATTGAACTGGATGATCCTTAGTGGTATGTGCTAACCTTAGGATTGTATGATGTTCTTCTTCTTCTTCTTCTTCTTCTTCTTCTTCTTCTTCTTATTCTTATTCTTATTCTTATTCTTATTATTATTATTATTGAGAGGCTGGCAGGCCATGTGAAAGGAGGTGGAAAGAGGAGTTTTTGGAGGAGCCTTTTTTTCCCTTTAAGGCTTGAGTTGGCTGTTTGCTGGGTTTCCTCCGTGAGGAAATGTGCCTGGGGGAAGAGGGCAGTGGTGGTCAGAGAAGGGCGATCTGGCTGGCTGAGCCCTTCCCTCCTTTCCCTCCCAGATCGTCTTTCCCTGGGTCCCCCATACCTTGTTGTGTTCTGAAGAGATTTTATTTTCCTTTGAGGTTTGGGGGGGGGGAGGTGGAAAGAGGAGTTTCTGGAGGAGCCTTTTTTTTTTCTTTGAGGCTTGAGTTGGCTGGGTTTCCTCCATGAGGAAATGTGCCTGGGGGGAGAGGGCAGCGGTGGTCAGAGAAGGGCGATCTGGCTGGCTGAGTCCTTCCCTCCCTGATCCTCTTTCCCTGGGAGTCCATACCTGTTCTGAAGAGATTTTTTTTCCTTTGAGGTTTGGGGGGGGGGAGAGAAAGGAGGTGGAAAGAGGAGTTTCTGGAGGAGCCTTTTTTTTTTTTTTGAGGCTTGAGTCTGCTGGCTTTCCTCCGTGAGGAAATGTGCCTGTGGGGAGAGGGCAGCGGTGGTCAGAGATGTCAGTGTTCGTAGTCAAAGGGGTTTGGGTGAGTGAATTGGGCGGACTGGCGGGAAGCAGGAATTGGCCGTTTTTGCACATGCGCAGATGGCGCAGCGTCCGTAGTCAAAGGGAAGCGCGAGGAGGGCTTCTTTGAGCAAGCGGAGATGGTGGGTTGTGGGTTGTGTGATTTTCTGTCCCTGTGAAGGTGCATGATGTGATTTGTCATTGTTTCAACCTTAAGGCGTGGATGTTGCATTGTGTGGTTAAATTTCTATGTTGGGGGGTGTTTAATTTTGTTGTTTTGCTCGGCGCTCGAATTCCATTACTCTTTTATATATATAGATTGGGCTGGAATCTTATACCATTTTAGTATAACTTTCCTTTCTAATTCTTTCTATTTCTCCATTTTGATTTCCTTCATCCCATTCATTATATCTTGTATTATTTGATTTGTAAGTGATCCTTCTCTTTGCTATTTTTGTATTATTCTTATAATATAGCCATTGTCCTTCACCATCAATTTGTATATTGCTTCTTTTAACCCTTTTTGATTTTTCATTTTTTAAAAGAATTTCTCCCAGTTTATCTTCTTTCTATTTTTTTCTTCATATTTTCCTTGTTTAAATTAGTTATATAAATCTAATAATTTTATCCAGTTCTTATCACCCATCTTCTCCATCACTTTATCTATAGGGATTAACTGGCCATTCAGATCATACATATCTTGGATTTTATTATGACCTTTGCTTCTCGCTTCCTTCCACCAACCCAGGTCCCTCTCCTCATTTAGACTCTCCAGAGGTGTCTATATAGACATTTCTTGCATCAATTTTGGTTGTCATCTTTTCCAAATTTCTAAGGCTGTCTTCCTAGGTCCATATGGTTTTTTATGCTTAACCTTAGATTACTTGTGAACACCCCATGCCATCCCTCACCTTTGTTTCCTTCATTTTCTATCCTGATCTATTTTTCTTTCTTATCACTTCTAATTTCTAATAATGCTTTTACTTGAAATGTTTCATAATAGTTTTCTAGATATGGTAATTCCCACCCTATTTCTTTCTGGGGTATATACCATATAGACTTGAGTGTAAGCCAACCAGAATATGAGGTACATAATTTTACCATAAAAAACCCTGGAAAAATGTATTGCCTTGAGTAAAAGCTGAGGGTGAGAAATGCAGCAGCTACTGGTACATTTCAAAAATAAAATAGATAAAATTACATTAATTGAGGCATCAGTAGGTTCAATGTTTTTGAATATTTACTGTATTTCAAAGAAAAACAATAAACTAGATCTGTAAATGGAAAAGTAGGGTCAATAAAAACAATATGGTATCAACAGTAACTTCAAAATAAAAATAAAAACTTCATTTGTATCCTGCCCTATCTACCCATGGGAACACAGGCTGGCTTCCAACATAGTAACAGGCAAACATTAAATGCCTATAAAAACAATGCAGACCTAGATAAAGATCTATAATTATATAGACTAATTTCACACATGCATTTTCCCCTGAAACATTTGCAAATCCTCTCTCTATACATGCCACTTCCCTCCTGCAATATTTGCAAGCCCTATATATCTATGTTTATATTTGTCTAGACATCTCTCTCTCTCTCTCTCTCTATATATATATATATATATGTGTGTGTGTGTGTGTGTGTGTGTGTGCATTTCCCCTGCAATATATGCAAGCCCTATATATCTATATTCATATATATCTATCTACACACACACACACACACACACACACACACATATATATATATGTCACTAGCTGTGCCCGGCCACGCGTTGCTGTGGCATTGTCTGGTGGTGTTGGTGAGAACTTGTTGAGGTAGTGGTAGTATTGAATGTCTGTTGTATGGTTGTCTTTATGTTTAGTATGCATTTGGTTATTTGTGTACTGTGAAAGTGGTGAGGGTAGAGGGGGGTCTATGTCCCTGTGTAGTATTGTATAAGGAGCCCCGGTGGCGAAGTGCGTTAAAGCACTGAGCTGGAGACCAAAAGGTCCCTGGTTCAAACCCCGGGAGCGGCGTGAGCGGCTGCTGTTAGCTCCAGCTCCTGCCAACCTAACAGTTCAAAAACATGCAAATGTGAGTAGATTAATAGGTACCGCTCCGGCAGGAAAGTAAGGGCGCTCCATGCAGTCATGCCGGCCACATGACCTTAGAGGTGTCTACGGACAACGCCGGCTCTTCGGCTTAGAAATGGAGATGAGCACCAGGCCCCAGAGTCAGACATGACTGGACTTAACGTCAGGGGGAAACCTTTACCTTTACCTTTAGTATTTTATAGTATTTATACGTTGTCCATGTGTTGTGAAAGCTTGGGTTGTGTCCAGCTGCATAGTAGAAAGGGTTGGGCTGGATGGCCTCTAGGAGTCTCTCCAATCTCTTGGATTCTATGCTTCTATTATTATTATTATTATTATTATTATTGTTATTATTATTATTATCATCATCATCATCATCTTCATCATCATTATTATGTAGAGGCTGGATGGCCATCTGTCAGGAGCACTTGGATTTTGTCCTCCTGCATGGTAGAAGGAAGTTGACCCTTAGGGGTAACTCCAAACCTTAGGATTGTATGATGATGTTATTATTAGTAGTAGTAGTAGTAGTAGTATTAGTATTGAGAGACTGGGTGGCCATCTGTTGGGAGTGCTTGGATTGTGTCCTCCATGGCAGAGTTGAGTTGGAGTGGATGGCCTTTAGGTGTGTCTCCTAACTGTCTGATGCTATGATTCGATGTGTGTTATTATTGTGCAGATATTGGATGGCCATCTGTCAGGAGTGGTTGGATTGTGTCCTCCTGCATGATATAAGGAAGTTGAACTGGATGATCCTTAGGGGTATCTGCTAACTTTAGGATTGTACAATATTCTTATTCTTATTCTTATTATTATTGAGAGGCTGGGTGGCCATCTGTTGGGCGTGCTTGGATTGTGTCCTCCATGGCAGAATTGGGTTGTTCTGGATTACCACAGTAATTATTTCATATTACAGTAGAATCTCACTTATCCAACATTCGCTTATCCAAAGTTCTGGATTATCCAACGCAGTCTGCCTTTTAGTAGTCAATGTTTTGTAGTCAGTGTTTTAAATTCATTGTGATATTTTGGTGCTAAATTTGTAAATACAGTAATTACAACATAGCATTACTGAGTATTGAACTACATTTTCTGTCAGATTTGTTGTATAACATGATATTTTGTGCTTAATTTGTATAATCATTACCTAATTTGATGTTTAATAGGCTTTTTCTGAATCTCTTCTTATTATCCAACATATTCACTTATCCAACGTACTGCCGGCCTGTTTATGTTGGATAAGTGAGACTCTACTGTATATTTATAATCTTATATCTGCTTAGAACTGGATTATATGAGGCCCCTTCTACACAGCTGTATAAAATGCACACTGAAGTGAATTATCTGGCAGTGTGGACTCAAGATAATCCAGTTCAAAGCAGATAATATAAGATTATAAATGGGTAATATAGCTGTGTGGAAGGGCCTTGAGTCTACACTGCCATTTAATCCAGTTAAAATCAGATAATCTATGGAAAATGCCTAAGTGAGGCCTAACTGTGCCTGTCCCGTGAGCTGAGTAGGTTGCTAGGAAACCAAGTGGGCGGAGCTTAGCACTCTAACTGGCAGCAATTGGATAAAAACAATTATTACTCTCTCTCTAATTAGGACTTTATTTTTCTTTTCTTTTTGTTGTATCAACCTAGTGCCGTGGATGCTGGGTTGTGTTGTCAAATTTTGAGGTTGGGGGGCCTGTACTTTTGTTGTTTTGTCCACTGCCCTGATGCCATTACTCTTTTATATATATAGATTATATCTGTATAGGATTTGCAAACATGTGAGGGGAAATTCATACATAAAATAATGTATACGTATAGATATAGATATACAGGTACATGGAAATCTCTAGATATCTATATGTATATAGGATTTGTAAAGACCTGCAAACATATGAGGGGAACATTCATATATAAAATTAATGTATATAGATAGATACAGATACGTATATAGGTTCATAGGGATTGCAAATGCTTTCAGGGAAAATGCTTATATATCTGTAGATGAGATTAACAAATATTTCAGGGGGAAATGCTTTTATAAGATGGATGGATAATGGTTTGCAAAGACTTCAGGAGAAACATGCATATATAGAAACATATTTATAGATCTATAGGGCTTGCAAAGGCCAACAAACACTTCCAAGGGAACAAAAATGCAAATATAAAGTTAATACACAGATACACATAAAAAAGCCAGGAAATTGGGTGGGTTTAAAAAAGAACCATACAAACAAGGAGGACATAAAATATCTCTCTCTCCCCCCCCCCCCCCCCCGCCTTTCCTCCTTTTTGACTGGAAAGGTAAACACACTGTTACTGGAAATAAGAGTTGCTCCTGAGGGAAAAAAAGAGGAGAGAGAAATATATCACATATTGCAAGCAATGGCTTCCAGGCTCCACTGCCTGGCCTTGACCCCATTATAAACTAAGGGATGCTTTTTCCGGTCAAAAAAGGGGCTGAAAACTCAGCTTATCTTTGAGTATATACAGTAGGGTTTTTTGGTAGTCTAGATTTTTTTCCCTAAAAGTCCAGTCTTTTAAAATTAGTTCCATTTTTTTATTGAACTTTGATGTATTTTCATTGGTAGAAATTGGAATAGATACATTAGTTTTGGGGTAAAGAACTTATTAACTACTTTAATTTTAATGCTTAGATTCTTAATTTTCCATCCTTTTATCATCTTTATAACTTTCTTCCATGCTTCTTTGTAATTTTTCTTTAACATTTTCTCTACTTTTTTTGTATTATCACTCCTAGGTATTTTATTTTATGAACCAATTCGCATTTCTGTCATTCTATTTATTTCCCTTTTTTCTAAGTAATTTATGTCAAAATAAATGATATCAGATTTTAAATGTTTACTCCTGCCCCTGAGTTTATTTCAAAATCTTTCAAAATAATTTTAACTCTCTTATTCCACTTACTGGATTAGTCAGAATAAACATTATATCATCCACATACAAATTAAGTTTTATTTGCTCCTTACCTATCCTATATCCCTTTATTTTAATAATGTCCCTTATTCTGTGCACTAACACTTCTATGTCTATTATAAATAGAAGCAGTGACAGTTGGCATTCACATCAGGAATTCATCATATCCAAAAATTCTGGGATGGACCATTCTAATTGTTCTACCATCTGTGTAGGGTTTTGAATCTCAGTTTAAACCTGAAATGGACCTGCAGACAGTTCTTTCACACAAGGATCAACATCAATACATCTATTACAGAAAACAAGGTCCATGGTATGCCCAGCAACATGAGTAAGACCAGATACCACTTGGGACAGACCCATGGTTGACATGGAGGCCCTGAACTCCCAACAGGACAGTCTCAGCATGGATGTTGGAGTCCCTCAGTACTACTAGTTGTGGAGATTCCAATACCAACCCCGAGAACACCCTGGACAGGAAGGGAGACTGTTGAGCAGTGGTGTGGGTGGTAGAACAATATAATCCCTATTCTGTCCTGGCTACCCAATTTTAGTAATACACAATTAAAACCTGTAGATTGTGGAAGAGGGTACAATGCCAGGGGATAGAATCATCCACTGCAGCTCCGCTTTCCTGTTCTCCAGGTCTTGCCTATTGCTTTACAGAGAAACCCAATAGGCAGAGCTGAAAGAGATTAATGTTCCCAGTCTCATTTAATCAGGTATCTGTAATATAGGCTATGTTGCCATGTTCATCCAGAAAAAATTCCAAATAGCACTTTTTTCCATTCACCAAACTAGCATTTAACAGTATCTATCCAGGCAAATCCAATACAGTAAATCTTACATGAGACTAACAGAAAGATCTAAGCTCCATCTGAAAGAGGGTTTCAGATATATTGGATCAATCAGATTGTTACTAATTAATATTTCTCCTCATGCTTCCCCTTAAGTGAGAAGTGAAGATGGACATCAAATAATAACAGCAAATGTATAAAATCAATTATATAAAACCCTTGGCCATGACAAGATTCACAACTGTCATAAGTGTGAAAACTAACTGTGACATTAAGTACTACACAGCTGCAGGGAGTTTTTCATCACAAAACATCCTATGGAATCCTGAGAGTTGTAGTTGCTGAGTGACTAGAACTAGTAGCTTTTCTCTTTGCTATCTTAACCTAGCTGACTAGATAGCTAGATTGGCCTGTCCCAAGTGTTCCTGCCTCCTCTCTTTGTTATCCTAGCTAGATTCTTCACAGTCAAAATAAATAGAATACTGTAATATGTTTATATGGTGAAAAAGAGAAGTCATTTATCATCGCTTATATTTCAATGAAGGTAGCCATGTGGCTAAACCATGTGATTACTTTGAAATGTGGATCGAAATTATCCAATATTTGAGTGATGTCACATTATGCATTTTCTCACTGTCATTTGGTGTAGCATCATTGACATAATTTCACTATAAAATTAATGTGCAAAGTTCACTAGGTATTACATGGCACAGAGATCTCAATATAACATTGTAGTTTTTGGTGGCAATTCTGTGTTTATCATCAATTCCTTGTGCCCCTTATAGATATATGCATTAGAAGAAAAATGGGAGGGAAGAGCTACAATCTGATATAGATGTAAGCATACAGTTGTGTCTATATACCCAATGAACTTGCTGAAGGATAGATTTCATAACAATATCAATTTCTACAGCAACTAAGTCATTATCTTCAGAGGGTTTTTGAGAGAAGCAGCAGGGAGAAAGGAAATTCTGTGGGCATTAGTTCATTATTTATCTTCAACCATCAACCTTCTGTAAGGAGGGAGAAGCAGCTGCCCAGTGAGAGCAGGTATGTAATCTGATTGATGTTTCATAAGTGGATTTTGAAAACTTGACTGAGCATGAAATCTCATCGTTAATGTTTATGTCTTGAGTAAGTAGGGGAAAGAGAGGGGGGAACACAAGATCATGTGAGAATAAAGGGGGTAACTGAAGCAGACAAAATATTTTACGTTATAACCAAATAGTGATAGTGGAAGGGCACCCAGCTATGACATTTCAAGTAGACTTCAAGGGTGATTTTCTTAGTGCAACACAGAAATATGTCAATTAGAGCTGGTATCAGTATGAGCTCATCCATCCCAAAATTTCTGATGACCATGCATGTGTGTTTGTTTGTGTTTCTTAGACTTGATGAGGGACATGAGTTCAATCTAACTTCAGACAAGGCTTCACTAGTGAAAATGTGAAATGTTTAAGAATCTGGGTTCAATAACTGAACTCTAAGCTGAAACATTCTAGTTTTCCCAAAATTCCTGGTAGATACACCTCAGGCACAGTGAGAAAAGGTGAAGGGTGACTTCATATCACCCAATTTGGTACTGGTCATATATTTCAAGTGAACATTACAGATTGCTAAAATATGTATTTCCAAATTTTAAAAAAGTATAAAAATCTGTGATAACATGAGGCTCAATTTATCTTTTTGAAACAACTCTCTCTTCCTGTACATATCAGACATATATTCCAAAATGTTAGACTTTGGGGTAGATATTTACTACTTCACTTTTTAGAATATATCAATATATTGAACATTTTGTATATTGACATGGTTTTTGATATATTAAAATTGACATACCCATGGACTGTGTAGTAACAGATGATGCAAGTTAAAAGATGAAAAATTCAAGACAATGCCATTGTTTTCTCTTACAATCACACAATGTCTCTAATCCTTGCCCAGGGATAGATGAAAGAGTATATATAACAAGAGGTGTTGAGATAAACAAGGACAAATAAAGTCACTGTGAATAATTTTTTTACTCCTGGCATTACTGCGCATAGATCAGAGGTTGGCAACTTACACACAAACACAAATACATACACAGATTAATGCTTTGTGCAGGGGCTTATTAAAAACTTAGGAGTTTTGCTTCTGATTTGTTACTAGATTTCTAAGCCTTTGATTGTGAATAATGTAGTAGCCATGTGTCCTGAAGAAAAAAAAAAGAAAATGAATCCTATTACCTTGTTACTTTGAAAAACAACGTCATTAGCTATACCAAGAATTTAGTAATGTCAATTGCTTTTGCTTGGCAAAGGCAACTTTTCTTATTTCACAACAAAGTATGGTTTTATTTCTAAAATGAATGTGTTACTGTGCTATAGTGAACAAATGAGCCAGTGTGTTGTAGTGGTTTGAGTGTTGTTGTCAAAAGTCAGACGCCAATTAGAAAGCAAAATAGAGTTTAGTAAAGCAACAGTCCAGAAAATAGCTCAACAAACTAAAAAGACTTAAAACACTGAACTTTCAGTGTTATTAAGTAGAACAAGCGGCTAAAACCCCAAAAAACAAGAACTGGCAAATAATCCGGATTAGCCAGAAATATAATCCGGGTTAAATTTAAAGTTCTAGAACTTGACCCAAAAGTTCACAATGGGCTGAAAAACAGAGGCATGAAGTAAAGCAAGCAGTATTGAAGCCCACAAACCTTTCCCAAAACTCAAAAGTACAAAAGGAGTTCAAAACAAACAAACACCCAAACTGAGCTAGGGAACTCCCAGCTGAGAGCAGCAAAGCCAGCAAAACAGCGAGACGCTGGAGAGCTTGCAGCAACCGCTGCTGGAACATACACCAAACCAAGAGTTAAAGGAGCAGAGTGGGAAAGCGAAGAGCAAAGCCGAGTCAAGTTCCAGTCCAAGGTCCAAGGTCCGAGAGGTTGGAATCACCCAAGAAGGTCACAACACGAAATGCCAAAGCAACAAGGGCAAACAGCAGCTAATACAAAATAGTAATAACAGTGCAGTCCAGGAAAACCCACACAATTCCAGCCCTCCGTTGCAGAATAACCCAGATTAAACTTACATCCATTGCAAAGTCCCAGTCCAGTCTTCAGTAACACACACAGGAAACCCGATGGCGCCCAGCAACACCTTGCCACATGTAAGGTATAATGGCCAAACAACCCCAATATATCCAGGTCTCCCTGGGCTTCCAAACTATCCACGCCCAAACAGCAGGTGTCTCAACTTCTTAATCTGAATCAGAACTCCACACAGCCAATGCCCTTGGGTCAGGCGTTCCTAATTCCTCATCAGAGTCCCAATCATCCTGCCCATGCCCAACTCTATCCACTAGGCTTGTCCAATCGATGGAAAAAATGTTTCAATTCTCGTTTTTAAAGTAGGGGGTGCCGGCTCTTCGATATAGAAATTATTTCTTAATTTTTCACCCAATATTTTCGGATATTTCCGAAAATTCGTAATGTTTCTAAAATATTTCTAAAATGGCGGACGCGCATGCGCAATCGCCAAAAAACAGGAAACTGGGGGGACATTTCTGGGGGTCTCCCACCCTCATTTCTTGAGCTATTCTCATCAAATTTGGTACAGTGGGAGAACACATTCCACACTCTTTGCTCAACACATTGCAGAATGTTTCCTGTCTCCTATGATTTTTGGCGAATTTTCATAACTTTTTATAATACACTATTTTTCAATATTTGAAGAAACCTGTTCCTGGTTTGAAAGTCTTATTTCCTGTTCAATTGGGTTCTTATCACTGTAAAAGTCCCCCTTCTACTTGTGTAGACTTTGGATTAGAAATGCAGCACATGCCAAGCAATGCCTTGACAGGATTGGCAACGTCCTTTGGAAACTATAAATTGCTGTGGACCCTCTATTGAATCAAATCAATGTCTGACTTTGTGACTGCAGAAATAAAACTCAGCCCAAGGCTTGGGAATAGAAATGCAGCACACGCCAAGCAATGCCTTGACAGGATTGGCAACGTCCTTTGGAAACTATAAATTGCTGTGGACCCTCTATTGAATCAAATCAATGTCTGACTTTGTGATTGCAGAAATAAAACTCAGCCCAAGGCTTGGGAACAGAAATGCAGCACACGCCAAGCAATGCCTTGACAGGATTGGCAACGTCCTTTGGAAACTATAAATTGCTGTGGACCCTCTATTGAATCAAATCAATGTCTGACTTTGTGATTGCAGAAATAAAACTCAGCCCAAGGCTTGGGAATAGAAATGCAGCACACGCCAAGCAATGCCTTGACAGGATTGGCAACGTCCTTTGGAAACTATAAATTGCTGTGGACCCTCTATTGAATCTAATCAATGTCTGACTTTGTGATTGCAGAAATAATACACAGCCCAAGGCTTGGGAATAGAAATGGAGCGTGAGGGAAGCAATGCCTATTATTTTCAAGTCCCCCCCCTTTCAGGATTGCAAAGTAGGGCTGATGTGGTGATTGCTAAATTCCAAAAAAGAAAACAGAAAGGCAAAGGGACTTCCTCTGGAGTAGAAAAGTAAAGCACCCCAAGCTCTGCACTTGCAGGAACGCAGACGTCCTTTGGAAAATAAAAGTTCCCTAAAGCCACAGCAAGGACTCTGCCACAAGCCCCAAGCCAATTTCCCAAAATATCGAACCAGCAACAACAGACACTCTACCCCAGGTCACTTTGCCCTCTCTCCCCCAAGCAAGCAAGCAGCTTCCCAGCGCACACGAACCACCCTCTCTCCTCGGTATCCTAGCCCAGAATGGCTTGGCTCTGTTGCGGAGGGGATTTTTATAGCGATCCTCCACGTGGACGCGGAGGACGCTAGCCCCCACCTTTTTCAGCTATCGTGGAAGACTCTGATTGGCCAGGGAGCGGTAGCCATGTTAGGCTGCGCTAGGCTCCCATTCATGTTAGGTTGCAGAAACAAAAAAAAATTTTGGAAGGAAAAAATTTAACGAAAATTTTAAGAAACAATTAGAGAATGGGCCAACGATGGTTCGAATTACATTGCCAGTTGCGCCCAGGGAAAATGTTTCAATACTCATTTCAAAAATTGAGAACAATCCGAAATAATTACGAAACGAGAAACATAACGAACATTTGGACAACCCTACAATCCACGCCTGTGGACCCCTTCTCACTCCTCCAAGCAGACCAAGTGGGATCTGCTTCTGAAGACACCCAAGCTTCCCCAGCATCAGCAGTATCCATGGCCCCCGATTTGTCCCCAAGCATCTCCGGTGCCCGTGCCCAGTCCGTGCCCAATTCCTCCGTTAACATCTGTTCCCCAGCATCCATTTCCACTGCAGGATCCCCACATGAATCCTCCTCAGAAGACTCCCCATCAGTCTCCCTGACCCTTTTCCTAAACAAATCCTCCAACGAGCCCTCCTCGCGAGAGTTTTTCCTTCCTCTCCTGATCCCACCACTATCATTCACAGTCTCCGAAGGCGCATTCACAACAGTTGTACTGTGACTATGGACACAAGGGTTCAAATCCCCATTCAGCAATGAAAACCCACTAAAAAACTTTAGGGAAATCAAACTCTCTCAGTCTGAGGAAGGCTGACTCAATCTAGTCAAGACAGGCTGACTTTCTGGTTGCTATACATCAGAAATTGCTTGATAACACACAATAGCAACAAGTGAACACATATTTTCACTTACTAAGGAATAGTGTAGATTATAATGTTGAGTGAAAAGAATAACACAATTTGATATGCTAATCTCTTATCCATGTACACTTCATGTTCTCGTGCAGTTTTGAAACAACATACATAAACTAGAAGCATGTATAAATCAAAGTTGTTGCTAGGTGATGTGGTTTTATGAAATATTTTCAACATTGACTTCTTTTTTATTCTAGTTCACTAATTTTGTTTAGATGAGTAGTGCAACATATGTAAGCATTCCTAGTGTCTAACCAATTCATCAGTTTGTATTCACTTCTTTTGTCTCCTTGCCAATTATGCTAAAATGTCAGGCAAGACAATCCTGAGGCTCTGAAATGTTTGCCTTTAATATTCATGCTTCAAATGAAATTATAATAACCATATCCAGTACATATGGGAGCTGTACTGCATAAACAGAAAATATAATCCAAAAATCCAATGCCTTCCATCACTGGGTCAGAGAGTCACTCATCCATATGTGGTTGAATTGTTCACATGTTCAAACTTTTTGGAAGTCATTATTTGCAGCTCATTGAAATATGACTAATAGGGCTGTGTGATCAATGAAAAGATGTTTCAAAACTCATTACAAAATTATGGGGTGTAAGTGTTTCATTTCTAAAGTGTTTGTGAAAATGTTGTTATTATAACGAGAGTAACAAAATTTTGTTACTTTTTCTTTATAGTAATTGCTCAAGTGGGAAACTTCAAGTGCTGCTTTCTTCCTCATTTTTACAGATATTGGAGTGAGACTTGCTACAATGGTAGAACACATTTACCACTGTTAGCCCATCAAGTTTCAGAATGTTTCACTTATCCATGGATATTTGGGAAGTTTTTATAAACAACATTTTTAAAGAAACAATACAGGAACTATCGCTTTGAATTTTCTATACAATGACACAAGATAACATGGGATAATTCCCCCCAACTTTCAGAAGTATTCATATACTGATTGATTTTAGGTTTTGTTTTTTAATAAATAAATAAATAATTGACAAAATATTTTTAAAAGCTGCAACAGCTATCTCATTGAATGTCTCTCATAATAACCAATAGAACTAACGTTTAGGGATTTCTTCCCAGCCCAGCACAGAGATTTACTTACTAGAAGTATCAGTCAATCCTCCTCTTTGCAGATTCAGCAATGTATTGGAACTTTGGCTGGCTGCTGTCATAGAGGTTTTCTGATGCTGTGGAAAATTCTGGCAGTGCTTTTTGAATTCTCTGGCATAGGGCTCCTCGCCTTTCCAAACTACATTACCCAGAATTCTGTGCTTTCTCAATCTCTTTCCCAGTGAACTCTGCTTTCTCCCTGCTGCTTCCCTCTCCTAAAGAGGAAAGGCAGCCTTTTTGGCTTTGCTTTGCTTGCTTGCATTGAAAATGAAACTGACTCTGGGAGGCTTCTGAGATTTACAAAATTCAAATTAAAAAGTATTGGGTAAGCTTCAATTCTTAAGTTTTTGGCATGGGTCACATAAACATGTTGGATATTGCATCGTAAGTACAAATTTAACAAACTTGATCAAACTTATGAGGACTAATGATAATTTTGCACAGCCCTAATGACTAACTGAACCTGTACAGTTTAGAGCAGAGGTCCTTAAACTTTTTAACCAGAGGGCGAGTCCACAATCCTTCAGACTGTTAAGAGGCTAAATTATCATTTTTTTAAAAAAAAAAATGCCTATGCACACTGCAATGTCCTATTTGTAGTGCAAAACAAAACAACAACAACACTGAAAGAACAATACAATCTTTAAAAATATAAACAATTTTAACCAACATAAATCTATCATGATTTCAATGGGCAGTGTGGGCCTGCTTCTGACCAATGCGATAGTCAAGTTAATTGGGATTGTTGTTGTTGTGTGCCTTCAAGTCATTTCAGACTTTGGGCAAGCCCAAGTCTAAAACTAAGGGCAGGGGCCAGGTAAATGACCTTGGAGTGCCGCATCCAGCCCACAGGCCTTAGTTTGGGGACCCCTGGTTTAGAATTTAATAGCATCCCAGAAGGGTATTAGTCATTCATTATGATATCCAAAACACACACCCTCTCTCTCTCTCTCTCTCTCTCTCTCTCTCTCTCTCTCTCTCAGTTACACTTAAAATGTACTTATTCTGACTTAAATACAAATTAAACTTCAGAACAAATACATAAGATGTATGTTGTTCGTAACTTGGGGACTGCTTGTAGAAGGAAATGATCGGTTCAAGGATAGACGGGAAGGAGAATTCAACTAACAGCACATTTCATAATAAAAACAACATATGTTAAACAACAGTTGACTAAGTAGATACATATATCTATTTTTGGAGTGCAAATTCCAAAATTCTCCATTTTGAGATTACAGAATTATAGAATAATAAAGTTGGAAAGATTCCTATGGGATATCAGATCCAGCCTGCTATGCAATGCAGGATCTCATCAGCAGCAAGTAATTGTCCAGCCACTTCAGAGGAGACCTGAACACTCCCAAGACAACTGATCTTTAGCTTAGTCATCTTGGATTCTAGAGAGTTCAGACTTGATTTGCTCTAGGAGTTATTTTAGCAGCCCTTGGTATCTGCAGAATTCTTCTTCAGCACCACATTTCAAATCAGTTGATTTTTTATCCTATCAGCTTTCTTAAGTGTCCAGCTTTCACAATCATACATAAAAATTGGAAATACGATGATATGGACAATCCTAATGTATCTGTTCAATCATCTTTTCAGCCCACAGGGAAAAAACTGACAAAGAAAAATGTGAGGTGCTCTCATTCAATAACAATAAAGATCATGATGATGGCCTTTGTTTAGTTTCTTCTGTTTTTTGTTTGCTCTGAGGGTATAATTCTTTGCATTGCCTTTTTGCCATTGCCTTGGACTTGCACAATAAAACTATTTGTGTGTGTGTGTGTGTGTGTAAATAACAATAACAACTCATTTGAGTTGTTCTTTTTCCTTATCAACCTTGGGAATATAAGTCCTCTCACACAGTTGTTGTTGTGGACCTTCAAATTGTCTCTGACTTACAGTGCCCCAAGGTTGCCTAGCAAGATTTGTTTAGAGCTGGTTTGCCTTTACCTTCATCTGAGTGTATTTCCATGGCAAAGTGGGGATTCAAACCCCTGTTCAATGCTCAAAGTATGCTGCCATACTGGCTCATTCCTTAAAGAGTAATTACAGTGTGAATTGCACTAAACAAAAATATCTTTTCCTCTCTTAGCACCTTTTCTGAACCAAAACAAGGATTTACTGTAAGAAATGAAAGTTTTCTAATTAAAATCAGGAGGCATTAAGAAAATCAAGATCCAAAGATTCATACTGGAATGTGGCCAAATCACATTTCTCATTTCAAAAGTAATACACTAAGAAACTAAAGACTGAACAAATAAGTAGATAAGCAAAAATGATCAAATGTTTTGGCATTATCTCTTACTACCAGCAGCAAAACGCATTCTCAGAGGCTGGAAGTAAAAGCTGTTGTTGCTTTAAAAATTATATCCAAATATATTTAAAGAGGTATATTTTCAGAAAAAATAATACATCTAGGAATTTGCATTATGCAGTAGTACATGTAGTACTGTGTGTGGGAGTCAGTTCCATTGAACTTAAAGATATTTGTTTTTCAGCAGCCTTGCATATTTGTGTGTTGCCAGGCTGCAGTCCTCTTGGGAGGAAGCCTTATTGGACACAGTGAAACGACTGAGTATATATGCATAGGCTGGCTGCAACAATACAGTTAAATAAAACTAAATACTAAAGTATGTCAATTAAATCTGATTCCCTATCTTATTTATTCTTATCTTCTTAGGCAATCCCTCGTAGTTCGAGAATGATGGTCCTCCGTTCCTGTTGTCTTGAGGATGGGTTCTTAGGTGGCTGAAGAGACCTATTTCTTGATCTGCATGTTCTCCTGCAGTGAGGACATCAGTTTCTAGGTGGAAGGTGGTCCCGGTCAGGGTTGGCTTGAGGCTCCTTCCTCTTGGCACGTTTCTCCCTTAAGCCCTCCATTCGTGCCTCTTCGAACTCCACAGCACTGCTGGTCACAGCTGACCTCCAATTAGAGCGCTCAAGGGCCAGGGCTTCCCAGTTCTCAGTGTCTATGCCACAGTTTTTAAGGTTGGCTTTGAGCTCATCTTTAAATCTCTTTTCCTGCCCACCAACATTACGTTTCCCATTCTTGAGTTCGGAGTAGAGTAACTGCTTTGGGAAACAGTGATCAGGCATTTGGACAGCATTGCCAGTCCAGCAGAGTTGATGGCGTAGAAGCATTGTTTCAATGCTAGTGGTCTTTCCTTCCTCAAGCACACTGACATTTGTCTGCCTGTCTTCCCAAGACATTTGCAGGATTTTTCTGAGAAAGATGCAATGGAATCATGGTTCAATGCTTGTCAATGACCTGGGATTTCTCTACTATGAGAGTGAGCGAGGCAGTCACCTCAGACAGCAGATTCTGGGAACAGTGGTTGTTGGTAGTGGTTAGATGGCAGTGGTCAAATGATAAAGAAAGGGAAGTACTACTGTTATGATTATGAATGTAAAATCCAATAAAATATTTTTAAAAGATGGCAGTGGTCTGTGCTTTGCAACTTGTCTTGTAGCCACTAAATTATTGCACTAACCTACCTCAAACAACAGACAAAAGTCTGAGCTATCTGAACTGCCCTATCCCAGTTCAACTGACCTTAGATTTCTGCTGGCTAATCTGAGGGATCTGCTGACAGAGCAGTTTGCTGGAAGATCTATTGTGATGGCTAAAATCTGCCAGCATAACAACCAAACAAAGGCATGGGGATGTATTGAGGAGCTGAGCTATGCCACTTAAGCCTCCTTCAGACCAGGGACAGAGTCAAAATGCAGGCATAGCAAAATCATGGAAAGGCGAAAAAGAATTATCTAAAAAGGATTGGAGAAAAAAGTTATTAGAATATATTTAAATAGCCAAGGTATCTAATGGTACTGGGGGAGGAAATAATGAAGATTTTGTTAAAAATGGAGTTTGGCATTTGAATACATGGGAAGGAAGACAAATGTGGACTTTAAATAGCCACAAGGGAAATTTACTGAAGTAGATGTAAGGGTGGATTTTATTAGATATGGGACTCGCAGTGAGTAGTGTTGGAAGTCAAGAGTGGTGGGTTCGCGGGTGGGGGCAGGAGGGGAAAGATTTGACAAAATACTGCAATGTATCTGTTTGTGGGAACTAGATAACTGTATTAGATGTATTCGACCATCTATAGATGTTTCTCCTTTTTATATTTTGTGTCCCATTAACTTTACTCAATAAAATTATTTAATTTTTTAAAAATGCAGACATCAAAGACAGTCCAGGGTAATACGAAATCATTTTCAAGATTTTGGACTGAAGTATTTTTCAATTCAAACCAGCTAGTGTAGACTCAGCTGGCCCCATCCCATCTTTCTACCTTAGTGTGAAGGAGGATTTTCTCGAATATCCATGTTGAAGAAAGATTAAACTCTCATTTGACTTCTGTTTGTTAACTGGGCAGGGATAGCAATTTGGCTTAGCTTCAAGTAGTATACGACAAGATGAGAAATCCAGAATCAGATGACTGAAAGTAGTGGGGAAATGTGGTAGATGAAATAGAATATTTATTGCACTTCATCATGTTTCAGATTCTTATAGTCAAACTCTGAATAATAACAACAAAAATGTGGAATATGCTCACTCTTCCGTCTCCCCCAGGCAGTAAAATGTCTGATCTTGCTAAAGACTGTAATTAGAAAATAGTATTCATGTTATCTTCTTCTTTATTCACTTCATTTGTAAGGATATTTGAAATGTTAGAATTTGGATGTGGCAGCCCACACATTCAGGGAAGCCACCAACATATGAAAAAGCTCAGGTTTCACCTAATATATCAGACTATGCTTACAGTATTGCCCAAAGGAGCGTGAATCAATTTGTTCAATTTTCCATCTTTGGTGGGATTGTGAGATATTGTGAATGCTCAGGAATTTGGTGGTTGTTTATTTTCAAATATATTTTTCCACATTGTACCTCCAGATATGATGTGGATATAGTATAGACCATAGGTACTATACATTTGTGATCCAAAAAACCAAGGCTTGAATTTCAGCTCAGCATGGACCCCACTGGGTGACTTTTGAAAGTCTAATTCACATAACAATAATAAACTTTAAAATCATGTGCCATGTACTATGTAAACTGGCTTTCTGAATTATTGGCTATTAATGACAAGAGCAAAGTTTTCTGTGATTATTGAATCATCAGTAAACATCAGTTAATAATAATAATAATAATAATAATAACAACAACAACTACTACTACTACTACTACTTTATTTTTTATATCCCACCTCCATCTCCCCGAAGGGACTCGGGGTGGCTCACATGGGGACGAGCCCATCATAAACATAGGTTAAAACACAATCCATGAATTAAAAAAATATAACAATATAATTATAAAACAACATAAAACACATCAATTACATATGTACAGAGGGTGAACTTGTGCAGAACTCTGAGTAGGGCTCATGGATAGTGTAAAGGCAATCAGGGAAAGGCTGGAGGGATGGTCTTATTAAAACATTGACAACCTATAAAGATGAGGAGCAGTGGTAAAGTGCAGTAAGAAAGTGTAAACAAGCTGGAGGGTAGTCTGGAGGGACTATCCACTCAAAAGTTTATCGGAACATCCACGTTTTTAGGTACTTTCGGATGTGGACAACAAGGTGCCAGTCTAATCTCCCTGGGGAGAGAGTTCCAGAGCCGAGGGGCCACCACCAAGAAGGCTCTCTTCCTCATCCCCACCAACTGTGCTTGAGATGGAGGTGGAAAAGAAGGGCCTCCCCAGAGGATCTTAAGGTCCACGTGGGTTCGTAGGGGAGGAGGTGATCACGGAGATAAGTAAGACCTGAACCATTTAGGGCTTTATAGGTGATGACCTGCACCTTGAATTGGGTCTGGAAACTTATCAGTAGCCAGTGTACAGTGGAACAGAAGGGTTGACCACTTTCTGTAACCTGCTTCAGTTATTAATCTGGCCGCTGATTATCATCATCATCATCATCATCATCATCATCATCATTATAAAAGAAAATAACAAACCAATGGAAAGCTCGGAATTTTAGCATAGTTTATATGTATGTTAGTGGTTTATTTTTGCTTTCCCATATTTATTGTTTCTAAGGAAAAATAAAATTAAAATAATCCTTTCTGGAGCGGGTTGAGCAATGTCAGTGTACATTATTTTGTTATTCTCCTTTTCTTCTTCTGAATTATATCTGCTATTATTTTTTAATAAAAATATTTTTAATATCTCTTTGGTATTCTTGAACGATATATCAAGCAACCATGTCTTGTTCAGAAGGTGATACTTAAATGTCGACCTTTTAAATGCCGTTAGTTTTACTAATTTGATTGTCTCTCACATCTTGATTATCCACTTCTTTGATAGGTTCACTATGTACTTTCACAAATGTCAGTCTATAAACTGGAAATAAATATAAAATAAGCTTATAATTTTCTTCCGCTATTTTCTACTTTATTTAACTAAATAGGTAAATTAAAGAACTTGAAGGTTAATGTGATTCTAATGTTCCATTGATTGTTGTCGAACCCATATTTCAGTATTTTTGTGCTTTAATGCATTTCCAATGTAGCTGGGCAAAATTGTCATTAGCATAATTACAGAATCAACATCTTCTACCCAGTGTAAATTTTATAAATTGTCTAGGGGGGGTCAAATGTCACAATTTTAAACTTTGGAATGTCTTATAAAGGGGAAAACTTCCTCCAAACTTCATATGAACACATATCGTTCAGGATGAGCATCTCCTACCCAGTTGTAGATCAGTTCATAAAAAGTGGCATCCTTAGAAATAACTCCTTTTACATGCTCAAACCAGAACTGACACTCTAATGGGCTTGCATTCGGACTTCAAAGTTGCCTTGCTGTGCATTGCTTGAGCAAATAGTGGTTGGTTTGCTAATAGTGGATTAAACATTAAATCATCCCATGCCAGTTTTGCAAATGATACATATTGTATTTTGACTTCATAGAAGAAGAAGAAGAAGAAGAAGAAGAAGAAGAAGAAGACGACAATGACAATTGTATTATTAATATGAAGCTAATGTGCTTGTTCTGAGAATGAAGAAGTATCATCCTGAAATGTGGGATGAAATGCTCCTGCTCTGTACTCTTTGCTCATGGGCACATTCAGTTTAAGGAAATTGTTCTTCTTTTCTCCTCCTCATAGTAGAAATGGATTTTTTTTTATTTTGTTTCATCCTACATTCACTTTTTAAAACTTCCTATCACTATCAAAAAAGGTGAAGAAACTTGTGAAATTCAGTAAATTCTTCAGAAATGAAATGAAGGGAAATCCTTCTTCACCTACATTGACCAAATTTAATAAGTGAAACTATTCCCAAGATGGAAAGGGCCATATTGTTTCTGCTTCATTCAGACTATAAATAATTCATTCAAACTCTAAATGTTTAAAATCTGTTAAATATGAAATGGTTGTAATGTGAATCTGTTGGTCTGTGTTCAATTGACTGTTTTTGTTGCTCTTGTAAATTAGGTTTTAACTTTTGGTTTATGTTATTTTGCATTTTTATACAGCATTGAATGTTTGCCTCTCTATATGTTGTAAGCTGCCCTGAGTCCCCACTGGGGAGATAGGGTGGGATAGAAATAAATGTTCATTCATTCATTCGTTCCAACTTTGCAACATGGGGGTTGGTGCTGATGAATCACTTTTCTCTTGGTCATTTTTGGTGATATTTGGCATGAATCAGACCCCACTTTGAAGGATGATGGGCTTGTGTGATAATGAACTCTTATTATCTGGGCAACACAGTATGAGGGATACAATTTCCCCTTCTGATAAATAAAGGATAAACTATGTGTTTGTTAGGTTACATGTATTGAGGCTAGTGTTCCATAGAGGAGTAACAGACATCATGAGGGACAATCATCCAATGGGGATGACCACTTGAAATGGAATGACAATTTCCAAGGAAAATGTTATAAATACTGTAAAGCCCCAGGGTACATGTGGTGTGAGAAAGGGATATCCTTCCTACTCTAGGGAGGTTTGGTTAAGGCTGGGCAACCATCCAGATCCCTCAGTTTATACTTCATGAAGATTCAAGTCCAGAACTCTACTTGCATTATAAGTAACATAGGGACTGCTTAGATAAAAGAGTTGAGGCTTAAATTTATTTTTAACTTTGGCTGAATATGATGGAGGTGATTTTGTGACTTTATAATTATGTTTTAAGCAAAACTGGAAGTTAGCTTTATATAAAAAGATACCCTTTTGCTAATGTAGATTGCTTGCTTAGAGTAAAAACTTGCCTAATAATTTTTCTTTTTCACACTCCTTTAACATGCTTTTTTGTTCATTGTGTGCATAGGATTTTCATCTCCTAAGGGAGTGGGTAGAACAGTCCGTCCCAAGGTAAGAGGTGGAGAAAGTGCAAGTCAAAGCACCCAGTTGCTTCCTAATTAGTTAATAGGTCACAAAGGTTTAAAATCAGTTGATGGGAGCAACCATTTCCTTCCTCAAAAAACTAAATGTGTTTGTATACTTGGCAGACATTTCATTGGATGCCTGGACTGAATCCCATGCTAGACTGAACCTGCTTGATTCCAGAAAACGTGTTTCCCCCCCCCCCCCCTCCAATGAGACTATAATTGATTCTTTCTACAAAACACAAATTATGTACAATCTGGTTTTGGAAAATTGTTATCCAAGTCTCTGGGGTTATTATTGATTTTTTGCCTATCCCTAATGGCAAGATTGTAAATTTAATGTTAATTTCCTTTTTTTTTTTTGGGGGGGGGGGATCGTTCTGGGAGAAAGATATCATACAGGTTAAATAAATAAAATAGATTAAAAAAATGTCACAATTGCTTTTCTAACCTCCTTCTCAGGTGTTGTGGAATAATTCCATACATATTCTTACACTGTTTGACTTGAAATTATTTAATTAGTGGGATAGATATAGATCATATATGGATAACTTGGTATTGGTTAGTACTTGAATGCAAAGGCATAGCCGTGTTAATCTGAGATACCACTATGTAATCCTGTGGTACCTTTGAAACTAAATGAGACAAAGACGTTGGTAACCAAGCTCTAGTAGACTTTATCACATGAAGCAGGCAAGCCAGTATTGCAGCTGGATCATCACTTTGGTAATGGTAGTCATAGGCCACCACGTACATCTCTGATTTGTCTCCCCCCACTCCCAGTGATTCTCCCATTCTTATCTGACCACAGAAGTGTAGTGAATAAATATTTAGAGTAAACTTTACTCTGTCTTAATATATTTAAAATGCTTATAACGACTCAACAATACAAGCTGGTCTTTTTTAATATATGTATGTGTGTGCCTTTTGTTTTCTTCATCCATAGAGACTAGAGACTGTTTAACTGACACTGACACTATTGTCAATGAGCAAGTCTAATAAAAATACCTCAACAGATACATGGTAATAAAATTGGATAGCTGGCATTCTAGTGTCTCTCGCACCCACTTTTCTCCAGTTATCACAGCTCTATCTTCTAAGCCCTTCATTATCCCAAATGAATGTGGACAGCATAGTTGCCATTCTCTACAGATGTTATTCAATATTGTAATTGTTATTCCCTGTAGTTCCAACAAGATTTAGAATGAATTCCTGAAGAACGACCTGTGTTCTCCAAGAATCGTGCAAAGGGAGGCAGGTTGAAGATGAAACTTAATTATGTGGTCAACAATCTTCCTACTTTACTCAGATTCTACTGTTCACTTGATTTAGCCTCAAGGGAACAAATGTATTTCCCAGGACTCCACAGCAGGGGTGAGCAACCTATGGTTCTCCAGATTTTATCAGACTATAATTTTTAACAGGCCAGCATCTGGTGGCCACAGGTTTCCCATGGGCAAATTAATACATGTTGAAGCCCTAAACCACATTAAATGCAAGGAGAAGGTCATTACATTATCAACAGTGTTTGCTAACATAATTTTTCTCTTTTTTTGTCTACTGACTTCTTGAAATATTTTGCTGACCATCAAACTGTGGTACTTTACTGAAAGGTGCAGTGGGCAGCTACCTGGATATTATTACTGAAACATAGGGACCTGCAAGTTGCTTCTTCTACATATTTCTTATGAGATATCTTCTAGAGAGGCAGAAGAATAAAATAAGGCACAGCTTTTATAGCAGCAATATGAGGATTTAGGCATTCAAGGAAGAATCAGTCTACATGATATCCTGTCTATTTAGTCCAAGTTCTAATCTTTCTTTGGAAAAACAGTATCTCATGTTGTCTGGGAAGCACTGCATACAACCCTTGTCATAATAATTCTGCATGGGAGGTATTCAAATATGCTTCCTTCGCTTTGTTGATGGACCAAATCCAATTTTCTACAATCAGAGGAAGAATTCAGCACAACTAGGGCTATCCAAGGATCTGGAGCATGTAGCTGTTTTTATACATTAAATTGACCTCTTTAATGTACAGAATGGAAGAGGTGAGTTACAGCAAACCATACAAACTCTAGTACTGATAAGAAGGGCAAACAGAGGACACTTGTACTCAAGGTAAAGGATACCACTTATCGTCTTGCATCTTAATAATTTTTACATGTCTAGTACTTTCTTTTTATTTGATGATACAATAAATTAACTGATTAGAAATGCTGGGAAGTAATGGAGTCCTCACTAGCTTATAATAAAGCCATCTAAACATTTACACATAAATCTGATGCTTTTACGGAATTGTCCTGGGGATAAGAAGTACATTGTGTGGCTGCAAACAAAGGAATATTTAATAAAGGTGTTCCCATCTCCTATCCTCCACCTTAAGTTAAATCTCTGAAGCAGAGACAGCTCAAACTGGGGGGAGGGGGGAGGTTAAATGATAAAATGAAAAAGATTACAAATCTCATTTATCTTAGAAATTTCTTTCATATATTTAAGAGCTTGCACACATAAGAGAGGAACTGAAGCAGCTATTCAACAGTCTTGTCACGCCAGTTAGTGAGTGACTGCTACTCCAAAGAACCACTTGCCAGAACAGCAATTCAAGTGAAGGCATTTTTCCTCAAATTATTATCTTTCTTTGTAAAAACAGTATCTCAGGTTGCCTGGGAAACACTGCATGCAACTTCTATCATAACAATTCTAGATGGAAGTTTTTCTAAATTGTTTCCCCTTTTTAAAAGATTGGCCAAATCCTAACATCTGCAATTGGAAGTAGAACTCAATAAAACTAGGTCCATCCAATGAGACAAAGATGAAGTATGTAGCAGTTTTCATACATTAAATGGAGCTCTTTAATGTACAGGTTGGTAACATCATTTATAATCTACCAATAGGAGCCCCCGATGGAGTAGTGGGTTAAAGCCTTGTGACTTGAAGGTTGGGCTGCTGATCTGCAAGCTGCCAGGTTCGAATCCCACCTAGGGAGAGCACGGATGAGCTCCCTCTATCAGCTCCAGCTCCATGTGGGGACATGAGAGAAGCCTCCCACAAGGATGGTAAAAACATCAAAAACATCCAGGCGTCCCCTGGGCAACGTCCTTGCAGACGGCCAATTCTCTCATTCCAGAAGTGACTTGCAGTTTCTCAAGTCACTCCTGACACGAAAAAAAATTTCTACCAATATTTACTGCAGAGGTTCAGTAAATACTGGTAAACTATAAATGATGCTACCACCCTCTACAATAAATATTCCTCAATGTATTTTCAAATTTGCCAATCTGTGTGAGAAAGCCTTTCACACACATTCAACTATGTACAAGCATTTAGACTTGTGAAGAATACACATAGATCTTCTAGTCAGAGCCGGCACTAGGTATTTTTCAAGTGTAGGCGAACAGAATTTTGGCGCCCCCTCCCCCAAAACCAATCACTGAAAAATAAAAGCATTGGATAAGTGAAAATGTTTGATAATAAGGAGGGATTAAGGAAAAGCCTATTAAACATCAAATTACATTAAGATTTTACAAATTAAGCACTAAAACATCATGCTTTACAACAAATTAACAGAAAAAGCAGTTCAATACTTTGCGAAGGCAGGCCACAGGAGACAGGAGTTGCCTCGATGGCGCCCCCAACAAGATGGCGCCACAGGCAACTGCCCAGTTGGCCTGGTGGTTGAACCGCCTCTGCTTCTAGTGAATGCATTTTAGGGACTACTGCTCCTCAAATGCATTCACTGCACATAGACAGAAACACAGCATTTCAAAGGGGCTGTGTGATATCATAGCCATGTACGTCCCAATCTAAGTTGGGTAAGGCCAAAGAAGAAAGGGCCAAGCAGTTAGTAGTGATGCTGATTTTTCTTACCAGTTGGCTTGAGGGGAGGTAGAACCATAGAATCATAGAGTTGGAAGAGACGGGCCATCCAGTCCAACCCCTGCCATGCAGGAAAGGTACAACCAAAGCACTCCTGACAGATGGCTGCCCAGTCTTTGTTTAAAAGCTTCCAAAAAGGAAGAAAGTGCAGAGCCCTGACAGTAGAATATTGTTATTGTGTGCCTTCAAATTGTTGCTGAAAATTAGGTACATCCTGTCAGAAAGTTCTTCCTAATGTTCAGGTGGAATGTCCAGGATGTACCTAATTTTCAGCAACAATTTGAAGGCACACAATAACAATATTCTACTGTCAGGGCTCTGCACTTTCTTCCTTGACTTTAATCAGTAATTGTTCTAAGGCTTTTCTATTTTCTGTTATGATGTCTTAATTTCTTGATGAAGACTTACCTGACCTCCTTGCCAGTTGGGAATCACTGTTTCTCCAAATTCTGAAATAAGGAAGGCCTTTTGTTCAGAGTACAGGGTTGTGGTACACTCATTTTTAAAAAGTGATCCATAGTTTTCATGATCTACATAGTCAAAAGCTTTGCTATAATCTATAATATACAAGCCAATTTTATTCTGAAATTATTTGGGGCACTTCATCATCTAACATATGATTGCAATATGATCCCTCATGCCTCTTCCTCTCCTCATCGCAGTAGGGAAATCTAGCATTTCTTACTTCATATATGGCAAAAGCTTTGTTACAGAATTTTAAACATCATTTTGCTTGCATGGGAAATTATGCAATAGTTCTGAAACCTCTGTTGTTGCCTTTCTTGGGAACTGAAATTGGGAAAGTCACAATCCGTGGGGTATTCATATATTTTCATATTTATTAACAGATTTTAGTTATAATTTGAATGGATTCTGTCTCTGTTGCTTGAGACAGCTCTCTTGGTATGTTCTTGCTGATTTATTTCTCTGAGGTGCCATGAGAGCAATTTTCACTTCACTTACTAAAAATGGGTTCATTTTAAATAATGTTTTCTTCAATTAATCTTTCATACTTTAATCTCTTTTATTCTCTCTGTCAGAATTCTAAATGACCTATATGTTACATAACTGTATGTATACCTAGCAAGGTGTCTCGTCCACATCAGTACCATACTCTGATGTTGCCCGACTGTAAGCATTCCACTTTTCATCTGTGGAATGTTGGAAGGTATATCTTGGGCTTTTTCACAATACGCAATAATAGCATTATGTTTCACTTGAATCTCCATGGCACTATCCTATGGAAATGAGAAATTTGCAGTTGGAGAGGATATATTAAACATTTTCCATGAGCATATTCTAGTACAGTGGTTCTCAACCTGGGGTCCCCAGATGTTTTGTCCTTCAACTCCCAGAAATCCTAACAGCTGGTAAACTAGCCGGGATTTCTGGGAGTTGTAGGCCAAAAACATCTGGGGACCCCAGGTTGAGAACCACTGTTCTAGTACTTCACCAAACTACAAACCCCAGGAGTCAATACAATGTAGGCATGGCAGTTCAGGTGGAATCATATAATTATGTGTAGTGTGAAAGGGCCTTGTGCATGGTAGCTTCTCAACCCTAATAGCTGTCCTTTCCCTCCATTTCTAGTTATAATCAACATGCATATTTTGTAGGCAATTTTTTAAATCTTCCCCACATGTTCATAGTGACTTAATGATTGCTTGAAGAGGGATCCTGTCAAGCTTTAATATGAAGGAACAGACATTTCCTGTCAATCAGACCCTTTTAAGACATATGATCCACAGTAGATCAAGAAAATCCTTATTGTCTTACTATTGTGTCCTTCCTGCCCTTGCCCTCAGCTTTCTGCTTTAAATTATTGCTTGCCTGCTTCAAAGTCTTTGGAGATCTTATAGAATTCCTCTAAGCTTTCTTGGTTTCTTTGTGTGCTTCTTTAAAAAAAGGAACCAACAAAAAGACCCACTCTGCCTATAAGCAAAGAGAAAAACAATAATGGAGGAAAATACTAGATGGTAGCATTGTTAGGTAAAGTCTTTCTAACCGAAATAAAATACTTCAAATTGAATAGTGTGTGTGGAAGTTAAGGAAGCAAAGGGTTACTAAAAGACAAAGAAGCAAGAAAGTAGCTTTGTGTCATTTAGGCAATTTATAAAGTTTTTCATCTTACCATCACTTGAACTATAAGCACAAGCAGAAGTGTACATTTACTCAAAGGCATCCTGATTCTCTACTAACAATGGGCTCTATTTTTCCATAACTGCTCTGGATATTGAATGTGAATAAAGAGCTTCTTCTTGTCAGGCCAATTGCCCAAATAGGGTTGGTGCAGTGCCATCTCGTTTATTCATTAGTTGCCATTGTATTCAGAATTTTCTCTAATGAACTTAAAGCAGGACATACAATCCCCACCCACCATGTTTATTCTTACAACAACCCAGTGGTATAGTAAGTCACTTTGTTACTTTGGTAAATCCAGTTAATTTTGTGGGATGATTTAAATCTATGCCTTTTCTAAGTTCCAATACTTTCACCACAGCACTGGCATAGCAATATATACATTAGATTACCCCAGATCTGTTATTGCACTTGCATGCTGTTCACACATCAGCCTGAGCCTGTGTATGAGGGCAGAAAGAATAGCCACTGCCACCACTGCTTTGTCACTGAAGCCACTCCTGGTAGTCAAAGCAGAGGAACTTCAGTTAGGACTTTATGCCACACTGCTCACCCCCTAACAAAACAGAATACATTGAGGGTATGATTTATGACAGAGCCCTTTCTGTCATGATTCGTTAGGGAAAAATCTGAAACACTTCAAAAAAGAGGAGGGGGAGAAGACAGGACTCTGGGATATAATGGGAAAAACACCCAAAACATGTGGGATAGGAACTGTCAAATTTGCCCGTGTTGAATTGCTTCAGTTACATTGAGTAAGGCAGTCTGCTACCAAGCATTGACATTTCTCTCCCAAAATGTTGCTTCATGAGCCAGGCATGGTAAATTTTTAAAGTCAGGTTTCCCCTCAACTGGTGTCTGGTATAAAATCAGCTGCTTGGGTCTACTGTAGAGTAATGGGATCAGAGGGGAAAGTCAGGTTCCCATTCAGTGGTATCATATTTAAGATCAGCTGCTTGTGTCTAGGGGTGTGCAATTGGGGAAACCCCTATGCTATTTTCAGTGCCAGCTTTTGTCTGATCCCATTCTGTTTCTTCAGTATTTGCCTGAATTCGGGAGGGCGGAAATGCCATTTATGGATCTGTCAGCCAGAAATTCAATTTTCGCTGCAGGAAGATCCAGCCCACTGGCGGCAATGGGGGAACTTCTGAAGCTCCTCTTTCTGTCACTTGTAAGGTTATTGGGAGAAAAATGGCCACGCTTGGAGGACAAGCCCCCCAAGTTTCAAAACATTAGGGTCATCCATTGCTTTTCAGGAAATTCCTCAAGTTTTTTTTTTGGGGGGGGGGAGGAAGATTCAGGACAGAAGCAAGAAGATAATATGGCTTTTCGGGGGGATTTAATTATCTCCATGGGGACTCAAGGGAGTCAGGCTATCCCCTCCTTTCACTAAACCACCCTCACAAAAGTAAAAACATAATTAAACAAACACACACACCCCAAAGATGCCTTTTCACAGCCGACTGAGACTATTTAATAAAATTACCAAAGGAAAAGATTGGAATTGAGTCCAAAAGTAATCTTAAGCAGCAGCGGCACTGAGGTGGAACACAGAGCTAGTTAGCACACAATCTCTCTCTCTCTCAGAAGCCAGGATGCCACAGGAAAATGAAAGAGCTTGCCCTTGTATATATAGACCAGCTTGGCGAAAAGACGTGAGATCCACTTTCTTGCTCTGATTGGCTGAGGCAAGGCTAAGGGGGGAAACCCCCATGCATGTACAGATGCTGCCATTGCACTCCCAAAATCAACCAGAAGCAGAAGTTATTGGCTGATACATGATTTGTTCCAGCCAAGTCAATCCAAGCCCCACCGCCCATTCCGTTTCTGGGTATTAACCTTCCAAAACTGCTAAAATTCCTGGATCCCATTTTGAAAAATGGCACCATGCACATCCCTACTTTTGTCTACTCTAGAGTTGTTGGATCCAAGGGGAAGTTTTTTTTCTTTTTAAAATGGAGTGGGCAGGAACTACACTAAATCTGAAAACTGATAATTTTGGTACAAATGGCAAGAAAAGACATGAAAAAGACAAGAAAAGACAGAAAGGAGAAATAGAAGGATGTCCTTTATAACACTATGAGACCTAATGCCACAGTCATAATACACTCCCCCCCCCCCACACACACACTTTGGGATAGTCTCCTTACTCTCCTTTCTGTGGAACAGGAGGTGAGTGGGTAGAGAGGAGGCCTGTAGTTGGGGTGGGGTTTAAGGGTTCAACTGCCCCCAAAATGTGCCAGGTTAAAAAAAAAAACCTGATTTACTTATGAATTGGTCAACCAATTAAAATTCAAGGGTAAACCAGGATTTTTTTCAACCTGACACATTTCTGGGGGGGGGGGGGTGAACCGTTCACCCCCCCCCCCGACTATGGGCCTGGTAGAGAGGGGGGGGATAATGATTGCTCTACTTTAGTTGTGAATGAAGCATTCACTACTATCGGGGGTTCAATATCTTTAGGAAGTTGTGGAATGTTTCCTGCAGATATAGAGATTGAACTGTATTAGATATACATTACATTAAAAATCCAAGGTAGAGGTATTATACTAAGGGTAAAAGATTTTTGTTTCTTAAAATATCCACCCATATTTCACACGAATGCAAAGAAACATGTTGTTTAATTACAATTTCCTGGGTCATCAGAAGCGATTCCTATTCGAAGGGGGAAATTTGTCATCAAAATGGATGCTTCTATGTGCTGGAAAAGTCTCTGTTCCCTTTATCCTTATTAACTTTAAAGGAGCTACCCTTTGTTCTCTGTAAAACAGAGAAAGAGAAAAATGAAATGAGACTATGGCATTGTCAATACCTCTTTCATTCCTGAATAAACTCGCAGGCCCTCTTGTCTAGCCTGTTCTAACAGGCAAAGCTCTCTAGCTGAGGCCAGCTTGACAAAGGCAAAACCCTCTTCCGCCAAGAGCAAAATAGGCCTGGTGGCTAGCTGGGAGGTTAGGCAATTATGGTGGCCTCTCCAGCAGCAACAACCCAGTATCTGTGCGGAGGGAGGTGTGCATGTCAACAAATCATGGCACTGCACAATCGCCATGGTAACACAGCCCAGTAAGAGCCTCTTTCAACATGCCAATAGAAAAAGTGAAGAGTGAGGGGGATGCTTTCCTGACTGTTTCACATTAAATGTATCAAAAAGTTTATAATTTAAAAAAAGCCAGGAATGCTAAGGAGAGTGTTAACACTACTCAAAACTGTACATGGCAGAAGATTGCTCACTGTACTCTCAGCTCAAAATCTGATAAGAGGCATGGAGGCATATTTATGTAGGATACACCAGTAAATGAATAAACATGTCCACCAACATTGCTACTCCTACCTTTTCTACTGTACGGCTAGATGAAATGCAAGTATTCAGGATTTTTTCATCCAGCATTTCATTTACATTTGAAGGATGTTTGAAATGTCAAAGGTGAGATGTGGCACAGTTTACATTTGGGAAGCCACTGACATATGAAAAAGCCCATATATTAGCTCATATATCCAAACTATATTCATGGTATTGTCTAAGCAGTGTGAATCCATTTGTTTAAGCTTCCATATTTGGTGGGAGTGTCAGATATTGCAAGGTTTCGGGAACTTGGATTAGCCCAGTGCTACAGCATATGCTTAGCATGTCCAGATTCCCAGGGTCAATCCATACACTTTCACATTCAACTGTGATAACTCTTTGCCATTGATCGCTTACAATAAGTATAGAAAATATTAAATTAGAGGGACCAATGATATGATAAAGTACAAATACTCAGCCCACTGCTCTTGAAGAAAAAGAATTGGGAGAAGATTTTGTTGTAAATGCATAAACCCTACTCAGTGTTGAAACAGTTAGATGTATCAAGAGAGCAACATTGATCCAATCTCATCACACTTACCTAAATCAGAATTCTCGGATGCTTCCATCTGTCTTCTGGACAGAGCCCCACACTGGCCATCACATGATGTCTTGTGACTTCCGACAGAGGCCCTGCCCCCAAATGGGGGTGCATATTTCACACAACATGGGAAGCTTCCCATGTTATGCTGGCTCCAATGAAGCTAGCATGGATCCTAATCAAAACTTTTAAAAATTTCCTAAAATCAGTAGATATGTTACTATTTCTGAAAGTTCGGGAAAATGACCCCCTGTTATCTTTTATCATTGTATAGAAAATTCAGAGAGACAGCTCTTATAGTCTTTATAAAAATAAATGTTGTTTATAAAAACTTTCAAAATTCTCAAAAAATCCATAGATAATTGAAACTTACTGAAACTTGATAGGCTAACAGTGGTGCATGTGTTCTACCATTGTAACAAGTTTCACCCCAATATCAGTAACAATGAGGGAGAAAGGTGCTGCTGAAGTTTCCCCACTTGCGCAAAACCTGTAACAAAAAAGTAACTAAACTTCATTACTTTCATTATAGTAATGAAATTTTCACTAACAATATTTCTGAAACACTTTCAAAAACAAACACCAGCACCCCCCAATTTTGTAATGAGTTTTGAAACATTTTTTTCATCGACCACACAGCCCTAATACCTGGTACCAGGAAGAAACATAAATGCTAATGTTTCATTTTTTGATATTCAGAAAGTTGTATAATGTGATAGCTGTTTAAAATATTGCAGTATCACATAATCATTTTAGCAAAAGCCATTGTCTCACAGAATCTTTTCTCCAGGGTGCACCTTCATATATTTTAAATATGTATGCACCATTTTGATGCATCACAGGCAGAAGAGAGAGCTAATGATTGATGGGAATGTTGTTTCTGATTATCTGGTATACACTAGTCTAGCTAATATATACATTGTAACCATATGTATGACTGAAGTGCTGCTAAGAGTTTCAGCCACCAAAGGGACACTAGTTCAACCTTATCTGGATTACAACTGATAAAAATAATTAAGAAATAAATCATAAAATCAAAAACACTTTTATTATTCTGTTGTCACTGACAGAATGGGATCTAACAAATATTTCATACATTCCGAAGACTGACTATTGTACTGCAGCCTGATTCATTGTACTGCAGTTTGATCACATCATCCTTGTTACTATTGGTAAAAGATATGTGGATAGCTGTATACAGTTCAGTTGTAAAAAGTAAAAAGAGCTGACCATATAGCTTTTACATCATTCTGCTTCAAGACACACATGCTGGTGACCAGTAGAAGTAAGTTTCACAAATAATAATTTGTGTAGAAATGATTATGAAAACAAGTTTAAACTTTATACGTAAACTGGGAGATTTACCAGATATTGCCCATATTAATTGTGTTAATCTGACTAAATCACAGGTTTGATGGACATTACCAAAAATCCTGAACATTTGTTTCACAGCAAGTTCTGTGTATTCTATAGCACTCCTACTCAGAAATCAAGAAATGAGGAGGCATCCAAAGTAATTGACAGATTAAGTTCAAAATAATAAGGCAGATGAACAAATAAATAAATAAATGTTGTAGATCAACTCCAGGTCTTGTTAATTTGGACACCATAGCAAATACAATGATTTCAACAATTTCAATTGAATATAGTAGGGCGTTGAGTTTCAATCTAGAGAGAAAAATGGGGAGGAAGAGGGCTTTGCTTCTTGGTGGAAAATAATCCGAACATGTTTCCCAAATCAGCATGCAGTCAGGTTACACATACAGCCAATTTCCACTACTAGTAATATTGCACAGCCCAACCATCCACCACTCCTTCCCCGCAAAACAATCTTGGTGTCTTGATTTTTAGGCCTGTTTCTGGAGTTATTTGGGGCACAGATTCAGAAAATTGCATTGGATAGACTGTATCAGTTCTAGTTTCTTAGATATGGTTATCATGGTTTTTATGACCAAACAGATGGCAACTGGTAGATGGCATATGTTCTGTATCTCAAAAATTAGAGTTGATTGATATTACCAAAAACTCTTAACATTAGTTTCACAGAAAGTTATATATTTTCTATAGCAGTCTTCTAGAGATTATTGGGGAAAACAGGTACCCTTTTTGGAATCAGTAGATGAAATATACTCAGAAATAGGAATAACATTTGATGCAACAAAATGTGTGTTGGCTAGTGATCAATACCTTTTTTTTTTTCAAAGATAGAATTTGGATTAGAATTCCAAGAATTGTAGGACTTCTAGTCTAAGAAAGAAATTTCTTTTTGTTGTCCAAGAAAGGACCATTTTGACTAAACCTTCATGTTAAAGGAAATACATCATATCTCAATCAGTTCTTTTAAAACCAAATAAAATCAAGCAAACAATTTATAATTATAATTATAATATTTATTTATACCCTGCTTCATCTCCCCAAAGGGGACTCTAGGTGGTTTCACATAAAGGCATTAGTATACAATTTAAAATATATATAAAAAATTGCAACACAAACAGCACTAAAAAAAATTCACAGATAAAATCCATCAAAACAGTTGAAAACCACAGCACTGCCCAAATAAAAAGGGTTTAGCCTGCTGCTGGAAAGACAGCAGGGAGAGGGCCATTTTGGTTTCCCTGGGCAGGGAGTTTCAGAGTTGTGGAGCAGCCACCGAGAAGGCCCTCTCTCTCATTCCCACCAACCCGGCTTGATATGGAGGTGGGACCAAGAGAAGGGCCTCTCCTAAGGGACCAGGCAGATTCATACAAGGGAATGTGGTCAGCTAAATAGCCTGAACCTGGACGCTCTAGAGCTTTAAAGGTCATAACCAGCACTTTGAATTATGTCCAGCAAGCAATGGAGCTGCTGTAGCCAGCCCCAGTGAGCAATGAGCTGATGACCAGCTGATGTTTCCAAGTACTCTTCAGAGGCAGCCTCATATAGAGCATGTTGCAGTAATCCAGATGGGATGTAACTAAGGCCAGATTTGACTTCTCAAAAGTAACAATATAAATTGAATGAATTAAGGGAAGCAAGCAATATACAAATCATAAATGCTTTTGCTTTGCTAAGAGCATGAAAGCCACAATGTTTGCATGGACTTCCATAGTGTGTTGGAAAAATCTGCAACATATGTTGTGTGTATTGAACTGTAGAATCCACTAAAATAAATGTCATTTTCTGAGGAAAGAGAAACCATGCATTGCACAGAACTTTGTATACCCATAATAAATTGTATTACTATTTGAAGGGAGATGCTCAGTAGTTGGAAGAAAGAACAATGACAAGAGGAGTCAGATGCAGACTCACCACAGGAAATGCACTAGCAGTTACTCAGGTCCTCTATTTGGTCAAGCCAACCGATCACTACTAACTAAATATCAGTTTTGTTCCATGTTGTATAAGGCACTCACGAATGGCGGTAACATTCTATGGTTACCATGATTATGTTTTCCCCTTTTTATCACTAATTTGTTTTTTATTACAGATCCCCAGTTGTAGTCTGTGTCTGTCAGGCACAGAGTCCTGTTTTTAAGCCACAGCAACATTTACTGGGCTGAGTGTCAGAAATGCAGGAGCCCGTTGTAGAGCTCACTTGGGTCTTGGTGGTAAAGCTGCTGTTGAGTGGCTAAGTTGATGGGGGGGGGGGGGGGGCTTCGATGGCATGGCTTATTTATGCAGCTGTTTAGTGGGTGCCATGGCCTGCCTCCTCACATTTTGATTTTATATCTCTGAGGGCAACTATATGGATCTTCTTTTGGGAGGGACTCTTATTATTGAAGGAATTACTGATATGGAAAATGACATGACCTGCCATTGTCTAGGCAGCATTGGCCTGGTGAAGAACGTGGACTTGTCTTGGTAAAGAGTCAATACTGACATCAGGCTTGCCATGATCAACAGTTGGAGGTTTTACAATGTTCATTCTAAAATTACTTATAGACAATCCAAATGGTTGGGGTCAGATGATGTTCATCTTTAGGTGACAGGATTGCAGCTGTTTCTTGAGGATTTGTGGCATGCCATGACATTGGATCACTTGACCCCCTTGTGGGTCAAGTGATCTGGGAGGGGGACTAATATATCCTGTTCTTGTGGTTAGTCTAGGCTCTAGTTAGAAGCCTTTGAGAAATCATGTACATCAGGTGCCTAAGGGGAGGTTAGGGCTTGAGTCAGGGATGACCGCCATCCTCAACTGCTTCCATACCAGATCACTCTCCCAAATAGTTTCTTAGCTGTTTTCAAAAAACAGCATAAATAGGTAACTAATTAATAAAAGTTGCCCTTAGTTCAATCCACTACCTGGATTGACAGCAAATGCACTTTACCTGATCTTTGCTTTTGCTTGATTTTTTAAACCTGGTGCATCCTTTGCTAGTATCAGGTGAAAACCGACACACAATATGCCAAGTAAAATAATACAAAGGGAACAACAGCAAGAAGACAAAGCACAGCAGCACTTCTCATATCCTTCCAATGTAGGTAGCTTTCTGGACTTTCTCCAGGATTTTATTTATGGAGTCTAGAATTCCTGGGAATAGATAAAAGAGTTCTACTAAACATTAGTTTTTGTGCATACTTCTTTTTTCTGCATTGAAGCTGTTTTCTGACACATTTTCTACCAACCGCCTGCCTTGTCCTAAGTTGTGCTCTTCTTCCGATTACTTTGCACACTTTGATGTGTTGGCATCTAAGAACAGATTGCTAGTACCACCCACACACAGGGAAAGAGAGATTCTCTCTCTGTATGTATCTCCCCCGCTAATTGATTCCATGGTTCAGAATAACAAACAAGAATTCAATTTGGAGCTTCTTGCTAAAACTTTAATATCAGATGGTATGTGACACTTGCTCCCAAAGGGAATGGCTTTGGGAATCCTGTCTAGTTCACATAACACTATTACATAGCTCAGTCAAGCATGGTGTAGCACATGAAGTGCAAATAGAGAGAGGGTTAAGTTTTCTCTTATACTAGCCTAGAGACCTCAATGCATTATTTGCCTTAGCCTTGTCCATGGATCTAGCTATAAGAAACTGGAAGGGGGCACTAATCTCCTGGCTTAATACTTCTGGAAGTAGGGAAAGAACCTGCGTTTGTTCAACAAACATTCCTTTGTGGGAATGTATGTTATTAAAACCGTAGCTTTAAATTAATTTTGAGTCTTGTCCCTGGGAGAAGATGAGGCATGAGTAGCCTAGCAACCTGAGTGATCATTGGGTAGAGTACTGTATTTTTCAGAGGCATATTTAACTGCAACAGTGATGGGCTTCTACCAACTGAAGAGACTGTGTGTACCTCTGTTTGCAATAGAAAAACCTACTGTATCCATTAATTACCAATAATACTATTTTTGATACCAGTAGCTATTGTCAGTCTCAGTATCACGTGAATCCCTTCAGAAAGTTTGGGATTAGAATGAGTCCCAATCCAAAGCAGGTGTTTTACACAGCATCTCCAACTGTGTGTCTTCTCCTCTGGTGGGCCCAGGTGTAACACTAGGTTCAGGCCAAACATAATCTAAGTTCATTTGGAACGCATCAGCAGAAATGAAATCTTTGCTTATTTCATTATTACGTCAAGCATGAGAAATTTCAATAGTTCTCTCACTATTAGACTTTTTTTTCAGCACAAATGCTCCTTTCTGTGCAAACATACTATAGGAAAAGTTTGTGTAGAATAAGTCTCAAACTGTGAATAGTCTTTGAAACACTGTGGAGTTTTCAAAGGCTTCCCCACAGTGGGAAGAAAGTGTAAAATTAATAATTGTTTCTCTCAACAAAATTAAAGCATTACATCCCTACCCTGACTTATTCTGGCATGCCTTTTGTCCTCTAGTGGTAAAGGTTTTGCCTTGTTTCCAGTCACTAGCTTCAGTGGCAAGTGTGATTTTATGACAGGTGAAAATATATTAAGGAATGATCTTTCTTGGAATACTTTACCCACAAATGACTTATTCCTGAAAAGAATATGTGGTATATTTTGAGATAATTTAGGATAGGCATTATGCTGTTAATTGTGGTTCTTGGTACATTGCTCACGTCTCTCAGAAAGAACACTGCACAAAATTCAGTGGCAAAGCTGAAAGAGGTGAGCTTTGAAGTGAAAGAATAGTCCAGAAAATAAAGAATAATAAGATAATAACTGAATACTTTTCCCTGAGTTTGCTTAAACAATTTTAATGGCAACACCAGAAATGGAGCCCCTCATGCTAAAAACACAAAACACTGTCAAAGCTTCTGATTCAGAGGTCATCTTTCCCAGGGAAGAAAGAGAGTATACCAGAATCCTTTGAAATCCATGGACATTTTATTTTCTGCCCTGTTATTTTATCAGAGTGTATCACCTGTAACTAATTATAAAGAATGCTGCTCTCTTGAGTGATAAAACAGGCTGTTGGTAAAACATCTTGCCAAAAAAATTCTCAGCAGGAAAGAAGAGGATGGGAGGTAGAGAGGAAGGAAAGGCTAGAAAAGTGACCACAAATTATTCTGGAATTGTGACTGCAAAGGCCCACTCTGGTAGTTTCATAACTGCTATCAGAAAGCTATTAATGGCCTGCTAGGGAGCCACTTTCAATTGGCATCTTTCTGACAAGTCATATCTAATGTATCCCCTATAATAAAAGGCTTTGAACACCAAGGGAGTGGTATTATAGGTGTGCGGCCCCTGCAACTGCTGCTAAGAGGTCTTTTGGCCAATTTATTATGTGCCATTATTTTCTCAGGTTTGAAATTTAGCTGCCTCAAGCATATCCTAGCCTAGAAAACTGACAGGCTCCAACTGAATGCCTGGAATCAGAAATGAAAGGGTTTCTCCCACCTTTAACTTTTCAAATGGTTAGTTTAATAAGTAAATAAGCTAACAAACCAAGCAAGCAAATCAAGACAAAGTTTTTACACTATCAGTCAAACTTTTTCTTTCTTTGGATGAGCAAACATTCAATGCAATGATATCTTTATTTCTAACCATCAATGAACTATGTTTAATTCATCCATGCAATGACAGCTGGTGATTTTTATGTCAGTGGGATGGTGAATCTATGCCAGGTTTAGCTCAAAGGTTAAAGGAGGTATACACGGCACTGGAGCCACCAGCAGTCAAGTTATTTTGCCCTTCTCAGTAGTCATATCTAGAGCAAACAACACATGGAAAGCTTTTGCATAGATTTCAAAAAATCTTGTCTTCTGACTTCTACTTGCCTCAAGGGAAGCATCAGAAGCAGGTTGTTTGTGACCACAGCACTCCCTGCTGTTCATGGCATCAAATAAAAAATAATGTTGTTGTTTGGCAACACTACCTATCATAGCACATTACCAAACAGCATATTAGGAACACCAGCTGTTATGTCACAGGTCCAATCTACAGTGCATTAGATGCTCAGTGTGTACTCATAAATTGCATTATATAGCAGTGTAGATGGGGCCAGAGACAGATCTTCGAAATTGGAAATGGCTTCACCTTCTATTGGATGTTATGGATAAAGAACTGAATAGTAGGGTTGCTGTGATTTTTCCGGGCTGTTTGGCCATGTTCCAGAAGCATTCTCTCCTGATGTTTTACCCAAATCTATGGCAGGCATCCTCAGAGGTTGTGAAGTATATTGGAAACTAAGCAAGGAAGGTTTATATATCTGTGGAAGGTCCAGGGAGGGAGAAAGAACTCTTGTCTGTTGGAGGCAAGTGTGAATGCTGTAATTAATCACTTTGATTAGCATTTAATGGCCTTGCAGCTCACGATCTGGCTAATTCCTGCCTGGGGGAATCCTTTGTTGGAAGGTGTTAACTGATCCTGAAAGTTTTATGTTTGGATTTCCCCTGTTTTCAGAGTGTTGTTCTTTATTGTCCTGATTTTAGAGTTTTAGATACCTGTCATAGATGTGGGCGAAACGTTAAGAGAGAATGCTTTTGGAACATGGCCATACAACCCAGAAAACTCACAGCAACCCAGTGATTCCAGCCATGAAAGCCTCTGACAACAAACTGAATAGTAAATATAGATAACTTCTTCAATACAGAATCTGTGGGTGCAGATGACTGATTTACATGACAGCAGCAGCAAGAATATTGCTTGCTTAAACTTGGAAATAGACCGATACACTGACAGTGAAAGAATAGATTGCTAAGGTCACCAAGTTGCTTAGCTCATGCTTAGTGTTTTAGTATTGTTTTTGATTTTATTTTTATTTTTATTACACTTTTGCCCTCTTTTTTCTTTTTTGATGTATATTATTTTGATTGTGAATAAATTTGTTTTAAAAATTTATATATTAAATATTTTATTTAAAAAAAGACGTAATAACTTCATTTCCTAAAGCCCTGCCTTAGGAGTGCAGTTTTAAAAGGCACGGCCACATGAGAAGAGGAGAGAAGGAGGGGGAGAGGAAAAGTAAAGGTGGGACCTGAAACAATATTAGAAGTCCTGCAAGTTCAATGGAAAGGCTGAATTCACAAAACACGACAGATCCACTTTTGTTTCAGATGCTTTTAACCTGTCCCTGTTTTTCTCTCTTCCTCTCACTCTCACCTTTTTCTTCAACTTACTTCATTTGCTGCAGTTTGAGTTCAAAGTACAAAAGTAATTTACCCTCAACTCAGCAAGGGGAAGAGGAGAAGAGGAGCCAGAGTTCTATCCTCAGCAATAGGCTCAAGAAAAAGTACGCTACTGCAGCATCTCTTTGTGCATTCTTCCTCATTCAACATTTGTCACTTCCTCACTAACATTTTTCATCTTGACCACCCTCTGATATTGCTTGGCCACAGGTTTTGCAGTCTTCATCTACCCTGTTTCCCCTAAAATAAGACATCCCCAGAAAATAAGACCTAGTAGAAGTTTTGCTGAATTGCTAAATATAAGGCCTCCCCCGAAAGTAAGACCTAGCAAAGGTTTTGTTTGAAAGCATGCCTGCCGAACAGAACACCAGAGCATGCAGGATCGGAAAATGTACATACCATAGAGTGTTGTACATGGAAATAATGGTAGTAATAAGAAATTCTTGACAGGATTCACAGTTTGTCTGGTTATGCTGGTTTGTGATGACAACTACTGTACAGTATATAATAAATGTTCATTTTTTTTGTTCTACAATAAATGTGAATTCTTCTTCATGGAAAAATAAGACATCCCCTGAAAATAAGACCTAGAGCATCTTTGGGAGCAAAAATTAATATAAGACACTGTCTTATTTTCGAGGAAACATGGTATGAAAGAAAAACCATGTCTAGACAGTTCAGATATCAGCCTAAGATTCTCATAGCCATGTTTATGAAAAACGTGACAGATACAGTCAGGAAAAAGAATTTCCAAGAAAGTTGGAACAACAAGAGGAGAACAGAAATGGGCATACAGTTCAGTGCTAGTTATGTACAAAGAAAGGCAACAGAGAAAAGAGAAGTCACTCTCTTGCATCAACAGAAGTAAACATTTTGCATCACTGAATGCTCCAGAATTTCAGTGAGGGTTCTATGGACCTCAATGCTTGACTCACTCTGGCTCTTTCTAAAGATGGATTAGCAAATTAATGTAAGCAGAGCATAAAGTTGCTGACTGTGGTGGTGCGAGTCACCTTGGGCCTCATCAGCATTGCTAAACATTGCCCATAACCTTTCCATTATCACTCCGGGCCTGCACAGCACCAAGACCCAACTGCTCCAATAATTTCAATTACTTTCCCTGACAAATTTTATGTTTCATGTATTTTACTGGCCTGATAATTATGATTTCTCTCATTTCTCGCTATCGAGCTTAATGGGTTCCAGCACGAGTGTGCAGTTTAAGAAATGAAGTTCCACTTGAATTCACAAGTTATTATCTACTTTCGTTAATGGAATTGGGGGAAAAAGAGAGAGAAAGAGTGGGAAAGAGATAAAGGATGAGTAAGAAGGGTGAGGATAGAGAAGAAGAAGAAAAACCCACATGTGTGTGCATGCGCACAAAGAGAGAGAGAGAAAAAAGAAGAGGGAAAGAGCCAAGAGGAAAAAAAATCAATAAAAGAATATGGAATAACAAGAGAAGGGGAAAAGGAAAGGAGCCATAACTGTGACAAAGATGAAGCAGAAGAGGGATGAAAGGCAAAAAAAAAATATGTGTGTGAGAAAGAGATAAACATAAATACTTTGAAGGGGAGAGTCAAGCACAAATATAGAAGCGACAACAGCTAAAAGAAAGTCCAGATAACTGAGTGGCAGAACTTGCACAATGCAAAAACCACACACATATACAGATATGCTTTTACTAAACTTTTCTTTTAACCTTCAGTTTAGGACACACTGGATTGGCAGTCTAGGTTGGCAGTTAAAATCATATTGCCAGAAATTATTACCAGTCAAGGACTAACCCTCATCATATCAGACTTCTTTGACATATACAGTCAGCCCTTCACGTTCGCTGAGGTTAGGGGCACAGGACACTATTAAAGTGAAAAACTTTAAATAAAAATGCTATTTTAATAATAATAATAATAATAATAATAATAATAATAATAATAATAACAATAAATATTTATATAATAATAATTATAATAATTATTATTAAAAATTAATAATAAGTATTGGAAAATGAGCACGTAAAGATACTGTGGGACTTCCGTATCCAGACTGACAAAGTTCTGGAACACAACACACCAGACATCACAGTTGTGGGAAAAAAAAGGTTTGGATCATTGATGTTGTCATCCCAGGTGACAGTCGAATTGACGAAAAACAACAGGAAAAATTCAGCCGCTATCAGGACCTCAAGATTGAACTTCAAAGACTCTGGCAGAAACCAGTGCAGGTAGTCCCGGTGGTGATGGGCACACTGGGTGCCGTGCCAAAAGATCTCAGCCGACATTTGGAAACAATAGACATTGACAAAATTACAATCTGCCAACTGCAAAAGGCCACCCTACTGGGATCTGCACTCATCATCCAAAAATACATCACACAGTCCTAGACACTTGGGAAGTGTTCGACTTGTGATTTTGTGATATGAAATCCAGCATATCTATCTTGTTTGCTGTGTCATACAATAAAATAATAATAATAATAATGTGTTACCTGCTTCTTATTTTGGCTCAAAGAAGGGCACAATATACCCATATCTATTCAAGTCTAATGCGCCATCAAATCTAATGTGCACCTCAATTTTTGAAACCCAGAAGCCAAAAACAGGAATTGCTGGCAAATGTGATCTGCAATGGCAAAAAGTGCATTTTTTGTAATTTGGCCAAAAAAAGGTGCATATTATAGTGATGGCCTGCTTAGGATTCCCTCTTTAAAAACAAAAGTGCTAGAACACCAAAACTTTCAGCAATGGAAAAAAATTCTTGGGTTTGTTTTATGGGGTTTTTTTTGCAGCAATAAAAGCATATATCGAAACATACACATATTAAAATACATGAGGAAAAAGTTCAAATAAAATTAACATAAACTGTTTGTTGTGTTTTCATAGTTAAAAAGGACTGGATAGGCCTACCAGAAGAGAAACATCTTTAGCTGTGTTTTACATTCGGATAGCTCATTTAGTTGTTGGAACTCTTCTGGTGGGTTATTCTAAAGTTTTGGAGCAGCCAATGAAACGGTCCTCTATATGACACTTGCCAGTTGGGCTCTGACCAGCTGGAGAATACTTCTAGGTCCTCCAACAGGACTTTATCATCAACATCTACTGGAAGATAACCACAGAATCACATTGGATGTCCCAAAGATTCACAAAGAGTTGACTATTGAAACATTCTGGAGGACCTAGAGATAATTAGAAAGAATAATTCCACCAAATCCATAAATAATTGAATCCGCAAAACTCAAACCTGCATATGTGGAGTTATGGCTGTATTTCCTATCATAATTTTCTAATAGATGTCTTTGTGCTTTTCAAAGTTTTGTGATAGAGAGCAATTCAACAGGTGCTGCCTTCTCCTCTGTGGATGTGCAATAATGGAGAATGCTCTGCATTTTCCTGTTTCCTGCAAATACCACAAAGACTTCATTTTTAAAAAAGGAAATGAAAAGAGAGTTAAACCAAAGGCAGCCACTGGAGATAGAATTACATTGATGAAGCATGGCAAAGGAGTAATGGCTAAACATCTTTCATTTAGGGAACTCTGCTGACACACTGACATGCTCATCTTGTAGCAAGAGATCTGAAAATGTGGCAAAGGATTTGAGGGTACAGTTGAGATTTTGCAGTGCATTTCTATGCAGTCAGGCTTCTTGGATCTCACCGGGGCCTAGCTTTGAGCTGTTATCTTAACTTATGAAATATGGTGTCACTAGATGAGAAATCCCATTCTAGCTCTGTGAAAAAGCACAACAAAAAGGAGAGAAATGAAGATCAGGACAGTATGAAAGACACCAGAACAAGATCTATCAGTGTTAAATATTTGGTTTTCATGCAAATGATAATCCAGAGCTCTTTCTTATTTCTTCCCATACATGAACAGTGGTTTCCATTGAATCTGATGGGAAAAATACAGGATTATAATTGGAAACACTGCTACAGAAGCAAAAGCTGATCTTAGATGGAGTTCATCCTCATCTTTCACTTGTAATGGGAGCAGGATTTATCACAAGAAGGGGAAAGGAGGTCCATGAGTGTCTGTAATACACACTTTCTCTTCCTGAATGTTGACACACATTGTTCCACTTTCGTATGTCCCTGCTCCCCGTGGTCTCCATTCCCTTTATCTTTCTCACCTGAGTTTTTATCTTTGTATTCATGCGGCCGGCCCTGTTTTTACTGTTTCTTTGATTTGCGTTGTAGTGTATATTGTATATTATTACTTATTGTATTGTTTAATTGCTCTATGTTATGTTGTATTTATACTTGTTATATTGTTTGCTCTGGGCATGGCCCCATGTAAGCCGCCCCGAGTCCCCGTTGGGGAGATGGTGGCGGGGTATAAATAAAGTATTATTATTATTATTATTATTATTATTATTATTATTATTATTATTATTATTATTATTGTGTCAAGTTTTTTTCTTTTTTTAGTATTTAATAAATGTTCCCAAAAGCATAAGACTTAGATAAGCATGCCTGCATGCTGCATAATGTGCTCCAAATTCATGTTTATGATTCTTCTCTTTTCGTCCATCCTTTTTAAAGTTCATGTTTTCTCCTCTCATAGGGCCCATCCAGACAGGGCGTTAAACACAGGAGTTTCTGTTTAAAAAAGAGGAATGACTACACAAAATCAATGCTAAATGCATACTGATTTGCTACAAAGGAGAGAAACCGCAGGATAAAAAGGTCCGCCTTTATCCCGTTTCAGGCCGAAATATGCGGAACTTCGCATGACTGTATGACCCTGCATGTAAAAAAGCATGTGTTTTCCTCCCCCCCCCCCACAGTGGAGACTGCTCCAACTGATTTATGTCCCTTTTTAAAAGCTCAGAACAGCTGATCAGCTGATTGGTCTGTCAAACAGATGCACAGCTGATTGAAAGGAAGCATGAACTGAGAGCCATTGGAACTCTCTGAAACTCTTTATTTTACACTGTAAACACTGTAACACTGTAAACAGAGCATTAATAAATGATTAGGGGAAGGGAGAAATCTGGCAGAAGTTTTTTTAACCTCCTCCATTATGCACTGGTCAGTATATGCACACATGCAAATATGCTTGTATTTATTATATTAGGATGATCATATACGGATCAGGGCATAATTGTATACTTTTAAAAAACTTTCAGCAGATGTCCCCCATCTGCCCTCCATTTTTTCCTGAGACACAGAAGGGAGGCCAGTGAGGATGGAGGGGGGGAGAAAGCCCTGAACTGGCAAGTCTGTGTGGGGACCTACTCTGAGGTCCTGGGGGGGGGGGGTTGCCTCTCTTCTTAAACCTACATTCTCAGTCCATAAGTAAAGACCACAAAATTCTTCCATAAAATCATAGACCCAAACATGTTTCTTACATGTTGCAGGGAATAAAATTCTAAGTACAGTAGAATCTCACTTATCCAACATAAATGGGCCAGCAGAACGTTGGATAAGCAAAATTTTTGGATAATAAGGAGGGATTAAGGAAAAGCCTATTAAACGTCAAATTATGTTATGATTTTACAAATTAAGCACCAAAACATCATTTTTACAACAAATTGACAGAGAAAGCAGTACAATACACGATAACATTATGTAGTAATTAATGTATTTATGAATTTATCACCAAAATATCACAATGTATTGAGAACATTGACTACAAAACATTGGCTTCTAACAAATTGACTACAAATAAAGATAGAATTGCATAAAATGAACTTATAATAACAACATTGTCAGAAGGTAAATTCGTAAAAAGTTCAGTCCTTGCTGCCTAGAGAAACAGCTGTAGACCCAGGTAGGAGGCAGACTGCATTGGATAATCACTTCACTTCACTTCACTTTATTTCTTAATTAGTCGCTCTCCAACAGAGTGCTCCGAGCGACTTACAATTTAAAATATCATTCCACAATATAAAAACATTCAACATAAAAACATTCAACCTAAAAACATTCAACTGTGACTATTTGGCAAATTAGATCTGATTTACTTAAATGCACAACCAAACAGCCAAGTCTTGAGTGCTTTTACAAAAGGTCGCAACTCCGATATTGCTCTAACATATGGAGGCAATGAGTTCCACAGAATTGGAGCATAGATCGAAAAGGCTCTACGCCTTGTAGCTTCCAGGTGTACCTCCCTAGGGCCCGGTACGTATAGGAGATTTTCCTGGGAGGATTGAGGTGACCACTGATGGAAAAAAGGAATGAGGCGGTCCCTAAGATATAATGATCCTTGGCCATTTCGAGCTCTAAATGTCAGGATCAGTATCTTGTAAGAGATCCAATGTTCTATTGGTAGCCAATGCAGTTGTTTCAGAATCGGTGTAATATGGGATCTTATAGATAATCCCGCTAGCAGTCTGGCCGCCGCATTTTGGACCATTCGGATCTTCTGGGTTTTTGTCTTCGGAAGGCCGGCGTATAAGCGTTACAATAATCCAGAATGTTGGATAAGCGAAAGTTGGATAAGTGAGACTCTACTGTACAACTAAGGCTGAATTGAATCACATGAGATATCAGTAAAATGGGTCCTTGTATCCAGGCCTGTAGCCGGGGGGTGGGGGGTGGGGGTTAGGGGTTCAACCCCCCCCCCCCCGAAATTTTTCAGATTTTAAAAAAAACCTGGTTTACTCATGAATTTTAACTGGTTAACCAAATCCCCATGCTAAGTCTCTGAGACACAAAAAATTAAGAGTCCCTCCAGGCACTATCTCAAGCAGTTATTGACAGACCTGTAGCGGGGGGGGGGGGGGGGAGATGCTTCACACATTTGTGTCAGAAAAAAAGGGAATGAATCCAAAATATGTGCAATATGGATACAAGCAGGGCCGTAGCCAGAAAAATATACTGCACATATTTTGGATTCATTCCCTTTTTTCTGACACAAATTTGTGAAACATCTCCTATATAACTAGTTATAGATTTGTACTACGCCCCACCTCCTTTATGTGCCAAACACGTTTCAATGTAGCAGCTTCAGAGTGATTAAAAGAAAGGAAAAAAAGACCTGTGAGGAAAGTGGTTTGGGAATGAAATTAAAAGTAATAGTGTTATGATTCACAACTTCCAAGGAGTAGAAGTGGGAAGAAAGAATGAAAAAAGCAAGCTCTTGACAAGCATTTCTACAGACAGAACAGCATCCTTCAAGGGAAACAAATTCTTTCAGCAGCATCAGGCTGACAAACTCTCCCTGTCTCATCAGCTCAGGCACATCCCCTGGAGCGATCACATTAAGGGCCTGTGTGATTTCATGCAGAGCCTGTGATCAGCTGCTGGAGAGCAAAGTTAAAGCCACTCAGGAATGGATGGAAAAGTGATCACTCACAAGCACCATATGGTTTTAGCCAGGAAAGAAACTGGAGGAAATGAAATAAAACTGGCCGCCCATTAAGAAATTTGCTGCAAGTGGACATTACATTTGTTAATATTTTAGAGCTCATTTTAATTAAAAGAGAGTAGAAGACGACTTGTCCTCACAAATCTTGATGGGCTGCTGCTGTTATCACCATCCATCACCACTGGCTATGCTGCTGGAGACAGCAGTCAAACAACATCTGGATGCCCATCCGGTTCCTCCAACTGCATTTGAAGCCAAACACAGCTTAAAATAATCTGGCTGAGTTATGTTATTCATTAGGCCAGAATCCTGCTGGTGCATTACACTAGAGATTGCATTTTTTCCCCAGGATCGTACAGCAGTGGCAAGAGATAACACCAACTGGATCCCCACAGCCTGTTCCTTTATCACCCTGCTTCCCACATGGCTGCTGGACCCACATCGTTTTTCCTCCTGCTGCCACTTTCTACATTAGGGTAATTATGCTATCATTGTGCATCAGTACAATACCAGCTGGGTTTACAAGTAACAGTCTAACTTTCCATGTAAGTACTATTTTGTTGCAGACTGCTATTCTCTTTTATTCACCTTATCCTTTTATTGAAATATAATAACAGTAATGAATTATTTAAGAAAATATTCAAAAGGATACCATGTCTGAAAACAGTGCTGCTTCTACACCTCATCATTTTATTTCTTTTTTGAACACTGTGTAGGGAGGGAAATGAATATGTTTTCAAACAAATTATATTTTTATTCTTCTGTAAATGATAAAGAAGAGAGAGGTGGATTACTTTACTTTTGTTTAGAGGCATATTTTTAATGTGTTGTCATCTGTATTACCACATCAGAGCAATTATAATAAAACCTGTTTGCCAAATTATGATCATACCTAATGCTCCATCAAGACATGCAGTTAGAACCATAACATGGATTCTTAGGCTAGATTCATATCCACTAGTTGCATAATATACAATTTTGCTGTCATTGCTATCCTGGAATTATGCTGGATCAAATATTTAGCAGGAGGATGTGTAGCTGTGGAGTGATGCACTAGAGATTGTCCTTGAACAATGTCCTAAACCGCAAAAGTACAGTGATACCTTGACTTACAAGTTTAATTCATTCTGTGACTGGGCTCTTACTTCAAATTGCTCTTATCTCAAAGCAAATTTCTCCCATTGAAATGCTTTTAACCTGTTCCAGCTCCTCCTCAAAAAGACCAACACAATTTCTGCCTTTGTCCTTCCCTTAAAATAGATTCTAGTTTGGGATGGCATTTCTAAACATACTTCCTTGTCATCAGGACAGTGTTAGAATTGATTGGCAATGCCATTGAAAACAATACTATTCTCATAAATTCACCACCCACTAGCATCCCTCCCTCCCTCTCAGCTGGGTAGTGAATTTATGAGAATAGTATTGCTTTTAGATAAGAGCAAGTTGAAGTTTTAGCCATGGGTGCTCCTCCTCAGCGCTGGCTTGCCCCTGACCTGTGGCCTCCTGCTGCACCTGGCCTATGAGCTGGTAGGCTCTGAGATACACGCCGGCATCTGGTGGGGATTGGCCAAGTTGGGGAGACCAGGGCAGGCAAGGAGAGGCAAGGAGGCCGCCATCCTCCTCTCTCTTCACCTGCTATGCAGATGGAGAGATCTTGGCACCACCACACATCGTAATGTCACCTGGCCCCACAGGTTGCTCAACTTGTAATTCAGATCTGATTCTATTTTTTTATTAAAAAATTCACAGGTTGGGTCACTTGCAAGTCGAGGTATCACTGTACTATGGAAATGGGACCCAAGTTTAAAGATGAAATTCATTTGTTTCATATATATCTTATGTAAAGGGTAAAGGTTTTCCCCTGACATTAAGTCCAGTCATGTCTGACTCTGGGGGTTGGTGCTCATCTCCATTTCTAAGACGAAGAGCCGGCGTTGTCCGTAGACACCTCCGAGGTCATGTGGCCGGCATAACGGCAGTTACCTTCCTGCTGGAGCGGTACCTCCGTATATCTTATATATCTTCTCTTAAAGCTACGTATATCTTATATACGTAGCTTTAAGGTAATTTTATACATAATATTTTAAATTATTGTGTGCTTGAAACAAATTCTGATTAAATTGAACCATCAGAAAGCAAAATTACCAGTATCTCAGCTTTCCAGATTCCAAAAACAAAACAATAATCAAGGTTAAATTAGTAGATCAACTTAAATGTTGCCAGCTCTCCATAACCACAGGTTCTGTATCCACGGATTCCATTAACCATGGCTCAAAAATATTTGAAAAAAAAATCCCAAAAAAGTAAATCTTGATTTTGCTGTTCACTGAGCATTGTGATGGCAAATAGTCATTCCTTACTGTATGCTCTCACCATTCAACAGATTCTCAGGCTCTTGCATTCATTTTAAATGTCTTTCTTTTTATATAAGGGCCATTATTTTCCTATGCTGTTATATACAATAGGACTGAAGCATCCACATATTTTTGTATCTATGAGGGAGAGAGTGGTTCTGGAACCACATCCCAGCAGATAGAATTTGAGCAATTTTAAATAATTAATTCACTCCCTGAAGGTTCTGCTTAGTTACAAAAGTACATCATGATCCTTTTGCCATTAAGACATCAAAATGCTATGTTTTATTTAGTGGTTAACAAAGAAAAGGGCAATGACTTTTGTTTAAGGAATCACAGATATATTGTCCATTTTCTTCCTCTGAATGAATGCCTCTGCTTTTTATACATACTATTTAGATAATATGCTTTCAACCAAAAACAAACAGAAGTGCTCCCTCAGCATGAAAGCCAAGGGCCTCAAATAAACAGCTCAAGGACCACTGCTCATTACGACATGACCTTGGGCGAGTCACTTAACCTTCTTGTGCTCCATTTCCCCCATCTGTAAGCACAAGAATGCTATTTACTTACCTGGCAAAGGCGTTATGCATCTTAATTTCATTAATGTTTTAGAATAACCCTGAGAACCTTAGGTGGTTCTCACTCTTGCAAAGTCTTATCATCAACTACACGTATGGTACAGAAAGAAACCTTCACCCGGTGGAGAAATGTCAGGTGAAGGGATTAGCAGAGCTTCACCACATGCTTTATCACCTTTTCTGCAAACACAGAAATAATGAGACAATGCTGCATATTTTAAAACACATTCCTTTGCAGCTCACAGGACCAGCATCATCATGGGAACTCATTTAGGAGATAGAATTAATCACCTTTGATAGTTCATTAACGTTTCGACTAAAACCTGGAATGGATATACCAGTCCACTGCCATGAAAGAAGTCACAGATATGAAAGTCAGTATGCCACAACCTGGATACAGAGGAATCATGTTTTAAAGCAAGGGGAGAGCTTAATCTCTAGCTGTAAGGAACCAATTAACTCAGTGCTTCTCAATGGGGATGCCATTCTTTTTACTTAGGGATATATGTTTTGTCATCACATTAAAGGACATATAAATAAGCAATTTTACAACATTTAACCTTGCTGCAAGAAGGTTGTCCAAAATTGTGCAGTTTTTTTAAGGGTATTTTGGGCTTATGGAGATGGACCAAACAGGTTTCCTGTGATATCACAGTAACCCTATTTTGTATCACTTCATAACTGGACCTACATCTGCGGGAATTAGAATTACACGGTTGTATAATGTCTGTATCTGTAGGAATTAACATTAGTTGCTTTGTTTCTCTTTTGGGGAGAAAAAGTAGAGCATAAATAAAAATCCTCCTCCTCATCAGTTGTGTAATGTCTGTATTGAGTAGAGGGCTGCTGTTATGTTATTACATAGCAGTTGACAAAACTGGCATGCAATGTACATTAGTACATGATGTGCATTCAAGTGTGATACAAATCATTGTGCAATGCATATTGGTGCCCACTGATACCCTGAAGTGCAGTCTGCACTGATGTGCATCTCACTCTAATGACCATTAGGCTGTCTGGCCAATGGCCCATTATACCTCTTTATAATTTGGTAAAGGGGCTTCATAGTGCCTCTGCTATGTAACTAGGTATGTGTAAAGTTACATAATGTAACTCATCATATAGGATCCCCACGTTTTTGAACAGAAAACACACCAGCAAAGAAAACATGTATTACATAGAAAACACACATCTGTGCTGAAATGACATAGCAGTTTTGTGCACATTAAAAACATGCACTTTTTAAGCATTTTTAATCCACACACTGGAAACATGATAATCTGCCTAAGGTTCTCCTCATGAGAAAATCCTGACACTTGAGAAATTCACTTTCAACTATTTTTGAATTTTGTTTTTTCCTACTTGTTCTTGTGTGCCACTGTATTTTCTATACTTCCAACAGCATTGCATTAATTTTATTGCAAATTTCTATTTGGGGAGATGGCTCAGATGCTGGATTTCATGTGTCCATGGCCTTTCTCCAGTTGAATTTGGACAAGAGTGCAGCTTGTCCATGGTCTGCCCTGATCCCAGAGTGCTTTCTCTTTCTACCTCAGTACTCCTTAGAATTCTGTCTAGCAAATCCACTTACCAGTATGTTTACTTTAATTGGAGGTGAAATGAAGTAAGTGACAGGTATTATGACAGTAATACGTCCTGGCCAAGGAGGGACAATTTCTGAACATTTTGAAGTCCAGCAATATACAATTATTTTGTGTGTGTGTGTGTGTGTTTTAAAGAAAATGTTTGGAAAAATTAAAATGCAATATGAACCCCCTTCATTTTACATGATGAAACTTCAAAAGCATAAAAGCATAATGTTCTCTTTCTTCTTGATAATACATAAAAACTCACAGATGTACAACAACAACAACGAAGAAGCCTGCCATAAAATACAAATAACAATGCCAAGACTTTCTGTTGAGCAAATTTTAACAATGAGCTAATTTCTCCTGGCTCAAATCAGAGAATATGCTGACAAAAAAATACACAACACTAGAAATAGTTTGCCTTTTTCTGCCGGTCTTTAGAGTTCTCCATGCATATGATGCCAATTCCTAAGCCTCCTTAATTCTTGTCCCAAGAGTGAACAACTTGTGGTCTTCCCAACCAAATGTTGCTGTGCTACAACTCATATCATTCCTCACAACCGATTATACTGCTTAGGACTTCTGGGACCTACAGTCCCCCAAAATAAGGAGGGCAACATGATTCCCAGCCCTCACTATTAAGAAGTGCTGGACAATAAGTCTTATGAGAGGTGAACATAGCACTTCCTTACAGCTCAAATCAAAGTCTAGGTCTGAAACAATTATTATATTATGTAACACAATTTTTGTTCCTGGGTTATAAATGTCATTTCTTAATTGGTTCTATCATAAAAACATGGAAAATTTTATTAAATTGATTAAAAAAATTGCAGGACATCTTGCAGCACATGTTATGCTATAACTTTTAAACAAATATCTCATAGTCTTGACCAATTCAACATTGTTTGTGGCAGCCACAAAAACAAAGTTTCTGGAATATAACGGTCACTTTCAAAGAAAGTACCACATAATTAAACAGGAAATAACACTTCTAAAACAGAAACAGGAAATTTCTCAAATTTTGTTACATAGTGTTATTATAGTTCTGTTACCTCATGGCTACATCCTATGGAATCCTGGGATGTGCAGTTTATGACGGATATATTGACGAATCAGGCAGAGAGCTCTGCCACCACAACATATTACAAATACATCTATAAATTACAAATGTAACATTTATTGCAGTTTTATATTATCTGCATTTAGAGAAATGTGCAAAATTCCATCCTGAATATGAATAAACCTTTTCAATGCTATAGTAATACCGGCTGGAATTCATGACTGCACTTACAAATGCATAACCAAGAGTTGGTCTGTACAACTTGTGCCCTCCAGGTGTCCTGACCATAGGACAAGCTGGAGTCCCAAACAACTGAAGGGCAACAGGTTGTGCAGGCCTGACCTAGAGATACACATTTGTGACCTATTTGAATTTTTCATTCCTACTTATTCAATAGTTAGGGAATGGCAGGGGTACTGATTCTGACATTTGTTGGAAGAGACATTTAAAGGGAGAGAGAAATGTCTGTCAGCTGAATCCAACTGATAAGAGAAAAAAACGTTTTGTTGCTGGCTGTGGCTCCTGCCCATTAAATCCAGATCCTTTTGTGGTGAGAGGTCAGGCCAGGAAACACTACAAACTAAGGTAGTTAAGCAACTAAGCAGCTGATCTAGAATTGTTGCCATCAACGCCAATCATTCTAATCTCAAAATCTAAGATGGGATAGGTTTCATTAGTATTTGGAAGGGAGAACTCTAGAAATACAAGCTTATTCAGACTGTATTTCAAATGGAGGCCATGGCAAACAACCTCTGACTATTCCTTGCTGAAAGAGACCTTATGAAATTCATGGGGTCACCATAAGTCAATGGCTGACTTGAAGGCATTTACCTGTTTGCATTTTCCTATTTACCATGTGAGGTTGAACAATGTCCAAGTTTAAATCCCAAATGTTTCTACTGTAGTTTGCACTTGCAGTTGAGAAGCTAAAGTCCAAAAAAGTAATTTTTTTCCTGTGTGCTTTTTAATAAGTGAGAGAAAGAAAACTGTTAAATTTAAAAAAGCTTGGAAAAACATCCTTTTCGGGCATATAACTCTGGGGGACTTGGGAAGTTGTACTCCAAAATAGTAAATTTTCTGAGCTCTGCTTAAGCACCAAGGGAAAGGAAGCTGCTAAATTGAAAAGAAAACTAGGGGGAAGTTCCAAGAGAGATTATTTCCCACTTTATGAAACACTGTAACGACTGTAACTGAGAATCCCTACTCTAGTCATTTAATGGAACACTGGAATCCCAATGTTCTCTTAGCACCATGGGGATGTCACACAGTTGTGGAAGGTTAAAGATGTTTGCTTATCAGCTGGAAGTTTAATTCTCCAAATGTTTGCCCTCTTTCATGTTTCTCACATCATTCGGTGTTGTTCCCCATTCATTTGCATTTGAAGATTAGAAAGTGGAGTGCATTTTTCCTCCTCCATTCTGCTGAGTACTCCACTGCTTACCTCTTCTCTGTGGAATTATGAAGTGCTCTTGTAAACTGTTTCAGCAATACCTGCAGCGTGTGATACTTGGTGGTGTCCAAGCAGCAAACAAGGGCACTTGTTAATTCAAGATAGAGAGTAGGAGGCAAGGGAAAACTTGTGAAGTCTAAAACACACACATATACAGACAGTGCAGCAATTACAAGTGGAAAGATGTTTCTTTTTCTCCCCTCACTTGCCTTTTCCCATTTCCATATTTGAAGAGGCTGGGTAGGGTAAGGAGCACCAGCTATTTGCATATCAAGAGAACTCAGCTAACCTTTTCAGACCAACAAAGGGGTATTTTGAAACACTAGCATGCCCATTTTCTGTATTTCAGGCACTCTGTTGTGGAATACAAATAAGATCTGAAATACTTCTGAAGTTTTCTCATTTATCACTGTGTCTTTCTTTTTTCGAAAGCATCTCACCAACTCTTAGATATGTAATTTAAAATTCCCTTGCCTGATAGCAAAACAAACCAGATCGGCAAAAGAAAGAAAGATTTTAATGCCTTTTTAGGAGCCAAATAATTTTTTTTGCATACTTGGTCTATAGTTCAGTGGATTTCCTACTGCATGATCCTATAAAGGAATGCTTGACAGGCAAGACCTTCACCTACACCAACAAACAAACAAAAACCCCTCCTCTCCTCAATTCACTTGCTGTGAATTGTTAAGAGCATTATAAGTAAGAAAAACAAAAAGAAAGTAAAGAACAATAATACATGATGCACTAGGGTGGTGTGGTGGTTTGAATGTTGGACTACAACTCAGGAGACCAGTTTCCATCAGACCAGTTTCCAGTGGATTTCCATCAATCATGGAAACCCACTGTATGGCCTTGGACAATCAGAGTTTGTGTTCTCACACTAGAGCTGAGAGTATGCAAAGAATATGCATCCCATCTAAAATCTTGTGGCTGCCTCCTGCAGAACTCTGGGGCTTGTAGTTTAGTGAGACTCAGGATCTCTCTGGCTGAGCATTTCAGATGGGATGATTACTGTTTGCCTGCTCTTTCAGCTCTTGTATGATACTGTTTCAAAAGACAGCCCAGGTAAACATCCTCAGACCAGATTATGCCAAGAAAATCCTGTGATAGGTTCACATAATGTTGTCATAAGTTGTAAACTACTTGAAAGCAAACAACAAAAACACAATGGGCCATCCTAATCTGCCGGTTCGCAATCTGTGGTTGCAACTGACCATGTATGATCACCTCACTATATCTAAAATTGTCATCGTGTGGGTGTGCTGAGACAGGGGTATACATATTGTTGCCATTTAACAATATAGTGAGCGACCATCCATATTCCTTTTGCCATCTTGGGGGGGGGGGGTATCCCAGAGCAAAACTCCCATAGATCCAGAGGGCCAACTGTATATGTGCTGAATCTCAGTGTAACCCCCATGAATTATTGGTTTGGCCCAGCGTGTGGGGATATCATTAGGATGAATCTGTATTTACCAGAGGGGAGAGAACAAATGTTCAGTACACTGAACAACTGGAAAGCAATGGTGTCACTATTCCAACCATGCGGACAATTTTGGAGCATTTTGGGATTCTGGATAAGAGATACTCAAACTGTAATATGATTGTAATATACAAATTCAGGGAGAATGGAAAGGTACATCCCATCCCCTATTATGAACATTGTATACTACATTTATATCTATTTGGTGATTTAGTTAGACCTTTGAGTCTGTCTACACTGAAATGGCAGGGAGCAAGATTTCCACAAGCAACTAATGCACAGCTGCTTTGTGGAGCACATGTAATTTTGAGAGACTGTATGATTGTTGGTTTCTGTGTAGAATATGTTGCACTAATCCTATGAAGTTTAAAATTTGATTTAAATTTTTATCTTATATAAACCATTGTAATTGCATCTGCAATGTTCACTTATAATTGGTTACAATGACCTCAAGGAAGAGAAACACAAGCACGACATGTTGTAAAGTAAAAAAGGGAATCTACGCCTTAGAACTAATGCTCTCCAACTTTTTATGGAAGTAATAATTGGTTAACATGTTTTGTGTAGTATGTGGCATTTTGTCTTCCCATTGAAATAGTACAGTCTTCAGCAAGTACACATTCCCAAGGAGAGATATACAAGAGTCCTTTTGGATAGTATAATTGTAATTCTAATTTTCTTTTTTACTAGAAGAACTATCAGCTCCATCAGATTAGAAGAACACTAACCTTGTTCTTCTCTTTTGTATGCCCTTTCTCCTTTTCTTGTACACTCTTTTTCTTTCTTAGTGTTAACTTTTTTCATCCATAAAGCAGATGAAATGACCCTTCCCAGCCCATGATCATCTTCCCCATAAGTACCAGAAACAAGTATTTTATTTTACTTCTTGAACATTTGGAAGAGTTCTGACCCCTACAGGGAGAAGTTACATGTCGTGATTTTTGAGACCCTTGGAAGGAATGAATCTCCCAGGCCTGACTCCAGCCTTGTCTCTAGGCCCCTTCAACACAGCTGTATAAAATCCACATTGAACTGGATTATATAGCAGTGTGGATTCAGATAAATCAGTTCAAAGCAGATATTGTGGATTATCTGCCTTGCTATTCTGGGTTATATGGCTGTGTGGAAGGGCTCTAGAATAGGTAAGGGATACTTAGACCATGTCTATACTTGTTGGAAAAATCTGGTTTAAAGGGTACCAGAACTGTTCTAATGCTGTCCTGGGAGCCTTTTGACTGTTCATACAGCCAGCTGAACCAAGGGCATATAAGTGCCACTGTTGCTGCTAGCTAGTGTTGTGCATTTGTATGAAATCACTGTTCGTTTTGTTTGTTTACATTCATTTTGTATCAGTTTTGTATTTGTCCCTGTTTCCAAAAATGGTGCACCTATACGAATAGAATTTTCGTCTGGTTTACAAAAAAACTGAACAATTTTGGACCATTGGCTGCAATGGGGCGGCTTCCGAGGCTCCCCCTCCCCCACTCGGTTTTTGGGCTAGAGGAGTGAAAATTGCCACACACAGAGGTCATTTCGACCCCTTTTAGCCCACCAACTTTTAAAACATTTGGGTCTTTCCCAGAGTACTATTGTTATTAATAGTATTATTATTATTAACACCCAATGGTACACATCAGCTGTCATGGGGAACCAGCCCTCTCTCAGACTCAGCTTAGGGTCCCAGAATAACTATTGTTATTAATATTATTATTATTATTAACACCCATTAGTACACATCAGATATCATGGGGAAACAACCCCTTCTCAGACTCAGATAAGGGTCCCAGAATAACTATTGTTATTAATATTATTATTAACACCCATTGGTACACATCAGCTGTCGTGGCCCTCTCTCAGACTCAGCTAAGGGTCCCAGGATAACTACTGGTATTAATATTAATATTAATATTAACTCCCATTGGTACACATCAGAAGTCAAGGGGAAGCAGCCCTCTCTCAGACTCATCTTAAGAACCCAGAATAACTATTGTTATTAATATTAATATTAACACCCATTTGGTACACATCAGCTGTCATGGGGAAGCAGCCCTCTCTCAGACTCAGCTTATGGTCTCAGAATAACTCTTGTTATTAATATTAACGCCCATTGGTACACATCAGCTGTTATAGGGAAGCAGACCTCTCTCAGACTCAGCTTAGGGTGCCAGAGTAACTATTGTTATTATTATTATTATTATTATTATTATTATTATTATTATTATTATTATTATTATAAAATAGTTTTTTTATTAAATTTTCCAAGATATAAAAGGGTATCAAAGCTAAGGGAAAATAGGGGAGGGGGAGGTTAGGTAGGGTAGGAAGTTTGGGGGGGGGGGGGAAGAGGGAAAGGATTTGGGGTTGGAATTAATTATCCAAAATGGTTGTGGAGGGGTGAGGGTTGGTAGTGAAGGGGGGAAGGTTAGAAGGGGCGGGAGTCAACTACGGACTCCTAAGGAAGGTTGCCTATCCAAATGGGGATGGGGAGGTGGCTTCCATTCTTCTGTCTTCCAAAATAAGTCATCTTCAGTTCGGTTCTTCATTCAAATACTTCTCCAGTTTTGACCAGTCTGTTTCTCTGATTGCATAGCCGTTGTTCTTTTTAATCCAGTAAGTTTATCCATATTTTTAATGTCTAATATTATTATTAACACCCATTGGTACTGTACACATCAGCTGTAATGGGAAAGCAACCCTCTGTCAGTACCTGCTTATTGTTATGGGGCCGAAACGAAAGGAAAACAAAAGCAAGGATGATGACTGTCCGGCTTTCATTTTCATGTTGCCTCACGTTTCTTACAAAAATGTCATTTGTTTTATGTAGACAAATGGTTGAAATGAAACAAATGCACAAAGAAAATGAAGGAAACATATATCGCGTACATCTCTACTACTAGCAATGTCACATTTTTGGTTACATAGTTCAGGGCCTGACTTGACCTCATGAGAAATTTGACATTGCCAGTAAGCCTCTGGCAGAGAACAGCATGCTAGCAGCAATGCAGTAGTGGGCCTACTGATCCAGATATCCACACCTCTGACACTGCAGGATCACGTTAGAACTTCCAGGAGTAGCAAGTCCATATTATTGTGGCTTCAAGTGTACATACTTATAAATGTTTAACTCAGGACTATTTTCATATTAAGCTCCCATTGATTCAATGGGTATACTTCAGGTGGGACTAACAATTAGATTTAGGCCTTCTTATGTACAGATAGAACTGTAGTCCACAGAGAACTTTAATTTCTCAAAATGTATTCATCCATTTTAAAAATATAGAGAAATCAGAGGAGTTAGCAATGTTTTGAAAAAGAATATAGATGCACTAGTAACATTTATCAGGCACACATGTTTTAATATGCCTTAATAAGCAATTTTTCACAGAAAACAGAAGCTTGCCATAAATGTACACTTGACAGGGAGCTACCTGTATGATCGTTTCTGTGTTTGCAATTATATCTGTGGCATTCTAACTAGATTTATTGATGCTGTATATGCTTAGGTTGTTTTAGATTTATACTTTAAAACAAGAGTCTTCAAATAAATGCTTTGATATGCACTTGATGTTATAAACAAGCAATAAATGAGGTGCCTTTTCTCTTGTGCTGTAAGGTGGGAAGACTTTTCTATTTTGGTATCTAAACATGAGACAGACACTAAGGAAAGTACAGACATGAAAGTATGTTCATTATGGAGAAAGATAAAACTGTGCAGGACATTTTCAAGGATGGTAGGACTCAGTGCACACAGTGTTTCTGGAGGATCTTCTTGCCTTGAACTCAAAGCATACCCTTACATCATTTCTGAGATGAAAACCGGACTTGTGTAACCAAGTAACATCCAGATATGGCCAAGGTAGCAAAATGTATTTAAAAAGATCACACAAGCCAAGAGAGGCTGCAACAGTTAGCTTTTACCTGTGCCAACTGGGAAAACAAGATTCCATTTCTCCTCCTTGCTGAATTAACTGAGCACAAACTACTTTTGCACTTTGAAGGCAGTTTGTGGCAACTGAAGTCAGCTGAGGTCAAATGAAAAAACGAGAGGGAGAGAGAAAAACAATGAGATTTTAAAATTTTTGAATTTAAAAATTGGGACAACAGGAGATAAACTGATACTGTCCCTGCCAAATCAGGGCAGTTAAAGAGCATGATTGTAGATGACTTTTCTTTCCTAAACACTAGAATGATTTTACTCACCAAACTGTCTCTTCTACATAGCAAAGATTAGACCTTATTGTTCAGGCTGAGACTACGTAATTACAATTTTCTCTGGCCTTGGTTCTCCATTTGCTGCCCCTCACAAATGTCTCAACTCTGATCCTTTGTTCACTAACATTGGGTTCCCAGTTTCTGGTTTCCACTTTATGGTCAGTGTAGCTTAACATACCACCCTTAGCATACAGTCTCTTCCCAGCCTCTCAATCCTAGATTTCAAATTGTTATGCATAAAAATATTTTTCCCTCTCAACTGCAATACAAATATGATCAAGGACCTGAAACTTTTATTAACAACAATGTAGACGATAATGCTAAAAAAGCAACACATTAATCTGTTCTGAAATGCCAGGGATTCATATAATAATACTTGTCTAAGTAGCCTCTCTACCTCTCAAAATTGTTATAATTACAGCTCAAAATCTAGTCACTTGGTAACTGTAGATAAAATTTGATTCTTTCAGGGTTAGAGAATTGCATCATTAGTAAACTGAAGACAGTAGTTTTGATTTAATGGTATGAAATGCAGATATCAGCATTCAAAATGAGCAATCTCGCACCAAAGTAAATATAAACCTTAATAGGTAGGTATGGCACTTTTGGAAAACACATTCATCAACGGGATACAATGTATAATAAATAACAGGGTGTTCTTCTTTCACCATTGCTCAAGCCAACATACCAGGAATAAAAACCACACAAAATCAATTAACCCAAAATTCCTCAAAGGGAACAAGAGAAAAGCTGATAGCAATCTCTCAAAGTGGACAAGAGCATGAGGCACTAAGGTTGCTCCTCTGAAGCCCTAAAACCCTGTACTCTTGTGCTCACACTCCCTTTGGTGCTAGCCCTCCCTCTGGCACTATCACTTTACTCAGAATGCTGCTCATATGTCAAAACAAAGCAACGGTTCTTAACTCAAATTGCTCTTAAGTTGGGATGCTTTTAGTCGAGGTTCCACTGTACTTAGGAGTAACATGATCTGCATCAGATCTTAGGCATAACTGTAGAGCTGTAGGACCAAGTAATTATAACTGGGATATAACTGTGGATAGGTTGGTACATTTACAATTTTCTCCTGTTATGCCAAGTACTTCACTTACCAAATGAGCTATACAATATTTCTCCTGAAATTGGTAGCTCCCGGGTGTTTAATGAATGGTTGGCTATTTAATGGACCGAGACAAAGCCTAGGAAGGTTAACGTACTGACAAACCAGACATTAACTATGGTAACAACTATTTTCATGAGAGATCATTGCTATTATAAACCTTATTTAATACCATAGTGCCTGCCACCATTCCCCTATTGTTTCTACTGTTGGAAATATCCACTGCCTTCAACACATTATATTAAGCTGCCTAGGAAAGACCATAGAAACAGAAATGAAGTGGGTTGTTGTATGTCTTTCGGGCTGTGTGGCCATGTTCCAGAAGCATTCTCTCCTGACGTTTCGCCCACATCTATGGCAGGCACCCTCAGAGGTTGTGAGGTATGGATAAACTAAGTCAGGAAAGGAAAGAATATATATCTGTGTAGAGTCCAAGGTGTGGCAAGAGCTCTTTGTCACTGGGAGCCAGCATTAATGTTTCAGTTAATCACCCTAATTGGCACTGGAAATGTTTTTGTCCCTTGCCTGGGGGCATCCTTTGTTCAGTCAAGTCAAGCATGTGGACAACTTCAACAGAAAGGAAGAAACCATGAAAATGAACAAAATCTGGCTACCAGTATTACAAAACTCCAAAATCAAAACAGTAGATGGGAACCAACACAATGAGGACTTGACTGAACAAAGGATGCCCCCAGGCAAGGGACAAAAACATTTCCAGTGCCAATTAGGGTGATTAACTGAAACATTAATGCTGGCTCCCAGTGACAAAGAACTCTTGCCACACCTTGGACTCTACACAGATATATATTCTTTCCTTTCCTGACTTAGTTTATCCATACCTCACAACCTCTGAGGATGCCTGCCATAGATGTGGGCGAAACGTCAGGAGAGAATGCTTCTGGAACATGGCCACACAGCCCGAAAGACATACAACAACCCTGTGATTCTGGCCATGAAAGCCTTCGACAACACAGAAATGAAGTGCTTTCTAGAGCAGAACGTGATAGGCACCCTTCTTAGGAAGGAAACGAGATAAGAATGAAGGATGTGCAAAATTCATCCCTTTATGTTTATGCCTGAGGCATTTTTTGTTTTGGTTCCCCACAGAATGTCTCCAGAGCATCTCAATACCCTTACTATTTGGAATAATTTGTACTTGTGTGAAGTTCTTATTCATTTGTACCTGATTTCTTTGTGTTCTTTGACTGGAGGATTTGTTTTATCCACATTTTAAGAGAAATAATAATGATTTAGTTCATTAGAAGCTATCTTTCTTTTTTCAGACTTCTCCCAATTTTGTGATAATGTTTTTTAGTTTATATAGAGAGAAATATGTATAAAGAATCCATATTTTACAATAAAATACATAAAATAATATCTTCCAACCTGCTAGTGATTTACAACATTCAATTTATGTCATCAAAATCACTTTTATGTCATTGAGGAGATTGCATTTACACTGCTGTTTGACAATGTAATACGCTCAGAGTATGGTGGAGTCCCCTTCTTTGGAGGTTTTTGAACAGCTATTAGATGACTATCTGTCACACATGCTTTGCTTGTGTATTCCTGGATAGCAAGATGTTGGTTCTTGTTGTCTGTTCTGACTCTACCAACTGGTTCTAATTCTCTACCAACTGGGTAGTGGCCAAAGTTTCCCAGAAAATGCTTGTTCTCTCACAAACTTCTCAACATGGACATTCTCAAACTATTGTAGAGTGCAGAAGTGGTCGAGTGGTAGCCATTTTCCAATAGTTGGACATACATTAACAGGGCCCCTCCAGGGCCCCCTGAAAGAGTCCTCCAGAGGTCTCAGAGGTTGGCATCATTTCTATGCAGTCAACTACAGCTGGATTGTTGCAGCTATCAAACTGGGGTTCCAAACATTCAACCCCTTCTGCAGAAGTTGCACCCTTCGTCCAAGGAGAAAACCCCAAAACAAACTGTCTTTTAGTAAAGAAAGATGTATATGAAAATATATACAAACACAACAGTCCTTGGCTTTTATCAGCAGCAAAAACAAAACATTCTTATCTTCAAGCTTTCTTCAGCTCCACTTCAACAGCTTTCCAACAGCAACACCATCATCGTCACCAGCATTCTCATCTTCACATTCACATTCGCATTCACATTCACTAACTCAAGATTTACTCAGTCTCTATTAATAGCAATCAGTCTTTAGCAGGTGTCTTGATTGCTGCTGGTCATACATGGATAGGACATGATTCTTACAAACACTTATCCATTTTCACATAAGAAATGACCTAAATAATATAAAACTCTGACATGGATGCCATGGTTTTTTGTTATGCAGGAAAATGTTTTAGGATAAAAGCATATAAAATGAACACTGTATGGAGAAAAACAAGAGGTAACATTAATTTTAATGAGCTTTCTTCAAATTACTTTCTTCAAGTTTTATACAGATATGGGACTAAATATAGGAAAGTTAAAAGTTTTCCCCTGAAATTAAGTCTAGTCATATCCGACTCTGGGGGTTGGTGCTCATCTCCATTTTTAAGCCGAAAAGCCGGCGTTGTCCATAGGCACCTCCAATGTCATGTGGCCAGCATGACTGCATGGAGCGCCGTTACCTTCCTGCCAGAGCAGTACCTATTAATCTGCTCACATTTACATGTTTTTGAACTGCTAGATTGGCAGAAGCTGGAGCTGACAGCGGGAGCTCACTCTGCTTCCCAAGATTCAAACCACCGACTTTTTGGTCAGCAAATTCAGCAACTCAGCAGTTTAACCCACTAAGCCATCGGGGGCTCCGGGACTAAATATATGCATGACTAAATGCACAGACTACAAATACTGTATTCTAGGGTCTGGAATTCCCTTCCCAGAGAAGACAGATTAGCATCCTTCCTACTCTGTTTTCAAGTGAAGACCTTTCTGTTTGACAGGCCTTTGGGGTTTAATCATAAGGCTTGACCTGCCTAAAATAGCGCTGAATTTTTTTTTTTTTACTTTTGTGCTCATTTTTATCTCTATTCTGTTTTTAGCATGTTTTAATTATTTAATAAACCTTGTTTTAGCCTTTATTTTAGTAACTTTTATCTGTTATAAACTGCCTTCTGGACAGGGAAAAGAATGGGACATAAATATTACCATCATCACCCATCTATCCATCTAGCTTTTTCTATGTTTCAGCTTCTGGCATGGTCACAACATAATAGCATACTAAGTCATGTTGCAAAGTTCTCCAAATCTTGAATAAATGCAGTGTAAATTCTCACTATATCAAAACTGTAATTTTATTTTTCACACATAAAACATTTTTTTTGTCTTTAAACCGACACTGCTGCTGAATATGCTTGTTTCATGTCATCTTTGGGGACAGTGTATGTGGTCCTATGAATGCACTTCTTCAAATCACTATCCATGCTCAAACCTACTTATCTTATGAGTCCTGACAAAAAAAATCACAAACTAGGATGAAAACACTGGCAGAGATTATATGACATTGAGCTCCTTCTCAGGCATATAATCTTTAATCATCATCTTCAAACATACTGACAATATAAGCCCTGTCATAAAACAGGGAATTTCTGCTCTATTCTGTTTGTTTAAGGAAGGAAGTGTACACATTCTTAAATATGGGACAGTGCTATAAAATAATGGAAACTTGTATAAGACGTGTTCACAACTTTCAGAATGCAATTAAGAAAAAGATTCCTTTTCTTCTGTTGACTGACACAAGCAATCATAAAGAACTGCCCTCAAAGATCACAAGGAAATCTTTCAAGAAGTCTGGTGATCCACAGCCACGAACAAGTTACAGAAGGATCAAGGCAATGACTTAATTAAAATCTATACAGCAGACCCCTGTGAACTCATTTTGCTTGATCTTCTAAGTTTCTACCACATTGGACTTCATTTCACTCACCAACAAATGATTGACCACATGGGAAATAAAGGCACCACCAGCCATGGATTTAGTTTGTTTTTTGACAGGCTTTGGAAAATGTGCAACTTCATTTGCAAATGAAAAATAAAACAATCTGCAAATGTAAATGGAAATAGAGAGAGAAACTGGCACCCTTCAGATTTGGAAATGAAGAAAACGGTCTGAAAGGAACACTGTGCTGTTTGCAGCAGACTCCCTCCTCCCATCCCCTGAGCAGAATATGAAAAAATTATTTAATAATAAAACAGTCACACTTTGCACTTCAGTCTCCCACCATCTCAAGATCTCAAAAGGCTTTTATACTTTCAGAAATGAAGCTTTATCACCCCTGCCAGTTCAGTAATATTGACTTCTTTTTATAAATGGAAAAAGAAAATAAACCACTGAACTGGCATTAAGTCAAAATCGCATAGAGTGAATAATGCAAAGGTTTGTAGTCTCACTATGCTTGACCATTGACAATGGTTGTTGGGAATGGTGAGACTGTTGTTGGCCAGCATCAGGTAGAACAGAGTTGGAAACCTGACCAACAACAATGCTTAGATTGTTCCACAAAATATGGAAGAGTGTTTGTCCATATTGACTGTGTTTCTTCAATTATGAGGCTCACATTTTTCCTAGTTAAACATCTCTAAAATGGGGTGTGTCTTAGGGTCCTTCTACACTATACTAAAACCATTTTCCTGCAACAGGAGGACTGTAGAGAGGGGCTTGTGCTGCAAGCAGGTATCTTTGGTAAGTTTGGGGGCTGAAATGTGGGGCTGGAGGGGAAGGGTGGATGCCATCCTACTCCTCTGGGCTTTTAGGAGCCTGAAGAAGTGGGATGGCTGTGGGGACTGATTCCTGGGACTACGGGTATGTTTTGAGATTTTATTATCTTGAGTAATAAACAAAACTGGTTTCCAGAAACTGAAAGGTCTTATAGGTTTCGCTTTGGAGTACTCCTTCCTCACATTTGGCTTGTTAAGTTTAACTCATTTTTTCCCATTTTAATCATATTACCAAAATTCATGATTTTACAATTTCCTTCTTCAGAATATGATCTTAACAAGTTCATAGTGCTTGCATGTATAAACAAGCAGCTTTAAATGAAAAACAAGAATCTGAAGATCTGAAAATCAAAAACGCGAAGATAATGTGCTTTTACTTTGTTATTTTGATCAAGTCTAGGGTACTAATTTCAGCTCCAACACATTTACATTAGCAGACCAAGGTTATCCATTAAGACCTCATAAATAACAATTTAAGTTTAAATCAAAACCATAATATAACACATACTTGGTGTCAATTTAGAACTCTGCAAGTGGAACAGAAGTGTTTTCTTAAGAGTTTTCCTATGATGTTCATAATTGCTGTTCAAGTCCAAAATCAAGGATGAGAAAGATCTTCTGGCTTTCTAAGCATTGTTGGACTGCAACTTCCAATATCCTTCACCATAAACTGGAAATTAATTTCCTCAGTCTTCTTCTTATTCATCCTTGAGCTTTGGGGAACTGTTGGGGTTTTCAGCCAGTTCTTTGAGAGTTGGAGAGGGAGAATCTATTGTGTCTAAAGAAAGAGCTTCTTGGTATACATCATTTCTATTGTCTGAATTGTGTCAGAGAAGCACAATCACCTTTTCCCCCAGACAAGCTTCCTTTCATCCTTATTCCAATTGGAGTACTGATGGTGTAGTGGCAAGAACAGAAGACATGTTCATGTCTCTGTGACATGAAAGCTTGCAAATTAGGTTGCCCTTCTCTGCCAGTACTAGAAAAAACGGAGTTTCTTTCTATCCTGCAGCCCTGGGTCCCTTTCCAGTGTTCAAATGATTGTAGCCTAAGGATGCATCTCTGTAGGTTTCCTTCCAATCTTATGTCAGTAAGGCAGGAATGAAGAACATCTAGCTCTATAAAGGTTATTTTTATTGTCATTACTATTGACTCCAGCCTTTATACCCATAAAAGAGTTCCAGTCTAACAATGTCTGGAGAGCCCACATTCCCCATCTATCTAGGAAGGCTTACGCAGGAAGCGTTTCAAGCGAATAATGCTCCCAGAAAGCATTCTTGCAAACCTATTTTGATTTTGAGAGGAACTATAAAATAAGTTTGTGAAAAATGGAGGGTGAAGGGAAACACCATAAGATCTATTCATGGCCTTATTTATTTATTATTGTCTAAAATGATGGAGACATTGGACAAATCAATATTTAAACATATTGCATGAACTGAAAAAATGCAAATTTTAATCAATTTTATTTTTGAAGCCAAGGAAATTCAGCTAGCAGCATAGCAAAATTAATTAGGTTGTGTCATATTTTGCTTTCTGTGATGAACAAAGAGGGCCAGAAGGTAGTATAATGGGTTTCTCTTTCCTGGTGGTGTTTTAGCATTAGAATAGACGTTTTGATTACTTCCTGACATCTTAGGTGAACTGGAGACATAGGCAGAGAACTAAGAAAATCTCTACTTAAATTATTTCATTTAGTATTTATAAAGCAAGAAAAAGAGAAACAATCAAGGCAAGGAAATGTCCATAATCCATAACTAGAAACCAAAGAACTAATAAATGAAAAAGTAAACAGCTGCTCAGACTTTATGTTGGCAGCACAATTAAAATACTTTAGCATAAACTGTTATGGTTGAGCCTCATGGCTCTACTACTGGGAGACGTGGGTGTAAGACTCCTCGAGAGTCAGATACTCTCGAGGAGCAAGAAAGGAAGCGGCTGCGAGATATCTTTGCAGAACCATCTGACGAAGATTCTTTTGAGGGGTTTACTGAGAGAATGGAGGAAGAGGTGGTTAGCTCGGAAGAAGATGATATGGAATGGACTCGGGTAAGGGAGGATTTGGGTGCCACTGGCAATGATACTATGGAAGACGATTGGGGACCTTCAGGATTAGACCCGTGGACAAGCTGGAGGGATGGGACGGGATCCACAGCTGGGGATGCTGTGGGGCGTAGTCAGAGGTGTTCCAGTTCTGATGAGGAAAGTGATGAGGAAACGTCCGGGCTAAGGAGAACAGCTGATAGCGATGAGGACTTGTAACTGGCATAAAATGGGGTTTGGGAGCAATAGCAAATTGCGTTGGGCAAGGTAATCTGGACGAACGCTTGGGATCTGTGTGGGAAGTTTTCCTGAAGACGGGTGTGATTCGTTTGCTGACTACGTAAGTTATCCTGGACATTGGGCTCAGACGGCGGGAGGAATTGTGTGGGGTTTTGTTGTGCAACCTCTGCTTAATCTTAATAGCTTTGACCTTCCGTCGTCTTCTTGACGGACGCCATCTGCTACTCTGGATTTACGGACTGAACTGACTACGGCCTCGGATTCTCCTACCTGTGCCTGTCGTTGGAACTGGTGAACTACAAACGTCTGCATCTGCCTTACGACCTTCGGAACGGACTGGGACTACGCTGACTGCTTCAACCCTCGTCTGCTGTGTTTGTATTGGGAATTTGCCTGCTGTGTGGAGGAGTAACCTCTAAGTTACTCAAACATAGTTTTTGGCAGCAGAGAAGCATCTGCTGCCAATTAGTTGCATTCTTTTGAACCTTTTGTTCACCAGCTTCTGTTTGTTAATTCCAGGCTGAAGCAAGCTGTTTTGATTTAGTCCGAATTAAACTCCGGTTTAATTCGGTTTATCTTTTGAACGTTTTTCTTGTCTCTTTTTACTTTTAAGGCCAGTGTTTGCCTAGCCCTTGTCTTTTACGGGCATTTTTGGTTCTGTAACTCCAATAAACTCTGTTATCTTTTATCTTGTCGCGTTCTGTCTTTGACAGATTGCCCAACGCCCATAAAACAGTTTTTCTGTCAAGAAGACGATGGAGGAGTTAAAAGCTCGCTTTGATCAGTTACAAGCTGCTTTTTATGCTGTGCAAGCGGCACAGCCAGCTAAAGGACATGTTATGACTCCCGAACGCTTTGATGGGTCTAGGAGCAAACTGCCAACTTTTTTGGCACAAATTGAGCTTTATTTTTCCCAGCTTAGTGCACAAGCTTTTCCTACGGACACTAGCAAGGTGGCATTTATTTTGAGTTTGTTGACTGGTCCTGCAGGACAATGGGCCACTAATTTAATTTTGGGAAATGACCCAGTCAAGGACAATTTGAGAGAATTTAAAAAACTACTAACTGATACTTTTGGGGATCCCCTCCGTACGGAGAATGCTAGTTGGGCTCTGTACCGGTTGAAACAGGGAAAGGGGACTGTGTTGGATTATTTAAATAAGTTTAATTCGTACCGGCATCAGTTAGACTGGGGGGAAAATGCATTTATGCTTATGTTTACTGCTGGTTTAAATGATTACCTCCAGGACGAATTGGCACGCTCGGAGCCGGCAGAAAATTGGGATGCCTTAATATCTAAAGTGTTGCGTTTGGACACCAGGTTCGAGTCCTGTAAACAATCTAGAGCAATGTGTGCGCCACCTATGTCTGAATCTAAGGCACCTGTGGTAAAGGGGGACGAGCCTATGGAACTCGGGGTGTTTAAGAAATTGTCTATAACAGAAAAAAATCGTAGGAGACAACTGGGGTTGTGTTTGTATTGCGGGAATGCTGGGCATTTTGCCAAAAATTGTAATGTAAAACCTTCCCAGCTTTCGGGAAAAGGCCAGCCCTAGTGCGACGTGAGTCCAACGCATTAGGGCTTTTAAAGCAGTCTACTGAGGGAAAGAAACATCTGTTTGTACCCATTTCGTTATCTGTTGGGGGAAAAGAACTTGTTTCTACTTTGGCACTGCTGGACTCAGGGGCTACGGTCTCATATGTAGATATTGAATTTGCCAGGAAGCATGGCATTCCTGTAGTGCGTAAAGCATGCGACGTATGGGTGGAAGGAGCGGATGGGAGACTATTGGAGACTGGGGTGGTTAATCATGAGACCTCAGAAATAATGTGGAAAGTACAGGGAGTAACGGGAACGTTTGTTTGGGATATTACGAGCTTACCCAGATACGATGTGATCCTTGGAATGGATTGGCTGGCTTTAGTAAATCCACAAGTGGATTGGGTGACGCGTAAGATAACTTTTAGCAGGCAGGAATGTTTTACTCTAAACCCTACTCAGTCTGATATGGAGGGAGTGCCTGCGGAGTATGGGGAATTCTCAGACGTATTCTGTAAAAAAGAAGCGGATAAGCTACCGCCGCATAGACCATACGATTGCGCCATTAGACTAGCGGAGGGTGCAAAATTGCCAGCAGGAAGGTTGTACGCCTTGACAGTACCAGAAAGGCAAGCTTTAAGAGAGTTCCTCGATGAGAACTTAGCTAAGGGGTTTATTCGCCCATCTAGTTCTCCAACTGCTGCTCCTGTGTTCTTTGTCGCCAAAAAGACAGGAGAGCTCAGGTTGGTTTGTGATTACCGGGTCCTTAACAAACACACCATTCGGGATAGGTACCCGCTACCTTTAATCTCGGAGTTACTATCGAGGGTGCAAGGGGCTAAGGTCTTTACCAAGCTTGACCTGCGGGGGGCGTATAACTTAATTAGAATACGGGAAGGTGATGAATGGAAGACGGCATTTAACACGTGTTTCGGATGCCACGAGTTCCGTGTCATGCCTTTCGGACTTTGCAATGCGCCTGCGGTCTTCCAGAGGTTCATAAACGATGTATTTAGAGACTTAATTGACCAATTTGTGGTGATTTATTTGGATGATATCTTAATTTTTTCTAAGGATGAAAGAGAACATCGTCAGCATGTTAAGCAGGTACTACATCGTCTGCGGGCTAATGGGCTCTTCGCTAAGGCTTCTAAATGTGTCTTTCATGTACCTGAAGTTGAGTTCCTAGGTCATGTAGTTTCAGGAAGGGAACTCAAAATGGATCCCCATAAAGTTGACGCAGTCAACTCATGGCAAGAGCTCAAGACTAAAAAGGATGTTCAGAGGTTTTTAGGCTTCGCAAATTACTACCGGGAGTTTATCCCAAACTTTGCCAAGCTCACGGTGCCTTTGACGCAGCTCCTGCGTAAGAAACAGCCATTTGTGTGGGGGCGGGAAGCTCACGATGCGTTTTTACAATTAAAGTCTAGCTTTCAGGCAGACAACATACTAATACATCCAGATGTGGACAAGCCGTTCGTAGTAGAAGCAGACGCTTCTAGCTACGCGTTGGGGGCTGTATTGTCTCAAAGAGATTCAACAGGGACTTTGCGTCCCTGTGGATTTTACTCTCGGCAACTAACACCATTTGAGCAAAACTATACCATATGGGAGAAAGAATTATTGGCGATCAAGGTGGCGTTTGAGGTGTGGCGGCACTGGCTAGAGGGGGCGCGGCACCAAATCGTGGTCAGGTCTGATCACAAGAATCTAGAACATTTGCAAACGGCCAAGAAGTTAAACCAACGTCAAATCCGATGGGCTTTGTTTTTCTCCAGGTTTAATTTCAAAGTTCAATTCGTGGAAGGGAAGGCAAACTTGCGGGCCGACGCATTGTCCCGCAAGCCTGAGTTTAAGACTAACGAGCAGGTAGTATGCCAGACCATTTTGCCTACTACCTCTTTATGTGTTGTGGAAGGTGAGATCGGGTTACATGATCAAATCATAGAGGCTCAGAAAGAAGATGTGTGGACTCAAGAACAACTCATGCTGTTGTCAGCAGGGAATCGTACAATACTGCCTCACTTGCAAGATCAGAATGGAGTATTGGTACGCAGGGGACAGGTCTATGTACCGGTGGGGGCACTCAGGTTGGAGGTTATTAGAGCCCACCATGACGAACCCATGGCTGGGCACTTTGGCAGATATAAGACCGTGCAGCTCATCACCAGGAACTACTGGTGGCCAAAGATGCGGCAAGACATTCTTCGCTTTTGTGATAGCTGCGCTGTTTGCCAGCAGAGTAAGACGCCTGTTGGGCGCCCTAGAGGGTTGTTGTCGTCTCTGCCTGTTCCTGAGAGACCATGGCAAATTATTTCCATGGATTTCATTTCTGATTTGCCTAAGTCTGGGGGTTACACATGTATTTGGGTGGTGGTGGATTTATTTTCTAAACTGGCTCATTTTATTCCTTGTTCGACCATTCCGGCGGCCCCTACGTTGGCTTTATTGTTTACTAAACACATTTATCGTTTGCACGGAGCTCCTGAGGTGATTATTTCTGATAGGGCTCCACAATTTGTGTCACGCTTTTGGAGACACTTCCATGAGTGTTTAGGTACTAAATTGAACGTCTCCTCAGCATTTCATCCACAAACGGATGGTCAATCGGAAAGGGTTAATGGGTTGTTGGAACAATATTTACGTTGTTTTTGTTTGGATCAACCCACTGCCTGGGTAAAATGGCTACCGGTGGCTGAGTTCGCCTACAACAACGCTGTGCACACGTCTAGTCAGCATACCCCATTTGAACTGACGTATGGTTTTCATCCGCGAGGAGGTGTGGCGCCGTCGACCAATGTAGTTTCCTCTGACCCGGTGTACCGTTCCTCTGAAATGGCTGCGTTGCATGATGTTGCCCGTCGTTTATTATTGGAAGACAAGGCAACACAAAAGACTCAGGCCGACCGTCATAGGCAGGCAGGGGAAGAGTTGGAAGAAGGGGATTTAGTGTGGTTAGCTTCTAAGTACATTAAACAGGCTGGGGGAAAGTTTGCGCCTCGGTATTTGGGTCCCTTTCCTATTGTTAAAAAGATTTCTTCCGTAGCTTTTCGTTTGCGTTTACCTTCTACTTTTAAAATCCATCCAGTTTTCCATCGTTCTCTGTTAAAGTTAGATACCTCCAGTCGTCGTGGTGCTGTAGCGGAGGACATCACTGCCGTCTCTCCGCCTTCGGAGGAGGAGGCCTTTGTGAGAGGGGATAGTGTTATGGTTGAGCCTCATGGCTCTACTACTGGGAGACGTGGGCGTAAGACTCCTCGAGAGTCAGATACTCTCGAGGAGCGAGAAAGGAAGCGGCTGCGAGATATCTTTGCAGAACCATCTGACGAAGATTCTTTTGAGGGGTTTACTGAGAGAATGGAGGAAGAGGTGGTTAGCTCGGAAGAAGATGATATGGAATGGACTTGGGTAAGGGAGGATTTGGGTGCCACTGGCAATGATACTATGGAAGACGATTGGGGACCTTCAGGATTAGACCCGTGGACAAGCTGGAGGGATGGGACAGGATCCACAGCTGGGGATGCTGTGGGGCATAGTCAGAAGTGTTCCAGTTCTGATGAGGAAAGTGATGAGGAAACGCCCGGGCTAAGGAGAACAGCTGATAGCGATGAGGACTTGTAACTGGCATAAAATGGGGTTTGGGAGCAATAGCAAATTGCGTTGGGCAAGGTAATCTGGACGAACGCTTGGGATCTGTGTGGGAAGTTTTCCTGAAGACGGGTGTGATTCGTTTGCTGACTACGTAAGTTATCCTGGACATTGGGCTCAGACGGCGGGAGGAATTGTGTGGGGTTTTGTTGTGCAACCTCTGCTTAATCTTAATAGCTTTGACCTTCCGTCGTCTTCTTGACGGACGCCATCTGCTACTCTGGATTTACGGACTGAACTGACTACGGCCTCTGATTCTCCTACCTGTGTCTGTCGTTGGAACTGGTGAACTACAAACGTCTGCATCTGCCTTACGACCTTCGGAACGGACTGGGACTACGCTGACTGCTTCAACCCTCGTCTGCTGTGTTTGTATTGGGAATTTGCCTGCTGTGTGGAGGAGTAACCTCTAAGTTACTCAAACATAGTTTTTGGCAGCAGAGAAGCATCTGCTGCCAATTAGTTGCATTCTTTTGAACCTTTTGTTCACCAGCTTCTGTTTGTTAATTCCAGGCTGAAGCAAGTTGTTTTGATTTAGTCCGAATTAAACTCCGGTTTAATTCGGTTTATCTTTTGAACGTTTTTCTTGTCTCTTTTTACTTTTAAGGCCAGTATTTGCCTAGCCCTTGTCTTTTACGGGCATTTTTGGTTCTGTAACTCCAATAAACTCTGTTATCTTTTATCTTGTGGCGTTCTGTCTTTGACATAAACACATGTCTAATTTCTCTTGACAAAATTTAAGGTCCTGTAGACTCTTTGGCCACAATCCAGGGTTGCATTTAATACTGGTTCTATTGGTTGTGCATTTGAGGGTTCTCTGCACTTTCAGATTAGCAAAATATGCATTAAAATGTCCAAAGGTATAAGAAATTGTTGATATTCTAAAAAATGAGATTCACTATCAAAACTCAATCTTGGGCTAACAATCTTGGAGTTACTGGATTACATTCATTATATTTTAACTCCACAGGTTGCTGTACTAAAAGAAGGTAATTCACTGAAGTATTATTTTAGATTATTAGTTTTAAATTATGTACTGTTTCAATGTGTATTGAATGTATAGGTTCTTTTAAACTGGTGTTTTAACTGGGTTTTGTGTTTTTATCTGATTGATACATTGTGTTCTAATATGTCATGTTTTAATATATCATTGCCCACTTCGATCCATGGAGAGAGGTGAATAAGAAGGAATCATTATCTTCTTAAATTAGTGTCACAGTGCTATCTAGATGTTTTTGGATGATGAATTTCATCATCCTTGGCCATACTAGATGAGACAGAAAAGAGCTGTGGTTCAAATTTCTGATCAAGAACACATTACAGAATTGTCCTCTATAAATGCAGAGTTTCTTTAAATGCTACAGCTAGTAGTAATAGTTTAGTATCAGTGATAATCTTACAGAGGGCAAAAGCCAACTATCTCTAGGGGAGAAATGGGATAGATAGCAACTTCTTTGTAGTTAAAATGCTACCCTCCCCTGCAGCTGAATTCTATAGAGTTTATCTGTCTTGATAAAGAGTACACAAAACTCTGTGGCTGAATTTTGCAGTTTCAGCTTCAAATGCTAGTTACATGTTTTGATTTTTTAAAAAGATGGGTGGTCATTATGCAGTCTCTGGATTCTGGTGAATTTTACAATTCACACTAGCCCCATCTGATATTATCAAGAGTGAAAAATACTGGGAGGGCCAGCTCAACAATGCTTGGAGGACCACATGATTTCCACCTTTATTTCAAAACATAGGATGGAGTTATCATATAGCCCGCAAACTGCATGCAAACTTATCCAGTGCCACCTCTGGGTCAAACCTGAGGTGGCACTCCCACATTGATCATTCAAAAACTATGGTGCTCCCCAGTTTTTTTTATGTGAAAAAGTAATTTTGAACCATTAAATTCACCAGTCTCTATATTTCAGTGATGACAACAACAACAGCAACAACAGCAGCACCTTGGTAGGCCTGTGACATGCTGCCCTCTCTCTCCCCAAAACTGCTTCCCGGAACAACTTTAAAAGCAATCAGAATTTGCTTTTCTTACTTATGATCATTCAGAATGGTAGTCATGATGCTGTTCTGTAGGCATCAGAGAATGTGAAAGCATGTCTCTTTTCCATGGACACTGGTGTCTTTCTGTTTTGCTTACCAAAAAAAGTTCCACTAAAGAGTTGTATATTAAAGGATCTATGAGTCTTAGTAGAACAAAAGCTGTACATGAGTCAAAAGTATGATGTAGAAGCTAAAAAGCCAATGTAATTCTAGGCTGCATCAAAAGGAGTACAGCATTTAGATTGAGGGAAGAAATAACAACAATCTATCCTGCTTTGGTCAGACCATGTCTGGAATACTGTATACAGTTCTGGGCACCACAGTTCAAGAGGAAATTGACAAACTAGAATCTGTCTGGAGAAACTCAATAAATATGGCCAAACATTTGAAGCCAAATCCTATGAATAATAGCCCTGGGAGTTGGATATGATTAGACAGGAGAAGAGAAGGTTAAAATGAGACATGATATCCCTGTTTAAATATTTGAAATGGCGCCATATTGAAATGCAAGCAAGCTTGTTTTCTATTGCTCCAGAAACATAAACCAATGAATTCCAACTACAGGAAAAGAGATTTCATGAAACCATTAGAAAAAAAACTTCCTGATGGTAAGAGCTGTTTGACAGTGGAATATGGTACTTCAGAATCTTATGGAGTCTCTTTTCAGAAGGTTTTCAAAGAGAGGCTGGATGGCCACTGTAACGGAAAGCCTTACTTTATTGGGGATTTTTGTCTATGTTATTTAATGGTGGTTTAATGGTAAAGGTAGGTAGGAGTTAGCTACTTCTGATTGGCTGTGCATCGCTATGGTAACGTAGCTGCTGTAGAAATGTAACTATTCTGATAGGCTAGGAGAAAGGGGTGGAACTAGCTGGAAGAAAAAAGGAGGGAATGTTTTGAAAGAGTTCAGTTTCTAGCCGGTGAGCTAGATGGAAGAAGTATGTGTTCATGGTTGTAGATACCAATGTTATAGTGAAATAATAAGAGACTGATATAAGTCTGGGCCCTTGGTTAGGAAAAACTGAGAGGAATAGAGAGTGTTTTGAGACTAGGATTCAGTCAGGTTGACCGGGTGAAGAATAACTTTGAGATGTAATTGTCAAGTCAGAAAGGCTGTGAAGAAATATATGGTTTTTGTAAGGAAAGATAGTGCCTCAACAAGTTAAAATAAGTTTAAGTGTTTGGAAAGTTATATAGCGATAGCTTTGTTTAACCAAGTGAGTGCAAGACAATAGTGCAAGACACCCAAGTGGAACTGAAGTAAAGAACCTTTGTAACAAGATACACTTTTTGTGCCAAAGAACTTATAAATAAAATTTTCTTTGTTTTCAATAAAGATAGTGTCTTTGAGTTGTGAACTGCACTACACAGAGTCAGCAAGGACTCGACTGTCAGTGGTGGCGACGGTGGGGTGAGACCCTGGTTGCCATGCAGAGTGGGTTCCAAAAATCATCATCCTGGTCTCACCTCCTTCTCCAGGCTGTCTTCCCATGCGGAGAATCAGCACTGGTCAACAAATAGTCCAGCAGGCGAAGGGTCAGTTGAAATCCAACTGTTGTTTAACTTTATTTACATAACTATTTACAGTTACAGTCATTCACAATAAATCCCAGACACATGGCTGTGTCTCCTCGGCTACAGAGCATAGCATTCATAGTCCATCTCCAGAGAATGCTCACGCTGAACACTCACTAACAGACGACACTCCCCTGCATTCCACAGACCATGAAGAAAGTCCCGGTCAAACAGACTTGACCCCATTGGTCCTGTGACACATCAATCAAAGCAGGTTCTTATTAACTCCATAGTTACTGAAATGCCTTGCCGAAACTAACACAGAAGGCATTTCTAACAGCCTAGATTGATTTTAACATTTCGCACAATTCACAATACCCTGACATCTTCTAACACTCTCCCCTCAGCACCATATTGCCTGATACGCATGCACGCACACACACACTTATGTGTATATTGTTGGCGGTGGTTGGGATCTTGAAATAAGGATCGCCCCCTGCCTTAGTGGGATTTGATGTTCCATAGTTAATGTTGGCAAAGGTGTGGGATATCAACTCAAAGATTCCCCGCTGTCTGAAAGAGCCGTGCTTGTACAGCCACCTACCAGGCGTGCTTTAATTGTGTGCCTCTGCATGGCAGGGAGCTGGGTTAGATGGCCCTTATGGTTTCTTCCAATGTTATGAATCTGTGATTAAGGCCCCAGAGAACCCAGGATAAACTGGGTAGGGGTGAGTACAACTTAGCTATGACATTATTCTTCTCTGTCCTTATTCAGCACCAGCTAACACAAACAATATTAAAAGATGGTGATTATAGTTTGAAAACATCTAGAAGCCTTTAAACTTATTGTTAGTTTTACAGGGTCAAAACAAAACCGACAATCTAGTTTAACCACCTCTTCATACATGGCTAAAATTGGTAGCATTTGCTGGTTTAGCTCAGGTCACCCACTGAGCCTGCCAGCTCCCATCAAATGACATTGGCAAGGCTCTGTGAGTGAATGAGGGACGAGCCAGTGCATGCCACCACCATGGCAATATTGGAGGCTTCCCATGTTGCCATTAGAATTCTTTGGGGGAAGCCATGAGTTCTACACTTCCCCCCATGTGATCACCCTTTCCTCAGGCCAGGCGATGTGGGGCATGGGGCACGAGATTCCCCATTCCCCAGGATGATGCGAGACAACGTGAGATGACTCCGGTAGCCATGTGACAAGGTTGTTACTTCTTTTCAAACTGCTTGGAAGATATAAAATGCCTACATGGGTGGTGCTGGAGATGTGACTAGCTCCTTTCCCTTGTTCCTCTTTCACTAGGGATTTCAAAATAAATAAAATAAATAAAAATCTGAAGAATTTCTGCTCCCAAGCATACTGGATAAAGAATATTCAACCTTTTATAGTGTCTTCTTTCCTTTTTTCTCTTTCACATTCATTTTTCTCTTTTCCTTCCATTGCTTTTTCTGTGAGCCAGTGAGAGGTTTGCCCCTATTTGTCATCTTGCTTTCTATTTCAATTTTGAGTGTAATGGGCCACCATCAGCTATGCTATATAGCAAAAGGAACATTAGCAAGGTTGGTCATGACTGATCTTTCTTTAAGATGTCTAAGTAGAGTTCAGAACATAAGGAAGAAACTGCACCATGGGTAGATTTTAATGACACAGGGTATCACCTAAGTTTATAAGGTCAAAGTTTTAATACAGTAAATGCAATGAACAAAAACTAGTTGGATCTATGTGATCTGTGTAACACCTACTGGAGTAAAGTTATAGATAAAAACAATGGGTTGAAATAGATATCCTTTTTTTAAAAGCACTTGGCATAGAAATTGTGGTTTGTCAAAGGTAAAACCTAACCTGCTTCTAGGAAGAATCTTAAAGTGAATTTCTAACAGGAGAACAGAAGGGTACTGCTCAGTGTTAACAAACAAACAGTAACACACTCTTTTGTTCTAGGAATTAAGACATTAGTTTTTAATTCTACTTTGTATAATTTTGAGAAGTGCATCAATTTCAAAATGATTGTGATATATAAAAAGCTGGCTTCCATCACAGCCAAACTGTTGAACATGAGCCTGTGTATGGTGTAGGCAAAATAATGAAAGCTGGCAGTACATCACAGAAATAGATGATAATAAATTATATAATGTAGAGTCTCTTCCTCTAAGCAGAGGCTTCCCCGAGGGTCCCAAATGGTGCTATCTATTAAGAATGTGTCCTCTCCCAAAATTATTCATATATATATATATATATATATATATATATATATATATATATATATATTCTCCTTCAGGGCCTCCTGCCTCCATCTATTAAAAAAAAATCTGCAAGGCTTTATATAACCAACCGGTCATGTATGTCCCTCTCAATGAAAGGGAACACTATATACCTCCAATAAAAACTAAATTAGATAGAAATAGACATGAGGATTATGACATAAATATATATTTTAAAATCCTGCTTCTCTTGTATTCAGAAAGCTTTCTGGAATTCAAAAAATGATTACTTGGCCCCCAAAACTAAAAGAATATAGAGCATCAAATACATCGTTGTATATGATATCACAAGCTATAAATACAAAACAACACCATAAAGGGCTAATTTTTTCATGTGTCTACCATATTGGAATCTGTCCATTTTACAAAATAGCTTCTTTTCAAAAATCTACCACATTCCCGTCAAAGTGGGCCTTCCTCCCAGATATTCAGTTCTCTTATTGGTACGTTCAATTCACACCCAACTACTAACATTTGTATCAGCATTCAGGATTATGGTATTTATCTGCCAATCACTCTTCCATTTGATTTGAGAGAATCTATCACAAATATTCTTCAGTCAAGGTATTCCAGAGTTGATGAAATATAGGCTTAATGCTGTATGCTGGAATGTAATTCTTCCCTCCATGACGATTTTCATGCTAGATCTAAAACATCCCCTGAGAAGAATATTTTTAAGAATGGACTTCATGTTTGTGATTTGCAGGATGTTCTGTCATGTATTTCTCCCAGGAAGAAAAAGAGCCACAGCTCTCAGAGGAAAGAGGAAAATGTTTTATTCCAGTTCAGCTATCTGTAAATAGTGTACTGTCTTTGTACAAATCTATGTGCACTTGAAATACTGTACAGTTCTGATCACCATGCCTGAAAAAGGGGGGCTGAAGAAGGACAAGCAAAATAATCAAGGCAATATCATCTAAGGGGAAAGGTTACTGTACAGTTCAGGGTAAGAAAGGTAAATAAGGAGAGACATGATAGAACTTTAAAAATTATTCATGGACAAAGTTATCAGGGAGACATTGGTCTTACTCTCACATAGATTATTTCCAGTCTCAGAGGTAGTATATATCGGGGAAGTGAAAAGATTCTGTTGTACTGGGCAATTCTGTACTGTTACCCAAGAATGTTAAGAAACCTAATTGGGCCCGGGTTAAAGCCCTGTGTGGAACTGCCCTGGGAACATATCCCTGCAGATATGGGTGTCCAGCTGCAGAGACAAAACAGATAAAAGAAAAGTACAGTAAAATATGCCAAAAATGTTTTTCCCTATAAATCAGTATTGAGTACATACATCGATAGAATTGTAAAGCCAAAGTGATCTGAAGAGACATCTCTAACTCTTGATACAGTAAATTCAGTGCTTCTGAGGCAGACTGTTCTTCCATTGAACAACTATTATCATCAGGAAGTTCTTAATGTTTAGTAAAAAAATTCTTTCTTGACATTTAAATCCACTGATTATGACCTTACTTTGCAAATATTGACGAGTTTACACTACTTATAATTTCTTACTTTCAAACTCTGAATAAGTAATTTCTACTACAAATTCTAGAGGCTATCACACCTGGAATATACATTCTGTTAGACACTATTACTGTTGTTTAATTCATAGTTCCATTACATGAGATGTGCACAAATTTTCCTTCATTCCCCACATTTCTAGTATTAAACATTCAATTGAATATTTAGCAATGCAGTTTAGTCATCCAAAGAAAATGGACAGGAAAAGTTATCAAATGAATGTGAACACAGCAAACATAAGTGTTCTGGGTGTGAAAAAAGATTTTTTATGTTTCCCTCTCTGCAATATTAAAAATGTGAAGACTGAAGGAAAATTTCATCAGTGGGCCGAATTCTTATTTGAGGAGCAATGCCATCATTATGCCTCCCTTGTGGCTACACCCATGAGGAAAGGGGCACCTGATTACATAAATTAACTGTGAGCCCCCAAAACTACTTTTCAAATAATGGCTTAATTTTTAGACCCACCATATCATTATTTCAATTTTACAGAGGGACAAAATGAAGCATGAAATTACTTCACAACAAATAGTCCAGGATCATATGAAATTATCTGTTCCAGTAGAGAAAATGCCCATGTATCTTTCTTAGAAATGAAGCTGTCATTTCCCCTCTTTCCTCTTCAGATAATTTCATAATATTATTCATATTATGATGCATTTAAAACACTCTAGGGTGATTAGAATTGAACAAATTAATAAATTCTGCCTCACCTAATGTCTTTTAACTAGCGAAAGGAGATAGAGCCAATGGAAGATGCACTGTGGTTCTTTCATCCTATTTATATGAGGAATACCATCACTGGTCCAAAGGATGACTAATGGAAGATTTTAGCTAACCAGGTACATCTGGACTGTCCAATGAATGCAGTTTAACATCACTTTAAATGCTGTGTTTAGATGCTAATCCTGGGAGTTGTAGTTTAGCAAGGCTGCAGCATTTCTTCATAGTGAAAGCTGCAGTCCTAGCAAAAATACAACTCCCATTGCTTCCATAACCTCAGGTCATACCAGTTAAAGTGGTATTAAACTTCATTAATTCTATAGTATAGCAATACCCCCAGCATATACTCATAGGAAACTCATAGCATATACTCATAGGAAACATGCATTTGAAATATTTGATACAGATGAAGTAGGTGCAAATTAACAATGAGATATAAATGTGCAAGGCACAGCTGGCCTCTTCCAATCTTCTATTAGAAGAGAAGAAACTTTTGAAATAGACTTCCAAATATGGTAACAATAGCACACTGTTGACCCTGTTCCATTAACTTAAGAATAAATGTAAGAGAAAGAAAAGCATAAAGAACTAAGCCATAAGTTCACTGTAAGTAAATTCTGCATGGGGAGAGGGAAACATCTGTTCAAAAAGATGTTTCAAGAGTTTTAGTGAATGAGAACATTTAGAATGGTGTCAACTGGTTGTTATTCAAAATGCAAACTTATACTGGAGTTAATAGCACTGACCAACGAAACCAGTGAGAATGGTCATATTATAGTCAGTATTTGTGGGTGTTCGTGTGGATGTTTGTGTGTGTGCATATTGCCTTTCTGAGCACATCATAGAGCTTTTATAGACTGCTGTCTCCCTACCATCCTTGGACACAGTAATACATTGCTAGTCACTCCATATTTCCAGCAGTCACCATGAATAAACCCTTTTGCTTGGCTAATACACTCTCTTCCCCTCTCTTGTGTCCTCTCAACCCCCTTATTTTTTTTTATGAAGGCAATATTTATGGCTGAGGCAGTGCTGAGTAAGATGCAGTGATTATGGCTGATTTTATCGCAGCCGTATTACTTAGCTGCAAGGTGAAGCGCTGTGCTAAAATGGATCATGAATCCCTGAAATTGACTATCCGTCACCTTTATAATCCTGATGGAAAGGCAGGTCAGATCAGGCCTGACAACTTCCCATGCAAACGAGAGTACAACAGCAATGCCTGCTGTCTTTAAGATATTTATTTGTCTAAAGAAAGAATGGGACAAGACAAGAGATGCTTGCTGGAAGCAAACACACACATGGAGAACTGCAGACGTGAAAAACACACACACAGTATCCAAGTAATAAAAGAACAAATATGTTTACAGATCTGCTAACAGAAGGAATAAAATAAACCAGAAGCGGGAGGAAGTTTGAAAATGAGGAACAGGAAATGAAAGAACAGCCTCCCCTCTATTTCATATTCACAGCAATGAATTCTCATTTTGCTATTTACTTTACAAACTTTACACTATTTACTTTATGATATATTGACATTTTATAACTTTTCCATTAGAAGTGCTTTTTCAAAAAAACCAAAAAACAAAAAAAAAACCATGACAGCACTACAATTGGCCCATTAAACTTCTACGCTGATCAATTTTGCAAGTTTTAACAAGATACGTTTAACTTGTTCTGAAATTGCAGCAGATGTTGTAACTGAATGGAATCTTGTATAACAAGGTTCTTTTGCCATGAAGTTCAATGGAAACCTTTAATGTGATTAATCTTATAAAATCCCTTCAAGTCTCCTTTTAAAATCCTATAGATTTTTTCCTTAACCTCATTTTTTGTCTTATCTAAAATTGGTGGCCTCTTTATTAAATTCCCTTTTAGTGTGACTGAAAGGTGGTTATTGGTTCAAAGATTAAGAATGAGTCTGTGGCAGAGGGCAAGATAATATTCAGCTCTATAGCTAGCGAACAACACAATCCATTCATATTACTCTGCTTTTTTTCTTTAAATTGTTCAGCAGTTAGCAAGTATCCAGGAATCTGCTTTCCATACAATAATGGAAAATATCTTATTTTAAGTTTCAATCATTGTGCCTCACACTGAAAAGGTTACTTCCTTGCTTATAATGGGAAATTTCATGACAGTGCTACAGCAAAGGAAATGTTTTCCTTTGATGTAATTCATAAAGAAAGAGCAACACTATCAAAGTTGAGGTCTGTAAAGCCATCTACAATGACATTCCTCATTCTTGTATTCTGACTTTGGAATCTGCCTTGCTAGTGTGTATTCCATATGAACAAAAATGAATTAAATTCAGAAATATACATTTCTTCAAGTAAATTCATTGAGAGAAAAAACCTCAACCTATTGGATCTTCTTGAATTATGAGCCAAAAATAATGTGAATTGCTTCCTTAATACAACATCAATTTGAATTTATAATCCTTTATATAGCAAATGTACATCTTCCCACCAAATAGTATATTTGCATCATGCAAACCTCTCTTGATATGGAGTTTAAATAGAGATGCTATGAAAACCTTCCAGTCATGTCATTCAACAGATGGATGAGTGAAATTCTAAATGGATATGCTGAAGACCTCAGATCCTGTAAAGCAGAGCTTTTAATTTTTTTTCTACTCATTACCCCTTTCAGCCCCAAAGATTTTTTACATGACCCTGGGTATATAGCTATATAAAATAGGTACACAAATCAAACATTTATTGATAACAAATCAGAACAGTATTTGCAAAGTTTGCAAAACAGGCTAACTTTCCTTCTTAAAAAGTAAATGCAGTTCCCAACTTACGAACAAGATCCTGCAGGTTTGTTCTTAAGTTGAATTTGTTTTTTATGTATATATGATAGGCTTGCTCAAATAATTCGTTTTCCCCGTTTACCGTTATTGATTCGTTATTTTCGTTTGTTTTGAAGCAATATCGAACCTTGGTTGTCCACACGCCTGGATATCGCGGTTTCGAACCGCGATTGGCCGTTTTCCGTTATGGCGCCTTTTTTTTCGTTTTTAAAAAATGCTTTGGCAAATCATCCAAACTTGTTTAAGTCCACTGGGGCAATCTAGCGTGTTGTTTGCACCTTGTAGCCAATCAGAGAGCATGTTTAACCAGGGGGAGGGGCTGGTAGGACGTCCTGAGCGTGCACACACGCCTCGTGGCTCAGTCGCACTGGGAATTTTGGAGAGGGTGGAAGGGAGATTTTGGTGCAGGCACTGGCAGGCAGGAAAGATTGCTGCGTCACAGCATGGCTGTGTGAAGACCGGGAGAAAAGGTGGGGTGGCTGGCTGAGTTTGGGTGGTGTGTGTTAGTTGGGTCTTTCTTTTTCTTTTGTTTTTGCAAAGGGCTGTCCTGTGGGTGTTTTTTTCCTGGCGCAGCAATTTTTCTGCTGCGTCATTTTTCCTCTTGCGGGCGGGGTGGGCTTTCTCCTTTCTTTTTTCCACGCAAAAGTGTTTTTGGAAACAAGGGATCCGAGCCAGGGACGCTTCCTGATAATCCTAAGCCAAGTTTGGGAAAGAGTTGCATATCCCATACTTCCCTGTACAAAATACAACTCCTTTTGGGGAAAGAAGAGGGGGTGCCTTTGTCCCTTCACTGCTCTCAAACACAAGCGGGGCTGCTTGTGTCTCAGCCGGGGACGCTTCCTGATAATCCTAAGCCAAGTTTGGGAAAGAGTTGCATATCCCATACTTCCCTGTACAAAATACAACTCCTTTTGGGGAAAGAAGGGGGTGCCTTTGTCCCTTCACCGCTCTCAAACACAAGCGGGGCTGCTTGTGTCTCAGCCGGGGACGCTTCCTGATAATCCTAAGCCAAGTTTGGGAAAGAGTTGCATATCCCATACTTCCCTGTACAAAATACAACTCCTTTTGGGGAAAGAAGAGGGGGTGCCTTTGTCCCTTCACTGCTCTCAAACACAAGCGGGGCTGCTTGTGTCTCAGCCAGGGACGCTTTCTGATAATCCTAAGCCAAGTTTGGGAAAGAGTTGCATATCCCATACTTCCCTGTACAAAATACAACTCCTTTTGGGGAAAGAAGGGGGTGCCTTTGTCCCTTCACCGCTCTCAAACACAAGCGGGGCTGCTTGTGTCTCAGCCGGGGACGCTTCCTGATAATCCTAAGCCAAGTTTGGGAAAGAGTTGCATATCCCATACTTCCCTGTACAAAATACAACTCCTTTTGGGGAAAGAAGGGGGGGTGCCTTTGTCCCTTCACCGCTCTCAAACACAAGCGGGGCTGCTTGTGTCTCAGCCGGGGACACTTCCTGATAATCCTAAGCCAAGCTTGGGAAAGAGTTGCATATCCCATACTTCCCTGTACAAAATACAACTCCTTTTGGGGAAAGAAGGGGGGGTGCCTTTGTCCCTTCACCGCTCTCAAACACAAGCGGGGCTGCTTGTGTCTCAGCCGGGGACTACACCAATTTAACAAAGTTTCAGCCACAAAAACAAAGTTTCTGAAGTAGAGCAATGACTTTCACAGTAAAGACAACCCAATTTAACAGGAAATAAGACTTTCAAACCAGGAACAGATTTCTGCAATTATTAAAAAATGGTTTATTATAAAAGCTATGAAAATTTGCCAAAAATCAGAGGATAAGGGAAACTTGGTGAGCTATCAGTGTTAAATGTGTTCTACCACTGTACCAAGTTTGAAGAAGATCACTCAAAAAATGAGGGCGGGAGAGCCCCCTAAGTCCCCCCCCTTCGGGCTGTTTTTGGGCCACCGCGCATGCGCGTCCGCCATTAACGAATTAATTTTGAAAATAACGAATTTTCGTTAATTTCGAAAAATTTTGGGGGCCAAATTCGTTATTAGCAACAAAAACGAAAAAATGCCCCCTCTAGTTTTGAAACGAGTTTAGAATCAAATTTTTCATGGCTCGATCAAGCCTAATATATGATAGCAAAGGAAAGGGCTAACACCCCTGTGTAAATGTCAAAAACAGCCACTATGTGACATTCAGAAAATATTTACTGTTGTAACAATTTTCAGGACCCCAATATTGATCTAAGGGGACCCCATTTGGGGTTGGGACCCGCACAGTTTAAGAAGCAGTGCTCTAAACTATATCCTTGTACCCAGCCAATTGCATTGAGTATAGTTTCCCCTCATTGGTATTCCCAATAGAAACAAGGAGATTGTGTATATTTCTTCTCGAGCCACATGGGCCAGACAGTTCTTTATTGTAAACCTTTGTTTAGACCAATGATGAAATGCTGGACTTTCATGTTTAACCAGTGTCTAATCTAAATTATGATTTTTTTGTTCCATTCTATACATACAAAGGAGTTTGGGAAAGACAGAATGCCCTTCATTTCTTGTGCTGTGGACTCAGAAAGAATAATGGCTTCTTCCTTGAGGCCATTTCACTAAATTAGGTCAACTATGCCAGTAGTTTGACCATGTCATGAGAAGACATGGCTCACTAGTAAAGACAAGAAATGTTTGGTAAAGTGGAAGGCAGTAGGAAAAGAAGAAGACTGCATTCCAGATGGATAGACTAATTAATCAAGAAAGTCATGGCCCTGAGCCTGCAAGTCCTGAGCAGGGCTATTGACAACAGAGTGACTTGGCGGTCTTTTATTCACAGGGTCATCGTAAATCGAAGTCAGCTTGACAGCATTTTACCACAACACAATGTCAGTAGCATGTGCTGGCAAAGTTAAGTTCCTCAAAGAGTGTTAAAAGAACTTTGATTATAATGCTTGATAAAGTGGAGGACAGTAGGAAAAGAAGACGGCACTACAAGTCGATTGATCCAGTCAAGGACACCATGCAGTTATGTTTACAGGATCTGAGCAGGACAGATGATAATCAAAGATCTTGGAGGTCTTTCATTCATGGGATCACCATAGGTCAAAGTTAAATTGATGTGAAACAACAACAAAAAAAAAACAACATTAAATAATGTAGTGACAGATTCTATAGCCTGACTTGTTGTTTCTATTTTATAGTACTGGATGCAGTACTGTAAATCTCTTGTAGAAATTTAGTTCCTAAATTTTCAAATAAGCAACTGATTATTTGAAAGTATGGCATGTGCAAATTGTGATACATTTCAGAAGCTCATCCCTCAGGAATTATGCTAAAACATCCAAAGGAGATATATTACAGCTAATTTGAAATTTCCAAATCTCAATGGTCAGACATCATATTGCTCTACAGGTACTCTTTCTTTCAACACTTTCAATATGTAACATGTACTGCTTCAAATGTTTCGGCAGGCCTTTGGAAATACAGTCATTAATTAATCAGCCCCAGAGGGCTATTAATAATGTATCCTGTATTTATTACGGTCTTACCATTTATGTTTTAAATGCAATTTTTTTAATCCTGTATTGTTGTTTTAACTGATATATTGTATTACTGTTTTATCTTTTTTATATTGTGATTTGTATTATGTGGCTTATATTTTGTCCTTATGTTGTTTGGGCCATGCAAGCCGCCCCGAGTCCCCGTGGGGAGATGGTGGTGGGGTAGAAATAAAGTTTTATTATTATTATTATTATTATAACAACATTTCCACAGCGTAATTTTGATGCCACCCTCTCTCACTAATTGGTTTGTAGGAAACTTCACAATTAATCTAAAGGAGGGTGTTCCATCAGAGACATACAGTTTCCGTTTACATAAGACCTCTTCTAGCCTTTCTTCATTCCAATCATCATCACTTACTCTGTCTTACATTCCCCCCCCCCCCAAAATTTTCCCCAAATCTCAGATGAGTTCTTGTAGAGCAGTGGATTCCCAGCCTTTGGTCCTCCAGGTGTTTTGGACTTCAATTCCCAAAAATCCCAGCCAGTTTACCAGCTGTTAGGAATTGTTGGCATCAAAATTGAAAACAATTGGAAGACCAAACATCTGGGGCTATATTGAATGGAGATGGGATGAATAAAAATTGTATGACATGGTTAGTGGAAGTGGAAGTGCTTGTTATTACTATGGAGCTCCTATTGTAAACAACCCATAAAATGCATTTAACATTTGTTCCAGAAGAGTTAAAATGCATGGAACTAAACTGGTAGTGCTCAAGTAAATTAATGGTATTACCAGTCAACATGCAATTAGGTGCAATAGAATTGGGGGAATTTCATACTGAATACGTTTGTTAATGGCACACATTTAAATCCATCCTAGAATCATAGAATCATAGAATCATAGAATCATAGAATAGTAGAGTTGGAAGAGACCACATGGGCCATCTAGTCCAACCCCCTGCTAAGAAGCAGGAAATCGCATTCAAAGCACCCCCGACAGATGGCCATCCAGCCTCTGCTTAAAAGCCTCCAAGGAAGGAGCCTCCACCACGGCCCCGGGGAGAGAGTTCCACTGTCGAACAGCTCTCACAGTGAGGAAGTTCTTCCTGATGTTCAGGTGGAATCTCCTTTCCTGTAGTTTGAAGCCATTGTTCCGTGTCCTAGTCTGCAGGGCAGCAGAAAACAAGCTTGCTCCCTCTTCCCTATGACTTCCCTTCACATATTTGTACATGGCTATCATGTCTCCTCTCAGCCTTCTCTTCTGCAGGCTAAACATGCCCAGCTCTTTAAGCCGCTCCTCATAGGGCTTGTTCTCCAGACCCTTAATCATTTTAGTCGCCCTCCTCTGGACGCTTTCCAGCTTGTCAACATCTCCCTTCAACTGTGGTGCCCAAAATTGGACACAGTATTCCAGGTGTGGTCTGACCAAGGCAGAATAGAGGGGGAGCATAACTTCCCTGGATCTAGACGCTATTCCCCTATTGATGCAGGCCAGAATCCCATTGGCTTTTTTAGCAGCCGCATCACATTGTTGGCTCATGTTTAACTTGTTGTCCACGAGGACTCCAAGGTCTTTTTCGCACACACTGCTGTCAAGCCAGGCGTCCCCCATTCTGTATCTTTGATTTCCATTTTTTCTGCCGAAGTGAAGTATCTTGCATTTGTCCCTGTTGAACTTCATTTTGTTAGTTTTGGCCCATCTCTCTAGTCTGTCAAGATCGTTTTGAATTCTGCTCCTGTCTTCTGGAGTGTTAGCTATCCCTCCCAGTTTTGTGTCGTCTGCAAACTTAATGATCGTGCCTTCTAACCCTTCGTCTAAGTCGTTAATAAAGATGTTGAACAGAACCGGGCCCAGGACGGAGCCCTGCGGCACTCCACTTGTCACTTCTTTCCATGATGAAGACGACGCATTGGTGAGCACCCTTTGGGTTCGTTCGCTTAGCCAATTACAGATCCACCTAACCGTAGTTTTGTCTAGCCCACATTTTACTAGTTTGTTTGCCAGTAGGTCATGGGGGACTTTGTCGAAGGCCTTACTGAAATCCAGGTACGCTACATCCACAGCATTCCCTGTATCGACCCAACTCGTAACTCTATCGAAAAAAGAGATCAGATTAGTCTGGCATGACTTGTTTTTGGTAAATCCGTGTTGACTATTAGCAATGACCGCATTTGTTTCTAAGTGTTCGCAGACCACTTCCTTAATGATCTTTTCCAGAATTTTGCCTGGTATTGATGTGAGGCTGACCGGACGGTAATTGTTTGGGTCGTTCTTTTTTCCCTTCTTGAAGATAGGGACCACATTCGCCCTCCTCCAATCTGCTGGGACTTCTCCCGTTCTCCAAGAACTCTCGAAGATAATTGCCAGTGGTTCTGAAATAACTTCCGCTAGTTCCTTCAGTACTCTTGGGTGTAGCTGATCTGGCCCTGGGGACTTGAATTCGTTTAGAGAGGCCAAGTGTTCCTGGACAACTTGTTTCCCTATTTGGGGTTGGATTTCCCCCAATCCTTCGTCCATTCCGTGTTGCTGAGGTTGAAGATGGCTTTCTTTTTCTGAGAAGACCAAGGCAAAGAAGGCATTAAGTAGTTCTACCTTTTCCCTGTCCCCTGTCGCCATCACCCCATCTTCTCCTTGCAATGGCCCTATCGCCTCCTTTTTCTTCCTTTTTCTACCAACGTAAGCAAAAAAGCCTTTTTTGTTGTTTTTTATGTCCCTGGCAAGCCTGAGCTCATTTTGCGCTTTAGCCTTGCGAACCTTTTCCCTACAGGTGTTGGCTATACGTTTGAATTCTTCTTTGGTGATTTCTCCCCTTTTCCACTTCTTGTGCATGTCACTTTTGAGCTTTAGCTCAGTTAGAAGTTCTTTGGACATCCATTCTGGCTTCTTTGCACTTGTCTTATTTTTCTTCTTTGTTGGCACTGTTTGCATTTGCGCCTTGAGTATTTCACTTTTGAAAAACTCCCATCCATCCTTAACTCCCTTGTTTTTTAATATTGGCGTCCATGGAATGCCGCTCAGTAATTCCTTCATTTTTTGGAAGTCAGCTCTCTTAAAGTCCAGAATGCGTGTTTGACTTGTCTTAGTTTCAGCATTCCTTTGTATTGCAAACTGCAGGAGCACATGGTCACTTGCCCCTAAGGATCCAACCACTTCAACTGTATTGATCAGGTCTTCCACATTTGTTAAGATTAGATCAAGAGTTGCTGATCCCCTTGTTGCCTCTTCTACCTTCTGGACCATAAAATTATCTGCAAGGCAAGTGAGGAATTTGTTGGACTTTGTACTCTTGGCTGAGTTTGTTTTCCAGCAGATATCGGGATAATTGAAATCGCCCATGACTACTATATCTCTTCTTTGTGCCTGTTTGGTCAGCTGTTGACAGAAGGCTTCATCAAGTCCTTCATCCTGACTCGGAGGTCTGTAGTAGATACCCACGACAAGATCTTTTTGAGTCCCGGTTCCCTTGATTCTTATCCAGATGCTTTCAAACTGGTTTCCCGGATTACAGTCTTGCATTTCTTCTGCAACGTAACTGTTTTTGACATATAAAGCTACTCCCCCTCCTCTCCCCTTTGTTCTATTTCTGTGAAAGAGGTTATAGCCCTCAATGGTTAAATTCCAGTGATGGGAGTCATCCCACCAGGTTTCAGTGATGCCTATGACATCGTATGTGTGGTGCTGTGCTAGGAGTTGGAGTTCGTCTTGCTTATTTCCCATGCTCTGAGCATTAGTGTAAAGACATGTAAGCCCCTGTGACCTCCCCTCGAACTGTTTATTTGGGATTATTGTGCTCTCTGTACTTGGTCCTTGCTGTGTTTGTGCAGCCCTCCGTTTAGCCTTTCGGTGGTTCCCTGTGGTCGTGGGTAATATAGTGTTCGCCAGGCTGTTGTTCCCCTCCCCCAGTGGATCTAGTTTAAAGTGCGCCTGATGAGGTTTGTGAGTCTGTGTGCAAAAAGATGTTTTCCTACTTGTGTGAGATGCACCCCATCGCTTGCCAGTAGAGTAGACCATGGTCAAGGAAGCCAAAATGCTCCTCTTGACACCATTTTCTGAGCCAGTTATTGACGTTTTTTTCTGTACTATTTTTCCGGCCCTTGTAGAGCCGTGTCCTACAACAGGGAGGAGGGATGAAAAGATCACATGTACATTATACAGTTTTAGCTTTGTTCCCAGAGCTCGAAAATCATTTGTGATCTTTTGAAAAGTATGCCTAGCGGTGTCATTGGTACCTACATGAATCAACATAAGGTGGGGAGGGTGATGGGGGCTTTAGGAGCCTGCTGAGCCTCTGAGTGATATGGTGTATTTTTGCCCCCGGGAGGCAGCATGTTTCTCGAGCTATCCCATCCGGTCTGGAAATGATGGCTTCCGTTCCTCTAAGGAGGGAGTCACCTACTACCAAGACCTGTTTCCTTTGAGGATTGACAGGGTCCCTTTTGTGCAAGACAGTGTGTATGTCCCCTGAAGAGTGTTCCTGTTGAAGTGAATCATGTAGGTGTAAAGTGTTGTCCTAATCCAAGAATGAGGGAATTAGGATGTACTACACGTGTATTACTAATTGTTAACTTTTACAATGAAAAACAAAAGCTGCATTGTATATTGGGCAAAAATGGCTGGGGATCAGCAGATCTGTTAAGTCTGTTTCCCCACTTCTGTTTCTCCTATGTTAATTTCATGTTTGTGTTTAAAGTAATGTGTAGATATTTGTAGAAATATATTAATGACATTTTCATTTATGCATCTCCCATTACAGAAGCATGGAATTCTGTACCTTGAAAAGTGCAAAAGGCAGAAATTCAGCAGGTATAGCATTTTATCATTGTGCAATCAATCTCAGAAAAAATAGACCTGTTTAATTTTTGCCTTCCCCAAAGCAGTAAATACCTTTCTTCAGGATCAGATGGCAAGTTACCCTTATTTCACTTAAGTGTAGTAAAATTTCTGGCTGCATATATATGCATATCGTAAATGGAATAATATAAATACCACTTGGGTATAATTTTTAATCTGACATCATTCAGATTACTCTTTTGGGAGACTTTATTTATTTAGAAGAAATGAAGAGGCCTATAAACAAACATCCCACATCCAGTTTAACTCCTGGGGAGCCAAAACCCATTTTAAAGTGATAAGTGCAGAGGTTAACGTGTCTCATAAGCTTTATTAAGAGTGACAGAAGGGAGTGTGCAAGGGCCATTTACTTTAATGTAGTGAATATATGGTTGCATTAAGTCCACAAACTGGCATTTATAGTTTATGATCCTGATTTTGCATTGGCTGAAATTGTATTATTTCAGAATCAATCACTAAGATTGCATTGAAATGATTCTTCAAACTGTGAAGGATGAAGCACTAGTATAAATGTTTTTCCCCTTTCTCAACTACCAAGTTTTAAAGATTAAAAATTTGGGAGTCTAATTTGTGGCAAATTAAATTACAAGTGATATAAGCACTATTCACAATGGGTTTGTCTCATTAACACATACCAATATTTCATGAGAATGAAAAGTCCAATTCTTGTTCAAATAAATTAATAAAGAGTTCTCAAAATAGATATCTACATGAAAATAATTCAAGAGATTAATTTTCATATTTAACAGGAAAGTAGAAATGTTTGTTATGCTTATATGATAAAAGTATGAAACAAGTAATACCAGTGTCAATTTCCATGATATACTATTGATTCTGTAACCAAGATTTTCAATCTACAGCTTAATCCTGGCTTAAGAACAAAGTATGGCCAGAACGGCTGCCCAGAATCTCCAGTGTGTCATTTATGGGGGGCACAAGGAAGGAAGCATGCTAACCTCATCACTTTTTTCTCATTTCACTCACATGAGAAGCTACATGCTAGAAGAGGAGATCCTTCCACATGCCTGGAGGTTCTGTACATAATTGTGCACCTTTATATTTCTGTGTTGATTCATGTAGAGAGCTGCACAATCTAAGAGGCTCTCTTCTTTACATTTTGTGATATTTATGTGACACAAGAAGGAGAACACAGTGATCTTCCTCTCCATGAATGTTTAGTTAATCATAAAGAGAATAATTCAGTGAGGTTAAATGTGCAACGATTTACTTCAAATAAGAAGTGTAGTTTCTAATCTCTGCCTCTTATGCATGGGGGAAGGAAAAAAAAAAGAGGGCATATGTCTAAGGGTCATTGCAACTCATTCCCAGATCTCCAAAGCACAGTTGGAAAAAAGCCTATCTGATTGAAGCCTATGTGGGTAACTGTTTTGCACTGCATTTTCTTCATCTATAAAAATGGGAATAAAACCCCATTGCAGAAAAATGTGAGGAATAAATGACAAGTGACATGCTGAGACCCTGGGCAGACTATGCCAAGAGAAAAGTAGGCAAAGACTAGTTAAAGCTTGTTGTGTTCACCTGCCTTTTCCTCTGGTACTTTTTCATGGGGAAGCCATATTCTAGCTAAACCTCTTAGTGAATGACTACAATGGAGATAGTGTTAATTGCCAAATATCCTCTGTGTGGTACAATCTTATCAACTTCTCACAACTCCTCCCTGGAGCAAAGTGACTTGATCTATTTTCGAATAGTATCCTAGTTATCTCATGTAAAAGCTCCACTCCCTCAGGCTCCTGGTGGCATTTAGGTTGTTCTCTATGAGGAAAGACTCAAAAATCTCTTCCACAGAAGCCTTTGGAATAAAAAAATATGTTCCTTTCCCCTCTGTCAGTAACAGCCAACCAGTGCAATATATGGAGAAATATACCCATTTCATATTCTCCTTCAGTCGGTTTTTAAACCTTATTTTTTTCTGTTTTGAAAATGGTGACCCTTGTGACTTTTTAGTGCATTCTTCAAAAATATTTGAAACAAAAGTCTCCCGCATTTCCACAAGCCAAGAAGTGATGACACATACTAGTGAGAAATGGCTTCAAAGGAAAATACAGTTCTATGTATAAAGTAAAGATAGGTGGACTTTATTTTCCAGATCACTTATTTGATAGGAATCCTTTAGCTGTGGATTTTATTTTCATTGACTGGCTACTGGACTACATAGTTTAAAGTCTGCCCCAGCTCTACAATTCTATGCTTCTATATCCACACAGAGCCATCTAAATATTTTATCAATGTGTAGACAAAATGGGGATGGTTGAGAGCTGGAAACAGAGGAAGAGAAAGCTGCAGTAAAATGTGTCATCGAAGGCTTTCATGGCCGGGATCACAGGGTTGTTGTATGTCTTTCGGGCTGTGTGGCCATGCTTCTGGAACATGGCCACACAGCCCGAAAGACATACAACAACCCTGCAGTAAAATGTTCATGCTCCAATTTTGGAATAAAATTTAGACACTGTTCTAGTCAGACTTCACTTTGAATTCACAAAAAATGGAATAAAGGGTAGTGTGAACCAACAGAAATAACAAAGTAATAGGTAGAGAAGTCTTTTCATTCTTGCTTAAACTGAAATAATAATGGCATAAAGCATTTCTGTAGCCTGACAGCTGGCAACACTACTCAGGGCAAAATATGATTTTTAAGATGCATAATCCATCTTGGAATCCACTGTGTCATATTCTGGGGTGGATCATCACAAATTATGACAGCTTCTTAGGGGTATTTTTTATGTTACTGTAATTCTCATTTTGTAATCTTACAACATCTTCTTTAAACGCTTGATTGTGCCATACTAGCTCCTGATCTAATCTCATCTCATTTAATACCACCCATTTTTCTCATGTCATCACTTCTCATGCCAAGCCATTTTTTAAAAAAGAATGCTGGCTGTCCATCATTTCACATCTGTTCAGATCAAAACAAAAACCTCTTGAGAAGTGCCAGACTGTAACACATCCACATCGCAGAGGGTTTTTTGGTTCATTAATTTGTGGGATATGATTCACATTTCTTCAGAGTAGGTGAGCTGGCATTGCTTGGCCATTTTATTTTACAGCTTGATGATTCTTAAAGATACCATGCTTCAGTGTGACTTCTCATCAAGTATATATATGTCTATTAGCTGTCACTGTTACACAGTTTAAAGATAACAGCTTTCACACTTCAGTGCAGTCATAAGGAAATATGTCCATGCGACAAAAGATGCAGTTCATAGTTTTCTGAAAACTCAGCATATGCTGGCAGCCAATGTTTCATAGACCAGCACTGGCCCATGGAGTATCACTTTGATCAGCAGTGATCTATAGTCATGTGCTAAATAATAAGCAAGAAACTTGAAGTTGCTGCAGGGCTGAGCAATTGCCCAGCAGGAATCATAGTTCAAATCTGAAAAAGTAAGAATTCTCTTGTAGTTTTTAACCAGAGTAAGACAGGACATCTGACTTCCCCATGGAAGAAAGTTAGAAGACTCACTGGACAAAATCTTAATTATTAGTTGTAACTAGAATATATCCATTGAAACAATGGGACATTAAAATATATGAGAAAATATCATTAATTTGGGGTCTTCTGTATCTAGGGCCGATAGCTGGATTTAGCTTCTTCTTTGTGTGTGTGTGTATGTGTGTGTGTATATATATATATATATATATATATATATATATATATATATATATATACACATACACACACACACACACACACACACACACACACACACATAATATAATATGCTGAAATCAGAAGGGAAAATATAACTGCCATGGCTGCATCATATGGAATCCTGGGTTTTGCAGTTAGTGAAACAGTAGAGCTCTCTATTTGAGAAGTCTACACTTCCTATACTGCAAATCACAGGATTTGAGGGAAAACATAATTATAGTCACACTTTAACCATGGCAGTTAAAGTGGAATCCTAGTGCTACTAATTTTACAGTGTGAATGGACTGAGAATTTCTGCAAAACCAGCTAGTGCTCTCTTGTGTCTCTGTTGTTCATATATTACATTTGTTTTGAGAAAGCCTCTATAATTAGTGAAGCCTGGAAAAGCTATTCCCAGAATTCCCAAACTAGATTATCTAGGACCTATAGCTCCCCACAACTAACTTTTCCAATTTATGTTGAAGTCTCCAGTTAGAATAACATAGCCATATAGATATAACAACACAAAATAGGAGTTGCCAGAAGGCAAGTTTGTTCATGGTTTTTTTGTTGTAGTTTTTTTTTTTTACTTTGTGCATCTAACCATTTTCTCCACCTAATAATAGATTATTGAATCCTTGTACAGTCCCTTTGTGGTCAACAATTGACACAAATCCCAATGACAAGAAGCTTTCTCCTTTCCACTCTCTATTCCCTTCCTGTTCACAGCTCTTTTTGGCAGTTTTCACTCCAGCTTGTTTCCAGTTGATTCCATAGAGCCCTATTCTTTCTGATTTTTTTTCCCTTCAAATTTGTGCTCTTCTTATTTGCTCTCTAGAATTCATTTGTTCTCTGCTAATGAAACCACTACGTTGCTAACAAAGCAGAAAATAAAAAAGGGGAAAAGCAGTCCCCAGAAACAATTTGTTGGTGCTCACATTCTTGTTGAACAATGTGTGAGGGAATTTTCTCCCCAGCAAGGAGGAGGAGGGGATGGAAGGGAGGGGGGCTGCAAAAGCAATTAGTTGAGCTGGAGAGGAAATAGTAATTATAGTCACACTGAAGACAAATGGGCACTCAGACAGATGCACCTGTGATCTCCAGAAGGCACTTGAGCGCAGCCAAGGCACACGATCGAGAAGGGCCACCAACAGCAGAGGGGGAAATAACTGTTGACTCAACAACAAGCCTCTATCTCGTAGTTAACCACTTAGTTGCTATAGGAAGAACCATCAGGCAGATGCCAATCTCAAGAACCATATTAATCAGAATAGGAGAGAAAAGGCACAATCAACACTTGCTAAAAATGGGCCAGATTATTTAGCAGATTGCTCTCTTTTCACATTTTTCAAGATGAATTATGATGTTCTGGCAGAAATAGCATTGTCTATATCTGAGCTCTACAATTACTGAATGATGTAAAGAGCAGATCAATAGAAGAGGAGGTGGCCAGGGGAGGGAGGTGGGGAGACAACAAAGCAGATGAACAATCCTCCAGGTTTTAAGAATTCTGGAAACATGCTAGGCTTCTTTGTGTGCATTAAAGAAATGAGAGTGGAGGTGAAGAGAATTATGATAACTATGAAATTATAATAACCCATGAAGTAACACATAACAGAGACAAATGTTTAAGGTTTACTACTCTTGGCCAGAAACTCTTCCAGAACAATATTGCAGGGTGGGGTAGGGTGGAGGGCATGTCCTCCACAAACGTGGAAATTGACACCAATCTCTAAGAAATGAGCCCTTAATAAAATACAGGGTAGTATCAGAATATGTTGAAATAACACTAAAGTCTGAGCTTGGTTCAGGAATATGTGCCAACTTCAAATTCAAGCAATTTAAATGTTAACCACTAGCTGCTAAATGCATTTATTGAGGTTTAACCACTATAATTTATACAGTTCTTATTACAGAGTTGGGGAAACACCATCAATAATAATAATGGCAACAATAAAATTCAATTTGTAGATATTTAACCTACAATTGCTGCCTTATTATATGAGGAGAACTCTTCACTGGTAAAGTACTAATTGAGGTACTGTGGGACCAAGCAGGTTGTTTTGCAATAACCAAATGACAAAAAGCATACCAACAAAAACAAAACAAAAGCATATAAAAATGATGCCACTGGGAATATCCTGGCTATACAGCAACTCCATCTTATATGGATATAACTAGAGCAGAACTAGTCAGAGGTATTAAGCAATTATTAATGAACAAAAGGATTTGTCTTGAAGCATAAAATGCCAGTTATCACCTCTGCGTGGACTACCACTTAAAAGATAATGCTAGCTCCATAATTCTGATCTTTTTCAATATTATGGAACTTATTTTGTATGTAATAAGGAACTGTATGAAGTCAGAATTAATGTCATAATGGATAGATGATTGTCTCGACTTATGCTTAAGAAACTAACATCTATTTTCTCACCAGTAAATCCTGCAGTAATCAATGGGATTATGACAATTCATTCTCCCAACATATTATCATGAGTCTGATAGTTGCATACTGACATAATAGAGAAGTAAATATTTCTCTTTCTCCCTTCTTTTCTTCCTCATCCTTTGATTCATATTAATCCTGGCCAGAATGATCCAGGGTGCTGTCTATACAGACAAAAGTAAAGCAGACACATCTGTATGGCTGAATTTGAAGAAGTGCTGCCTTCAGCTGTTAGTCTGGCACAAGCGGGAATAGAATTTATTCTGGAGTTTCCAGGAAATTCTGGAGTGATGCCAGTGTTTTACATGGAGGAGAGCAGGATTAGGCAGGTTCCAGCTCAGTCCAGTGTCTATACATTCACAGATGTGCCTACATTGCAAAAACTTGCTGGCAGCATCACTTTGCATGGGGCCACAACAGGGTGCCCAGTCATGTGACTGGTAGAAGCAAGTCTTCCACTGGCAGAAAGCCTCTGTGAGGGTGGTGCTTCTGGCTGGTGACATAATGGTTGTGATGGTGCCAATGTGTTTTCAGACTGGCTGCCTGGATATCAAAAGGGCTCTGGATATGTTCCTGTGCTGCATTGTGGCCGCTCTGGAAAGGCTTACTCAGGATTATTTAGGTAAACTGGATTATTTAGGTAAAATGGAGAAGAACTGCATGTCTGCTACTGTAAACCTTGTTTAGTCTGGCATCAGTTAGACACCATTATATGGCAAGTAAATAAGGGCACAAGGGAGCTTATTATAACCAACCTTTAATCAAGGTATAGTATAGTAACTGTTAAACAGAACAACTGCAAATCTAATTCGTTATTGTTGTTAACTGCTGTCTAGTCGACTTTGACTCATGGTGACTCTATGAATGCGAGACGTCTAAGCCTCCCTGTCATCATTTGTCCTGCTCGGTCCTGCAAACTCAGAACTATGGCTTCCTTGATTGAGTCTAACCATCTGTAATGTGGTCTTCCTCTTTTGGTTATGAAACTTAAGGACCAGAGATAGGCCTGCTCTGGAAACCATAGACTCATGTTTATGTAATTTAGCACTGTATTCCAATGGTAGGTGAACATACTCTTATAGCACCTGCCTTATGAAGGCACTCCAGAGCCTGTGTTTGTAATTCAAAATTACTCCTGCTTTTTTTGGAAAATGTGCTATCTTTTGGGTCAACACTTCCAGGCTGATAACACTATGTAACACGATATTCGTTATTGGGTTATAAATATCATTTCCTAATTGGATCTATAATAAAATCATGAGTTTACTAAACTTTGTTTTGGTAGGACATCCTGCAGCACATTTTGCTACAGGTTTTCAATGAATATTTCATTGAGTCTCAACCAATTCAACATAGGGTTGTTGTGAGTTTTCCAGGCTGTATTGCCATGTTCCAGAAGCATTCTCTCCTGACGTTTCACCCACATCTATGGCAGGCATCCTCAGAGGTTGAGGGGTCTGTTGGAAACTAAGTAAATAAGGTTTATATATGTGTGAAATCTACCAGTGATTCTGCCCATGAAAGCCTTCAACAACCAATTCAACATAGTTTGTGGCATCCATAAAAACAAAGTATCTGGAATGTAACAACTACTTTCAAAGTAGGCATCACACGGTTAAAAATAATTACATGTTCAAACCAGATACAGATTTTTTTTTTACAAATTTTGTTACATAGTGTAATAGGATGTGCTGTGATTGATTCTTTGAAATGTTGATGTGAGAGCCATGGAAAAGAGGTTGGATACCCACCTATCAAGGATCTTATATTCTCATCATATTATATTAATGTTTCTCTTCAGAACTGGTACTCAAGTAGCAGTAGATTTCCTTTCTAAACAGGAAGGTGACATTGGAGGTCCCTTCCATTTCTATGATATATTGTTTTATAAACATGGCTAAGTAGATTTCAGACATACATGGGCACAAAACAAGTATGAGAACAGATTAAATTTTCTATAAGTAATGTATGAAAAAATGTATAACAACCTAGATTCCTAATAATAGTTCTACCTATTTTGGACAGAGTTTCCAAACATAAACAAACAAGCCACACAAAATCGAAAGAGGTGGTAACCTTCTTGAGGAGCCTTTGGTAAACACCTGCCTCTCTGAATAATCAACAAGCAAGCATAGACTTCATAGCATTTTCACATTTAAGTGGTATTATACCTTTGCACATCTACAGAACACCCTTCACCTGTAAGATGCAATTTAGGTAACAAATTCACTTCATTTAACAAAGAATAAAATAAACTGGAAGGTTAGGTTTAGTTCCAGAAGCAACTCATTAAAAGTAAAATTAAGAAGTTAGCCTGCAAAATTTCAAATTAGCTTCTGGCCTGTGTCTCTAACAATATATTAAACCATATAAAAATTGTCGCACAAAAAAAAACCCAGAGACCAAATAGGATACTTTAACACTGTAAGATGAAATTGTTCCGAGAAGAGACCAAAGTGTTGCTATTATATAACTTCCAATGTAGTTATATGGAGAGCCAGCATGGTGTATGAATTTAAGAGGTGAAACTTAACTCTGGAGAATAGGATTAAGATATCAGATCAATCACTGAAATCCATATTGTGACATTTAGCAAATCATGCTCTCCCAGCCTCAGAGGAAAACAAAAGCAAACCCACCTCTAAAGGCATAATGTCAAGATAACCCTGTGATAGGTTTGCCTTTGGGTTGGTATAAGTAAAAAAAAAATTGAAGCCATAAGACAACCATGGGTGCATCTACACTGTAGAATTAATCATTTTAATTCTCATGGCTCAATGTTATCGAATAATAGGATTCAATAGCATTGAGTCATGGCTGTTAAAGTGGTCTCAAACTGCATCCCAACCTGTAGTCATACAGTGCCTCATGACCCTGATCACCCTTTGTTCCTGGAATCAGAGTGTAGTGGGGAATCTTTCTCTTAGGCAAATGTTCTCTGCAGTCAAATTATTCTACACATTTTCTTAGAATGCATTCCCATTTGAGGGGTGGGTGGGTGCCAATGCCTAAAAGGGGCCAATGTGGGAGAACAACAGTCCTCCGTTCCATCCTCTTTTTTGTTTTCTGTCATCTTATATACAGGTACATTGGTTGTATTTAAATGCTTACCTGTTGCACTCTTCTCTTTCTCTTTGGGTAATAAGTGGTTGGGAAGAACTAAGGGATCATTTTTTTTTGTTTCATCCCATTCAGTGATATATGTTGACTGGTTAGATATTATTTCAATAGGTGTTGCTATTCATGGGCTGTAACTATACAGAAAATCTGTTCAATTAAACAAACAAAAAGACTAGATAAATAAGAGGACAGAATGGAAATCCATCCAACCTAAGACTAATGGATAAACCATATAAAATACTATTTCTGATAATGGAATGACAAAGACATATTGAAGAAGAATATAGGACCTCATCACACTAGAGCTTTGATCCACTTTAAATTTTCTTCAGCTAGACAGGTCCTGGGCCTCACCAAACTACACACCCCAGAATTCTGTAAGAGGCAGAAACTGGATTTAAAGTGGATTCATGCTCTAGTGTGATGAGGCAGATAAGAGATGGTAGTGAAGCCAAATGAATTCTTTGCATCTGCCCTCAATAAGGAAAATATAAAGCAAAGACCTATATTTGTTTCAAAATGGAAACTGAGGAAGAAAGGCAAACTTGGGTAATAATATAGAAAGTTCTAAACCTTACTGACAAGCAAAAAATGTATCATTCATTCCACATGGGATCAGTCTAAGGGCTCTTAGAACATTTAGATATAAAACTGCAGATCTTCTAACAAAAATACATAATATGCCACTAAGATTGGTCTCAGTGCTAAAGAACTGGAAAGAGGACAATGTAATGTCAGCTTTAAAAGGCAGATCATGATCCAGGAAATTATAGGCAGATTAGTTTAACATCTTTTCTGGGCAAATTGGTGGAAAGCATTATTAAAGAGAAAAATTATGAAGCGTATAATAGATTCTTACTGAGGAAAAAAATCTATATGGTTTCAGAAAAGGAAAGTCTTACCCCATTATTTGTTTGAGAGTAGGTATTACCAAAACGGCACCATATTACATTGCTTATTTGGACTTTCCAAAGGCATTTTACAAAGTACCTTACCAAAGATGTCTAACTAGATTCATACAAGAAGTTACAAGAAGATATGCTATTAGAGATCAACAACACATTAAACAAACAAAAAACCCAATTCTCTCACCAAAGAATGTACTAAATACTCTATTTACTTGAATCTAATCTCACCTTTTTTGGCTAAATTACCTCTCCAAAATTAAGGCACACATTCAATTAGTGTAATATAGTAACCTTGGTGCTGAGCAAAAACAAAAGGGGAAGCTGCTTTAGGACCACCTGGCACTCCTATTAGAGAGAACATCATTTCTACTTTGATAGTCATGGCTCAATGCTATGCGATCCTGGGATTTGTAATTTGGTAAGACATCAGCATTCTTTGGCAGAGAAGGCTCAAAACCTTGCCAAACTACAGCCCCCATGATTGCATAGCATTGAACCAAGGCAATTAAAGTGGATTCATTCTACAGCATAGACGCATCTCAAGGTTTTCTTAGGAAGCTTTGGTGTTCTAAATTACAAATAGTGTACTTTTTGTCGCTCCACATTACATTCAGCAGCAAATACTATTTTGATTTCAGAGTTTTGAAAATAGAGGTGCACATTAGATTCAATGGCATATTAGACTCAAGTAAAAACAGTGGTGAAATATAAGGATTCGTGTTCTTTGTAACTGATTAATTATCTCAACTGAGGAATGAGTACTGGTGTTATCATATTTGCTATTTACACTACCATGTTGAGGGTGGGAAAAGGAAACAAAAAAAAAAGATCACAAAGCATTCTAAAATGAAGAGAGGCAATGAATAAGAAAATGATAAAAGCATTCAGAATAAATAAGGGTAAAGTAGTACACAAATAGGGAAAAATATCTTCATATATATTTTACAGGAAGCAAGCTGGCAGTGACTGACTACAAAAATGACCTTGGATTTGTACTGGATAGTTGGATGGAATTGTTGATCATTTGTGTGACTGCTGTGAAAAAAAGTAAGCTCCATGTTGAGAATCTTTTAGAAAGGATTTGAAAATAAAAACTGCAACTAGTGTAATGCTTTGGTATGGAACAACGACACTTGGAGAACTGTGTACAGTTCTGATCACCACACTTCAAAAGGGATATTGTAGAACTGGAAAAGATGCAGACAAGTGCAACCAGCATGATCAGTAAGCTGGATCATCTCTCCTATAAGGAAAGGTTATAGCATGTGGACCTTTTTAGCTTACAAAAAAGCAAGTAAAGGTGATGTGAAAGAAAAATTAAATATGGCATTGAATTTGTTGCCAGCTCAAATAAAATAGTTATCCTCTCCATTTCTCTTATCATACAAAAACCTGGGGTCTTCTAATGAAATTATATGGGACATTCAGGACAATACATAGAACTGAAAACATATGCATCCCTCCTGACTAGTATCTACTGATTTTTACATCTAAAGATATTAGTGAAGCTGGATAAATTATGGCCTCCAGTAGCAGGAAATATGTCTCACAGCGCCAGTTGTTAGATAATGCAAGTAGTAAAGTACTGTATGATACAGGAACACAAATCTTTGTTAAGTTCTCCATAGGCATGTGGTGGGTCACAGAGGAGACTGAATGCTGGATCTAACAGGCCTTTGATATGATCTCATCTGACCTTATTAAGAAAGTTTTACCAAATTAAGACCATTGGAGGTTTTGAAACACTTGAATCCAAAGAAAACTAACTGGAACATGAATTTCATTTCTCTCTCTCTCTCTGACTTTGTGCCCCCCTCCCCCATGCAAACACTCATCCCAGTTATATCTCCTTGAGGCCATGAAACTTCTCAAGAATGACAAGAGTTCTTTGAAAGCCTCATGTAGACATACGTGCCACATTTCTCTCTTCCACATTTTGTAAACTCTGTCAAAATGTGACAATGATTAGACTAAGGACACAAGCACAAAAACAAGAGTAAAATATCAACTTCTTTGACACCTTATGCCCAATAAATCATGCTTTTATTGATTGTGTACCCATTTTAAATGCTAGCTCTATTTGCTTTGTTTTGTTATCTCAAAATGTACAACACATCATAGGAATACATTTTCGTTCTAAAGTTATTTAGCCAAACATTGGTGGTGGAAATATTATTCAAAAACATGTGGAAAATTGTGAAATATGGCTTTTGTGAATGTGTCAGAAAAACCTGATGAAGAATATCATGGACTGTTGAAAGTTGTGCAAAATTCACAGGTGGTTCTCTTGCACAGAAAATAGTACAAATTTGTACATTTTGCACCTTAACTGTGAATAATCTAAAAATGTAGGGTTTTATTTTTTGCAACAGGAAAAATTCTAAAATTACTCATTGTTTCTTTCTAGAATTAAATTAGTGAAGAAAACACTTTTTCAGATCTTCTATTGCAGGGATAGGAATTGTGAAGCCCTTCAGTTATCCCTGTAAGTTGCTTTCCCAGAAGGATTGCTTTTTAGACCTTTGATCACCCTACTCTGACATGTTCCAGCTTGTCAATACCTTTCTTACATTGTGAGGTCCAGAACTGAGCACAATATTTCAAGTGAGATGTGACCAAAGGAAAATAGAGTGCCATTACTATTTTCCTTGACGTTGACACTACTCTTGTTGATGCAGCTCAGAACTGTATTGAACTCATTTTCAGTTTGTTGTCTTCAAAATTCCTAGATTCCTTTCATTTTACTATTTTGAAGCCAGTTGCCATCCATCCTATATTTGTGCATTTCATTTGCCTTTAAAGGGTAGTATCCTTTATCCCTATTGAAATTCATGTTGTTAGTTGTGTCCCCAATATCTCTAACTGATATGTATCAAAAATACATTATTTACATAATCTCACTGTGACATCCTAAATTTCATCCTTCCATATCTTACATAGCAAAACAGAACATGCATATATATATCTATCCAGGAAAATGAATTTATTTTTTACATCCAGAGATCCTGTGAATATTTACAAAGCCTCAGTCATTCAACTGTTCAGATGAAAATTATGTAGTTAGTTTCAAGCAAAGTTGCTTAAAAACAAGCACACATATAAACAACCACAGAAACTATAAGCTATTATTATCTGTAATGTCACATACAAATGACCTTATTGAAAACATAAATGAATAAATAAAAGCTGATGAAAGTGTAATTTTCCCCCTTCTTCATTTTACGTTGCATGATAAGGAACTCTGGGGTTATTACTTCCTCATCAAATATTCCATTACAACTGACAGGCCTAAAAAGAGAAGTGCCATTTGCACAAGTTCACTCCAACTTCCTGCAGCTCTTTCTGTCAGTGTCATGGTGGAGCTAGGATTATGTCATGAACAGAAATAAAGTTGGAACCTGTTTAATATATAATTAGCAATATGTGGAGTTGGAGGGCATTTGAATTATGCATTTCTTGGTTAGCCTAGGGGAGTGAGAAAGTAGGGAAGAGGGCAGAGGATGACAAGAGATTGAGTTTGTGTACAAAGGGGGTCTTTAAGGTGACACAGAAAGACAACTATCCCATAGACCTATGAAGTATTGGGACACAAAGAGTGAAAATGTATTTCAGATATCCTAGGAAGACTATATGTGGATGTGTAATGACAAAAGTGGAAAGAATGAAAAATACAAAGTTCATCATGGCCCAGGCCATGATATATAGGGATGGAAATAATATTTTAAAATACCCAAAAATGTTCTAAAACACTTGTGAGAAGAATTCTGGATTGATGGGAATATTCACTGTTCAGGTCTTATTCTGCACAAATGTTATATGTATTATGCTGTATAGAAAATGGCAATTTATATCTCAAAAATAGGATTTAAATGCAGAAATATTGATGCCTGCACAGAAAATGTGTTTTTTTTGTTTGTTTGTTTGTTTGTTTTTGCACATAGTGAGCTGGAACAGGAGATATATAGTTGATTTGCATAGAAAACAGCCTTTTCTATACAGAATGTTTTATGTAAGTTAATTTTAACTGATTTATAGTGTATTGTACAGGTTTTATATGTGTGTTTTATTGTAAGCCGCCCTGAGTCCCCTGTTGGGTGAGAAGGGCGGGATATAAATGTTGTAATAAAATAATAATAATAATAATAATAATAATAATAATAATAATAGAAAGCAACATTTTCTGTGCAGGAATTAATTTTTCTGCATTAAAATATTTTCTTCATAAAAATGCTGTTTTATATGCAAAACTGCCACATCCAAATAAGTATCAAATTGTTAATAGTTCTGAATTGTGAATGGCCCTTGAAAATACTGTGACTTTTGAAGATTTCCTCTGAATAAAATGAAAATAATTGAAATTACAAATTAGTACGGTTCAGAAGAAAGTTAGTGAATAAATACATCCCTACACATTTATGCTGATACCCCGGGCATAACTAAATGGGCAGAGTCATCCCTTGTGGTAATGGTGGGAAAAGATGTAGAAGATGGCTCAGTATTTCCAGAGCCCTACCACTGTTTACTGGCTCAGTCAGGTCATAAGGGGGACAGCTTTGCCATTTATATCTTCCTTCTAATCTGCACCTGTTCAAACTGATTTCAATTAAAGAAAATATATCCATGCCAGCTATTACTTGGTGAAAGAGACAATCTAATCTTTGGATCTCTTGGTGGAATCAGTTGGTTTTGCACCCAACTAATCAAAACCTCCCTCTGCTATGCTTCAACTTGTGAAATTTCAAGGAAGATGCTAGTGGAATCATGAACCATCTGGAGATTTACACACACAGTACTTCCTGGAACTATACCAGAGAATTCCAGAGCAAACACACCCCCTCCCAGTTGTGAAGACTAACTTCTGCCTTTAAAAAACCCCAACAAAACGCTCCAAATCTGGATGCTGGAATTCCTGTTTCTTGAAAAGATATTGTGCTAATTTATATGCATCATGCTTGGATTGCTTCCTTACTTATAAATGTAATTTCCTTAGATAGGGTAGCAGGATACTTGCTGTTACTTAGGATGGGATCATTTGGTTGGATGGGATAGGACAATGTTCATCTTTTAAAGAATTGACTAATTTCCTAATTCATTATTCGAACACTTTCTCTGATAGATTCTATCTAAGAAAGAAGAAAGGAATCAGGCTCATAAATGAGTATGTGTGTGTCACCTTGAAGAAAACACCAGTCAGCACAATATCAACTGCAGCCCTTATCTACTGTGATGTCAGAACCCTGCTACTAGAGCCTGGATGTGGCTCTGAGTTTCAGGGTCACTGACATTGATAAGACACCTGCGGCTCAGGACTTGGAGAAGAAACGGCTGCTGGACTTGGCGGGGAATTTGCGCGGGGTTTTACTGAGCGGGAAGAGACTGTTCAAATGAGGGGGAGGGTATATAAAGGAGGGTTGGCCGTAGTATCCCATTCTTGGCTTTTCTGATGTTCATGTTTCCTACAGTAAAAGTTTCTGGTGATATCACAGAGAGTCTTGTGTGTTCATTCAGGAGCGGCTGTGGTGAGCTGACACTAAGCCAAGAATACGGACACCATCCCGCTGTAGCGGTGAGGTGTAACATGCAAGTGGAGGATGAAGAGCTCTTGGGCGCAGGAGGAGGAAGGTCGGAAAGGGCCACTCCCGAGCCGGACGCTGAGTTCCACCAGCTGGCGGCCCTGGCGTCATCCACCGCTTATGCCCAGCCAAATGGGGTAACCCAGAGGCGTGGAGTGGTGCGGGGAGACAGCACCGGAGGAGAGGAAGGTTCACCTTCCCCAGGCCCGCAAAAGATGGTGTTTCTGGAGGAGAGGATGTCGGCGATGGAGACCACCCTGGCAGTGATGTCGAGGGCGATGGAGCGCCTGGCGGTTTTGGCGGAGCCGGAGAGAGGAAGGGAACTTCGGGCTAGCTCAATGTGGGACGTGAGCGTGGGAAGCAGCCAGGGCTTTGCAGACCTCCCAGCACCGAAGGGAAGGGAAATGCGAAAGGAGCCCGGTGCCCGGCCCAAGATCCAAACAAGCCTGACGCGGGTGGAGGAGAGTGACGACGAAGGGGAAAAGCCTCCGAGAATCCCGGCTACGCTCCCAACTGAGACCCTGGTGCCCCTGGCGAATGCCGGGCGTGGCACAGGGCCAAGAGAAGCAGCAGCGGGGCCCACTGGTCCGCAAGGGGGCTTGCGACGGGCAGAGAATTGGGGATTGCCACCACAGGGACCCCTACCGAGACGAGAGGAACTAAGGATCGAGTTTGGGGGAGAGTCCTCTGAACCGGATTTTTTCCTGACCACGGTGAGGGGCTATATGGAGGACAATGCTCACACTTTTAGAACGGAATCCAGCCGGGTACGGGCCATTGGTGCAGTGTTGAAGAGGGGAGCGGCCAGCTGGTACGTTCAACTGCACGCGCGGCGCGACCCATGTCTGGGGTCACTCCGACGCTTTATGGGGGCCCTGGAGACCCGTTTCCGAGATCCACTGGAGCAGATCCGGGCGAGGGAGAAGTTGAAGACCGTCTCCCAGGGGCAGAGGTCAGTATCTGAGTATGCGGAGGAGTTCCAATGCCTCGCTGAAAAGGTGCCGGAATGGTCTGCAGTAACAAAGATAGAACTCTTCAAAGAGGGTCTCGGGCGGGAGATCCTCTCCTGGGCGGTGCATCGTGATGAGCCTGACACACTGCGCGGATGGATTCAGCTGGCGGGGCGCATCGAGACATCGCTGGCCCAGGCGAGGAGGCACCGAGGAGGGCTACAGCAGCGGCCGCAGATGAAAGAGGGGAGCCGGAAGGAGGGATCAACCCCAGCCGGGAGGAGAACGGAGCCGACAGGGAACGTGAGCACCAGCAGGAGGGGCTGCTTCGTGTGCGGCCGTTTGGGCCACAGGGCTGCCGAGTGCTGGCAGAGAAAAGGGGAAGGCGGAGGCCCGCCCAAACCAAGAGCCGTGGCAGGGAAACGCGCCGAGGAAGAACCACCGATGAGGCACCACTCGGGGGGGTTGGTAAGTCAGGACAAAGCCATGATAGTGGTCCCCATTCAGCTTGAAAGTGGCAGCAAACAAGCAACCTGCAAAGCATTTGTGGATTGTGGATGTTCCAGGAACATCATCTCCCCTGAATTAGCCGAGGGATTGGGATGCGAAAGAACGAACCTAGAATCCCCAATAGCTTTCTCGCAGTTGGACGGATCCACAGCATCGGGATCATTAGCTAAGTACAGTGCCGAAGATGTAAAGTGTAAGATAGGGAGTTGGGAAGGAAAGGTGTCATTTGTGATATCACAAATAGCCAGCTATAATGTTATACTAGGCATGCCATGGCTGGGGCAGGCCAACCCGCAAATCAACTGGGAGGATAAGAGCATGATCTTCAGGATGAAGTTGGAAGAAGGGAGCCAGGAAGTGGAGAGAGAGCCGGGGAAAAGGGGGGAGGAAGACTCTATCAGGATAGCAGAACTGGCAGATAAATTACCCCCAGAGTATCGGGATTTTGTGGACGTATTTGATGAGAAGGAAGCAGACAGTTTCCCACCGAAGCGGAGAGTTGAAGTGAAGATAGAGCTAGTCCCAGGAGCAGAGCTTCCCAAGGCAAAAATATACCCAATGTCGGCTAGGGAAAAGGAGGAACTGAGAAAATACATTGATAAAAACCTAGCGAGGGGTTTCATAGAGCCTTCAAATTCCCCTCTAGGGGCGCCTGTGTTGTTCAGGCGGAAAAAGGACCAAACGCTGAGGCTCTGCATTGACTACAGGGGCCTGAATGCAATCAGTTCTGTAAATAAATACCCCCTACCCTTAGTGAAGGACTTGATCGCCCAGTTATCGGAGGGACAGATATTCACTAAATTGGACTTAATTGAAGCGTACCATAAATTGCAGATCAAACCAGAGGACAGGTGGAAGACGGCCTTCTCCTGTGCATTCGGATTATTCAATTATCGTGTGCTCCCCTTCGGTTTGTGCGGCGGAGGTGCCGCGTTCATGCAATTAATCAACGAAGTGTTGCATCCATTGTTGTACAAGGGGGTCTTTGTTTTTTTAGATGACATATTGATAATATCTCGGACTAAGGAGCAACACATAGAACTAGTCAGGGAAGTCCTGCAAAAGTTGAGAGAAGCAAAACTGTATGCGAAGCTTGCCAAGTGCGAGTTCAATAAAGACCAGATAGACTTTCTGGGGTATAGGATTTCCTCCCAGGGAGTGGCGATGGACCCTGCGAAGGTAGAAGACGTGAGGGGGTGGGAAGCCCCCAAAACACGGAAGCAGCTGCAATCCTTCCTAGGGTTCGCAAACTTCTATAGAACATTTATCAAGGACTTTGCGCGCCTCACTTTGCCATTAACGGATTTGTTAAAGACTAAAGGCAGGGGAGAAACAGCCAAAGTGAAGGCCCCAGGGGCCAAACTGACATGGACAATAGAATGCCAGGAAGCTTTCGAAGCCCTTAAAAAGCGTTTTACTGAGGAGCCTGTCCTACAGCACCCTGATATGTCTAAAGCCTTTGTATTACATTGCGATGCATCAGACCGGGCATATGGGGCAGTTCTGCTACAGAAAGACGAGGGGGGGAACCTGAAGCCATGTGGCTATCTGTCAAAAAAGTTTAGCGATACAGAAAAAAACTGGCCAATTTGGGAGAGAGAAGCCTTAGCTATTCTAAAAGCACTAGAGTGCTGGAGACACTTTCTGGAAGGAAGTGGAACACCGTTTGAGGTGTGGACTGATCATAGAAATTTACAGTATCTAAGATCCCCTCGTAAACTATCAGCGAAGCAAATTAGATGGGCCCAATATTTCAGCCGTTTTGATTTCAGACTCAGATTCTTCCAGGGGAAACATAACATACTCGCTGACGCTCTCTCTCGGATGCCTCAGCACGGGGGAGGAATTCAGGAATCTGAAGGGAGCCTATTCCTAGATAAGCAATGGGGCCTGGCAGTACTAACTCGAGCACAAGCGGCCAAAGAAAACAAACGTACTGCCATTTCCACGGGGGGAGGAGAGATATGGGAGGAAGAGTTGAAGCGAGCGTATGGAATGGACAAATGGTTACAAACTAACAAAGAAAAGGGAGAATTGTGTGGGGATTTGGTGTTTGTAAATAAGAAATTGTATATCCCTGAATGTTTAAGACGAGAAATGTTAAGGAAGTACCATGATAACAAAGGTGCGGGTCATCTAGGCCCCACCAGGACTATTAAACTGTTGGCCAGACAATGCTGGTGGCCCGGAATGAGGAAAGACGCCAGGGGGTACGTCACGCAGTGTGAATTATGTGCAGAGGGAAAAACACCACCGGGGAAGCCCCAGGGGCTATTGCAGAAGGTGGTGGAGCCCATGAGGCCATGGGAATGCGTAGCCATGGATTTTGTAGGCGAACTACCCCCCAGCAGAGGCCACAGATACATTTGGACAATATTGGACCTATTCTCAAAACAGGCACACTTTGTGGCCCTGCCAAAACTCCCTTCAGCTGAAAAACTTGCTGATTTGTATGTGAAGCATGTATATCGCCTACATGGGTGTCCCGACAAAATAATTAGCGACCGGGGAGTCCAATTTACTGCAAAATTTTGGGGAAAATTCTTACAGCTGTTAGGAGCAGAAAGGAACCTGAGCTCGGCCTTTCATCCCGCGACCAACGGGGGGGTCGAACGTACCCAACAGACACTGTGCCAATTTTTAAGGATGTACACCAATTATAGACAGGATGATTGGGCGGACCTTCTACCGTTTGCTGAGATGGCTTTTAACGGGGCCGTACATTCGGCCACAGGTCGTGCCCCATTCGAAATAGTATACGGACAGGAGGTGGCACCTTTCCCCAGGCTACCCGAGTGGAAGGAAGGGGAGGGCCAGACCGACGAGGAATGGCCGGCCAAAATCAAGCAAGGGTGGCAAACCGTGGTAGAGGCATTGCGGGAAACACAAAAGAAGTACAAGCTCTTTGCGGATCGTAGGCGCCGAGAGGGGGACAAATTGGGCGAAGGAGATCTGGTTTGGCTGAGCACAAAAAACCTAAAATTGGGATTCCCATCCAAGAAATTGGCTCCACGCTATATAGGACCATTCAGGGTAGCAAAAAGAATAAACGAAGTGACCTATGAGCTGAGGCTACCCAAGGACCTAGGAAAGATACACCCGGTATTCCATTGCAGCCTGTTAAAAAAGTATAAAGGAACTCTGGACGGCGGAGAACAATAGTTGTGTTTAATCTTTTCCTTCCAGGATGAAGGGGAGGAGGACGCCATGTCAGAACCCTGCTACTAGAGCCTGGATGTGGCTCTGAGTTTCAGGGTCACTGACATTGATAAGACACCTGCGGCTCAGGACTTGGAGAAGAAACGGCTGCTGGACTTGGCGGGGAATTTGCGCGGGGTTTTACTGAGCGGGAAGAGACTGTTCAAATGAGGGGGAGGGTATATAAAGGAGGGTTGGCCGTAGTATCCCATTCTTGGCTTTTCTGATGTTCATGTTTCCTACAGTAAAAGTTTCTGGTGATATCACAGAGAGTCTTGTGTGTTCATTCAGGAGCGGCTGTGGTGAGCTGACACTGTGATGTTACTAGTTTGCGAAGTCTGTAGGGAATGCAACCCACTGCTATCAGAACTGCAGCTAAGTCAGCTATCAAAGGATTAGCTAAAATGTCCACATCAACATTTATAGATTATAAAGTCAGTCACACTTCATATAACTCTAAAGCTCTGGCTGATTTTAATTAACACAAGGACTGTCTACTAATTACAGCGGCCTGATGCAACCTCTGTGCAGCAGTATTTAAGGGCTACTTGGCAAGAACCAGAATTGTAGCTTTCATGCATTGTCCTCTTTCCAAAGGAGATGGGGAAAGGAAAAGCCCTGTTAATAAGCAGGTAATTGAAAAAATTGTGTATTCGATGCTGCTGTATTGATCAAAAGCTTGGATTGGGAAACAATATATTTTTATCATAGTCTAATATTAATTTTCCTTCTAATTAGCCAGGTGTTTCTATCAATTGTGTGATGGCCAGAGTAATAATTAAATATGTCAGCAATAGGAAACATGTGGCTCTTCAGATATTCTTGGACAACAACATTCAGTGTGACTTCCCTGGGAATGTGAACAATATGCACACAATGATTAAAATGGGATATTCAGAATCCTGCTGGTTGGTCCCAGCTTGTGGACACTCATCGAGTTACCTAACATATAGATAAATCAAGGCACATTAGAATGGGTCTGATGTAGTCCAAACTAACAATAGAATTTAAGGCAAAAATTCTACACAAAACTTCCATCGTTCCTTATTGTCAGACAGAGATAGAAATAATATTCAACATTGCTAAAAATTCATTTCTCAGGGGCCGGAAACCATGAAAAATAATATGTGTATGTGCAAATGTTGTAGAAAAAGGTCTATCCTGAATAGGGGAACCAAATATACATACAATGTTCCCTATCCCCAGACAGCACTGAGAATATTTTGAGACATTTTTCTAATCTTGTTGGATCCTGGGATCTCCAAAAATGGCTATCAAAACCCCAAGTAGTCTATGGACCACACTTTGATTATTCCTGTTGTAAGCCTTGTGAGCAATAGTATCATCCTCCTTTATTTATATAGTGCCATCACTGTATAAGGAACTCTACAAGCAAAATAAAAAAATACAAAACAGTATCCACCCTCTGGCTTACAATATAATTAACACCTAAAAGGAAAAGGGATGGCCGTGCAGGAGGGAATTAAATCCAACAGATATACTCTCCTTCTCTTTTTTCAACACCATAGCAGTGGTAGTTGAGAGGAAGGGGAGGTTCCTTTGCAACTGCTGGGCCCAAGTATGATGGAACTATGTCAGCCTCGTCTTCTTTCTCTCCTTCTCTCTGAGACCACAGCAGTGGCAGTTGAGTTGGATGGAAAGCACCTCATCTACTTCTGGATCAAGGCATGTTGAAGCTGTGCCAGGGCAGTGGCTTCTTTCATTCCCTCTGAGGTTAAGACAATGGCAATTGGAATGAAGAGCGAGCCTTTCATCTGTTTCTGCTCTTTTTGGAGTCCCTTTGAATCTTTGGTGTCCTTTCTCCCTAGTCCTCCTTTCTTACTAACGGTATTATGAAGAGAACAAAATATATCAGTTTATCCATTTGAATCATGTTGCTTAGTCCCATGTAAAATAAACCTGAATCAATTATGACAATTTGAGCCAAAACCTAAGGCAATTCCCAGATTCAATTATTCTATTCTAATTGGAGTTAGCAAACAGGATTCAACCTACAATTATGCATTTATTGCATCTTTCTATTTCTGATTTCTGATTTTTAATTGTAGGTTTTATACTTAGTATAACAGAGATATTGTTGATACCACTGAATTCATAGTAAAGCCACCTAAATACAAGTATATACGATACTAGCAAGGATATAAAAATATCCTTCTGAGGCTGAAACACTACAATATTTGAAATGAAACCTTGAACATGTGGGATTAGGTGAGATGATGTTTTATGTGTATGACTATGGCATGTGAAAAAACATGACCTGTGGACCCTGTGTGTTTGTGTGTGTGAGACAGAAAGTGTGTTTTTTAAACCTTATTTTCAGAGGCTTGAACTTCAAAACAGCTGCTTAAAGTACTCTTCAGAGAACTACATCTTGGGATTCATGTAAACAGCTGGCACTGTTTTTTTTTTAAATAAGAGGTTATATCCTATAACCTCTTATTAAAGAAACCAAACAACCTGACTGAAACTGATGAGTTAAGAAAATATTGACATCAGAGCATGAAGGAGACTAACGGAGCTCCTCAGACAGAATGGAAGACAACCCCATCATAAGCAAATGTACAAGAGAAGATTCTCAGATCTTCTTCCATTTATTTATGTATTCTTTTGGAGTGGCAATGCAAATTTGTGCAAGGTTAGCATGTTCTCTTTGGGCATAGATTTTTGTGCACATTCAGCATCCTGAAACATACTATGAAACAAGCCTTCTCTGTGTGATCCAATCTCTACTTCCTCCTAGCTTGTTCCAAAAATATTCTACACTTCACCTCTATACATATTTGGTAGGTAGGAATAAGTAGGAATTATCCATACCTACCTATTTAGATTCTAATAAAAACACAGGCAGACTCTATTAAATGCTGTATTATTGTTATTTTTTAATATATAATGGTATTTGGTTATGCAGATACATATAACAATTGCAATTATATTTTTCATATATTCGTACATTCCTTTATTCCGTCTTATACATTTCTGTTGATTCCTGCTTTCCTATCCTTTACATTGCTATACTTATCTACTACTTATACATATCCATTTTCCCTTTCACTCTTTCCCCCTCCCCCAGGAACAGTTATATCTCTGCCTTTTATATTATTTTATTTGTTCAATCATGAAAATTATCTGATTCAATTTCTTATATTTTTCTTTCCCTTTTACTCTGTCAATAAGCCTGCTGCATTTCAACCCCAATTCTCCTTAATATATCTATTAATATATTTTATTCTCCTTTCGGTATCACAATCTTGTAGCATATAATTTGGTAAATATTCATACCATTTTTTAATGTCCCATTTCCTTTGCATTTTCTATTCAAAAGTGACCATTGCTTGGATTGCTCCTATCATATATTTTACAGTTTCATCCTAATATTTGTTTCCATGTATACCTTCTATTTGCTGGATTAAAAATTGATTTTTATTCAACTAGTCAAGTATTTATTTTTTTCATCTTATTCAATGCTATATGATGATTTTGTAGTATTTATTTATATACATTTTCTCAACTTATTTCACATAATTTTAAACCTTGTTTCATTGAATACATCTTCACAGGGCAGTTATTGTGATGCTGATCTGGAGAGGCATAAGTTTGTCTACATATTCAACCCCAAGATGGCTCATGAAATGCATGGATGTTACAAGTGCTCCACTAACCTGCCACATGTACTTTGACTACCTAAGTTATCTTAGCTGTGCCCACTGAGCTCCAAAATGGAGTTGGACACTCCTTGACTTGTACTGATGATATGTAGTTTGCTGGGGAGACTGGGGAGGAGAAAGAGGAGGAATCACTCTGCTATTTCCGCCCTCTGATCTTCTTAGCTTGCAGAATATTTTCATTCAAAGTGCCAAAGACCGTCTTCCTCCATTTTGATGCCCAGTGGGTACAGCTAAGGTAGGTTAGAGGTGGGAAGTTACCATCCCCTCTTCTTGATTCTGTCATCTCCATTGACAGATTTCTCTAGTATAGATTTTGTATTCCTCAGATTTCAATATTGTGTCCCAGTTTTGCTTTCTGCCAAGCAGGAATATAGCTATGCAAGATGAGGGAGAATAAGAACACTTTATCTAATTATGAATTTTCACTCCAATATTTTTTCCAATCCCCAAATTCCTATTGCTATAATTTTGTAGCTGTGAATTTAGAAATAGAGTTTAAACATCCAAAGAAAAGGGTCAGGCAATTACCAAGGGAATACAAACACACAGAGCCGGTCCAACAATGAGGCGAATTAAGCGGTCGCTTGAGGTGCAAAACATACAGGGGCGCAGTTGAGACTCCTTTTTCTGTTGATTTCTTGTAAAACATGATGTTTTGGTGCTTAATTTGTTAAAATCTTAATGTAATTTGATGTTTAATAGGCTTTTCCTTAATCCCTCCTTATTATCCAACATTTTCGCTTATCCAATGCTTTTATTTTTCAGTGATTGGTTTGGGGGGGGGGAATTCTGTTCACCGACACTTAAAAATACCTAGGGCTGGCTCTGCAAACACAATAAACAATTGAAAGATTTCTGCTCCACTCACTATAACTATAACATTGGGACTGTACACTGTCTCTAGATCTCACAGTTGTGACTTTTGTTTTTGAAAGGAAGTAGATTCTTCCTCTATTATATTATTGTTTATTATATTATTATTCCTGACTGATATTATTAATTGTTATAATACTCCTGATTTATATTGTATTATTGTTTTTATCTTTTATACTGTGAATTGTATTTATGTTGTCCTCTGTTTAATTATTTTGGTTGGGCTTTGCCCCATGTAAGCCGTCCTGAGTCCCTGCGGGGAGATGGTGGTGGGGTATAAATAAAGTATTATTATTATTATTATTATTATTATTATTATTATTATTATTAATTCTTAAGAGCATTTGTACTCTACTTTGCGGATGCTGAACATATCACTGTATCAAAACTCCAGGTTTTATTTAGAAAATTTTGTAGCTTTTCAAAGCTGATATTTTCCAGTAATTGTTTTGTTTAATTTTATTTGTTCACTAAATCACCTGAGGTGTTGGTTACTGCCAGGAATCCTTTAAAAGATGCAATGAAACATCTTTAGTATCTTTTTAAAAAAGCAGAAATGTCACATCACATTTCTCAACAGAAATGTTCTTCTGTCCTTGGATGATTTGCAGCTAATACTTATTGGGATACAACATGCATCAACCACTATACAGAGGAGACTTGCCTCCAAGAAGGTGTCACAATCACTTTGAAGCAATTATTCCTGGGTGTTTTCTTTAGCAAGGTAGGGAAGAATTAAGAATTACTATTTGCTACCATAATGACATACTGATTCCCTGCCTGCACTGACCAGGACTATGGCAATGAAAATGTAAATTCAAAAACTAAATCAACTTCCCATCACAACCATCACTACAAATTAAGTGTAATGTTAAGTCATAATGTAGAAAAACGATACGTGCGAAGCAGTATTTGTATATGTGTCTATATGCAATAGAAGTGTTCAGAACAGCATAAATCCATTTTGGATTTTGTTTCAAAATCAGGATCCTCCCCCCGCCCCATTTCATTTCGGAAAGATTCATAGAGATTGGGGGTGGGGGGAGAGAATTTGATTCATAATCCATATTCTGAAGTCTTGGCATTCTTTCAGTCAGATTCTTTCCATTGAAGGCAATGGCTCATTTATCTGTCATTTTTATGACCATCTGGATGAAATTGCCAAGTTTCAGAACACTTTGGTCATTCACTGATTTTTATGAATTTAAAAAAGTTTTTCAATATATATATTTTTTAAATCCAAAAGAGGTTCCCCTTGAATTTCTGCCGATGAGACAACATAAGGAGAGCATCAATCGTGCCACGTTTCAGAAAGATCTGGTCATCCAATTAATTTTAGGAAATTTTTCAAATTTTAGCACTTTGGACAAATCACACTCTTTCAACCCCAGAAGCTTAAAAAAATTTAAATATTTTACAGGTATCAGAATGAAACTTGCCACACTTGCAGGCAACATTTATCACTTAAAGGCTGCCAGGTTTCAGAATGTTTTGATCATCCACTGATTTTTAGGAATTCTTTTTAGAAAGATTCTATTTTAAAAAATAAACTACAAGAGGGATCCCCTTGAAATTCTCCACAGTGACAAAACATGCAGGGCATCAATTCTGCAAAGTTTTAGAAAGATCCAGTCATGTACTTATTTTTAGGAAATTCTTTCAATTTAAGCACCTTGGCTTAAAGTGATTGGCTAGATCGGTTTGGTTGCCTTAATTTTATGCTTAACACTACATTTTATAGGGTTTTTGAAGCATCAGATAACAATACAAATATGTAGTATAATCCAATAGTTGGTTTTTGGTATGTGGATTTGTGTGCATGCATACTTGTCCATTTGTCAATTATGTTACAATCAAGTTAAGTAAACAACAATTTTTTTAAAAAAAACTTTTTAAAATTACTGCTTTTTCTGATGTGTCTGTATAAGTCTTGATTGTAAACCATCTATTTATTGTACAGATTTCAGTTTGGTCATTGTTTTCTTCTTTTAAAGGTTACCTGATCATGATCTCTCACCTATATAAGGGAGGGAACTAGGTGTGGCTTACCCTATTGGGTCTAGACCAGGTATGGGAAAATTTTGCCCCTCCGGGTGTTTTGGACTCCAACTGCCACAATTCCTAAAAGCCGGTAGGCTGTTAGTAATTGTGGGAGTTGGAGTCCAAAACACTTTGAGGGCCCAAGTTTGCCCATGCTTGGCCTAAAAAGGGCAACCAGCAAGGGAAACTAAATTCATCAGACACAATAGGACTTCCAAGACCCCACGCGTCTTGGTTCCTGATTTTATTACTGTTTTGGCAGTCACTTTCAGTCCTTAATATAGTATTTATCTAGGTATATGCTAATCTAACCATCCTACTGGGTGTAGTAAAATTTTTCATGATGATTGGATTGGCAAAGGATTTGACATATTTTTCTCATCTTTGACATCTTCACTGAAGTGTGTATATCCATGTTTCTTTGTGATAACTTATAATTATCATATATTTGTGAGAATCAAGAAACAAGGAAATAAAGCCCATAACTAATAAAATAATTATGATACTAAATTATATAGCCTGGAGCAATAGGATCAGCTGGGAAATGACTCAACAGATTTGGGCAAATGCTAGGAAGGTTCAACCATGAATATAATACAGCAAAGTCATTTAGTGATAACATGCTCAGGATAGGGACTCATGCACAAGAAAAACATCCCAAGAACTGCCTGATAGCAAGATTAGTGCCATTCAAAATCCTCTTTACCTTCATGTGGTGTGTTATGTCTATGCCTACCGAAGTTGTCACTATGAATTGGTCAAAAAAATTTTTTGATATAGCCTCGGGTTCACCCCATTTTAAGGTTCTCACCATGATCGTATAGCACTTTAATTTCCTTCATGTTTATAAGTCTCACTCAGTGCACTTTTGCCCAGTTCATTTCATGATTTTATCACTGCGTTTCAACTTGTGTTTTACAAATGCTTGTGACTTTATTTTATGCCTTTTAATTTTCATTTGCATGTTTCTCGGTATTTGATATTATTGAATGTTCATTTTATATTTGTAAGCCGCCCCGAATCCCCCTGGGGAGATGGAGGCGGGGTATAAAAATAAATTTATTATTATTATTATAAACAGCTTGGAGGGGGACTGGCAGAGTAGGTGAAGGTGATGGTTAGTGCCTCCTTAGAACAAAGCAAAGTTCCAGCTTGCCTAAAGGAGGCAGTTGTGAGACCTATATTTTAAAAAGCCATCCCTGAACCCCTATAATAGCCAGTGTCCAATCTCCAGTCAATTTCTGGATGAAACTGATTATCTAGATCCTAGAAATCCCAGCCAGTTTACCAGCTGTTGGGAGGTATGGAAGTTGAAGGCCAAAACATCTGGGGATCCACAGGTTGAGAACCACTGATCTAGATGCATTTCAATCTGGTTTCAGGCCTGGCTGTAGAACTGACACAGCTTTGGTCACCTTGGTGGATGACCTACCCAGAGAGTTAGACAGGAGGAGTGTGTCACTGTTGGTTCTCCTGGATCTCTCAGCAGCTTTTGATACCATTGATCATGGTATCCTTCTGGGATGGGACTGGGAACCCCAGCCATTGACCTATGGGGTTCCTGAGGGTTCTGTGCTGTCTCTCATGTTTTTTATCATACATGTGAAACCACTGGGAGAGGTTTTGGAGTTCGGTGCCATATGACGCCCAACTCTACTACTCTTTTCCACCTGCCAAGTAAGCTGTCCTGACCCTAAACCAGTGTCTGTTATCAGTAATAGACGGGAAGAGGGCAAACAAATTGAAATTTAATCCAGACAAGACAGAGCTACTCTTGGTCAGTTGTAAGAGAGATCAGGGAATAGGGACCCAGCCTATGCTGGATGGGGTCACACTCCCCCTGAAGACACAGCTTCACAGTTTGGGGCCCTCCTGGACTCAACACTGAACCTGTAGGTCCAGAAGTCAGAAGTAGCCAGGAGGGCCTTTGCACAATTAAAACTTTTGTGCCAACTGCAGCTGTTCATTAAGAAGTCAGATATGGCCATAGTAGTACTTGCCTTAGTTACATCCCATCTGGATTATTGTGACGCGCTCTATGTGGGGCTGCCTCTGAAGAGTGCTCAGAAACTTCAGCTGGTCCAAACAGCTGCAACCAGGTTGCTCACTGGGGTTACCTACAGGGAGCAGACAACCCCCTGTTGAAGCAGCTCCACCGGCTGCCAGTCTGTTACTGGGCACAATTCAAAGTGCTGTCTATAACTTTTGAAGCCAGAGACAATTCAGGTCCAGGCTATTTGGTTGACTGCATCTGTTCATACTTCACCACAAATATTCAGTGTGTCTTGCTGTGCATCAATTTAAGAAGGGAACCTGTCTACATAATAGCTATCACTCCTTAAGTCGGAGTTTCGATTCATTTTTGAGTGGCTCTGTGAAGTGACTTCAGTGCTCAGTGGGACAGGGAAGAGTGAATGGTGTGGTCGTAGACCAATACAATTAGATTGATGGCAGCGAAGTGATATTGTGATATAACTGGCGGTCGGGATCGACCATTGTACATTGCTTTTATTTGTGAGCCACTGAGTCTCTGTATGGAGAGAAAAAGCAGGATATAAATAAACATAAACATAATAATGAATTTGTAACCCAATTTGTCTCCAGGGACTCAAAGGCAGCATTAAACATATACAAACATATATTTTGTAAAAGAGTATTCACTGCTAGATTTCAGTATCAACCACAACCACCACCACCACCACCACCACAACAACAACAACAACAACAACAACAGCCATGAGGAATTGTTTGACTGATGTGTGAGTTACATGTGAGTTAGAAGATGTCTTCATCTTGTACATTAAGCAATTGCTTCATTGTGTTTTAGATTATTTGCTTGGCCCTTAGAAGCTCTGATTTCTCTCTCTCTTTTTTGCTTTTTTGTCACATGGTGGTTGTGTTAAGTATCATGACTGTCATTTCTACATGTTTTAGAATTTAGTTGTTTTGAATACAAATATGTACCTGCTGACCTGCAGTCTTGACCCAATAATGTTTTGGATTTTGAGGTGTAAGTGTAAGTATACAGTTATAAAAATGGCAACTTTACAGACACTAATACAGTGAATGAATGCATAAACACACATGTATGCATGTGCATACATATCTCTGTTCTATCAGCATTTACAATAGACCTATCACTTATTTATTTTCCTTGTCATTTATCTAGAAAGAGATTCAGGAGAACACAAAAAAAACCAACCTTCTTCTTTACATAAATTTAGTGACTGATATAAAATAATAGAAACAATCATAGAAAGATATGAATACCTACTATCAATGCTGGCTATGTGCTATCCAGATTCAGTTCTTATATTCCTTTCCTATTAATAGTCCAAAGCCTTTGGGAACAAACAGTGAGACTTCTTTCCTTCATTTTTTGGTTGTGGACATTTAGTAAACCATGGTGGAAAACAAAATGATGGAATAGGTATGCATCCTTTGTGACTACATCTAGTTAACTTACATATGTGTTCTTTCTAGAGCTTCTACTAGATCGGTAAGAAGGAGAAATCTCAGAGGAAAGGAAACAAAGCGTACAACACAACATGGTTGTGTATACCTAGAGAGTCTGAAATGTTTGGTGTAGTATTTCTAGTATACCAAGATAGAGAAATCACAAATATTAAGACTACAGCAGTAATTCTAATATGGAAACATCTCCACACACACCCTTTTAATCCATTAGTAAGTCATTAGTAAGGACCTGGAAATCCTAGCACACTAAAGTTCCAAGGGCCATACATTGCACTCAGGAGCACATGCCTGCTTCAGATACAGTCCCATCTTCTTCATTTTCATCTTCATCATCTCCTAATTGCCATAATTACATCACCTCACCTCACCTCTGTGACCTCGCTGCTTGTCTGCCTGCCCTGTAACAAAAATGGCTGGCAATTTGTATGCAAAGTTCTGACAGCCACTTTAGGCAATAAACCAGGAGTAGCAGCTGTCACCATAAAGAGTTGAGAAGAGAAAGGAGGCAGTGGTCTCAGGACTGGCAACAGGTACATATTCCAGTCCTGGCACTTTCTGTCCTACTCACCGTATTGTCAGTACCAATGTTTTAGTTGGAAATAACCTGGAAATGGCAAAAAAAAGGTTTTAGACATAACAAAAATACAACAAAACACTACTATTTTGGTGTCTTTCCAGCTATTGCTGGAATATCTATTCTGTAGAAATCTAAAAGGTAATAGCTTATACTGGGGGAATGTGGTAAAGGGTTAGTTTGAAAAATTAGGATAAGTAGAAACCATAAAGAAATATGTGGAATAGGCCAGCCTGAAACTGCTGAGAATTTTCACAGAAAAAACACTCTTTCTACAAGAACCCCTCAAATCTTTGGAACAGACAAAGCCTTTTTGAAGTAAGACACAGATAATTTGTTCATGTCTAGTTAACAACACACAATAGGTGTTGTCAGTAAAAGGCCATGGAAATCAGTGGATAATGTAAGGCCACCAAATGAATTCATGTTTGCAACCTCTGAGGATGCCTGCCATAGATGTGGGCGAAACATCAGGAGAGAATACTTCCAGAACATGGCCTTACAACCCGGAAAACATACAACAACCCTGTGATCCTGGCCATGAAAGCCTTTGACAACACATATAAGTCCTTTCTTGTGGCCCGACTAGCGATGTGCTAATTCTCTTTGGCTAACCTTAATTTACACTTGCTTTGGCAATCTATCCCTGAAAGCACTTGAAAACCCTGAAAAGCTCTTTCTTGGAGCTTGCAAAAATATACTACAAATTCCCTGACTCATAAACCCTTAAACACCTTTGATTCTTTATTTTCTCCCAGACTTACTTGATGCTAAGCAGCAGTACCGCTGTAACTGAAAACCCCAGATCTGAAAAGCCATGGGAAACAGATCATGAGAATATGACTGTCTGCAATTCTAGGCACTTTGGGTCTGAAATCAGCCATGTGTAGGGAAAAAAATATTGAGAAGAAGTGCATGGAGTATTGCTGTCATTCCCTTATGCCATTGCTAAATAATGTGGAGAAGAGAAAGAAAAATGAAGCAAAGAAAGAAGGGGGTATTAATCCTATATTACAAAGCAAAAAAAAAATCAAAATCTCAAAGGTTCTGGCCTCACCTTATATTATGATGAGATTTTTTAAAGTGGGAGTATTCATATTATGAGTTTCCCTGAGTCATCTATTACTCTAGCAGTCATTTCTGATAAAATATTCAATTCAAAAATCTTATGCAACTTATACAACTAGCTTTTCCCCATTCCACTAGTTATCTTCCTTGGCTTTTTCTAACTCTATTGTTTAAAATTCTAACTTTTATCAATGTGGGCTGCTTTAAGGTAATCTAATAATTGCTAATAGTAATACTCAGATAATGTGCTTCAATAGGAGTTAAGATGGCCCCCCAAAACATTGGTTATATGTAAAAAATGACACACAGTTATTCTACCCCTTTCCCACCAAGACAAAGAAAATGACTGAACCAGACCTTTAGTTTCTCTAATGAGATTTAAAAAAGGATGGGGATAATTAATTCCTCTTAAAATAATTCTGTTGGGCTGTGGGTTGACTGGCAATCTGACATCTGGGACAATGTCTACTGGGATAGCTCAACTTGTCAAACTTACATGTGTTTAACATGTACAAATAACAATGTATCACACAAGTGATTAGTTAAAACAGCCCCTTATACTCCCCCCCCCCTCAAGCAATAGTTTATCTGGATACTCATGATGCAATGAAGAGCAGGCCAGCATTTCTTCCAAAGATAAAGTGGCATAAAGTATAAGCCTTCTGGATATTGGTGCCAAGGAGTTTATTTTCACTACACAGTTCTAGACATTTGATATAACAGGAACTGGATTAGCTTCTTTGAACCCTAGGACTTCTAGTTTGCTGAGATACTTAAAATTTCCTGCTGGAATATTATAGTCTACTCCTTTGAGTTATGACACTATAACTGTAAAGCAGAAAGTTCTAGGGACTTCAAGAACTTACAGATTCCAAGATTTCATATGATGGAACTATGGGGCTCACTCTGATACCAAAATGTTATAACTGTGCACCATAATTAAAAACTCAAAGCACCAATTTCAAGAACCATGGCATTTTAAACTTACTTCTGAGTAAACATGCTAAGGAAAGAAGTTGTGACTTTCAGCAATGCTATAGATGGAATTAAACCCAATAATAGTACTAAGAATGCTAATGATAGATGATTAATATTTATCTAGTTTCATCATAAAAACCATGATAAAGGCCACAGCATGAAGCTTTAGAAGTTCCCAAAATTGTGATTAAAAAGAAATGAGCTTTGGCAGAAAAGTGGAAGCTTGGAATGCCAAAGCAGAAAGGGGGAGGGCAAATAATGAATACAGGGGTGGATAAGAAATCCTTTCTGATTCTGGCAAAAAGGATGCTAATAGGAAATTCTTTTGAAATGTTTTGCCCTGGGAGAGAGAGTTCAGATAGTAATAATCTGTGAATTCTTTTCTTGCATCTGTCATCCTAAGGATGAATATTCTGAATATTCATAATAAATTATTTTAATCATTATATTCTTTTTGATGTGACATAATTCTATATAATTCTACACAAACATGTGCCAAAACCTCCCTATCCTAACTTCATGCTGTCAAGTCAACCTTATTCGTTTCTACTCATGTCTTTTGCAAGAAATGTGACACTGGGTGGCACTGTGGTATTACTGCCATAACCAGTGAAATCTTCTGGATGTTGGATCCAAATCCAAATGCCTGTTGTAGCCTAACTGTAGTAAACAGTTATGAGAATCTAGAAAACATAAGAGCAGACACAAATCATCAGAGAAATACCATAACAGAAACAAAATAGATACAAAGACTGATTTATTGATGGCAAGTTCACTTGTTTTCCCACTTTAGGTTTAAATGGCAACTCCCAAAGATGTGCTATGTGCTAGGGGTCTTCATAATACATAATAGTTGAAAAGCTTGGAAATGTCCTTTTCGGGACATGCTGTTAAGGGAATTCTTTGAGTTCTTCAATTTCAGACAATATCAACCCATTTTCAAGGAGCAACTAGGAAACTCCGTATTTGTGAATGTCCAAAAACTTTAAGATATTTGAAAACAAAAAATAGCACACCCAGTAAAATCTGAGCTCTACTCTATGGGGCTTTCTGAAATAAAAGGATGCAATATTGCTAACTTGCTCTAGAATGTGAGGAAGGTTGTAGTCCTATATATATGTAATTTGGAGCACACCTCATTGAATTCAATTATACAAGTTTCCGGTTAAAATGTACAGGTTCCACTAGAATGCAGTTCAACAGAACAGGAAATAATACAGACTAACCAAATGTAGCTGAGATGAGTTGTGTATTAATCAGCAAAGTTCTTTTGAATAGACAGACTTGCAAGGAGCCCTTTCACCCTACACAGTTATAGTACTCTTGATCTACTTTGGACTTTGTCACACAATGTTGCTGAAGTGCAATCACAGCAGGATAGCAGTGCCTGTTGAAGACACTGTGACTGTCACATGGTGTTTGGATCATCTCTTTTCACTGATGGAAAAAAATTGTCAATGTATCCAATATGTCTGTTGTTCAACCACTTTTACTTATGCAATAATTTATTCCACTGTGGTCCTCATAAGTGGAGCAGAGGAATGTTTTATGCAACTGTGCAATTGCAGAAAAATAAGGAAAAATTAAGAGAAATTGGAAAAAAAATAAGAGTGCATGCACATGGACAGGAAGCAAGTCTATGTAGAAGACTGATCAAAAGAATTCTTAACAATAATGTGACAACATCTTGCAACTGTGCTGAGATGTGAAAGGCACCATTCCAATAGTGGCATTTCTGTTTGTTAAAACAACACTATTGCAATGAAATAACAAACAGGTATGATAACTTCCATTAACTACCATAGTTCTGTTCTATGGAATGCTGGTAGCTGCAGTTCAAGAAGAGGTTTGGAATTTAGAATTATTTGTTGGATAGTTCTAGTGCCTCACTCAAGTCCAAACGGAAACCATAGGATGTTGCTATAGCATTTAATATAAACTATGCTACTACAATTGTGTAGCATGAAAGGAACCAAGCACAAAAGAACATTCAGTTGTATTTTCAGCATGAAATGGCTTTTTCAAAAACATACTCTATAACCTTGGGAATTGTATGTGGGTGGGTGTACATGCATGCACATATTTAAGTGCTTATCTTTTGAAATAAAATAATAAAATATAGTTCTCTTTTTCCTTTTGAGTCAGAAACAATATGCAATTAAGAAAGTACTATGCTCTACAACAGGAAACCATTCTTAATCAATCTAGATGTCAACACCCTTGAATGAAAAATAAATGACATACACAATTATAGAAAGATCTAAAAACAACATATCCAATAATTGAGAATAGCACTCTAGAAAACTCTATTGCCACAATCATTGTCACACACACAAAAATACGTCCTCAAGATATAAAACCATTGTTCAGGAAGGTAGACATATTTACAGGTGGTGTGCTTACCCTTTTTAAAACTAGACTTCAGTTAGGCTCTCTGTTGTATAAAGTTGTTTTATAATTGGTATTTCCTCTAAAATAGATAGATAATTAGATAGCACACTGGAAACAGTGGTAAACATTTCATGATTTTCCGCAACATTATACAAATTCACACACACTCAAATGACATAGGGCCATTGAGTAACACACAAGAAATGGGCCAATAACCTTGCCCTTCAAGGTTTCCACAAATGAATAAAATGAAGAAAGTCTTTGAAATCATGCTACGTCCTAGCTAATGACAAGTTCAAAGCATCTCTCCCTTGTTTGGAGGTGGCAATTCTCTGAGAACAACTTAGAAGATATGGAATATATCAGCTGTCCGCTGACTAATTGTATGTGTTCATCTTTGATCTCCAAATTGGGCAGGCTGTTAGGGAAGTCTGTACTTTTAAATATATCCCTCTTTTCACTTGAGTGCAACTGTCAAATTATTCCTACCTCTATATATGTCAATGGCATGTTATGCAGGGGAAATTTTCTCATTCCTATAGTACTAGAATATATGGTGTGTTTCAAAATGATGAACTGAATTTCATAGCAGTATATTTCATGATGGCAACATGTTTACAATTACACACACACACACACACACACACAAAATAACTTGATTTGTTATCATGTTATCAGGTTTTAATAATCATTTTGAGCCAGCCACAAATCTACCCCCCCCCCCCCCCATTGAGAATATCTCATTGGACCTTATGTTGTGAGGTCACAATTTTTCAAAGGAATGAGGCTAGGGCTGTTTGTGTGCTGGGAGAGTCCCACCCTTTCAAGACCTAAAATCTTCATTCAGGGTAGTTTTATGGAGATATAGCGACTTCAAATTTGGTCCATCTTTTTAAAACTCACTTTATTTGTCAGAACTCAGAAAGGTAGTGATGCCTGAAAATTCCATTCTTGTTTTTATGTTATCACCAGATTTACAAACTGTTAACCCAATGAACAAACCAGAGAAGCTATGCACTGGATTTAGTGCTATCTGTATCTCACTGCATCTTCTGAATATTCGTAGTGTTTTCTGGCTTGGGGGATACTTTGAGAGGCCTTGCAAATTAAATAAATGTCACTAAAACGTTTAATCTCTGAACTGATCTGTATAGATCCCATCTCTTTGTACCATATTTTAAATATTTGCTAGTACAGGTATAATCAGCAAAATGGGTGCTGAAGCTTTGAGCTCCCAAGTTAAACAGCTCCTGCCAAATCAATACAATAAGAAATATTATTATTATTATTATTATTATTATTATTGACACAACGACATAGTCTGACACAGCAAACAAGATAGATATGCTGGATTTCGTATCACAAAATCACAAGTCAAACACTTCCCAAGCGTTTAGGACTGTGTGATGCATTTTTGGATGATGCGCACAGATCCCAGTAGGGTGACCTTTTGCAGTTGGCAGATCGTAATTTTGTCAATGTCTATTGTTTCCAAATGCCGGCTGAGATCTTTTGGCATGACACCCAGTGTGCCCATCACCACCGGGACCACCTGTACTGGTTTCTGCCAGAGTCTTTGAAGTTCAATTTTGAGGTCCTGATAGCGGCTGAGTTTTTCCTGTTGTTTCTCATCAATTCGACTGTCACCTGGTATGGCGACATCAATAATCCAAACGTTTTTCTTTTCCACAACTGTGATGTCTGGTGTGTTGTGTTCCAGAACTTTGTCAGACTGGATTCGAAAGTCCCACAGTATCTTTGTGTGTTCATTTTCCATTACCTTTGCAGGTTTGTGATCCCACCAGTTTTTTATTATTATTATTATTATTATTATTATTATTATTATTATTATTATTATTAATGACAGAGAGGGCCATGTGTGTGCGTGTGCTTGTGAAAATGTGGATAGATTAGGAAATATATCCACATAATTTCTAAAATAGTGTGACTACTTGCATAAGAATGTATAGTATTAGTGCATTGTCTTAACAAGATGCTAATCATTTCTTTCTCATCCTTTCATTGTCATCATATTTTTTTACAAGTCATCTTATGATGGTTAACCATGTTTTCACATGTGTCTTGATGTGGATGAGAAGAACTGTGAGCATTCGTTGTCTCTCTACTGTTTCCTCTAAAGAAAACTTCAGGCATCTTCTCAAATCTCTATGTAGACAATATGTGCAAATGAAAATCCAAAATACTCAATAAATCCATTTCCTGAATGTTGGAAAACCCTGATGAGAATCTTATAGGAGGAATACTCCCCACAGACTGGGAATTTTTCTGTAGCAAAAATGTATAGTTTTTTTTTTTTTTTGCATAGAAACATTTCATCGGCAAGAAAACAGCAATTTTGCTCATAAAACAAATCCCTTTGCACATAAATTTTATGCAGACAATAACCTAACCAAAAGAACTATCTGCATTTTTGCATAAATAGTGCTAAAACACAGCTATTCTTGAAATACTTCACAATTTCAATAATTTTCTCTTAGCAAGGAAAAGATCAGTAAAATTATTCATCTTTTCTGTAAGAATGAAATATATGATAACTTGCATCCCTACTGCAGTTTGTCTATCAGTTTATTGGGACACAGAAATTTATTAATCCAATGCAGCGATAAGCCAAGTTCCAGAGCAGGTCTATAGTGCTAAGCCTGTTGAGTTAGTAGAGGTTCTCCTCTTGGTGGAGAAGCAAAGTTAGCAAACAGTCTTCTGTGTCTAATAATGCTTGTTAGTCTTGCTCTGCCCACTCATAGCAGGCAATGGCACCAACTTTCACTCCCAGCTGTAGCTGGTATGTTCTGATAACTGAGCCTCAGCTGTAACCCGCCCACTCCTCCCCAAACTCTGGGAGACAGATTGAACACATAATTCTGAAAAAGTGCATCTCTGGAGAGACAATTAAAATACCCACACAGAAAAATAAACGGCTTTCCTTTCTATATTCTCTTCCTTCAGCTCCCTCTCTTTCTATTTCAACAAGGCAAGAGACAGGAATGAGTGTCTGCATGCTAGAATGCCCAGAAAATCAGCAATTAACAATTGTTCCGGTCTGGCCTGTCTGCGATTTCCTCTTTGCAGCTGTGGCTAAATGCTTAAATACATCATTCAACCATTTCTCCCACACCTCCTGTTTCTGAGCTGGCTCTGACTCAAACTGACATCCATCTTTCCTGTTTCCAATGTGTGCATTTTCACATTCTGTAGTTGTCTGAAAGCCTGAAGTGTATGTTCAAAGTTGCATGTTGAAAGCAAACCAGTTTGTCCAATTGTTATATGTCTATACAAGCTAAATCTATCTTTCTATTAGGCTTGAGCGATCCACGAAAAAATTGATTCTAAACTCGTTTCAAAAGTAGAGGGGGGTAGCGTTTCGTTTCTGAAGTCATTTCCGAATTTTGCCCCCCAAAAAATTTGAAATTAACGAAAATTCGTTAGTTTCAAAAGTAATTCGTTAATGGCGGACGCGCATGCGCAGTGGCCCAAAACAGCCCAAGGGGGGGGGAGTTAGGGGGCTCTCCTGCACTCATTTTTTCAGCTATACTGATCAAATTTGGTACAGTGGGAGAACACAATCCACCCTGCTTGTTCGCTAAATTGCAGAGCGTTTGCCCTTTCCTAAGATTTATTGCGCAATTTCATAGTTCATATAAAAAAACTTTATTTACCAATTGCAAAAAATCTATTCCTGCTTTTGAATTGTTATTTCCTGTTCAATAGGGGTTCCTTCACTGTGAAAGTCCTTCTTCTACTTGTGTATCATTGTTTCAGTGCCCATAAATCTGTCAAAATGTTAGGGCATTGGGGGCCATTGGCCAAGAGACACATTGTGCTGCCACAATGCACAATGACTTTCCCCAGGCATCCATATTGGAGGCCATTATACCACAGTGGTCAAGCCCCTCCCCCTCCCAAGAAATGTAAGATTTGTGTGACGTTGGTTTGATTTATCGCCTGATGACAAAATGGGGGCTTGGATCCCACTCCCCTGGGGAGCCGGCCACCGTGGGCCGGCTCCCACCCCCGCCCCTTTCCCCAAAGCAGCAGGGCATGGGCTTAACTGCGGAAATAGACATATGGGGGCATGGATCCCACACCCCCGCCCCTTTCCCCAAAGCAGCAGGGCATGGGCTTAACTGCGGAAATAGACATATGGGGGCATGGATCCCACACCCCTGCCCCTTTCCCCAAAGCAGTAGGGCGGTGGCTTAGCTGCAGAGAGGGTTTGGATCCATTAAAAGCACTGGCACGGGGAGTGGGAAAAATTGCAGCAAAAAGAAAGAAAAAATCAACGTGGTGATCCGAACCGCAATGGCCAAGATGGAGAAAAAAGCAGAAAGAAAAAATCCCCGTGGGGATCCGAACCCCAATGTCTATCTCAGCAGCAAAGACCCCACCCTGTGCCGGCCACAGTTGGCTGGCATGCATCCCGTAGAGAGAGAGAGAGAAAAAAAAACCAGAGGACCCCGCCCCAAAGGAAGGATCTGGGAAAAATTGCCCAAATATGTACGGAAGGACCGCTGGGAGAGAAGAGAGATGCGATGCATCGTGGGAAACTCGACCACGTAGGCCAAGAGGCAGCAAAAAGAAAAGAAAGAAAAAATCCGCAGGCAGCAAAGACCACACCCTGCGCCGGCCACAGTTGGCCGGAACGCATCCCAGAGAGAGAGAGAGAGAAAATAACCAGAGGACCCCGCCCCAAAGGAAGGATCTGGGAAAAATTGCCCAAATATGTACGGAAGGACAGCTGCGAGAGAAGAGAGATGTGATGCATCGTGGGAAACTCGACCACGTAGGCCGAGAGGCAGCAAAAAGAAAAGAAAGAAAAAATCCGCAGGCAGCAAAGACCACACCCTGCGCCGGCCACAATTGGCCGGAACGCATCCCTAAGAGACCGGCCCGGCCCACCCACAAAGTTTTCTGCTTTTGCGACCTTAGCCTCTACCCACGCCACCACCCCACCACCCAAGGGGAAGGGGGTGTCGCCTTTTGGGCAGCTAGTGAAAAGGGGTCCCAAGCCCCACTGCCCAGGGGGGCCGGCCACCGTTGGCCGGCCCCACGCCAACACCCCACCACCCAAGGGGAAGGGCGTGTTTTCTTCACGTCTGCTAGTGAAATGTGGGCCCAAGCCCCACTGACCGGGGGGGGGCCGGCCACCGTTGGCCGGCCCCACGCCAACACCCCACCACCCAAGGGGAAGGGCGTGTTTTCTTCACGTCTGCTAGTGAAAAGGGGTCCCAAGCCCCACTGCCCAGGGGGGCCGGCCACCGTTGGCCGGCCCCACGCCAACACCCCACCACCCAAGGGGAAGGGCGTGTTTTCTTCACATCTGCTAGTGAAAAGGGGGCCCAAGCCCCCCTGACCAGGGGGGCTGGCCACCGTTGGCCGGCCCCACGCCACCACCCCACCACCCAAGGGGAAGGGCGTGTTTTCTTCACGTCTGCTAGTGAAAAGGGGTCCCAAGGCCCACTGCCCAGGGGGGCCGGCTACCGTTGGCTGGCCCCACGCCAACACACCAACACCCAAGGGGAAGGGCGTGTTTTCTTCACGTCTGCTAGTGAAATGTGGGCCCAAGCCCCACTGACTTCTGTGTCAACCAGACCAGAGCCCCAAAGTCTCAAGCCACCACAAAGGCACACTCCCTGACAGCAAACCGTCAGCAGCCCTGGCCGCACCCCTACCGGATGGACACAAGCAAGCTGGCAGCCCGTAGGGTAGTCGTGGCCACCATCACATCAATAATGATTATAATAATAATAACAACAGTAAGATCTTTATTTTTATTCCCCGCCCCATCTTTCCGGAGGGACTCTGAGCGGCTTCCATGGGGCATGCCCGTCAACAATACAATGGCAGCAATTAAACCTATATATATATTAAAGAAAATGTTGCATCAATAACACATAAAATAAAAAAGCTATCACAGTCAGCATACAGCATTACCTGCTTAAAAAACAGTGGTGTAAAAACACGGCTCTGGGCCGAGGGCTGAATACTTCCACAGAGATGAGGTAGTTTGACAGTTAAAAATCAATAAAGTGCGAAATACTCTTGGCCTGGCAACCAATTCTTCAACAGGCAACGATCCACCCCACAGTCCTCGAAGGCTTTTTGGAAGAGGAAGGTTTTAAGGCTGTGATGTAAGGTTCATGTTTCTATGGAGTTGAACTAGAGGGAAGACTTGTGTGTGTCTGGTGTTATTAAAGATCTCTAGCAGATGAGCTGGAAAGAGGGAAATGACTTCTGTTGGTATACAGTTTCAGTAAAGTTGTGGATGTAAAATAATGAAAGATATTGTCTTTATGGAGTAGAAATGAAACCAAAGAACTTAAACATAGCACAAATGTTGAGACAAAAGAAACCATGAAGACATAACTCATTGTTTTTAATAGCAATACAGAGTTTCTGAGTGGTTTGTTTCTCTACTTATGAGTCTGCGGAAGATTAGCATCACATACTTACCCTCTGTGTCTTATCCTCTCAGACACACGCATAGAGAAAATAATTCTAGCAGGCAATGGCTGGGATCCATTAAAAAAAGGTTTATCCCTGTCATTGTGGGATTTCAGTTATCCTATATTGTAAAAGCATTGGAAAGAGGTGGGAGATAAATAAAATGTTTCCGTTATCCTAAACGACAAGAGGCTTTGGGCAGGGTGACCCACATATAACGATGGCTGTGTTAACAAAGTTGCTTGTAAAGCACCTTTCATTTCATCCGTCAAAACACAGTCCTCATTTTCAAATACAAAACGCTAAGAATTGTCCTGGACTGTATCAGCTTAAGTGTTGGAAAAGTGCACCTGATACTTTTGCACTGCAGACATTTCTGCAAGTACCGTAATATTTTATGATGTCAAGACATAAAATTATTTTATTACTTTCATTAAAATAAAATAAAATTTAAATTATTGTATTTTATTTTGTCCTCATGTTGTTTGGGCCGCTGTCCCAAGTAAGCCGCACCGAGTCCACGCAGGGAGATGTTGGCGGGAAATAGAAAATTTTTTAATCATTTTACATTGATCGCATTATAAACTCTCTGAGAGTCCTCCTCGCTTCAAAGGGATTTCTTGATATTCCAGGACCGGGAGTTTGGCCTCGAGGAAGAGTATTCTCAGATCGGTCACTCGGCAAGCTGCTGCAAGGGGTCACACCATCGTCGGCCATGTTGAATACTCTCTTCAAAGCCTTGAACTGCTTGGAGGATAATTAATGGAATGTGCTGGGTTATTTGGGAATTCCAAGTCACCTAGTCTGTCCCACGAAAAGTGTTAGTTGACATGCTGGGAACAGAAAACGGATCAACCGCCGTTTTCAAGATTGGGAACAGGTTGTGGCAGGGCCGCATAAGTTCAGCCTCTGGAATCATCTAGCTGTTTGTGTGGAACATTAAATGCGACATGCGTGGCTAGAGGACCTGTAGGCAGGATTGGAAATTTATGGAAGGCACATGTACAACCTATGGTATGAGATAACAGTCTGCTGGCTGAAAGAGAGTAGGGGCAGAGGAGCCTTCTCTCAAAGGTGAAAGAAGAAAGGACCAAAGCTGGGTTGTAAGAGAAGGAAGCCTAAGGGAACCACACAGATTTATAACTGTCAACAACATGGATTGGATGTGGAGGGTATGACAGACGTTTTATTTCTTCTTGCGACATATCACTGCAGGTGTGGACTGTGGCCTGGAAGTTAGTAGATGTTTTGCAGAGCTATGTCCACACTTGACAAAATAAGAGCAGAGACTTCACGCAAACATTGGAGGACCGCATACTCGCATTGTCATCGCAATGCCATACCCCATAGCAACCTGTGGATGTGAGAGCTTGACCGTAAGGAAGGCTGAGCGTGGGAAGAATGGCACTTTTGGACTTAATTGCTTTTGGAAAAACAGGACAGTGCCTGGGAGTGTAAGAAGATCCAACTGGTCCATCCTCCATATTTTAATGCCCGGCCGCTTCAAGGAGGTAGTGAAATTACAGGCAAAGCATCAGGATGGCATGGACTTGAAGGAAATGTCGCCGTTGATGTCCGACAGGGAATTCTTTTGTGAATCCGTCCAAGAGTTCTCCATAGATTGGAGAAGACTACAAGTCTTAGCTCAGAGTGAAAGACTTACTGCGGTGTGATTCCACCCTCTTCTATCGTCCCGCCAAAAAGCCAGCAAAAAGCACTTCCGAAGCCAGAGAACCGGCGCCCACAGGTCACTAGCAGCCGCAAAGGCACACGCCCTGACGGGCAAACGGCACCGTACGCGTGCACGGCCAGAGGGCGCGGGGACCATAAGGCGGCCGTCCCGCGGCCACAGCGTCGACCACAGCCTTTCAAGGTGATGGGACACTAGACAACAATTTTGAGGAATGGTGACCAAGGCCGAGGTGTCCTGCTTACTGCGGTGTGATTCCACCCTCTTCTATCGTCCCACCAACAAACCAGCAAAAAGCACTTCCGAAGCCAGAGAACCTGCGGCCACAGGTCACTAGCAGCCGCAAAGGCACACGCCCTGACGGGCAAATGCCACTGTACGCGTGCGCGGCCAGAGGGCGCGGGGACCATCAGGCGGCCGTCCCGCGGCCACAGCGTTGACCACACCCGCTCAAGGTGATGGGACAGTGAAAGACAACAATTTTGAGAAGTGGCCAAGGCCGAGGTGTCCCACTTTCTGCGGTGTGATTCCACCCTCTTCTATCGTCCCGCCAAAAAGCCAGCAAAAAGCACTTCCGAAGCCAGAGAACCTGCGCCCACAGGTCACTAGCAGCCGCAAAGGCACACGCCCTGACGGGCAAACGGCACCGTATGCATGCGCGTACAGAGGGCAAGGGGACCATCAGGCAGCCATCCCGCGGCCACAGCGTCGACCACAGCTTCTCAAGGCGATGGGACAGTGGAAGAAGAAAATTTTGAGAAGTGGTGGACAAGGCCAAGGTGTCCCGCTTTCTGCGGTGTGATTCCACCCTCTTCTATCGTCCCGCCAACAAACCAGCAAAAAGCACTTTCGCAGCCAGAGGACCTGCGCTCACAGGTCACTAGCAGCCGCAAAGGCACACGCCCTGACGGCCAAACGGCCCCGTCCGCGAGCGCGGCCAGAGTGGAAGACAATTTAGAGAAGTGGTGACCAAGGGCGAGGTGTACTACTTAATGCGGCAAGACAAATCTGTGTCTAGCAGCCACAAAGGTTCTGATGGACCGTTATCTCTGTAAAGTGAGACTCTGCCGTATTCCTTCACCAAATATGTCTTACCGAAGGATCCACATCGATTATAACAATGTTCTTTCTGTACAGGAACTGCGAGGATCTGGAGAAGACCTTACAGTCATGGCTCATTCCCGAAATATTTTTTGCCAAAAAAAGGGTAGAGATTTGAATTTAATCCGTTCTGAACCCAAAGCGGATGCATTTCCTACCTTGGCTTTTTTGGACTAAGTTCCCCCAGAATATCCTTCTTCCCATCCAGAATCATTATTACGGGAGACAAAACCTATAGGAACCTCAGGGAACGGCCCCTAGAGATTGATTTACCCAAAAACGAAAGTGGGCAACGGTGTGTGATGATAAAGACGAGAACAGAAGGGATGAGAGGAAGGAAAGCATAGTAGGATAGAGGAGAGAGTTGTTGAACATAGGCCAAAGGGGCAACCCCCCCCCCAACAGAAATAGCCAAAGTTAATCAGAAGCAGAGCTGCTTAAAGGAGGAGAACTGTTGTTCTAGGAGGCGTCGGTGTCAAAATCCAAATCGGGGAAATTCAACACGGGAAGGTTGGCCTTCAGGAAGACCAGTTTCTCAACTGTTTGAGGGTCCAGGAAGCTGCGGTGGGGCGTGACTACATCTCCCGCTAGGCTGAAGACCCTTTCGCTCTGCACGCTGGTGGGCGGACAGCTGAGAAACTGGCGGGCTACGTGCGACAGATCCGGCCACATGTGATCACGTGAAGCCCAATAGGCCAATGGATCACAAGAAATTATCTCAGGAGGCTCCTCAAAGTACCTGTTGACCGAGCATTCGGCCGAGTCTACCTTTTGCGCAGAAGCCAGCAAAGAGGAATCTTCCGAGCAGGCTAGTATGGCCACCGTCTCTGCAAAGAAAGCGTTTCCTGGTCGCGGCTGGAGATCCGTAACCCTAGGGCAACCCCCTGCCGGCTCCCCGGGACTATCACTCTCGCCACTAGCGCTAGTGCTGGGGGTGGCAGGCATTTCCGGTAGAGGGGCCACTGTGCCCGTTTCTCCCACCCTGGCAGCAAAGACCTCCCTCACAAGGTTAACTAGTTGGGCCTTCCATACGGTAAAGTCTTTTGGGCAGACGTTGTACTTTAGCCGTGGATCACACAAGGCCGCCAGCATATGGACCTTGCTGGAAAGAAGTGGCTCTAGGCGTTTCCGTACAGCAAAGGACAACCTCCTCACCATCTCCTGGACCGGCGGTGTCAGCAGTCCAGCCAGGGAGTCCAGTGTTCGACCGGCCCGAAGCCTTTCTAGGTGCCTCCTTAGCCCCAAGACCATGGGCACTGCCTGGCTAAGAAGGGCTTTTGATTCCGAAAGGGTCTCTGTGGCATGTTTGAATGGCTTTAGGACGTCTACCAGCTGGGAGATGGTGTCCCACTCTTGCTTAGTTGGAACAAGCTTGCTAACAGGCGCAACCAATGAAAGGGAGATGCCGTGTACCACCTTCTGCTGCTCGACCATGCGTTCGAGCATCTTATAGGTTGAATTCCACCGGGTAGAGACGTCCTGGAGCAGCTTGTGCTGCGGGAGGCCTTCAAGGCTCTGCCTGTCTCTCAGCTGCCGGGCTGCCTTGATGCTCCTGTGGAAGTAGCCCGCGATCTTTCTACAGCGCTCGATCAGCAGGGCGATGTTTGCGGTGCTGGCCGGCTGCTCTTCCGGGCTCTTTAAACCTTCCTTGATGGTATTGTGAAGCAAGTGGGCCATGCAGGTGACATTCAAAAACCCAGCACTTTCAACCGCTTTGATCATATTTTTACCAGCGTCAGTCACCATGAAGCCCCTCCTCATTTCTTCCGGCCTGTAACGCATCCACTCCCCCATCATGTTTCCCAGATAGCTGCAGATGGTCTCTGCCTTGTGATCATGATCAACTACCTCCAAAGCGAGGAGTGCCCAACGATGGGATGCATCCATACTGCCTTCCTTCTCCCACCAATGTGCCGTGAGAGAGAGGTAGGAATGGCCTCCTCCCAAGCTTGACCAAATATCAGAGGTAAAATGGATGTGTCCTCCCATGGCGCTCCGCAACATCTGGATAATGCGTTCCTTGCAGCCCTCGTACAATCCGGGAATAACTTTTCTGGAAAAGGTGTGACGGGAGGGGATTTTATAGCGGGGGCACAGGCGTTTCATAAGGTGGACGAAGCCTTCTTGTTCAACCAGGCGGAAGGGATGGTGATCAAGGGCCATCATCTCTCCCACACTTTGGGTTATCTGCTGGGGTGTGGGTAATGTTTCCCCCGTTCTCTTCCTGGCTAAAGGCATGCCCCAATCCTCCAAGGTGGACTGTGTCTGCCTTCCACCATCTACACCAGGAGAACTTTGTGTGCTAATGCTGCCACTGCAAAGGCTTGCAGCTCCCCCTCCTACCGATATCGAGGGATGGTGCTGCTTCATGTGAGAGCTCAACCCCGAGGTCGCAAGTTGTCTCGGGTCTCTGCCTCTGCTGATATTTGCCCCACAGTGTCTACAAACTGCCAAAGTGGCACGCTGAGTGTGGACATGGAAATGGTCCCAAATATATGACCTTGGCCTCCCCACAGCCACTGTGCCGACGCCCAGGGAGATAGGAGTCGTGGGCACCCTTTCAGCAGCATGAGAAAGTCTATGATTTGATGGTACTACCTCCTCTACCTCCTCCTCACTGTCAGTAGCGGGTGGAGGGGTGGGGTTATCAAGATCCTCACTATCCACCACCTGTAGTTCCAGGACGGCAACACCTGCATGTTCCATTGATCGTCCACTTGTCTCAGCTCCAACTGACAACTGGCTCCGAGTGGAGAGCTGTGAACTTTCAGCAGTCGAACAGCCAGCTTCTTCATCAAGTCCACCCACTCCCATCGTTCCGCGTTCCAGACGGATGGGACCCACCCTAACTTTTTTGGCCCCCCACAGTGTCCGGGCTGTTGCTTGACCACTAGCAGGACTTGCTCCACCAGACCCGCGTTCAGCTGAACGCTTCATGATAACGGGAGTGTTTTCAGGTTACAGAAGGGAGGAAGGTATTGTGTTACTGGGGGGAAAGATGTGTTGTTTCTTGATTGGCAATGTGTTCTGGGTCGAACTGCCGCAAACCCTTCTATTACAGTTGTTCTTATTGTTATACGTTAAAAAGGGGATACCTGTATTTTCCAGACCTTGATAGGGTTAATAGGAGAAAGATATTTGCTGCAAGCCCTACTTGAGCAGCTGAGAAGAAAGGAAAGAGGGGGAACCAAAAACAGGCTCCTTTTTTCCCAAAGCAGGTGGTATTCTACGGAGGATTATGGGATGCGCAACCCTTTTGCCAGACTTTGCTATTGAATCACTGCTGGCTGCCCTGGCACTGACTGCAAGCCCTATAGAGCAGCACAGCAGGAACCAAAAACAGGCTCCCTTTTTTCCCAAAGCAGGTGGTATTCTACGGAGGATTATGGGATGCGCAACCCTTTTGCCAGACTTTGCTATTGAATCACTGCTGGCTGCCCTGGCGCTGACTGCAAGCCCTATAGAGCAGCACAGCAGGAACCAAAAACAGGCTCCCTTTTTCCCAAAGCAGGTGGTATTCTACGGAGGATTATGGGATGCGGAACCCTTTTGCCAGACTTTGCTATTGAATCACTGCTGGCTGCCCTGGCACTGACTGCAAGCCCTATAGAGCAGCACAGCAGGAACCAAAAACAGGCTCCCTTTTTTCCCAAAACAGGTGGTATTCTACGGAGGATTATGGGATGCGGAACCCTTTTGCCAGACTTTGCTATTGAATCACTGCTGGCTGCCCTGGCACTGACTGCAAGCCCTATAGAGCAGCACAGCAGGAACCAAAAACAGGCTCCCTTTTTTCCCAAAGCAGGTGGTATTCTACGGAGGATTATGGGATGCGGAACCCTTTTGCCAGACTTTGCTATTGAATCACTGCTGGCTGCCCTGGCACTGACTGCAAGCCCTATAGAGCAGCACAGCAGGAACCAAAAACAGGCTCCCTTTTTTCCCAAGACAGGTGGTATTCTATGGAGGATTATGGGATGCGGAACCCTTTTTCCAGACTTTGCTATTGAATCACTGCTGGCTGCCCTGGCACTGACTGCAAGCCCTATAGAGCAGCACAGCAGGAACCAAAAACAGGCTCCCTTTTTTCCCAAAGCAGGTGGTATTCTACGGAGGATTATGGGATGCGCAACCCTTTTGCCAGACTTTGCTACTAGCGTTGAAAAAAGAAAAGTTTCCTAATCAAAACGAAAGCCCACCCCGCCCGCACCAGCAGGCAATATGGCGCAGCAGAAAAATTGCAGGGCTGGTGGGCAAATGGCAAACGCCAAGCTTGTGGGGAAAAAAGGCCACAGGCCCTTTGGAAAAAAAAATCAGAAACACCCAACAGTTTCCCACCCCACCTCACCCACCCACCCTTTTCTCCCGGTCTTCTAATCTGTAGCTCTAGCTCAGCCAAGAAAGCTGTGACGCAGCAATCTTGCCTGCCTGCGGAATCTCACTCCCAGCCCACCCTCTCTCTGCAGATCCCGAGCCGAAATGAGCCACCAGGCGCCCGTGCACGCTCTTTTAATTCAGGTCGTACCAGCCCCTCCCCTGGGTTAAACGTGCTCTCTGATTGGCCACAAGGTGGAAACAACACGCTAGGTTGCCCCAGTGCACTTAAACAAGTTTGGGTGATTTGCAAAACCTTGTTTTCCCAACGAAAAAAAACGACGACATAAGAAAAAGGGCCTGTCGCGGTTCGAAACCGTGATATCCAGACGAGTGGACAATCAAGGTCGTATATTGCTTCACAAGTTACAAAAGTAATGAATTAGTAACGACTAACGGGGAAATCGAATTATTTGAGCAAGCCTACTATCTATCTATCTATCTATCTATATGTAATGAAATCACCCCCTAGGCGTAAACAACAAAAGTACAAGCCCCAGAACCTAGAAATTTGGCAGCACAATCCACCATCCTTGCCCCTAGGTTCTGACAACAAAAAGAAAAGAAAAATAAAGTCCTAATTAGAGGGAGAGGAATAATTGTTTTTATCCAATTGCTGCCAGTTAGAAGGCTAAGCTCCGCCCACTTGATCTCCTAGCAACCCACTAAGCCCAGGGCCTCTTCAATAAGGCCTCTCCCACACTGCCTATAAAATACAAATTATCTGGTTTTAACTGGATTGTATGGCAGTGTAGACTCAAGGCCCTTCCACACAGCTATATAACCCATTTATAATCTTATATTATCTGCTTTGAACTGGATTATCTTGAGTCCACACTGCCATATAATCCACTTCAGTGTGCATTTTATACAGCTGTGTAGAAGGGGCCTCATATAATCAGCTAACCAGATAATATAAGATTATAAATATACAGTAGAGTCTCACTTATCCAATATAAACAGGCCGGCAGAACGTGCATAAGTGAATATGTTGGATAACAAGAAGGGATTCAGGAAAAGCCTATTAAACATCAAATTAGATTATGATTTTACAAATTAAGCACCAAAACATCATGTTATACAACAAATTTGACAGAAAAGGCAGTTCAATATGCAGTAATGCTATATAGTAATTACTGTATTTACAAATTTACTACCAAAATATCACAATGAATTTAAAACATTGACTACAAAAACATTGTCTACTAAAAGGCACACTGTGTTGGATAATCCAGTACATTGGCTAAGTGAATGCTGGATAAGTGAGATTCCACTGTAATATGAAATAATTACTGTGGTAGAATAATACAGAAGAATATAATCTCTAAAACCAGGACAGTAAAAAAACACCAACACTCTGAAAGCAGGGAAATTGGGAATTCCACAAAGGAAACAATCAGGGCCAGCTAACACCTCCCAAGAAAGGATTCTTCCAGAAAGGAAGCTGAGAAGGGAGTGAAGCAGTGTGTATTACCAACGTCATTATTGTTACTATTATTATTATTATTCATATTATTATTATTATTATTATTATTATTATTATTATTATTATTATTATTATTATTGTGTTGCTGTGAACTGTAAAAATGAACACAATCTAGCTCCAAGTATTCAAAAACACTAAAATCAGAATATATAAAAATTACTGTGGTATAATACAACACAACAATACAATCTCTAAAATCAGAACACTAAATAAAGAACAACACTCTAAAAACAGAGGAATTCCACACAGGAAACAATCAGGGCCAGCTAACACCTCCCAACAAAGTATTCCCATCACCAAAGTCTGGCAAATCCTCTGTTTTCTGAAGGCCACAGATTTTTTTTTTTCTTGGACTGTGTGCGCTCAAGCACTGCATATGGGTACTTCTTCATCTACACAGGCAGTAGAAGCACATAAAATATCGCAAAGAACACCACTCTGGAAACAAGGGAATTCCAGACAGGAAGCAATCAGGACTAGCTAACACCTCCCAACAAAAAATTCCCTCAGGGAAGAAGCACCCAGGCTTTAAAGCTGCAAGGCCATTACATGCTAATCATTTTGCCTAATTGCAGCATTCATACTTCACTCCAACAGACAAAAAAAAAGAACAGAAATATTGTATATTCACAACCTTTAAGAAAGAATACCCCTGATAGCACAGCGTGTTAAAGCGCTGACCTACTGAACTTGTGGACCGAAAGGTCACAGGTTCGAATTGGGGGAGCGGAGTGAGCCCTCACTGTTAGCCCCACCTTCTGCCAACCCAGAATATTGAAAACATTCAAATGTGAGTACATCAATAGATACTGATCCGGCGGGAAGGTAACGGCACTCCATGAAGTCATGCCACATGACCTTGGAGGAGTCTATGGACAACGCCGGCTCTTCGGCTTACAAATGGAGATAAGCACCAACCCCCAGAGTCAGACATGACTAGACTTAATGTCAGCGAAAACCTTTACCCTTTACCTTAACTACCAATAATTCCTCAATACTTTATTTCCCATACCACAATACTTCACCACAGCAATGCATGGACGGGCACAGCTAGTTCTCCTATAATACTGTTCTTCAAGGTGCAATACTAGAAGATAATGCACAACTGCACACTTATCCTCTTCTTTCTAAAAAGGTAGAACAATATTTGACCAAGAGGAGAAATAGAATGAAGCATAATAGATTCCCCCCTAAAAGGTTCACAAAGTCACAAATGTATTTTGCATATTTAGCTTTGATATCAAAGGCAGCACATCACTATCACTTGTTGTAGGGTGTGAGATGGAGTGTGTAGTGTGAGATGGAGTGCTTCTGTGTGAACAGAATGCTTGAATAGACAGGACTTCAGCCAAAGCCAACATGGTTCTTCTTATGTTTTATAACAAGGGTGGTAGTAAGGTTTTCCCCTGACATGTCCAACTCTGGGGATTGGTGCTCATCTCCATTTCTAAGTCAAAGAGCCAGCATTGACTGTAGACACTTCCAAGTTCATGTGGCCGGCCTGACTGCATAGACTGCCGTGACCTTCCCTCCTGAGCAGTAGCTATTGATCTACTCACATTTACATGTTTTTGAACTGCTAAGTTGGCAGAAGCTGGGGCTAACAGCGGGAGCTCACCCCACTTACCGGATTTGAACCGCCAACCTTTCACTCAGCAAGTTCAGCAGCTCAGTGGCTTCACCCACTACACCACTGGTGGTGGGAGGAATCTGCTTTCTTTGATTTGTAAAAAAGAAATTTTGCTCCAATCTGGCATATGGAATGCAATTTTCAGTAGCTATGGAATGAAAGAAGTGCATTAAACTAACTACATCCTCATTATATCACCAGCTGTTAAAGACAGGATGAAAAAGAAGCCCTCAGTATAAAGAGGAATTTGTATAGCAAAAGTTTTTAAAAAAACAAAACACTGATGTTGTTGTCATCAGTGTCATCATCTACAGCAGGTGTTAAACTCATCTTCATCAAGGTTATGGTGCCTTCAAAGGGCTGTTAAATTCATGGATGGAGAATCAGTGGATACAGAGGGCCAACTATAGTTCTTTTTACATAGTGGACAGTATTCTTTACTTTTTACCTCATTTCGGGGCCCAGATTTATTGAACCCCAACTCCCATCACTTCTAGCCATTATTTTTAATTATGAGTAATACAGAAGTTGTAGTCCAACATATGATAGGCCAAATAAAATGACATGGTGGGCCAAAATAAGGCCATAGGCCTTGAGTTTGACACAAGTGATCTAGAAATAGCTTTACATCCCTTGCATTCTTATTTATCAATTCATGTTCCCATTATGCATCATTCATATTTGCCATATGCTGGTACCTGATATCTTAATTCTTCTTAAAGCTCTGTAAGCTGTTCAAGATGACCAGGTTATACCAGGGTAAGGAGGGTTCATCATGAGAAAACTGGATTGTCAATATACTCTGCATTGGTATCACTTAAGCAAAGCTGATCTAAATAATCCAAAACTATTGATGTAGTTTGGTATTCTTCTCAAAGCAATTGGCACATCCCATCCATAGTATAACACCCATCTCGAGATAATATACATATCACAATAGAATTGCAAAGGAATTAATATTAGCTAGAAAAGTATAGATTTATGTGGACCTATAAATTCAGGAAAATAATTCATGATATTTCAGAATAACTACCCAAACAACTAAAATGGATAGTTCTTTTATTTGAGGGGCAAGGGTATTGAATATCTTAAACGATACCTTTCAAGAAGTCATGTGGGTAAAACCAGACTTTTTAAAATAAAAGACTTGCCTGATGAAGCATTGTGAGTAGTCTTAGCAGAAAAGAGGGCAAGATATTAATATTATTGATCACTTATACAGCAATTTTATTTCAGAATGTGCATTTACAACCTCACATTTAGCCTCACACCATTGACAAACCTCAGTGCACAATATATACTTAATCTATGGAATTTATTGCCAGAGGAGGTGATTATGATTCTAACTTAGATGGCAAAAGAAAGAAAGAAAGAAAGAAAGAAAGAAAGAAAGAAAGAAAGAAAGAAAGAAAGAAAGAAAGAAAGAAAGAAAGAAAGAAAGAGGAGGAAGGGAAGGGAGAGGCAAAAGAAAGAAAGAAAGAAAGAAAGAAAGAAAGAAAGAAAGAAAGAAAGAAAGAAAGAAAGAAAGAAAGAACCTAAAGCTTTGCAGAGAGAATATATGTCATGACCATGACCATAAAATCAAGGGTCTGGCACAAATAGAAATAGAAGGCAACTCATAGGATATCTAAGCCCTTTCAAGTTCCTGAAATTTATAGAAATATTACCTTTGCTTTGCCTTTATCAACAAACACTTAAAAACAATAAGAGTCTCACATTGGGTGATTTGGTATGGATTGAAACATATCTTGCATTAGGGTTATAGTTTCAGAAAAAGCTTAATGTGTTATTCTTGTGTTTCCTGATATCAATATGAATTTCAATACTTCTTCCAATATTGGGGGGGGGGGGGGGTAAATGTGATTCCCCTAAATGGATCCAACATACTGACAATCAAAGCATGGTGTTTCTCTTGTACATCATAGTTCTTCAAAAGATGGTAATGATTGTTCATTTTCGTCCTTTTTCTTCCAAAAGTGCTACACTGGCTGAAACAAAATGTATCCTAATCAATACTTTTTGTCATACTTGGCATTAGTTGAGCTAGGGAAAATTTTGCATGACAGTTGGCTGAAATTAGGGTAAATTGATTATAGTTACTGAGGCAATAATGTTGTGGAATTTCTGGTAACAATGTAAATATTCCCTGTTGCTATTGTTGTTATTCTCATCAATAGGATCAAAACAAAAGACAAAAAAGGAAAATTTCCCAATCTAAAAACTGTAAAAATGCACATTTAATTTTTTAGAACTTTGTTGAAAAATCAGGGTTTTTTTATAGAAAATACGTTGCTCTGCACAATATATGCTGCTCTATGCAAAAGAATATTGCTGTGGACAAGCATGGTAGTATTATCTTTTCACTCTTATACAGGATTGTGAAACCTCACAGTGGTTGGTTGATAATAAGGTTAAGAAAAAAATCTCAATATCTTTATGTACCTAAAAGTAGACTTAGCTTTTAGTGTGGGCCTTGCAACAATGTTAGGTAATTATTTCATATTCACAATCACCACTTAATCATGATTGTGAAATTATCATGATCATAACTCATCCCTCCCTGCAATCCATTTTACTGTATGGGGAGAATCAGGTTTGGAGAGTTGGGCCAGGAGAAGTTATTTAATTAAGTATATACTGGTACAGGATTCTGGATGATATTTATACCAAATCTATATAATTTTCCTCTTTATCCTGGAAATAAGTGACGAGTAGAGTGCCGAGGGGTCAATCCTGGGCCCGGTTCTGTTCAACATCTTTATTAAGGACTAGATGAAGGGTTAGAAGGCATAATCATCAAGTTTGCAGTCACCACCAAATTGAGAGGGGTAGCTAATATTTCAGAAGACAGGAGCAGAATTCAAAACAATCTTAACAGATTAGAGAGATGGGCAGAAACTAACAAAATGAAGTTTAACATGAACAAATGCAAGATACTCCACTTAAGCAGAAAAAAATGAAATGCAAAAATACAGAATGGGGGATACCTGGCTTAGCAGCAGTACGTGTGAAAAAGATCTTGGAGTCCTTGTAGACAAGTTAAACATGATCCAACAATGTGATGTGGCAGCTAAAAAAGCCAATGGGATTTTGACCTGCATAAATAGGAGTATAGTGTCTAGATCCAGGGAAGTCATGCTACCCCTCTATTTTGCCTTGGTCAGACCATCAGTTAACCATCAGAACCATTGTTTACAATCCAATGTCAGACTGTTCAAACACCTACAGAGGTCTATTAGCTCTCTTCATTTTGCTCAACAGAACATGTGAAGAAAACCTCCCAAACTCATAACCTTTCCTTTGCAAATAAATTGAAATCCTTTGGAAACAACTTACATTTTTTTCTCTTTAAAAAGTGACTTATCACAGTTCTCCATTCTAAGTTCTGTTTTCTTAACCATTTTAACATGCATTTCCAAAGCTCTTTTTTGGTTGGCTTTTAAAATCAGGGTAAGAGAATAGAATGTTAGTCAACTTAAGTAAAACAGTTTTTTAAAAAAACTTTACAAAGTGTGACTTTTCAAAATAGGTGTATGCCTAAGAACACAATTATCCTTTTCAATCTTTGCTTCTCAGTTTTTTTACACAAGGTAGTTCTCCAAACCGTCTAGCCAAATTATCTTCCTACCCATCTGTCAAACAGTACACAGGTTTCAAGCAAGTGGTTACAGAATAATTTCAAATTTTCCTTGAAACTGATTTTCTAGATCTATTTCAAAATAGTTTCAGACTTCGATTTGGAGTAGGAATTGCATTGGTCACCTCATAAAATATCTTGTCTTACAAGAAAGATATCTTGTTCTTTTCTTTTGCTGCAATATAATAACTCCCCAAGGATCTATTGTACACATGTCAGGGAATTTTACAAGTCTTATCAAGATTCCTTTAGATTTCTTTGAAATTCCTTTGCTGCTTTGAATCTTGCATTAGGCAAAACTTCATGCAACCTCTATGAGCTCTTTTAAACAGAACAGTATGGACATGTTTGTATGTGTATATGTATACAAATGTACACAAGCTCTTTGTGTGCAGCTTTATTTGTGCTTTGTGTGATAAGTATTCAAAAGCAGAATATTTTACTCTTATCTGTCTTTTCCTGTCAGTCCCAGCACCATAAAAACAGAGATCACCAAGTATCTTTGTTTATTATCAAACCTGAAAAAGAGTTGCCAGATCATTCTTACTATTTTTAAAGGCATTAACCAAGATTCCTCCTTATTGTTACTTTTGGATTTTCTTTCAATGTAGCCAATGGCCATGGTTTGTAAGTTTTTTCATAGCACTGTCGATGCTCTAGTCGCTCTCTGGAATAAGGAGGTGACTAGGGCAATAGACACGATCACTCCGGAACGTCCCCTCTTGAGTACCCGAGCTAAACCATCTCCTTGGTTCACTGAGGAGCTGGCAGTGATTAAGCGAAAGAAGAGGGAACTAGAGGGCGTGTGGCGTTCGGAGCCGAGTGGGCCAAACCGAACACGGCTATGTCTCTAACTCAGGGCATATGCCATGGCAATAGATGCTGCAAAGAATGTTTTCTTTGCAGTTAATATTGCGTCCGCAAAGAACCGTCCGGCGGAGCTGTTCCGAGTTGTCAGAGGTTTGTTATATCCCATCCCTCAAGACGGGATCCCTGACAACTCGGCAGCCCGCTGTTAAGCATTTGCTCGGTTCTTTGTGGACAAAGTCGCTTTGATCTGTTCGGGCTTTGACACCATATTAACGGCAGTCTCCGAGGATGTAGCAAGAGCACCTGCTTGTCCCATTTTGATGGATTCGTTTCAATTGGTTCTGCCTGAGGACATGGACAAGGTGCTTGGAGAGGTGACGGCTAACACATGCATCCTAGACCCCTGCCCATCCTGGCTGGTGAGAGAAGCCAGAAAAAGCCATCACTGGACCCCACTCAATTGGACAGCTATCGGCCTATTTCCAATCTCCCCTTTTTGGGCAAGGTCGTGGAACATGTGGTGGCCCCACAACTCCAGGCATTCTTGGTAGATACTGATTATCTGGATCCGGCAGAGTCTGGCTTCAGGCCGGGCATGGTATCGAGACAGCCTTGGTCGCCTTAGTCGATGATCTTCGCCAGGAACTGGACAGGGGGAGTGTGTCCCTGCTGGTTCTGCTAGACCTCTCAGTGGCTTTCCATACCGTTGCCCATGGTATCCTTCTGGGACACCTCGCTGGGATGGGGCTCAGAGATACTGTTTTGCAGTGGCTCCGGTCCTTCCTGGAGGGGCGTTCCCAGATGGTGTCCTTGGGGGACACCTGCTCGGCCCCACAAACATTGACTTGTGTGGTCCCACAGGGTTCAGTACTGTCCCCCATGTTGTTTAACATCTACATGAAGCCACTGGGAGAGATCATCCAGAGTTTCAGGGTGTGGTGTCATCTGTACGCAGATGATGTCCAGCTTTGTCACTCCTTCAAATCTGTCACTAAGGAGGCTGTTCAGGTCCTGAACCAGTGTCTGGCCGCTGTGTCAGACTGGATGAGGGCTAACAAATTGAAATTGAATCCAGACAAGACAGAGGTCCTCCTGGTCAGTCGTAAGTCTGAACAGGGTATAGGGTTACAGCCTGTGTTGGACGGGGTCACACTCCCCCTGAAGACGCTGGTTCGCAGTCTGGGGGTTCTCCTGGACTCATCACTGAGCCTGGATCCCCAGGCCTCAGTGGTGGCCAGGGGAGCCTTCGCACAACTCAGACTTGTGCGCCAGCTGCACCCGTTCCTTGGGAGGTCTGACTTGGCCACGGTGGTCCACGCTCTGGTTACATCCCATCTGGGCTATTGCAATGCTCTCTATGTGAGGTTGCCTTTGAAGACGGCCCGGAAGTTCCAACTAGTACAACAGGCAGCAGCCAGGTTAATAACTGGGGCGGCATACAGGGGGCGCACCACCCCCCTGCTAAGCCAGCTCCACTGGCTGCCAATATGCTACTGAGCCCAATTCAAAGTGCTGGTTTTGACCTATAAAGCCCTAAATGGTTCTGGCCTAATCTACTTGTCCGAACGTATCTCCTCCTATGAGCCAAGAAGATCCCTAAGGTCATCTGGTGAGGTCCTGCTCTCGGTCCCGCCTGCCTCACAAGCACGGCTGGTGGGAACGAGGGACGGCCTTCTCGGTGGTGGCTCCCCGGCTGTGGAACACCCTCCCCAGAGAAATACAGCAAGCCCCAACCCTTAAAAACATGGCTATGTGCTCAGGCTTTTAACGAATAAACGACAAAGACGACCCAGACTGATGTATGGATAAAGTACGAGGATATTGGATGAACAGATTTTAAGCATATGTTTTATATTTTATACTGTATTTAACTATTTGTAATAGATTTTATATGCTGTTTGTTTTTAATGATGTGCCGGCATCGAATTGTTGCCAATTGTACGCCACCCTGAGTCCCTTCGGGTGAGAAGGGCCAGATAGAAATATTGGAAATAAATAAATAAATAGCACTGTAAAATCAAAGTTTAAGGTGGAAACAAGATACAGTCATAGCTAGGATTATGTCTCACTTATTTTTTAAAACTGGTAACATCTCTTGATATTTTAAAAATTACAATAAAACCAAAAAACCCCCTCCCCCAATCCTTCATAAGTTTTTCTTGTTTTGCCTAGGATAATGCTTTTTTTTTGGGGGGGGGGGGGGATAGATAGTTGATGCAAGCTCACACCTGGCATGCAGGAAGAGAATGCTATATGTGAACATAATTGATTCTGATTGCTTTTTAAGAGTAATTGGTCCTATAAATTCAGTGGAGTCTTGCCTGAGTTACATGATGTATGAGAGACACGTTAAATTGCATCAATAAGTAGATGATTGTCTTGGCTACCTTGTTAGACTGGGTATGGAAGTCTTATTTATATTTCTGTTCTTTTTAGGCTTTGGCTTTAAATATGATCCTGTAACCTGAGGAAACATTACAAATGACTCTGCAAGTAGTTTATGTACAGCTCATGTGAATATGTATTTCTAAAAATAATATTATCTTGGTTTTCATATAAATTGGCACAGGCACATGTCTGCAAGTTATCAATGTATGTATTTCAGGAAAGCTGACAGTTTGAATTCCTTCCTTTCTCTTCATGTTTTGTTTGTTGTCATTGTAAGCTTCCTTTCCCTTCTTCTAAGCACGCACACAGTCACAAAGTGTCATCCCAGTGTTTGCTGAACTGTATCACAAATGCACAATAAGATGCAAAATCAAAGTTGATTCTGTGAGGGCTTCAAAACATTGGACAAATCTGAGCTGGTAGATAAATTGCCAGCAGACTACTGGGAACAGCCCTCAGGGATAGTCTGAACCTTACCAGAGTGATAAAATTTTAATGCTGGTCATTATTATCTCGTTCTTTGTGTGCAATGTTTAATGCTATTGCCTTCCACCATCCTGAAGTGTCAGCAAGGACAATTCCTTTACATCAAATGCCAGAATGATATGATGAGCTGATGTTACCTACTATAGATATATAGATAGGAAGGAGGAATGACCATGTGAATCAGCTTATGTTAAGGCTGATTCACAAGGTCCCTCTGGCCTTATCCAGGGGTTCCTCACAAATACAATTAGAATTGTGTAAGGAAAAGAGCAGGGATAAACCTGTTGAAGCATCTTCATATTTTGCAGACTTTGTATGTATTCCTGGAGCTATCCATGTTTGGAGGGGGTAATAAGAACAGCAGGGAGCCATCAGCATGTAGCTAGCTAGGCTCTGTGTATGAATTAAGATATTCATTGTACCATAGTTCCAAATAGCACATGGAGCATATGAGAATTGAAGTATTCTATTGTTGCATTCATCTTCAAATGTGTAATGGGTTGCAGAAATGGGCAATGATATATGAGGTATGGCCAATGTTAGCTTTACAATCTTGCCTTTTCCCTGCCTACAATTCTAGTCATGTGGGTTGGAATAGGATTGCAAATCTTCACACAGAATAATAGAATAATAGAGTTGGAAGAGACCATATAGGTCATCTAGTCCACCCCCTGTCATGCAGTAAAAGCACAATCAAAGCACCGCAACAGATGGCCATGTTTTCTTGCATGCAATAATGAATAATTATAATTGTCTCCCTATTCCATGAGTAAGTAAGAGTTTCTGTGCAATTATTTTAGTTCTGTTTATATTTTAGGACTTCCCTGGGGAAAATGTATGCACACAACATTCATGGGGTTTTCCCATTCATAAAACGTATTTTGTAAACAAAACATTATTTTTCTGAGAATACTTGGATTCCTGCAAAAGAGAAGGGGCTCCCTGGAAGATCTCAAAAGATGAGCAGGTTTGTATGTGAGAATATGGTTTTTCAACTTCAAGTAAACCGGACCTGAACTTCATTAAATATCTTCAACATCTTCAATAAAATGTAGCTCATTAACATCCAAGCAAGTCTGCTCCAATCTAAAACAGCTGACATTTGTAATAAGTATTCTCTCTCTCTCTCTCTCTCTCTCTCTCTCTCTCTCTCTCTCTCTATATATATATATATATATATATATATATATATATATATATATAGCTAAATTACACATACACAAATGTACATACCAATACCTCCTCTTACAACTAAATCAAGATATCCAGAACAACACTAAGTTTACATATTTCTTCTGACATGCTAGATAACTATTTTGAAACAGAAAGTCTGAAAACCAACATTTTTAGTGTGCAGTTGGTGCTTTTTACATTACACAGGACTTGAGTGTGGACTGCCTTTCTAGGACTTTAGAATTATGAAAAGAATTATGAATGAAAATACTCTCAAGCTAGCTCTTCACCTCTCAATAGTTTCTCCTACTGGAAGCAAAGTGTATGTGGGGTCTGCTTCTTTATTCGGCTATATAGAAAGAGAAGGAAATAAATTGAAAATAATCTCTGAAAGCAAGAATATGCCTAGAGATATATAGACCACAATATGTAGGTTTTTGTTCCTATCAAATAAGTTTGTGTCTTCTCTCACCTGGCTCTTAACTTCCCTTTCTCTTCAAACTGAAAATAATTGGGCTTATAGCAGACAGGGACTCCCAAATTCACTCTGCTTTTTTAGTAATCTAGAATATCCTAATGCTTGATCTTTTTAGACCAATGAGGAAGAAAATATGAAAAACTCCCCCATGTGGGTCTACATGCAGAAAATTGCTTGAGTTCATTTTATACCTTTGAGGCTCCACACATGCTTAAATAATTATAATAAATAATGCAAACAATGAAGAAATGACCTTCTACTGAGCCAGAAAAGGGCTGTAGCAGCAAAAGTTATACAGCCTGAATTTACTTATTAATTTTAGTAATTTCTTTATTTCCATGTGGAGATTCTTTAGAGTTTCTTTTATTTTTCTTCATAACTTACACAAGTATGCTACTTCTAAAGTTTTAATTATCCCATTTACTTCCAGATTTACCAATCCCCCCACCCTCAAATTCAGAGAAATTAACTGAAAAGCCATCTCCAAGGCCTTTCTATTTTAATCTTTCTTTTCTCCTACTCCAAAAAGTATTGCTAAAAATATTAATTAAGCACTATTCTGTTTCTTCTATACCCTATAAGTCTGGTATAGCAATACTGTCTCACGCTATTGTTAGTAGGAATATGAAACTTTGTTTCTCCAATCACTGGGAGAAAACTAGAAAATAAAATGTTATTAAAAGTAACAACAAAGAATTCCAAAAACAACTGAGCATACTGGATGAGATTGCAAGAGGCTTTAAAAAAAAAGAATTGACAATTTTTTAGCAGAAAATATATAGAAAACAGGGGGAAAACCCCACTCTGTTATGTGTAAATATGTTGTTTCACAAATATAGATTTGTGAAGACCTTCTTTAAAAAAAACAACAACAACAATGTCCCCAAATGTGAAAAATCACATGTCAGATCAACATTGTCTTATTACAGGCATAGTGCAGCTTGTTCAATGGTCAGAAATTCTGGGAGTTCTGGGCAAGAAAAAGGTCTTTAATGACTGAATTGCAAACCAAGGAGGGGAGGGGGTTAATACATGACTAATGACCTCATCATACGGGGCTAGAATTGGCTGCATATGCTGATCTAGTGCCAGATATCCATGAAGCCAACCGGCTCTCATCAGATGACGTCATGCCAGCTTTGTAGGTGAAGGCGGGCAAAACTGGCAACACGTATTGTCTGTATCTATAGGGGGAATACGCATACTCACTCTTTCCCCCATGTGATTATCCTCCCAGTGGGTGATGAGGGTGAAGCAGAATACCGGCCATCTCTTGAGGTCATAAGTCTAGGACATATTTGTGTGGGCTGCTATTATGCTATTCCCAGCTATACGGGACTGCATTCATCCATTCCAAATTTAATTTCATTTTGTTTCTCCATGAACCTGAATTATTTTTGACAGAACACACATGCACCATACCATTAATTTTATATTTCTGTACACAGTTTACAAACCCACTCATTTTATACATTTTGGGGCATATCCTGAGCCACCAAGTTTATCAGAACTGCATCAAACTTTAAGCTTAAAAATGGAGATTGAATTCCTTCAGCACCTCTATTTGTACAAGGTGTCTTATCCATTTAGTAATTGTCTCTGGACTCTAAATTTTTTTTAAAAAAAATCTTTCATATCATTATGATTTTAAGGAGGTAGCAAGGCCACTCAGAAAAGTGTTTAGTCTCAATTTGAATCATAAAGGTTAGAAGAAAAGCTGGATACCAAAGGAAGGAATGCAGAGGGTGAGCAATAGGTTCAGTATTCCATTTCTCAGTCTCCCTTGCTGAATCGTAATCCATTCCCAAACAGCTAGTAATACGGAAGGTCGAAAAGAAATATAATAAACAAGACATAGGGCATAAGGGCATGGGAAGACAGACAGCCTCTGTTCTGTCTCCCCTTCCAGTTGCTAGGTATCTTATGGACTGCTCTGTTTAGGAAAGCCTGGAGTGGAGCGACTGAAAAGATCAATAACTAGACAGGGTGGTTGTTGTTGGTCTGTGGTTTGCCTGTCATAAACCATAATCAATATTTACTGGAGCAATAATATACTTAGGAAACTATGGGCCCAGCATGATGGAGGGGCTAGGTAAAGAAAACTGGCATTTAAGGTCTTTCGAGGGAAATGGAAGCTTCTTCATGATTATTTGGGTGCTCTCGGATTTCTTTCTTCATTTATTCAGGGAGACTACATTAGTGTGTAAATCACAGACTGGGGAGGAAGGAATCCCCAGAATGGAGAGACTCTCAGAGGTGAGTATATTTAGTGCCTCGACAATGCAATTCCCTCGTTCAATACCTGCCTCCTGAAAATTTCTAATAGTCATGGCAAAGAAACTGAATCCATACTTCGTGACTCTGCTTCATGCATTCCTGCTGTGAAACTCAATGCATCAAATCTTGCCTGTCCCATTCATCGGGTTACAATTATAGTTATCATTTGTCACTCATTATAGCAAAGCTTTCAATTTTGTTCTTTAAAGGCACAAATACACCAGTAAAGCTGGTAAAATGAATTTTAAAACAACAACACCACCATCAACAGCAATAACAACAAAATAGAAAGTGGTTGTGAATATGCTTGAAATATGAATATGCTTTTATCTATCTATGAATAAAAATAAGACAAATCTCTAATATTAAGCCAGGTATAGGGAGCAGAATCTAACAGTAATAGGATATACAGTATAACTATAGGATAATAGTATAACTATTTTCTCAAACACTAGGAATTTTTCAAGGGTGCTTCAGTTGTGAGTTCCCGCATGCTAGGAGATGGACTAGATGGTCCTTGTGCTCCATTTCAACCCGTAGTTTCAATGAAAACAAATCATATTCACTATTGTCACATTTTGTTGAGACAGCAATTTTTTTAAAGAGTAGGGACAAGCTTTTTGTATTTCTCTAAGTGTGTCATTGACAGGACTATAGGGTGTTGAATCTGCAAGAAATATAATATGGAAAAGCAGCATTTAAAAACTGGGGGGAGAGGAATCGGACAAATAGCCTTGAGACACTATCAAAAACATTGTTGTGCTTGCCTGATTTTCTTCCAATTTCATTCCATGGCAGCTAAGATTCCAAATAAATGCCATACATGGTGTGTGCACATGTATTACCAAATATCTTTATTTACCCTTTACACTCTTTAGGGACCTCATCACTCTAGAGCTTGGATCCACTTTAAATCTACTTTAAAGAGGGGCCTTTAGACAGCTCAGTCAGACAGGTCCTGGGCCTCACCAAACTATAAACCCTAGAGTTCTGCAGGAGGCAGAGACCAAATTTAAAGTGGATCCATGCTCTGGTGTGATGAGGCACGGTTAGGAAACACAAATTGGTTCCCTTTAGATGTTTTGGACTATAACTCCCACTATCTCTGAACTATGGTTGGAATGCATGAAAACCCCCTCTAAGTTTAAGTGATCACTTAATTTTCTGAATATAATTGTATATATACATATTAAATATTATGCCACCCAGAGGTTGCTACCATCAAGTTCAAGCAGATGGGTGTAGCATATAGAATGGAATGAATGGATAGTTGGGGGAGGAGAGGGAGGGAGAGAGACTTGATTTTGCCAAACAATTTTTTTCCTTATCTTTTAAAACTCGTAATAGGAAATAATGCAATTGTTTGGAATGAACGGTCTCATTGCAGACAGCCTTAGTATTACCTGTTCCTAAAAAGCCCAGATGCATTGCTGAAATAATCCAGTCTATTTGACACAGCAGGCAGAAGACAGGCCCAACATTTCCATTGCCTGTAGCACATTTGAGGTGCCACTGCAGCACAGAATACAATTGTTTCTCTAAGCAAACCTTGACATAAGTTTGCAGCCTTTGACAAAGAGCAGCCACACAAGGTTTCAGGCTTTTGACAGACTTAACAATTGTAGAGGATGATCGTATCTTTGGGCAAGGAGGAGAAAGGAGATTTGGGAATCAAACAGAAGCAGAAGAGTGAAAGCAGGGAACACCTCAGAGAAAGATTTGTGTTAATTCCTTCTTGCTGTTGAGTGTTTTCTTTGTCCGCCTGTTGTGTGTATGTGCAGGCAGCGGGGGGGGGGGGGGGGGGGGGTCAGATTGAGAGCACAGAAGCAAACACCTCAGAGCAGCAGAACAAGCAAAGATCATGCCGGCATTGTGAACTCCCCAGGTTTCCCCTAATCTCTCTGTAGTTACAAACATTCCTACTGTGCGGGTGGAGATAGAGCAGTGATGTTTTTCCTCCTCTGAGTTCTATTTGCTAGGAGTGGAAGCAGCAGTGCTTTGAGAAGAATATGGTGCTAGAGGGCAGCAAAGCTGCACCTAGCAGTAACATATGCCATTCAGAGATACGGCTTACTGAAACCTCACATCTATACTGAGGAGACAGGCACGATTTTCAAAGAGGACATCAACTAACCATTCAGGTGCACACATATGCAAATGTCCACAGAACTTTTTGAACAGGCAATGTTAAAATTGATTAGTTGGTATATATTCTAGGGATGTAGTTACAAGGACAGCAAAATGAGAGCAGGGACCCCAAATAAAAATTCTCCCCCTCAGATAAAAGTTTCCATCTCTCTCCAAATTTTAATATGCAGAGAATGAGACACGGAAAATCATTCACAGCTAGAATTCTTACCCAGTTTTCCACCCTGTAAAACAATGTAGGTGTGGGAAATATATTTGCTGGCCTCCTGAGGGAAGAGCTAGACCATATTTTCCCTGGCATTTGGTCAGGACATGTTCAGAGGAGGCATGGCTTTAAAAGACAGCATGCTATAGGGCTCTGTAGGTCCTTGGCCTTACACAGATATATGCAACCTTTCCCCCTTCATTAATACTTGCTTATTTTGTAGATCCCAAGTTGTTGCCCAGCAACTCTTGATTTGCAACCCCCGCTTCAACTATTGGGCTGAAGGTTAGGCTCATTGGAACCATTTCGGTGGTCACCTGGGATTGAGTGACATGACCACTGTGGAATAGCTTGGGCTGAGGGGTTTGCTCTAGAATAAATTGCTGCCCCTACTGTTTGAAGAATGCTGTTGCCAGCCTCCTCATATTTTGATTATCTATCTTGGGGACAATGACCTGGATCCTTTAGCTGGCAAAGCATTTATTATTATTCAAAGATATGGGTGAGATTCAAGAAAAATGGACACACAACAAATTGGAATGGTCAATAACCATTTCAAAGCAATGTTGGTCTGGGAAAGGGGATGTACACCACTTCGATGTAAATGAGTCACCTTTCTCAAACTGGCATGGAGTTGTTTCTTGGTTACTTATAGCATGCTATTAAATTCACCTTGTGTGGGCGATATGGGGTACAGCAGACACTTGGGGTTGATTCCTGGGTATTTGCCCTCACCAGTGGTCAAAGCATCTTGGGGGGCTTATGCCCTCTAGCTCTTAGAGGCTTATATTTTCTAGCTAGCCTTCTAATATTTTAGCTGAACCTTTGAGAAACCATGATTCTCAGGCTGTTTGAGGTTGGGGGCTTGAGTCTTAGGTGACTGATTGCCCCAGACATTCCCGTATCATATTTGCTCCTCCAAATTTTATTGCCTATTTTCAATAAATATTTAAATAGGTAACAGTTAATAAGGTTGCTCTTAGTTCATTCCACTTCTGTTGTCTGGTCTGTTTATTCCTCTAGTTGGTCAGCAATATTTCTTATATCTGTATTCTCTTGGACACATTGTCTTTCCCTTTCCTTTGGATGCCTAAGTGGGCACTTGGTATCTTCTTAGATTTGGTTCCTGGACCTATGAAAACCAGCAGGCAACTATCGTAAGTGCCTATGAACCAACACTAGATGCTGTAGTTTTGACATCCTGCTTCTCACTAAATGTGTGGAACACAACCTTGTCATCACCAACACACCCTTCCACCAGAAAAACAGGTTTAAGACATCATGGAAGAAACTTGGTCAAAACATTGGCACCTCTTAGGCTATGCAATTATACATCGTGAAAGAGATGTGTCAGAGACCTCTGTGATTTACTTCTCACAAGAGCCACGACAGGCACTGATGATTGCTGGACAGACTACAGGTTAATTTGATCCATGGTGACAATCAAGATCGCCCCCAAATATAGACTCCAAGGAAGATAGATAAGAAGTAAAATGAACACCCAAGACCTTCAAGAGCCCTCTAAACGAACCCTTCTCTAAACAACACTTTAAAACGATTTACCCATATTACACTGGAATAAACTGAAGACATCTATCATTACAGCCTGAAGAGGGTGGACCTGATCTGACACAACAACTTCTCCAGCTCATTGAAAAAGTGTGGGCAACAGAAAATCCCCGCAGGCTTCAAGGATGCCACCATCATCACCCTTTTTAAAAGGGGGAAAGAACAGACTGCTGAAATTATCAAGGTATCTTCCTTTTAACCTTTGCTGGGAAAATCCCCACAAGAAGCCTTGCAAACCACCTTTCACCTATTTCAGAAGACATCCTCTCAGAATTTCAGAACGGCCTCCACCCCTTCAGAGGAACAGTGGATATGGCCTTCACTGCACAACAGGTCCAAACAAATTGCAGGGAACAAAATCAACCTCTGTACATGGCAATCACTGACCTTAAAAAGGTATTCAGCACAGTGGTTTGCAATGCCCTCTGGACAATTCTCCTAAAAATTAGATGCCCTGATAAATTTGTGGACATTTGCAGCTCCTCCATGATGACATAATGCAACAATCTTGGACAGTAATGGCTCCCAAAGCAACACATTTAAGGTGGAATCAGTTGTCAAACAGGGATGTTTTATTGCCCCAACTTTATTTTCCATCTTCATCGCTATGATACTTCATCTTGTTGATGGGAAGCTTCCTACTGTAGTAGAAATCATCTGTCAGACAGATGGCAAACTATTTAATCTCAGCAGACTGAAATCAAAAACCAAGGCCACAACAACTGTTATAGTACTCCAATATACTGATGACAACGTAGTCTGTGTGCATTCAGAAGAAGACCCTCAAGCCACTCTAAACATCTTTGCAAAAGCATATGAGAAGTTCAGCCTCTCACTGGACATTGAGAAAACCAAAGTGCTCTTTCAGCAGTCTCCACCCAATCCCTCTGCAATGCCAGAAATACAGCTTAATGGTTTAATGTTAGAAAATGTTGACCATTTCCGCTACCTTGACAGCCACCTCTCCACAAAAGTCAACACTGACACTGAAATTCACCACCTGAGCTCTGCAATTGCAGCATTTCTCCAAATGAAGCAGAAAGTGTTTGAGGATTAGGACATCTGTAGGGATAACAAAATGCTTGCTTATAAAGCTATTGTCCTCCCAACCTTGTTATACACCTGAAAATGTGAACTGTCTACAGACTTCACACTCAGCTCCTGGAACAATTCCATCAACGTTGCCTCCAAGAAATCCTTCAAATCTCTTGGGAAGACAGGTGGATAAATATCAGCATGCTGGAAGAAGCAAAGACCTCCAGCATTGAAATGATACTCCTACGCCATCAACTCCGCTGGACTGGCCATGTTTTCCGAATGCCCAATCACCATCTCCCAAAGCAGATACTATACTCCCAGCTCAAGATGGAAAATGGAATGTTGGTGGACAGGAAAAGAGATTTAAAGATGGGGTTAGAGCTAACCTTAAAACTGTGGCATAGACACTGAGAACTGGGAAGCCCTGGCCCTTGAGTGCTCCAGCTGGAGATCAGCTGTGCCCAGCAATGCTGTGAAATTTGGAGAGACACAAATGGAGGGCAAAAGGGAGAAAAGTGCCAAGAGGAAGGCTCATCAAGCCAACCCTGACTGGGACCGTCTTCCACCTGGAAACTGATGTCCTCCCTGTGGAAGAACGTCCGTGTTAAGAATAGAGCTCTACAGTCACCTACATATCACTACCAAGATGCTACCCTTGGAAGGCCATAATACTTGGACAACGAGGGATCGCCTAAGTAAGTAAGGTGATATTCAAGCATGCAGAAATCATTGAAATGTATTGACTTCAGGGGTATATTTAGCAGATATTTTAATGCAAATTTATTTTGTCAGCTCTAGAAAATTTTAGTGAAATTTGGTATATTGAACATGTCTAAATAGTGTTTGTAAGGCCATTGAGAAATAGTACATTGTTGCAGTACTCATATTGGTTGCATAGCTCTCCCTCTCCCTCTCCCTCCCTCCCTATCAATCTTCTATGGATGCACAGGCAGTTTGAACCCCACGTCATTCAAACTTAACCATACCTGCTGACAAAATACAGGTACATTTGTATAGCTTTTATCCAGGGCCCTTTAAAATAGAGAAATGTTGATTCATTAACTTCTGTTCTGTGTTCATCTCATTTCTGATAAATCTCAAACTCTTCTATATATATATATATATATATATATATATATATATATATATATACACACACACACACACACACACACACACACACACACACACAGAGGCAGTCCAACCACTAGGCAATCTAGGCATTTGCCTGTGGCGCCATCGTCCTGGGGGCGCTGTTGAGGCCCCCAGATGGGTGGTGCCACCCCCCGCCTCCTTCACCTTCGGGACGGACCTTCCTGCCACGGCCTGGGCCTTGTCACCATGCAGCCCACATGACCTGGCCTCGCCATGAACCCCGCGCCACGTGGCACCTCCCCCGTGCCACGGGGGTGGTCGCAAAAATTATCTTTGCCTACTACATTAAAATACCTGAGGACGGCTCTGTATATATAAAAGAGTGATGGCATCACGGCGACCCACAAAACAACAAAAGTACAGGCCCCCCAACCTCGAAATTTGACAACACAACCCATCACCCACGCCTCACGGTTGATACAACAAAAAGAAAAGAAAAATAAAGTCCTAATTAGAGGGAGAGCAATAATTGTTTTTATCCAATTGCTGCCAGTTTAGAGGGCTAATCTCTGCCCACTTGGTCGCCTAGCAACCAATTCAGCCAAAGGACAGCCAAGATTCAGTTAGGGGACAGGCAGATTTAGGCCTCACTTAGGCTTCTTCCACAGATTATCTAATTTGCACTGGATTATATGGTAGTGTAGATTCAAGGCCCTTCTACACAGCTATATAACCCATTTATAATCTTATATTATCTGCTTTGCACTGGATTATCTTGACTCCACACTGCCATATAATCCACTTCAGTGTGCATTTTATACAGCTGTGAAGAAGCTGCCTCATATAATCCAGTTCTAAGCAGATAATTCAAGATTATCAATATACAGTAGAGTCTCACTTATCCAACATAAACAGGCCGGCAGGATAAGTGAATATGTTGGATAATAAGAAGGGATTCAGGAAAAGCCGATTAAACATCAAATTAGGTAATCGTTATACAAATTAAGCACCAAAACATCATATTATACAACAAATTTGACAGAAAAGGTAGTTCCACGTGCAGTAATGTTATGTAGTAATTACAGTAGAGTCTCACTTATCCAACACTCACTTATCCAACGTTCTGGATTATCCAACGCATTTTTGTAGTCAATGTTTTCAATATATTGTGATATTTTGGTGCTAAATTCATAAATACAGTAATTACTACATAGCATTACTGCGTATTGAACTACTTTTTCTGTCAAATTTGTTGTATAACATGATGTTTTGGTGTTTCATTTGTAAAATCATAAGCTAATTTGATGTTTAATAGGCTTTTCCTCAATGCCTCCTTATTATCCAACATATTCGCTTATCCAGCATTCTTCCGGCCCGTTTATGTTGGATAAGTGAGACTCTACTGTACTGTATTTACAAATTTACCACTAAAATATCACAATGAATTTAAAACACCGACTACAAAAACATTGATTATGAAAAGGCAGACTGCGTTGGATAATCCAGAACATTGCATAAGCAAATGTTGGATAAGTGAGATTCTACTTTGATATGAAATAATTTCTGGGATAGAATAATGCAGAACAATATAATCTCTAAAACCAGGACAGTAAATAAAGAAATAAAGAAAGTAAATAAAGCAGTGAAATTGGAAATTCCACAAAGGAAACAATCAGGGCCAGCTAACACCTCCCAAGAAAGGATTCTTTCAGAAAGGAAGCTGAGAAGGCAGTGAAGCACTGTGTATTACCAAAGTCATTATTATTACTATTATTATTATTATTATTATTATTATTGTGTTGCGGTCAACCGTGAAACTGAATACAATCTGGCTCCAAGTATTCAAAAACATTAAAATCAGAATATATAAAAATTAATGTGGTATAATAAAACAGAACAATACAATCTCTAAAATCAGAACACTAAATAAAGAACAACACTCTGAAAACAGGGGAATTCCACACAGGAAACAATCAGGGCCAGCTAACACCTCCCAGCAAAGTATTCCCATCATCAAAGACTGGCAAATCCTCTGTTTTCTTAGGGCCACAGACATTAGAAGCACATAAAATATCGCAAACAACACCACTCTGAAAACAAGGGAATTCCAGACAGGAAACAATCAGGGCCAGCTAACACCTCCCAACAAAAAAATCACTCAGAGGAAACAGCCAGGCTTTAAAGCTGCAAGGCCATTACATCCTAATCATTTTTCCTAATTGCAGCATTCATACTTGCCTCCAAGAGACACAAAAAAAACCAATCAGAAATATTGTATATTCACAACTTTTAGGAAATAATATCCCCTGATGGCGCAGCGTGTTAAAGCGCTGAGCTGCTGAACTTCTGGACCGAAAGGCCGTAGGTTTGAATTGGGGGAGCGGAGAGAGCACCCATTGTTAGCCCCAGCTTCTGCCAACCCAGAAGTTCAAAAACATGCAAATGTGAGTGCATCAATAGGCACTGCTCCGGTGGGAAGGTAACGCCGCTCCATGCAGTCATCCCACATGACCTTGGAGGAGTCTACGGACAACGCCGGCTCTTCGGCTTAGAAATGGAGATGAGCACCAACCCCCAGAATCAGACATGACTGGACTTAACGTCAGGGGAAAATGTTTACCCTTTACCTTAACTACCACCAATTCCTCAATACTTTATTTCCCATACCACCATACTTCGCCACAGCAACGCGTGGCCGGGCACAGCTAGTATATATATATATAACGCACGTGTGCACACATACACATACATACATTCGTGCACACATACACATACATACACATATCCATACACACACACATATAGTGACAGTGGAACTTCCTGGGAGGCTGAATAAGCATCTTTCGGGATTCCTTTAGTTACACATACTTGCATATCCTGGAATTAGACTAGATGGACCCTGCATCTTGTTTTATCTCTTAACATTTTATGATTCTATAATTTCATTCTAAGATTAATTCTATGAAAAGGTAGGTGTGTGTGTGTGTGTGTGTTTGAGAGAGAGAGAGAGAGAGAGAGAAGAGAAGAGAAGAGAAGAGAAGAGAAGAGAAGAGAGATCCCAGGCTGCTCTGTTTTATGCAACAGCACATAGCACTTTGCTGCTTGTCCTAGCATCCTGTTGATTTTCTCTCAGAGTTTCATTCAGTGTTCAAGCTAACTTTCACATTGTGCCTGTTCCTACTCACTGCTGAAGAACTGGCACAAACTCAAGGGAACAGCTAAACAAGAAGTCCTCTATATACAGAGAACCTGGAAAGGTTCTTGTCCTCAGTTGCACCTTGAATAAAATAATCTTGCTTTCTAACTCAGAATCAAGTGCCTTCTTTTGACGTGTGAATATTCTGACTTCTTTTTAAAAACCACTGTATTTTATTGCCTTCAGATTAAGAAGGGAAAAAACCACTAGGTGCCTACTGCAATTGCTAGACTCTGTATAAAGAACAGGCAGGCAATATTTCATTTTTTGGAGGGATAGTGCATCTGCTTCTTCACCCATTTCCCACAAGATGCCATATTTCAAGGCTTGTAGTTATCCCCTCATTTATTTACTTGGAAGCAAATTTACGTATAGAAGAAAATGAATTTGAAATATATTGGTTGACTCTAACTTTATACAGATGGCTGAATTCTATTTGAGTAGGTACAATGAATCAATAGGATTTTCTTATATGTTTATTTACTATCCAATACTGGATTCAGTAATGGCTTATATACACTAACCACTTAGATTGGCTTTGAACCCTTTTGGCAGAAGGTTTCGCTGAGTGATTAGATTAAGATGCCTGGAACAGATTCAAAACCAGAAGGTGGTTACACAAACACAGACAGTGGCCTCAAACCAGTTACAGTACGCATGGCTTGACAGCCACTAGGAAATGTGAGTTTTTTCTCTTTTCTCTGAAGAGATGTCCACCAGGTGGGAAAAAGAGAAAGCCATAGTTAGCAGTGTAGCTAATCGATTCCCTGTCCCAGGGGATCAATCGTCCCCATGCTGCCCAGTCATGCCTTTGGGACATTTTTCAGCATCCCCTGCCTCCTCGTCCCAAATTTTACAGGTGTCTATAATACACTTCACATTCTGAGGATTTCATCATGCAATGTGATTTACATTTGGGACTTGCTGAAGTGTTTATTTTGCTGGTTGTGGAAAAAGAACTAGGAATGGTCCCATCTTTCTCCTCAGGTTTACAATGTATTGGGCTGGTACTGCATATATACAGATGTGATCATGTTGCTTCTAATATACATTTAATGGTTTAAAGATGAGAGGACTTGCAAAAACTTCATTGGTAACATTGGTTAATGTCCATAGTTATAGAATAAAAAATTCTGACAAACCACAGTTCTAGAAATATGTCGTTCCCATCTCTAAGAAGTCATTGACTCACAAGTTGTGTCCAGTTTCTTCTCTAACGTTCTTCCCAATTATGTTTTGGAAATATTCCATGGGCAGGGGACACTGCCTACAGCTCTCATTTGCAGCAACAACAACAAGCAATATCCCCCCCCCCCCCCCGGATAAAGCTGCCAGCAGGAGAATCTGTGTGCCAACGTGTCAGTAGGTTCCCAAGAGGCAGATGGCATGGTCACGGCAAATAGTAGGAGGGGAAATAACCAAGTCAATTAGGATTAATGCGGTGTGGGAAAGTATTAGTTCTGGAGCTATAGGTTTCTGCATTAGAGATGGAAGGTGGAATGGGAGGAGGGAAGAAAATGCTGATTCAACTGAAGCAGGCATATTGGCACCCTGCTTCTCCTTGCCTCCTCCCTCACTCTCTTTCTCCCTCCCCTTCAGGATGAGGAGAGGGATGAATGATGTGCTGCTGTATGGAGAATACATACTGCCAACTTCACATTTCATTCTGATTGCAGTTTGTTATTCTTCTTCCTCTTCTTCCTTCTGCAGTTATATATTACTGGAAGAGATGTGCATTGCTGGTGGAAATGTTAAAAATAGATTCCTAAACAGAGTACTGCTGCCTTTTGAAACCAGCTGCTTTGCCATCCCATTTACAGGGTGTCAACTTTAGCCCTAAAATGGAGCACCTCTCAATGGATGGTGCACTGAAGTTTCACTTTTGGTTTCATCTTTGTTTCCTATAATAAACTAGGTAGTGTTGTGACTGCACCGCAATTCCACAAGTTCAGCTGGTGGGTTTTATGTTTCGCAGGGGTGGGCAACTGTGATGTCTCATGGGCCATGTAGTCCCCTTCCTAGTACTATTGTGGCAGACGAAGAGGAAAACTTGGGTTTCCCACCATTTCAGCCAGAATTGGAGCCCCTGCACCTGCAAGATGTTTGCCCACAAGAAGTCAGCCAAACAAGCCTTGAGCAGAAATCTCCCCCGTTCTCTCGCCGGGATAATTATAATCGAGATAGAGGCGCTAGGGAGGCGAAGCGCCGAAGCGCCAGAATCGCTGCCAGACAATTAGCTGATTAAGCCTGTTTCCCTTGGGAAATCTTAAGGAGTCATGCATCTGGACACAGTATGGGTTTCGCTTCTTGTTCCCCAGGGAAAGTGTTCCTTGGCGGGAAAACAAGATCCTCTATAGGTGTTTACCCGCAAGGAAATCCTTGCGGAGTCAATTCGTCAGCTTCAGGAGTGAGATCGTGTGTGGACTACGCTACTCCAGTTCCTTGTTTCCAGGACCTTGCCACGGACCTTGTTCTAGTTCCAAGCCTGCCTTGTCCCCGGATCTCGCCACGGACCTCGTTCTTGCTTCTTGCCTCTTGTTGTCACGTATCAAGTCTTGTTTGCCAAGAATCTAGTTTGCTTCCAGCCTTGTTGTCAAGCTCCATTGGACTAAAGGACCCTGTCATTTCCCCACACTTTGCTTGGCAAAGTGTGTGTTTCGGTTATTGGATTATAACTTTGGACTCTAATATCACATATTGGACATTGTTTTCCTGGACTATATTTGACCTTTCCTGAAAGGTCTACTTCTGAACTATATTCTTCACTTGTTTTTATTGACTTTATATATTCCTTTAATAAAGATATTAGATAGAATCTGGCCTCTGCGCATGGTTATTGGTGCTCTGTAGCCTGGGTCCTGACAGCAACCTCTACAGCTCCAAGCCAATTTTCTTCTAGAAAATCTTCCAGTAAGTTTCAGACTGCTAACATTACCTCATTTTTTTTAAAGTAAGTAATTGGTCATTTTTAAAATATTAAAGGAAGGAGGTTTAACCTATCTAAGAAATGAATTGCCTCCCCTGGATATCTTGTGAAGACACAATTCACACTCTTTTCTTTTCAATAAAAGAGCAAGGAAGTACAAGAGTTTTGAGAGACCACAAAAATGGCTGTGGCTCCAGGACTGCACCTTTTCCACCTCTGTAGTTTTAAGTTGCTAGACCAAGGATAGAAATCACACAGTTCTCCAGCGCATTGTTGGATTGCAATGCCCAGCAGTTCAAGACAACTCAGACAGTAGTATGGAATGCTGGGAAATGCAGATCAAAATAATAAAATGTGCTGGAAGGCCATTTGATTACCCATCCTTCTAGACTTATAAATAAATTAGTAGTGTCTGGGATGGATCTATAACTCTTTCCCGAGAGTCTTATTCTGTTTTCTTTTTTCATATCTATTGATTTCTCCTGAAGGCAGGATGAAATATTTGTTTTAGGGTAGGAAGGATTTAGCTTCAGCACAGCAAGTTAAACCACCAGCTCCAGTACATCTTGTCAATTCAAGGTTGACAGTTTGAAGCCCAGGTCAGGGTGAGCTCCTGGACTTTAGCCTAGCTTCTGCCAACCTAATGGTTCTAAAGCAGAACATGTTAGTAGATAAATAGGTACCACTTAAAAGCGAGGGGAGTTATTTTAAGGTACTCCTAAAGAAAAATGCCAGAAATAACCAAAATAGGAGGAAGTTTATTAATTAAAAAAAAGCTCTTTGGAAAGGAGATGGAGTGACAGCACACCCCCCCCCCACACACACACTCCCTCACCCCGTGGTCAGAACTGAGCACAAGCGATGGGAAAAAACCTATATATACCTTCTTCTATGTACAATTGTCTGTCTTGTCTGTGTATAAACAGCATTTAATCTTTGCCACATATGTATCTTCTGTGATCTGCTCTGAGTCCCTTTCAGGGTGAGAAGGGCAGAATATAAATACTGTAAATAAATTATGATAGTGGCATGTATCTAGTAGTAGTGTGCCTCACGACGTGAATTCTAACTGGACTTATTTGGAAAGGGTTGGGAGATATCCAAATTTAAATAATCATAAAATATTCAAAATATTCCTACACATTGGACTTAATTCAGTTCTGAACATTCTTCAAGATTCATGTTCAATTTGCAACTGTAGGGGCAGAGACACAGACAATGAATCTTCAAAAATCAATATACTTCTTTTCAAAGTCCTCATAAAATGATAATATGAGGGTGGGCAAATGAAAGAAGGAAAGCAAATATAATTTTATTACTGACAGCTCTGTGTTATAATCAGAGTAAATGGTGCTTGCAGATATCTCAAATCCCATGCTATGGGGAAAGTCACTGAAAGAACATCCAAGGCTCAATGCATTTTGCTAGTTCTCTCACACACACAAGCAGAGGTGTTAAATGTTTCAATGGAGCTTGAGGGACCTGGGGAGAAGTAGCATTGATGTTATTGCTTGACTACTATCATGGTTTTTTTTTTGAGGAAATGTGTTGCATTCTTATCTAGAAATGAACATGCAATCCTTAAATGTCCCTACTTGTTTCTTCTGAAGACATCTATATATTCATAACTGTCGTATGAATGGAATGTATAACCTTCCTTAGACTGGTCATTCATTTTTTTGCTAGGGAGCCAGGAGAAAGGTGGAACTTACTCCTGTATTCCATGATACAGTTGTCAGAGTGACACAAATATTGGTGGACTTTGAATGTGAAACTCCTTCCCAAAATTTTCCAGAACCACCTATTGCTTATCCTGCTCAAATTTCTAATGGGAAAACTTCTGAAAGCCTTTCCAGTGACAACTAAAAATCCTAGAAGTCTATTTTTCTGAAATAAAAGGGGGATGTAAATTCTTAATTATTTTGTCCATATGGGAATGAATAATTATGTCAGTTTTCTGAATGTATATTTGTCAGCAAAACTCCAAACTCAAGATCTACAAGCTGCTTTTAAAAAAACCTTCGTGGAAGCATAGTAAAAGCTTGGCCTCTCACTTAACATTGAGAAAAACCAAAGTGCTCTACCAGTAGGGACCAACCAATCCCTCTGCAGTGCCAGCAATAAAATGGTGTGGTGTAATGAAATGTTTACCATTTTGGCTACCTAGGCAGCCACCTCTCTGAAATACAGCACAGTCTGAGCTCAGCGAGTGCAACATTTTTTTCAAATGAAGCAAAGAGTGTTTGAGGATCGGGACATTCGTAGGGATATAAAGATGCTCGTGTATAAAGACATTCTCCCAATGCTGTTATACACTTGCGAAATGTGGACCAGTCAGACATGTCACTCTTAACTTCTGGAATAACTCCATCAGTGTTGCCTCCAAAAAAATCCTGCAAATCTCTTGGGACAACAGGAGGACAAATGACAGCATTCTAGAAGAAGCAAAGACCACTAGCATTGAAGCGACAATTCTTTCTACACACTTTGCTGGACTGGCCACATTGTCTGAATGCCCGATCATCATTTCCCAAAGCAGTTACTTTATTCTCAGCTCAAGAATGGAGAATGAAATGCCGGTGGACAGCAAAAGAGTTTTAAGGATGGAATTAAAGCTAAAAATGTGTAATGAACACTGAAAACTTGGAAGCCCTGGCCCTTGAGTGTTTTGACTGGAGGTCAGTTGTTACTAAAAATGCTATGGATTTTGAGGAAGCACAAATAGTGGGTGAAAGGGAAAAACATGCCAGAAGGTAGGCACATACAGCAAACCCTTGTGCCTACCATCCATCTGGAAAAGTATGTTCTCATTGTGACAGACCATGTGTATCCAGAATAGATCTCCACAGTCACCTATGGACCCACTGCCAAGACTCTACACTTGGAAGACAATCATACTCAATCACGAGCAATTACCTATAGACCTAACTATGTAACAAAGATACATAGAAATAGCAGAGATACTAAGAGGGGATTATGATTTTTAAATGCTATTTTAAGTGTATTTATTATATTTTAACCTGTATTTTAATCTAAATCCACACTGTATTAGTTAATTATTATTTATTTTTGTATTTGTTTTGTTTAAAAATTATGACCAAAGTGTGTGTTAGTCACCTTGACTCCTCACAGGGAGAAAGGTGAAGTATAAATAAAGAGAAGAAGAAGAAGAAGAAGAAGAAGAAGAAGAAGAAGAAGAAATAATCCCTTTACTGAATTACATAACTGAACACTGGCAAAGGCACCTGATGTATTGATGTCTGATGTCCATTACATACCAATGACACTTTTTTAGCTCTGATACACAGTAAAGTAACAATAGTACTCTGGTTGCTGCACAACTGTAAATTGTCATTCCTGCAGACATAAGTATACATACAAAAAGCTCAAGGCCCCAGCATAATTCAATTTTGGCAAAATTCTGCACAGAAAATAGTCATCCTACACACAGCAAGCTGGAAATATGTTTTTTTCATAGGAAAGAATGGGGGGGGGGATTTGCACAAAATCCCCATGAAGAAGGTTTTTAAGATCAATTCTGGGGATTCTGTGATTTTAAGTTTGAATATGCAATGAAAATCTTTGAAGGGTTCGTAATTGTGAATTTTTAGATGCTGTTTATATTTAATTCTGTGTTGATGTTTGTATAGTTGTATATTTTAAATTGTGTGCTAATGCTTTTATTTTAGGCCATTTTGAATCCCCTTTGGGAGAGATAAAGCAGGGAATAATAATAATAATAATAATAATAATAATAATAATAATAATAATAATAATAGCCCACTATGTGATATATCTATACAGAATACTTATTCCCAAAAATTCTTTTTTTCTAATAGTATTTTGTAAATGTATTTCTTTTTGGCCAGAAAACACATAACTATGTTCAGAAGAAAGAATATCAGGTAATTGAACATATTTCAGGGTTAGGGTCATCAGCATGGATAGCTTCTTCAAAACTCACACTAAGATGCAGATTTCATGTCCATGGCTGCAACTGGGAATGAGGGCCAACATTTTAATTTATCAAGAAATCTATGAACCTGGTGGAACTTGCCTGGCCACAAGATGTGCTTTTCTTCTTGGAAAAGGACAAACTGAACTCCTAGCAGAGGGTGAGGAAGTGTCTTAATTCAATTTGAATATCGGCAACATGCTGTATGAGTACTATGTATAAAAGAGTTTCACACATATAAAAAACTCTTTCAATTTGACTTCTTTTCCTTGTTGCCATCTGAGAAAGAATGCTAGTAAAAGGGGTTGCAGGGGAGCAGCCTTGGTGTGGAGAAAGTGAATTATTAGACATGAAAAGGAATCAGGAAGTTGGAGTTGGCAAGCAGGTCAAGAAAGAGTGTCCAAAAATGCATTATTTTAGGATTCTTTGGGCTAGAGGTTGAAAGGGGATGGCTGCCAGATTGCATATCTTGGCCCTATTATCGAGCAATACTAGAAAACCAGCCCATAATCTTTTCAATTCACTCCTGAGCTATCTTATCCCTCTTTCTCAAAATGTTGTGAAATGCAAGTAATGGCTGAAGGCAGACCTACAATTACAATATTAGTCATCAAAATCGTACCATTTTGAGTAAAACCATATATGTTTCTTCACAATTCAACATTTTTAAAGATTGTGGAGAATTTTGTATACTTTATGGGGGAAATCCTGACTGTTTTGATAGTACAGGAATAAATACCATTGACTTTTCCATGACATCTGTCAAGAAGTTGGAAAATCAAGAATTTTTATCCCATGTCTGCAGACAAGAATAATACACTATTCCTTAGAGAGTGTTTGCAAAATGGAAGGAATGTTTAAATACCATCATAGAAGCCATATTCCCTGATAGCCAGGTGAGGTTAAGACAGATGGAAACCATTTAGATCTGATTTAAAAGCTACAAATGTCAGAGCATTCCAAAGGATCTTGCATCTTCCTTGTAAAAGAGAAGTTAGCAGTGATAGTCAAAGAGGAGCCAAAGAGGAGATGAACGGTACATAAAAGAGTTTGCTTACAGTGACTTTTGTAACAAAATGGAAGCTTTAATTCCTATTGACATTGTGTTAAACTGAAGCAAGATGTGTGTGTTATTTTTCACTCTCTCTCTCACATAAACACAATCACATACATGTATACGCTTGCTCCTTATGACTTTGTATATTCTGGCACTTGCGTTATCTCAGTCCTAGATGGAATGATGTTTGAGCTCCCTACTGCACAGAAGCGTATTTCATCACGTAAAATGGCAGCCCCATGCCAGACAGACAATAAAAACACTACAGGAAAGAAAGACTTTTAAGCAGTGTCTTGAATTTAAATGATTATGGAAGCTCTAACCTTTCTTTAACTGATGCTGTCCAGCATCTTAAGGTCAAAACTAGAGCATGATTCATCTTCCTAGAAAACCCAGTATTAACAGTTTTACAATATTTATCAGGTTTTCTTTCAGGCAATGCAAACAGTTTTGTCATTCCAGTGCTGTTACATTCTCAGTGGCAACTTAGCCACATACTGGCTCCCTTGCCCACTGCTTTCATGTTATAGAAAAGCCTCTGATGGAACCATAGACATCATGAAAGGGATAAACAACCAAAGAGCTAAAGGTTTCAACAATTCTGGGTTTAAAGAACTGAATATAATGGCTTTTGGAAAAGCAAGGGCCACCATCAACACTGCAATACATTTTGCTTGCAAACCTGAACTTTTCCAGCATTTGCTCAGATAAGCATTGCTTCCACACTCTTGAGTTCCTGGTCTTCCAGTTCAGCTCCCCATTTCTTCCCACCACTGGATGAGAAACAGATTCCTTTTAAAAATAAATCCCACTTCTCTGGTGCCTGGATGCCTGCCTCTAGCTGTAATCCAATGCTGTATTTTTAACACAGCTTGAGAAATGTTACTTTTTGGATTAGTTTTGGCTGAGGATTTCAAGGAGCTGAGGACCAAAAAAAAGCAACTTCCTCTTTTTTTTTTTTTGAAAGCCCCAAATCCTTTAAGCTGTAGCATGAGAAACAACATTCAAGTTGTGACCAAGAGATGTAAATAGTACTGTACTACAGACCAAGGACTAGTGTTAGTATAAAACTAAAAATGACAAAAGGAAATGTTGCCTGTGGTGTATATCCCTCTTAGTATAAAATTCTCCAAGGCTCTTTCTGAGGTCTTCAGAGCCTTCCTGCATATCCCCAAATTGAGTATACAACGTTTTTGCTAAAAAAAAAAAAATCCCTGATTTTGCTTTTTTAAAAAAGGTCCAGCAAAGACATTTTTTCCTGACCAGGAAATGACCTGGAACTTGTAAATAGGCCCAGGTGTAAGTCATTTTGGATATTTTAATATATATATATTTTAAAAAGTATCAATGGGCAGCAAGTGATGCAGCCCACTGTGGGTCTGTGAAAGGCCAGTGTGGCCTCCCAGTGTCTGGCAGATGCCTCCTGAAACATTAGAGTCAAAACATCTTCAGGCTGAAGGCAATCCCACTCACCCCCTCACACCACTAACAGAGCGAATAAAATGCACTTCAATGAAGATATCTGGCCCCTTGGGCCAATTAGATCAAGCAAATTAATCAGGTAATGTGGCACATGAGAAAGTAATCCCTTTTCAAGACCAGTAATGAATTAGACTCAAGAAAATTTGCCGTGACCAGTAGTACCACTTCAAAAATGAAACAAACAATAATCTTCCCAAGTGTCTTTCCATCAAGACACTATACTGAAATATGTGACTAGGAAGAGAAGATTGCTAGTACCCATATTTCAGTTAAGGATACTTTCCCCTTTGCCAGTTTATTCAACCAAACTTGCTCTTAATTCTTTACAGTATATTGTATACTTTTAAAGAGACAAATGAAGAAGCAGTTCCAGCTTTATTATCCATAGTTAGCTGAAAGTATCCTATATAAATTATACCACTAAAAGAACATAACTAGAAAGGATACTTAGTTTATTCGTATACTATTTTTCAGTCTTTGTTCCAAGATTCTTGATATTAATAAAAAGCCAGAATTTTGAATATAAATTATATAGAGAGCTCCAAACACAAAATTTCCCCATGTTTCTTGTTTCTTTTGGATCATAACTTTGTCATGGGATAAAAAAAGCTTGACCTTGTGAATTCTTGCCTTATTTGAAGGTGTTGATGCTGCTAAGAACTTTAGCTCTCTGTCAAATAAAATGACTCATTAGGCAGATTTTGCCCATTGTTGTTAGGTTTATAAAATGCAGTTTGATTTGATTTTGTTCTTCAATATGTGTTTTCCTTTTTCCTGTAATACTCAAGAAACGTGTGCAACATTCAAACATATTCATACTTAAGCATTGTGACAACTAGCATTGGAGCTATTGAAATATCCATTTCAAAACCTGCCTTAGCACAATATATCAAATCTTCTACAGCTATATGGGGAAAATAAACAAGGCTATCTCACTGTAGCTCTTGGCTAGGGCTAAGGAGAGCATGGGGGAAGACGAGAAGAAAGATTATTTCAATGGCTCAGAGAGCTTAAGGAGTCTTAGAGGGGATTAAAGAATAAAACAATATATTAAAATTGCAAGGAAGCAAAAAAGCAGAATCCCAACATCTTGGCAGACCCAGAACAAATCAGTTCAAGAAGATTTAACCCTTACATTGAATGAAAGAGTTACAGAGACCATTTATGCCAGGTCAGGTTTCCAGGTTTGCCTAGGTATTAGTAGGTACAAATTAACTAAAACACATACTGAGTACAACATAGATGAACATGGCCATAAATTTAATTTTCAGTGTAAATAGTACATCATTTCACAATTTTTCTCCTTGTTACAGAAAGTTATTAAGATCTGCACAGCTTTCAGAATGTGGTGGAAGGTGACAATATTCTTGGGGACAGTACTTTATCAAGGGCCAGACAAAACAGCCCAAAGGCTAAAGAGAGAGTTGGACAAACACAACAAGTATCGAATAGTGAGAGGACAGTAATGTTAAATAACCTGCTAGGAGGGAATGTCCCATGGGATTAGATGTCTCTACATGAATGCACAGAACATAGGAAATACACAAGATGAACTGGAACTCTTAGCACAACAAAATGGTTACAATGTAATAGGCATCACTGAAACCTGGTGAGATGTAGTAATGGAGGGGTATAACTTATTTCAGAGAAGTCCAAATAGGAGAGGGTGTGCGTGTGTGCCACATTATATCTTAAGGATGTTTACACCTGTGAAGAGGACTTCAGGACTTCAATCCTGATTTGAGCATATGGATAAGAATTAAGAGAGCAAGAACTAAAAATGATGTACTTGTGGGCGTCTACTACAGACCTCCAAGCCAGTCAGAAGACCTGGATGAAGCCTTTCTTGAACAAATGAGCAAATATGCAGAAAACATGCAGAAAGAATAGTAGTAGTAATATGAGATATCAACGATTCTCATATTTATTGAAAAACAAACTCTGCCAAGAGTACAAAGTCTAACAAATTCCTCACTTGCCTTGCAGATAATTTTATTGTTTAGAATGTGGAAGAAGCAACAATAGGATCAGCTATTTTGGATCTGATCATAACCAACACTGAGGGCCTGTTAAATGGAGTGGAAATGGTGGGATCTTTAGGTGGTAGTGACCATGTCCTCCTGGAGTTTGTGATACAGAGGAAAGGAGAAATGAAGAGAAGTCAGACATGCATTCTGGATTTTAGGAGAGCTGAATATAAAATTTAGAGAATACTGAGTGTGATCCTATGGATAGGAATGCTGAAAGAGAAGGGAATTAATGATGGATGGGGATTTCTTAAAAGTGAGATACTGAAGGCACAAATGCAAACAGTACAAACAAGGAGGGGGGAAAGGAAATGAGAATGGATGTCTAAAGAACTTTCAACTGAGCTAAGATTTAAAAGAGACATGTACAAGAAATGGAATAGGGGGGAAATGACCAAAAGAGGAATTCAAACAAATAGCCAATGCATGTAGGGGAAAGATCCAAAAGGCTAAAGTACAAATGAGTTCAAGCTTGCCAGAGAGATTAAAAACAATAAAAGGGGTTCTTTGGTTATGCCAGTCGAAAAAGGAAGAACAAGGAAACATTAGGGCCTCTGTGTGGAGAAGGTGGTGAAATGTCAACGGGGAATATGGAAAGGACAGAACTTCTCAACACTTTCTTTGCCTCAGTCTTCTTCCAAAGGGAATTGGTGCTCAATCTGAGCAATATGGAGTGAATGAGGTAATAGGGGAAATGCAATCCAAAATAGGTAAAGAAGAAATCCAGGAATGTCTGTCTATTCTAAATGAATTCAAGTCTCCAGGACCAGATGAACTATATCCAAGAGTATTAAAGGAATTTGCCAGAACCTCTGGCAATAATCTTTGAGCACTCTTGGAGAACAGCATATGTCCCAGCAGACAGGAAGAGGGCAAAACTTATCACGATTTTCAAGATGGGGAAAAAAAGAGGAACCAATAATTACCATCCAGTCAGCCTAACATCAATACCAGGAAAGATTCTGGAGCAGATAATTAAGGAGGCTGTCTGTAATCACTTACAAAAGAATGCTGTGATTACTAGAAGTCAACATGGATTTCTCAAAAACAAGTCAGGCCAGCCTAATTTTATCTCTTTTTTCGATAGAGTTACAAGCTTGGTAGATGCAGGGAATGCTTTTGATGTAGCATATACTGATTTCAGTAAGACTTTTGACAAGATTCCCCATGACCTTCTTGCAAACAAACTAGTAAAATGTGGGCTAGACAATACTACTGTTTGGTGGATTTGCAATTGGTTACTTGATCGAACTCAAAGGCTGCTCATCAGTGGTTTCTCTTCATCCTGGAAAGAAGTGACTAGCAAGATGTCACAGGGTTCTGTCCTAGACCCATTGCTGTTCAACGTTTTTATTAATTACTTGGATAAATGTTCAGAAGGCAAGTTTGCAGATGACACCAAATTAGGAGGGATAACTAATACTCCAGAAGACAGGATCAGAATTCAAAATGACCTCAACAGATCTGTGCCAAAACTAACAAAATGAATTTCAACAAAGAGAAATGTAGAATACTTCATTTAGGCAGAAAAGAAAATGAAATGCAGAGATACAGAATGGGTCCATATGAAAAGCATCTTTGGGCCTTCGTGGACAACAAGTTGAATATGAGCACACCGTATGATGCAGCAGCTAAAAAAGTCAATGGTATTTTAGACTGCATCCAAAGGATATAGTTTTTAGATCAAGGGAAATCATGATGCTTCTCTATTCTGCTTTGGTCAGACCTCACCTGGAATATTGCATCCAATTCTGGGCACCATAATTTAAGAGAAATATTGACAAGCTAGAACATGTTCAGAGGAAGGTGACTGAAATGATCAAAGGTCTGGAGACCATTCCCTATGCGGAGCATCTTAAAGATTTGGGTATGTTTAGCCTGCAGAAGGGAAGGTTGAGAGATAAATACATGAAAGGATGACATAAGGAAGAGAGAGGGCTTGTTTTCTGCTGCCATGGAAACTAGGATTCAGAGCAATGGGTTGAAATTACAGGAAAGGAGATTCCACCTGAATATTAGGAACAACTTCCTGATTGTCAAAGATATTCAACAGTGAAACTCTTTGCCTTGGAGTGTGGTGGAGGCTCCTTTTTGAAGGCTTTTAAACAGAGGCTGGATGGCCATCTGTTGGGGGTGATTGTGTTTTTCCTGTATGGCAGGGGGTTGGACTAGATGACCCATGTGGTCTTTTACAAATCTATGATTCTATGAAATGTAGACTGAATCAGGCCAAGAGCTATATCATATTCTGTGTCTACATGGGGACAATATCACATTAGCATTCTAAAGTGGAGGGGCTCACTTTGCTATTGCCCAATTTGCTCCTGTAGAATCCTGGGAAATGTAATTTGGGGAAGCTGAGGACCTGTCTGTGCGAGAATTCAACAGGTCACACCCTAAACTATATTTCATAGAATTCTGCAGTAGTAAATCAGGCGATAGCAAAGTGTGTTAGGGTATAATGAAGCTCAATACCAAGAATGTATGTGTTAAAGAAAAACTGAAACTGCTGATCATAACATGCAGGAGCTAATCTAGGTCAGCAGTTAAGCAATTAAGTTTGGACCACACCCAGTGGGATGTGGCTGTGTGTATTAGCTCCTGCTCCTGTTCTTGGTTTCACTTTTGCTTTTGGATCTCTCTTTTGAAAGAAGAGGCTGAAGAAGCCATGCTCTTTGTATTTTGCAATGCTTCTTGCATCTTGAAATGCTTACAAGGACTATGTACGTTTGTTATACTGTAAGATTTATGTTTTGATGCAACACTTCAAGTTTATGTTTGGCCTCTGCTGTAAAGAGTAAAGTTTTACTATTTTTCCTTTTGCAACTGTGTAATGTTTTTGTGTCTTTGTTAGACTAGACTGAATTCCACTTGAAGCGCAACAAAGTGAACACTCCCACTTCAAAATGCTAATGTAATATTATCCTGGGTCACATAATGTTGACTGGCCTTTCAACTTCCATGGGGAGTCCACATGGTACACAGCTGGATTCACAGCAGAAGTGCTGCCTCCAAGGGGAAATAAGATTTCTTCTGGAGCATCCTGGAGAGATCCCAATTTTGGAAGTGTGGACAGCTGGGTTAGACTGTTCACACGTCCAAGAGATCCACCAATTTGTTTCTAACCACAATAAGTTCTCTTGTAGAGACTTGCTTATGAGATCACAATAGGGCATCCAGCTGTGGCTAGGCAAGATGACATCACCAGCTTCTACTCTGATTTCAGATATTCCACAAATTAAAAAAAAACCTTTGCCAGAGGTAGTCCCTGCTTATCATGTATCACCCAATACCTTTCCACACTGTACCATAATAGAAGATTGATACTGCTATGGCTACATCCTATGGAATCCTGGGAGTTGCCATTTAGTTAGGCACAGTAGGCTTGTGTATTATGTGAGGGGTCCATTTCAAGACATCATTCATTTCAGGGTGCTTTGTGTAATAAGTTGTTGTTGTTTTTTTTTGTATTATCAAGAACGCTGTTTTTCATACTGAAATGAATGATGTCTTAGGCTTCTGCCCAAAGCATACCATACATTTGTACTAGGGATGTCTAGAAAAGTATTTCCTCTAGGCCTCCAGCATGATCCTATGGTCATTTTTCAGTGGAACTTCTATCAGATATTGACCACAGAATAGCACTGGTGAACTAGAGAGGACACTTCTATATGCATTTCTTGGTCCTCCAGCATGACTTTGTGGCATGTAAATCTCTTTGTATATTACTGAAAACATGTTCAACAAGATTGTATAAATAGGTGGGTGTATTGTACTTAATTTCTCTAGAGCAACCTCCCCTCTCCACCCCCCAACAGAGAACAGTAGAACTCTCTGACAGAGAATTCTAAGTACATCATCAAATTACAAATACCAACATTCTATAGGATGAAACCAGTTAGAATAGTAACAAGCTGTTATAATTGTGCAGTGTGAATAAATAGCTGATAAACACACCAGGGACACCTAGGTGTAGGTGGGAAAAAGGGAAAGTCTCCAGAACATCATCTACCCAGGGACTCTCTAGTCCTGACCATAGTCTTAGCAACACTTGGCTCGTGCCCATGAATCAGTTTGGCAACTGTTCTACTTAAATCAAAAGAGACAAATGCATCCTTGCAGCTGATTTTCTTTCTTCAGTATTAGTTAATGGACAAAGCTGTCATTTTACATTTGTGCACCTTTATGCGAATAAAAATCTGAAGCCAAACAGTGGCAATGTGTGTGTCCAGAGAAGTGGGCTCTCAGGTGTGGGCAGAAGCAGGAAATCTCAACAACACACATGCACTAAGGTATTTGTATATATTCTACATGTAAACCTCTTTAACCTTGAATCTGGCATTTTATTCATTTCATAAATAAGGCAAGGGTGAAGGCTAAGCAGAAACTTGTGATCAAAGGCACGTACAAACTAAAAAAGATTATGCATTATAAGAGAGAACAAGAAGCATTCTCAGAAATGTTTTCCTGCATCAGATTCAAGTAATTGTGATGGGGTGAGGAAGAACAGTCACTTAGGCTGAACAAACCTTGTAATTACTGCCATCATTGCTAATACCACTACTCCTGCTTTGACACATAAACTTCCTTATTTACTTCAAGCCTTGATGAATATAATTCCAGGAATAATCCTCTCAACAACATGCAAGCAGGGATCATGGATGCTCAAGAGAGAGTAAGACTCGTGCAAGTGTTAAATCACAAAATAAAATATGTACCAAAAGGTCATCTGGTTCAACCCTTTACCCCAGAATCTCTCAGCTCAGCTCACACGTGTCACAATTCAGTGGCAAACAGTGGCACTTGGTGGCTCACATGTGAGGATGTGTGCACCTACTCTGGGTTTTAATGCAAATACCCATTAATCTATTTTAAATCTACTAATGTAGATTTAATCTAAATGTAACCAACCAATAGGTCTGACACCTTATAGCTCTGATCAAAGCTTAATATGGATTAAGCATTTTATTTATTTATTTGCCATATTTATTTACCATATTTATATCCCGCCTTTCTCACCCAGAAGGAGACTCAGAGAGGCACACAAAAAAGGCACATAAAGGTAAACTTTACTGTCATGGAGGCCAATAGCCACAACTGGATGCAGAACATAAGTAGGACTTTTTTGTGTGTTTTGTGTTTTGTTTTTGTTTTTTATTGATACAGTAGAGTCTCACTTATCCAACACTCGCTTATCCAACGTTTTGGATTATCCAACGCATTTTTGTAGTCGACGTTTTCAATACATCGTGATATTTTGGTGCTAAATTCTTAAATACAGTAATTACTACATAGCATTACTGTGTATTGAACTACTTTTTCTTTAAAATTTGTTGTATAACATGATGTTTTGGTGCTTAATTTGTAAAATCATAACCTAATCTGATGTTTAATAGGCGTTTCCTTAATTTCTCCCTATTATCCAACATATTTGCTTATCCAATGTTCTGCCAGCCCGTTTACGTTGGATAAGCGAGATTCTACTGTATTATTATTTGAGAAAAAGTTACAATTATATAAACATATTTTATACATTTCCCCCTCTTTTATTTACATTCACCCCTGTGCTCCCCTTCCCCAGAGCCATCTCTTCTTCTGTAGAACATAAGTGGGACTTTAGGGCCATTTTCTCCTCCCAAGCCCTTGCCAAGTCCATGATTCACTGCACAGCATCCCAACAGACTTTCTTCATCAGCAGTATTCTGAACAAAATATAGACTAGAAATGATATTGCTTTTGCACATACGCAACCGTTTTGAAAAACTAGTGTTTTCAGGATAAAAATATAGTTTTGCAGAAAAATTCTCCCTCCCCTGCCATATGTGGGTTTCTGGGAAAACTGTGTGGTTGTCTGTGTACAAAGTATGTTTCTCTGTGAAAAATAAAATTTTGTGCCAAAACATTCACTGTTCCTAGAACATCAGGTGTCTTTCATGCAAAAAAATATGATATTTGACACATAGCTACATGAAACACAATCATAGTCTGTTTTCTTCCCAAACACCTAGCAATGTAATTGTAATTTGCTAATGACATGAGTTATTGGACAAAACATCTAGATCTATTAGTAATTTTCCTAATATTCAGAGGAAAAAGATAAAAATGTCTAGTTATTAAGTGATGGATATAAATCCTGTTGGCATGCCCAGAAACCAACACTGACTTTTTTTGAAACCCATTCTTACCTCACCCAGATATATTTCTCTGCATAATAATTTCATGAGACACATGAATACCTTATGAGAACTGCGCAAAACTCCCACTTCAGTGTTATTCTTCTTGACCATGTTTTCAACATATCAGGAAACCCATTTTATCAACTTGGAAATGAATAAGAGTTAATATTTTTGCATCCCTGGTATATTACACACCTTGTCCAATTCCCCTAAACTGGTTTTGTTTCCTCAAATCATCATCATCATCATCATCATCATCATCATCATCATCATCATCATCATCTTTATTTGTATTCTGCCCTATCTCCCCAAAGGGACTCAGGGAGGATTCCAATCCTAAAAAGCATACATTCAATGCTTGAACATAACAAACAAACAAACAATAAATAAATACATAATTATGAAAGGTGACAACTCAGTATAGATAAACAAATTGTAAATTAACAACTAAAAAAAAATTAAGCAATGCAACCTATTTTATCAAACACAAAGCAAAAGAAAACATCAAACAGAAGCGTCTGTTTCCCAGAGCCAGCAGGGTTTCTTAGGAGCAAAGATTGGTCATTGCTCAAGATGTCTACTGAGCTAGAGGGGCAAACAAGGCACAGATATGGATGGCAGATATCAGAATTATAATGGTAGTACCTGCACTACCATCTATTCCTCCTCCTGCGTAGAATATGTTATTTTATTGTCAGTACAGTAGAGTCTCACTTATCCAACATAAACGGGCCGGCAGAATGTTGGATAAGCGAATATGTTGGATAATAAGGAGGCATTAAGGAAAAGCCTATTAAACATCAAATTGGGTTATGATTTTACAAATGAAGCACCAAAACATCATGTTAGACAACAAATTTGGCAGAAAAAGTAGTTCAATATGCAGAAATGCTATGTAGTAATTACTGTATTTATGAATTTAGTACCAAAATATCACGATATATTGAAAACATTGACTACAAAAATGCGTTGGATAATCCAGAACATTGGATAAGCGAGTGTTGGATAAGTGAGACTCTACTGTATTTACATACTAGTTAACTCAAAGGGGCAAATGTCTTGATTTGGCCATAAGATGGAGCCAGCTGGTTTATGATAAGATATCTTACAGTTGTTGAAAACATTAGCCTAAATTTTGTTGCTAGAACCTTCTACACTTTGTATTGATTTGCTTTGTATTGATGTACCATTCAACAATTAATTGAATGTGTCTATTCTAGTTAGGGTAAATCAACTGCTATATACTTGTACAACTTGCAATAGGGCTAAAGCACGGAGAAGGATTCACTGATGATTTCCCTAATCCTGCTGTTCTGGCCCCACTCTATCTAAACAACTTGGAAGGAGAACTGACTGCGCAGGGAAGAGATTGGAGACTATATTGTTGAATCAAACAGAAATTTATTAGCTGTTAGGAATTTTAGACTTTCACTCCTCCTGAGTCTCACTATAAAGTCTTTGAGAAATAGACACCGTTCTGGTTGAACTGAGGCTCTTTAATCTTTATTTTTTCTGATTGTCTCTTTCTTGTATGGTGTTCAACTGTCTCTAAGATGGTCTGATCATTTAACTCTGATTGGACTTGAATACAGCTCCGACTGGATATGCTATTTTGTAGACCTTTCAGCCTTCCTCTCTCTTCACCTTCCAGTCACAAAAAGGCTGAATCTTCCAAAAACCAGAGGTCCTTGCCTGAGGCTCCACCCCTAAGGGGATTCTTTAAGGGACAGGGCGATGGAGGCTTCAAATACAAAGAGACTGTCTTCACTGACTCCTCCCAGAAACTGTACATAAATTATTAACCCTTCTAACTAAAAAGGGCTTAACTAGGGGTAAACTGCGAGAGTCTTCATGGGGTACAACACCTGCCACTAGTCTGTTTCTACAAATATGACAGGTCCTATCACAGATCTCTAGGCATCTTTTCCACTTTCCCCTCAAAATAAGCATTCAGATGGTTTGCCCTAGTTGTGTGTTACACTCACCATAAAGAGACCATTCCAGAGTTTCTGTTTGCAATTTACCACATGTTTCACCTGTAATACTTAGATTAGATTGCTGTTTTTGAATGAATATGCTGACACATGCATTACTAACATAAAGGTATTCATAGCATCGGAGTATTTTATACAACAAGTGACAATAGATTAAAAATTGGTGGCACTAATAATTAGTAACAAGTGCACCAGCCCAAAGTGGAGTACACAGAGTGATGAACTATGGCTTCACTCAGAGAGAAATTGAATGACTGCTGGTAGTTACTTGACTTTAATAGACTGTTATATAGAATTACTGATGTATTGCTGGCAGAGAATGAGTCATGAAAATAGAGGACAGTGAGACGATTCCTTGAAACAACTTGTTTTGCTAGTCAAAGAAAAGCCTTATGAGACTACAAAAGGATTCTTGTTTCAGATAACATGGGGGGGGGAATCAAACTCACTCTCATGCTCTATCAAATGATTGACTCTGGGGAGGAAGGTTGTCTTTCATATGTAAATGTGATGACTCATGGGCCATGTAGTCCCGTTCCTAGCACTGTTGTGACAGATGAAGAGGAAAACTTAGGTTTCCCACCGTTTCAGCCAGAATTGGAGCTTTTTCAGCCAGAATTGGAGCCCTTGCACCTGCAGGAGATTTGCCTTCCAGAAGTCTGCCAAACAAGCCTTGAGCCGAAATCTCCCCCATTTTCTCGCCGTGATTATTATAAACAACAGAAAGGCGCTCAGGAGGCGTCTCGCAGGAGCGCTAGGATTGCTGCCAGGCATTCAGCTGATTAAGCCTGCTTCCCACGGGAAACTTTAGGGAGTCATGCATCTGGACACAGAGAATGGCTTTCGGTTCTGGTTCCCCAGAGAATTGTTCTTTGGCGGGAAAACGAGACCCTATTTAGGTGTTTTGCCCATGTAGGAATCTTGCGGAGTCAATTCGTCAGCTTCAGGAGTAGGTTGTGTGTGGACTACGCTACTCCCGCGTTCAAGTCCTTTGCTCCCGTTTCCAGCCTTGCCTTGCTTCCCAGGACCTTGCCTTGCTCCACGGACCTTGCCTTGCTTTCCGGACCTCGCCACGAATTTACCACGGATCCTGTTCTTGCTCCTCGTTTCTTGTTGCCTTGAATTAAGCCTAGTGTTCCAAGAATCAAGTTTACTTCCTAGCCTTGCTCAAGTTTCATGGACTAAAGGACCTTGTCATCTCCCCTCACTTTGTGTTGTCGAAGGCTTTCATGGCCAGGATCACAGGGTTGTTGTGTGTCTTTCGGGCTGTGTGGCCACACAGCCCGAAAGACACACAACATCCCCTCACTTTGCTTGGCAAAGTGAGTGTTTCGGTTACTGGATTACAACTTTGGACCTTAATATTTCATATTGGACATTGTTTCTTTGGACTAATTTTGACCTTTCCTGAAAGGTCTACTTCTGGACTATTTTCTACACTTGTTTTTATTAACTTTATATATTTCCACAATAAAGATATTAGATAGATTCTGGCCTCTGTGTATGGTTATTGGTGCTCTGCAGCCTGGGTCCTGACAGTTTGACTCCGCCACCTTAAGCACCAATTAACCTAGGCCAGAATGTCTACCGGAGCCGGACCAGGAGACCAACCACTCAGCTACACCATCGCCAAGGATGAAGTGGACAGAATCCGTGATATGCTCCATACGCAGGAGGGAGAAATACGGGGCTTGAAGGAACGCGGAACCCGTCTCCCTGCCCTGGCGTTGCCAACCAAGTTTTCTGGAGAAGCTTCCAAGGTTCATGTTTTCCGTCGACAATGCCAGGCATACCTAGAAGCCCGTCAGGCCGAGTTTCCTCAAGAAGACATCAAGGTGGCGTGGATTTACAGTCTCCTAGACGGCCCAGCGGCCAATTGGGCCACGGCGCTGTTCGATGAAACCTCCCCACACCCAAGTTCCGCGCAAAACTTCCTGAATCACCTTAAGGCGACTTGGGGGATCGAGGACAATTTAGAGGCGGCCGGCCACAAACTCCGGTGCCTTTCTCAAGGGGACAGGCCCTTGTCCCAGTACATAGCCGAGTTCCGAGTGCTGGCTCAAAGCACCGGTTGGAATGACATAGCCCTCAGAGGACAGTTTCGGGAGGGTCTCAATATCGAGATGTTGGAAGAAATCTCCAAGGTGGATCCTCCGAACTCTCTTGAAAGACTTATTGACCAATGTTTACGAGCCGAAGTCATGCTTGCCAACAGAAAACAATGGCTCCGAGGCCAGAGTGGGAGAGCTGGGGCAAAACCTCCCGCTCCCGCCGGCGTCCAACCACGTCCAGTGTGGAGACCCCCGCCACAAGCCCCATACCCCAGAGAAAGCGGGGAGGTGCCAATGCAATTGGGCAATGTGCGCCCCAGGTTAGACGTTGCCGAGAAGGCCCGCCGCCAACGTTTAAACCTCTGTTGGTACTGCGGAGACGGGGGCCACTTTGCCAGAGAGTGCCCAGCCAAAAGAAAGCCCGCCGCTCGTTTGGCGGCGGCGTCCTCCGTGGAGTCGGAGATGGCCGAGGCGGCTGGTGCGAAGCCGGCGGGGGAAGCCAACGACCGGGCGTAGAGAGGCTCGCCAACCCGGTCAAAAACCCCACTCAAGAGCCGCCAACCGGGGTCCTATTTCTCCTAGTGGTCACCTTGTGGTCAGCGAAAAAAGGACCCGTCATGATCCATGCCATGATAGACTCAGGAGCAACAAACAATTTCATTGATAGAGAGTATGCAGACTCTCTGGGATTACAATATCACGGTTTCAAGAATGCCCGGGTGGTGCAAGCCATAGATGGCCGCCCCCTAAAGACAGGTCCAGTAAGCCAATGGACTGAACCCACCAGAATGTGGATAAGGGAACATATGGAAGAGATTTCCTTCTTTGTTACCGAGGTTCCTCATTTCCCTGTGATTCTAGGGATCCCATGGCTGACACTCCACGACCCCAGCATCTCTTGGACCAACAGAGAACTGCAGTTTGCTTCTAAATATTGCCAAAACCATTGTCTTGTAGCCAAGGTCTGCCATGCCACAGACGCTGAATCCATCATCACCTTGCCCAAGAAATACTCAGACTTTTGGGATGTTTTCAATGAGAAGGAAGCCGAGAAACTGCCCCCGCATAGGCCTTATGATTGTGCCATTGACTTGGTGGAGGGGGCCCCGATCCCGCGAGGACACCTCTACTCCCTGACTGAACCAGAGCAAGAAGCTCTCAGGGAGTTCATAGAGTCAAACCTCCGCAAGGGGTTCATCAGACCCTCTCAATCCCCAGCCGCTTCCCCAGTGATGTTTGTGAAAAAGAAGTCAGGGGACCTACGCTTGGTGGTGGACTATAGAGCATTGAACAATATCACTAAGCGGAACCGCTATCCCCTGCCTTTGATCTCGGACCTATTAGACCGGCTTCGAGGGGCCAAGGTTTACACCAAGCTGGATCTTCGGGGGGCTTATAATCTAGTTCGCATCAGGGAGGGGGACGAGTGGAAAACCGCCTTCCAGACTAAATTCGGATTATTCGAGTCCCTGGTCATGAATTTCGGTTTATGTGGAGCTCCCGCAACGTTCCAGCATTTTGTCAATGATATCTTTCAGGATTATCTAGATCGGTTCTTGATCATCTACTTGGACGATTTTTTGGTGTTTTCTAGATCACAATCAGAACATGAGAACCACGTCAGAATGGTGTTACAACGATTGCGGGATCATGGACTTTATGCCAAGCTGGAAAAATGCGCTTTTGATCTACAAGAGGTAGATTTCCTGGGATACCGTGTCTCGCCACTAGGGCTCTCCATGGACCCGGCAAAGGTTTCAGCAGTATTGGAATGGCGGGCGCCAACCAACAAGAAAGAGGTGCAGCGTTTCTTGGGGTTCGCGAACTATTACCGCAAGTTCATTCCAGACTTTGCCCGCTGGTCTGATCCAATCACCAGCTGCATCCGTGGGAAACAGCCTTTCTGCTGGACGGAGCAAGCAGAGAAAGGGTTCCAGCAACTAAAGAAATTATTCACGTCCCAGCCAATCCTTCAGCACCCAGATCCTAAAACCCCTTTTGTTGTGCAGGCTGACGCCTCCGATGTGGCAATTGGGGCTGTACTCTTGCAACCAGTGGGAGATCATCTTCACCCTTGTGCTTTTTACTCCCGTCAACTAACAGCCCCAGAGAGAAATTACACTATTTGGGAAAAAGAACTTTTGGCCATAAAGGCAGCCTTTGAAACTTGGAGACATTGGTTAGAAGGGGCCAAATTTCCCATTTAGGTCCATACTGATCATCGGAATCTAGAACATCTAAGAACTGCCCGCAAGTTAAATCAGAGGCAGCAGCGCTGGGCTTTATTCTTTGAGCGTTTTGAGTTCCAGATCCATTATGTAACCCCAGCTCAGACCAAGCAAGCAGATGCTCTATCACGGAAACCAGAATATGCTGCAGGGCGCAGAGAGACCTTTGAATCCCAATTGCTGCAGCCCGAGAACTTTGCCACGCTCACAGTGGGGAACACCAAATCCACTCCAATTGAATCTACTTCCTCTACTCCAGGGCCCCTTTGTGCTCAGGAAATCAGGGCCAGTCAACAGGCGGATGCCTGGGCTCAAGATCAACTTCGCCAAGGACTACATTTTCCCTTCTCACTTAAGGATGGGTTGCTTTGCTATAGAAATCACGTCTACATCCCTCCAGGACCGGGCAGGGAAAAGGCACTTCGTCTGTGTCATGACTGCAAGCCAGCAGGGCATTTCGGATTATTTAAAACCATGCATTTGATCCTAAGAGATTTCTGGTGGCCCAAGATCCGCAAGGATGTGGAAAAATATGTCAATACCTGCCCGGTATGCCAGCGTTCCAAGACAAGAAGGGAGAAGCCCTCAGGGCTACTGCATCCCCTTCCTACTCCATCTCGTCCATGGGAAATAATTTCTGCGGATTTTATCACTGACCTACCACCTTCCCTTGGATTCACCACGATCCTAGTGGTGGTGGACCTTTTTACCAAGTTAGCCCATTTCATTCCCTGCAATGGCCTCCCCACGGCCAAAGAGACTGCAGATTTATTCCTTCAGCATGTTTTCAGATTACATGGTTTGGTCACAGACCGTGGGTCTCAATTCACCTCTCGTTTCTGGAAAGCACTACAAAAACTATTGGGCATAGACTCTCATTTATCTTCGGCTCACCTTCCCCAAACGGATGGGCAAACTGAGCGCACCAATGCCACTTTGGAACAATACCTTCGCTGTTATGTAAACTATCAGCAGGACAATTGGGCTTCCCTGTTACCTCTATCGGAGTTTGCTTACAACAATGGTGTCCAGGCTTCAACTAAAGAAACCCCGTTCTTTGCAAACTACGGCTTCCATCCACGTTTCTTTCCTTCTGTCATTGAAACCTCAGAAGTTCCCGCAGCAGAGGACTGGCTGCAAGAACTCACAGCGGTGCAACAACTTTTGCTCCAGCAACTAGACCAAGCCAAGGAGGACTATAAACGCCACGCTGACAATCATCGCCAGCCGGGCCCCGAAATCAAGGTAGGAGACCGGGTTCTTCTGTCCACTCGCTTTTTGCCCTCCCACCGCCCTTGCCGGAAGCTAGATGCCCGTTTCATTGGTCCCTATCCAGTGGTGGCGCAACTTAACCCCGTGACTTTCAAACTTCAACTTCCGCGCTCTATGCGCATTCATCCAGTGTTTCATCGCTCCCTGCTCCTTCCGGCGGATGGTGTGCGCCCTGATGCAGACCGGCCGGCCCCCACTCCTGTTTTGGTGGATGGGGAGGAGGAATTCGAGGTTCAGGACATTTTGGATTCTCGCTTTCATCGCCGCCGCCTTCAGTATCTCATTGACTGGGTAGGTTTTGGCCCCGAAGAACGCTCTTGGGAAGACGCTTCCACAGTCCATGCCCCCGATTTAGCCCGCCGCTTCCACCAGGCCTACCCCGCCAAGCCGCGGTCCCACACCTCAGGAAGAGAGCCCATTTTGGAGAGGGGCCTTGAGGAGGGGGATAGTGTGATGACTCATGGGCCATGTAGTCCCGTTCCTAGCACTGTTGTGACAGATGAAGAGGAAAACTTAGGTTTCCCACTGTTTCAGCCAGAATTGGAGCTTTTTCAGCCAGAATTGGAGCCCTTGCACCTGCAGGAGATTTGCCTTCCAGAAGTCTGCCAAACAAGCCTTGAGCCGAAATCTCCCCCATTTTCTCGCCGTGATTATTATAAACAACAGAAAGGCGCTCAGGAGGCGTCTCGCAGGAGCGCTAGGATTGCTGCCAGGCATTCAGCTGATTAAGCCTGCTTCCCATGGGAAACTTTAGGGAGTCATGCATCTGGACACAGAGAATGGCTTTCGGTTCTGGTTCCCCAGAGAATTGTTCTTTGGCGGGAAAACGAGACCCTATTTAGGTGTTTTGCCCATGTAGGAATCTTGCGGAGTCAATTCGTCAGCTTCGGGAGTAGGTTGTGTGTGGACTACGCTACTCCCGCGTTCAAGTCCTTTGCTCCCGTTTCCAGCCTTGCCTTGCTTCCCAGGACCTTGCCTTGCTCCACGGACCTTGCCTTGCTTTCCGGACCTTGCCACGAATTTACCACGGATCCTGTTCTTGCTCCCCGTTTCTTGTTGCCTTGAATTAAGCCTAGTGTTCCAAGAATCAAGTTTACTTCCTAGCCTTGCTCAAGTTTCATGGATTAAAGGACCTTGTCATCTCCCCTCACTTTGCTTGGCAAAGTGAGTGTTTCGGTTACTGGATTACAACTTTGGACCTTAATATTTCATATTGGACATTGTTTCTTTGGACTAATTTTGACCTTTCCTGAAAGGTCTACTTCTGGACTATTTTCTACACTTGTTTTTATTAACTTTTTATATTTCCACAATAAAGATATTAGATAGATTCTGGCCTCTGTGTATGGTTATTGGTGCTCTGCAGCCTGGGTCCTGACAGTAAACAACATGGAACTTCTTAACATGGATGATGACCATGGCAAGGGGGGGTAGGGTTAAACATTTGTAGGAAATATGGTTTCTGCCCTCAACATCCTTTACTTTCAGCTTAGTTATCCGTGAAAGGAAAATCTCACATTCAAGGGTCAGCTATGTGTATAATATTGCATATTATTTGGCTGATGGGTTCTGATCTTAAATACAGAGATGTAATCCAGAGCCTGTTCTTGACATAAATAGCAGGTGATCTGGAAAAAGCAGGCATCCCTTACTTAAGTGTGAAATGTTACAAATGGTTCAGTAAACCTCTATAAATGAGTAACTTCCTTGTATGGTCACTGAAATCCCAGTAGCTTAAGAGAAGCTACTGGGATTATCAATTCAGATGAACTTCCTATAAATTCTTGGGAGTCCAGTACCAGAAATGTGGTGATAAGAATTAGGGATGCATTTGATTGAAAAAACCAAGAAGTTCTCCAAATTTGTTAATTTCTTCATAAATTTGGTGGAAAAAAATGTGTGGTTAAAAAAATAAGCCAGGTATCCCCCATTCTGTATCTTTGCATTTCATTTTTCCTGTCTAAGTGGAGTATCTTGCATTTGTCCCTGTTGACGTTCATTTTGTTAGTTTTGGATTTTTTTTGAAAGCTTAAACTTTAAAATCCTTATGTATTCAACTATGTTTGAGGGAGTGAATTAGGGGTAAAATCAATATAAGTGCATTTAATAAACAATCTAGATATATGAAACTTGGGTCAATAATAGCAAACACTTCATAAAATTTTCATTGAGTAACGAGGATAGCTGTATGCAGTGATAAAATATAATAGACTGAAAGTGTTTCAATCTTATGGGCCTTTTTCAAGCAGTAACTGATTTCCCCTTAGGAATGTTGGGCACAATATACATAGTGTGAATACAAGCTGAATATAGTTGACTACATCAAGGCCTGAATAAACCTGTGATTATTGTCATTATCACCATCATCATGTATACCCTGTCTTGTCTCAATATTGGGACTTAACACCATGCATATTATTAAAAACCAGTACAGATTAAAAATGCAAAAATCAGTCAAATATATACATACTGGTTGCTTTAAAACAAGTAAACAATCTATATAACAATTCAACATTTAGTGAAAGGTATATTTAAGTAGTACATTATTAGAAGTCAATGGAAATGATGGAAAAGAAAAAAAAATCACTTGCCAGATGAAGAAGGAGGAGAGTGTGATCCCAGCCACCCTAGGAAGGGAGTTCCAAGGTCTGAGAACAGCCACTATGAAAATCCTCTGTCACCCAAAAGCATGTCTAGGAATGTAATGGGGCAGGGAGAATAACTTCTCCTGAAGATCTCTGAACTGAAACAGGCTCATGTAGGCCAATTATGATATTACTGTTATGTGCCTTCAAATAATTTTCATCTTATGGGAACTCTATCATCACGAGAATATGTGACTCTCTCAAGGTCCCATAAAAAAGTGGTGTCATCAGAGTCATAGTGTAATGCTCAAGCCACTACGTCATACTGACTCCTCATATATTATTCAACTAGACTGGACCTGAGCTATATACAGTTTTGCAGATCATGACCAGCACTTTGAATTCTGCCTAAAAATAGAACAGCAGCCAGTGGAGCTGTTGCAACAAGGGAGTTATATGTTTCATGCAGCCAAATCCAGTTAACAACCTGGCTGAAATTATTTGGGCCAGCTGAGTACTTTTCAAAGGCAACCTCATGCAGATTGTATTTCTGTAATCTAAAGGGGGTAAAACCAAAGCATGTGTCACTGCTGGTGCATAATTCTGCAAAGTGAACAAAATGGAGAATTATCAGTCAAATTGGTCCATGGGAAAGTACATATCTGTTTCTACTCTACTCTTGGAGGACCGCTCATTGTTCTCCATCACATTTGTTATCACAACTAAATCATCATCTCTGTATTGCTGAACACAATGCCCAATGAACCAGGACTGCTGAGGATGCATACAGAGGTGGGTCATACCATAGCAGCAGTGGCTCTCAGGTACCACATGATTATGTATCCTTTTATGTCTCCATGCCTTAGCAAAAAAAAACTCATTGGTGTGGGCCAGCCAATGAGTGGGCAGTGGTGTTGTGTGTGTTGATTGGCTAACAGGCTCTCACAACCTGGCCAAAGTGGCCCGGATATAGTTTTCACTCTGGTCAGGTAGTTATTTATTATCAACTCAGAGCAAACTGCTAGTAGTTAGCCCAGGGCTTAATCCCATCCACCCTCCCCCTGGTACTAGTGGAATTTATGTTCTATTGATCTATCTTCTCACAACATTATGGGCTGGTTGGCATAGCTCTTGTATTCATAGAATCATAGAATAGTAGAGTTGGAAGAGACCTCATGGGCCATCCAGTCCAACCCCCTGCCAAGAAGCAGGAAATCGCATTCAAAGCACCCCCGATAGATGGCCATCCAGCCTCTGTTTAAAAGCCTCCAAAGAAGGAGCCTCCACCACAGTCCGGGAGAGAGAGTCCCACTGCTGAACAGCTCTCACAGTGAGGAAGTTCTTCCTGATGTTCAGGTGGAATCTCCTTTCCTGTAGTTTGAAGCCATTGTTCTGCGTCCTAGTCTGCGGGGCAGCAGAAAACAAGCTTGCTCCCTCCTACCTATGACTTCCCCTCACATATTTGTACATGGCTATCATGTCTTCTCTTAGCCTTCTCTTCACAGGCTAAACATGCCCAGTTCTTTAAGCAGTTCCGCATAGGGCTTGTTCTCCAGACCTTTGATCATTTTAGTTGCCCTCCTCTGGACGCTTTCCAGCTTGTCAACATTTCCCTTCAACTGCGGTGCCCAGAATTGGATGCAGTATTCCAGGTGTGGTCTGACCAAGGCAGAATAGAGGGGGAGCATGACTTCCCTGTATCTAAACGCTATACCCCTATTGATGCAGGTCAAAATCCCGTTGGCTTTCTTAGCAGCCGCATCACATTGCTGGCTCATGTTTAACTTGTTGTCCACAAGGACTCCAAGATCTTTTTCACATGTACTGCTGTCTAGCCAGGCGTCCCCCATTCTGTATCTTTGCATTCCATTTTTTCTGCCGAAGTGAAGTATCTTGCATTTGTCCCTGTTGAACTTCATTTTGTTAGTTTCGGCCCATCTCTCTAATTTGTTAAGATCATTTTGAATTCTGCTCCTTTCTTCTGGAGTGTTTGGTGTCATCTGCAAACTTGATGATCGTGCCTTCTAACCCTTCATCTAAATCGTTAATAAAGATGTTAAAGAGAACCGGGTCCAGGACGGAACCCTGCGGCACTCCACTCGTGACTTCTTTCCATGATGAAGATGACACATTGGTGAGCACCCTTTGGGTTTGTTTGCTTAGCCAATTACAGATCCACCTAACTGTAGTTTTGTCTAGCCCACATTTTACTAGTTTGTTTGCCAGAATGTCATGGGGGACTTTGTCGAAGGCCTTACTGAAATCTAAGTACGCTACATCCACGGCATTCCCTGTATCGACCCAACTCGTAACTCAGGATTGGGCAATCAATGTATCAATGCCTGCCATAGATGTGGGTGAAACGTCAGGAGAGAATACTTCTGGAACATGGCCACACAGCCCAAAAGACATACAACAACCCTGTGATCCCTGCCATGAAAGCCTTCGACAACACAATCAATGTATTGTAGTCATTGGCTTGGATACAGTGTCCCAGGGAGGATTCAGGGGGTTGTGGTTCAGAGTGGTTTATCTCAGGAGTAGAAGATTTTTTTTTTCCATGTCAGGAGCAACCGGAGTTGCTTCTGGAGTGAGAGAATTGGCCGTCTGCAAGGACGTTGCCCAGGGGGCGTCCGGATGTTTTGATGTTTTTACCATCCTTGTGGGAGGCTTCTCTCATGTCCCCGCATGGAGCTGGAGCTGATAGAGGGAGCTCATCCACACTCTCCTCAGGTGGGATTCGAACCTGGCAGCTTTCAGGTCAGCAACCCAACCTTCAAGTCACTTAGTCCACTACGCCATCTGGGGGCTCCTTAGGAGTAGAAGATTGCTTCTACCCTTCTGATGACTAAGAGACCATGGCTGGGTTCCACCATGCTGGTGTATCTCAGGACATCCCTAGGGAATCTGGCACTGGCCTGGATTGGTGGGCTCATTGAACAACAGATGGGTTGGTCAATGCCTGGATCTAGAGTCACGTGTGGGCCAATTCTTTAACAAATAAAGGTGGAGTATTTTCTATCAGGCCTAAGTACGTATCTGTATAGTTTGTTGGGGTTTGGGCATGAGGAGTGTACCCAATTATTACATTTGGACAATGTCATTTGGTTCATTTATTATAAGACTACAACAAAATTTGGAAAAAAATCCTCATTAGCAGAGTAGAAAGAAGTTGTGTTTTGTTTTGTTTGCTTGCTTTAATAAATCCAAAGTAAGAGCGACTAACAAATGTGTTAGTCCCTAGTATATACATAGCATGGGCTTGCTATCCCTTGTTTGCAAGAGAGCAGTGGGCTCTTTATAGAGTTACAGGTGTGGTATGCCCACCCTCATGGCTTTTGGCAAATATATATATAATGCAATGATATTTCGTACATTTTCAAAATTAGAAAGATGATATGATGCTATGGCAACTGTAAAATGATAACATCTTCAATGTTATGAAAACATTGTAGTAAACGGCATTGCTTTATTGTTCTCAAATGCTTAAGGTGGCCGTTTTGCTTCTATTTGAATTACTACTATTTTTGAGCGTTATAATAAAATGTAGCCGGAGAGAAAAATACTTTGCTATGACATTTAAGAATGCATTTTGATAATGATCACATCTGTATATTTTGTATATTATATATTTATTGTGCATATGATGAAAAGGAAACTGTTTTGTAACCTTTTAAACATATTTTACTGCTTGCAAACAGAACATAATAACAAATTAAGTACTGGGTGTAATATACACATAGAAAAATATCCAATTTAATCTGATTTCCCCCCTCCCTTTTCCATGTCAGCTGGTTCTGAGCTTCTGCCCTGGCATTTCCAGCCAGAAGGAATCCAGACAGCTGGCGAGTGAGCCCGTCTGAGTGCTTGCTTAAGGGGATATATTAATGAAACTTCAATCTTGCTCTCTCTCAGTGCCCTAAAGCCCCCAATACGTTTGTATGGAGAACAGTTTTACATATGAGACAAGAGTCTGTCGATATCTTTAAACCTGCTGTTATTTTTCTTACCAGAGCTAAAAAGGGGGAGGAGGAGGGGGAAAGGGGAGGGGGAGAGAGGAAGAGAAGAGAAATAAAGGGCATTATTTTTCAGTTATAAATTGAAACTCATATATGATTTTGACTATTTATTTAAATTTTTTCTCCCTTACTACATCAAGGGAGGGACCAAGCATTTCCAATTGCTCACTAAGCAACAATAGGAGTAGAATTGTATCTCCATTTCATATCAGCAGTTTTTCTGAAGCAGGGAAAGCTCTGTTCTTCATTTTATCTAATTATTCTTGCAGGGATAGTTGTTCTTCAAAGCTCCCTAGGTCCCTCTATCATTTCCTAGCTTTTGTTTTTGGTATTGTAAGCTAAGGGAGTTACTTCCACAACTGCCTTATATACTTATGTTTAAGCCCATCTTGTTTATAAATTGAAGGCAGGTTTAAGGGCCATAATAATGGATTTTTATATGGCCAATGGATAAATCAAGGCTACCCAGAGGGTCAGAGGCCACCACTGCCATTTCTTTCCCAGGCATTCATAAAGGCCAGAAGGAGTGTCCCAGTGGAGAGAATTGAGGGGGTTACAGCTTCTTTTAGGTCCTCTTGAGCTCTTGCCTTTCACCACTTTAGTCAGAGAAGTGGGTGCCCCCCCCCTTTTTATGAGTTAAGATACAGTTCTCACATTGATTGTGGATAAGCTGACCCAGATTGCTTGATTTTGACTAACATTTCTAAACTTATACATGAGTATATAGAGACTTGTTGGTTTTTTTATTGGTCCTAAGAAAACACGACTGAGCTTTGTGTGAATAGGGAAGGTGTAGCATAGTGAGAGATGTGCCAGGGCAGAACTGGAAGAATTTATAGTGTGTGTGGCTTTAGAATCATAAAATCATAGAATTTAAGATCTGAATGATCTGAAAGAGGCCACAAGTGTCATCCAGGCAGAAATACACTAATAAAGCACTCCTAAAAGAGGCCTATCTAACCTCTTTTTAAATATTTCCCAGGACTGTGAGTCTAAACTTTACTGACAAAATTACAGTTTTAAAAATCTTCTTAAAGTTTAGGATGAATCCTTCTTTGAAAGTTGTTGTATTTTGTTGGTCATGAAGACCAGGGATTTCTACTGCAGTTGGAAGCCCACGGTGGCACAGCAGATTAAACCTCTTAGCAGCTGAACTTGCTGACCAAAAGGTCAGTGGTTCAAATCCAGGGAGTGGGGTGAGCTCCCACTGTTAGCCCCAGCTTCTGACAACCTAGCAGTTCGAAAACATGCAAATGTGGGTAGATCAATAGGTACCTCTCTGGCGGGAAGGTAACAGTGCTCTGTGCAGTCATGCCGGTCACATGTTTACAGACAACACTGGTTCTTCAGCTTAGAAATGGAGATGAGCATCAACCCCCAGCGTCGGACATGACTAGACTTAATGTCAGGGGAAAACCTTTACCTTTACCTATAGTTGGAAAACAGTAATTGTCCTAAGCTCTCAAAACATGTGATGGTTCTTCTAAAGCCCTAACTACTACCTCCATCTCTATTTCTTTCACAGAGCACACAATTTAGATCTAAAATATGGAAACCACACACACACACACACAAACACAAACACACACACAGTAGGAGAAAGCAATGTTACTGAGATTCCTGTCCCTCCCCTATAATCTAGGAATGCAAAACAATATTTTTTAAAAAAATAATTGTTAAAAGTACGCATCATGAAAGTCAGGCAAAGAGAATCCTTGACTGAAGAGAATCTTTGCAGTTCAGGGCTTATTCTGTTGAAAATACGCACATGGATTTTTTATTCATAATTTTTTGCATTCTCAATTTCATAAGTGCTGCTTTAATTAGGGAACAAAACCATTTCTGAATTTCAGACAGACTCTGTCCCAAACTGTGAACAGTTTGAAGAATTTGAAAAAGAAATCACTGATTCCCTTGAAGACAAATTTCACAAATAATTATGTCCTTCAAAGAACTGGGCAGTAAAAGAAAATCGTTGTTTTAGGGAAACCAGTAATCTTTTGGCTAGAGATATATTAGGGGAATACTCAATTTGGGCATTTAGTGAAAATCAATTTTCTTCTTTTTATGTGACTTTTGCTCCCATTCCACATACCAAACCTAACCCAAGATGTACTTGTCTTCACAGAAGGCATGTGATGCAGGCTGCTATTTTTAAGATATTACTATCTATCATCCTCTGAGGCACAGCATGGGTTTGGCATAGCACAGGTGGAAGGAAACCTTAATTTCTAGGAGACAATATGGGAACATTCAAGCATGCAGCATCAACAATAGTGTATATACACCGAGATGATGAGCTGCAAAAGAATTCACAGAAAATAGATAAAATAGGCGATGAGCTGAGAAAGAATGTACAGAAATAGATAATAGAACAGAAAATAGATGAGCTTTTCTGAACACTTGCTGAGTCAATTCCAAATTGAGCTGTGGGGAGTTCATCCATCAGTAGATGTTGCAATCAAAGGCAAAGCTTGGAAAGATAATTCTTTTGGACAGGAGCTCCTATAATTCCACAGCCAGTTTAGGAGATTCAATGCTAAAAGTACTACACCAATCAGCATGGGGTAACAGTTTGAATGTTGGACTAAGGTTCTGGAAAACAGGGTTGAATCTCACCTCAGGAATGAAAACCCAGCAGGTGACCTTTGGCAAGTTATACTCTACATATTGATATATAGTCACAGGTATAGATGTGCAGAGCTGCAAGCACCAAAGACTCATAAACTCATAGAGATGGGCCATCCAGTCCAACCTCCTGCCATGCAGGAACACATAATCAAAGCCCTCCTGACAGATGCTCACCTAGCCTTTGCTTAAAACCACCAGAGAAAGAGACTCCACCACACTCCATGGCAGCATATTCCACTGTCAAACAGCTCTTACCATCAGGAAGTTCTTCCTAATGTTTAGGTGGAATCTTTTTTCCTGCCGTTTGAATCCATTGTTCCATGTCCTAGTCTCCAGGGCAGCAGAAAACTGTTTCTGTTCCTCAATGAGACATCCTTTCAAATATCTAAACGTGGCTTTCATGTTCCCTCTCAGCCTTCTTTTCACCAAGCTAAATCCAGCTCCCCAGCTTCCAAACCTCTAATCATTTTTGTCTCTGGACATATTCCATCTTGTCAATATGCCTCTTGAATTGTGGTGCCCAGAACTGGACATAGTTCTCTATGTGAGCTCTAATTAAGGCAGAATAGAGTGGTATTATTAATTGTCTTGATCGCCAGACCCTATACTCCTATTAATGCAGCCTAGAATCACATTGGCTTTTTGGGCTGCCACATTACACTGTTGACTCACGTTCAACTTGTGATCTACTAATATTAAAGACCCCTTTCCCTGTTGGAAGTAGCAACCTCCAGAGCCACTCACTATTTATTTGTCAATGTATATATTTGGTAACCTGTATTCTATGTGTGTGCTGATTTGCCAGTTTATTTGACTCTTTGGTGTGGGAGAGGTTATAGACATGTGATTATACTGAGCATGTGCAAACTCAAGACTCCATTTTGTATGAAGTATCTGTTTGGACTTCAGTGGAGAAGTATCTGTTTCAATGGGAGCAGATGTCTTGCATCAGACCTCAGAGGAGGTGAATGCATACAAGTTGCTGTTTGTACTTCAGTGGAGAAGTCAGTTTAGAGACTTCAGTATTTGCTTATGGACTTCTCTGAGTACAACTATACTCAAAGACTATAGACTATTGATAAAGACTGATACCCTGTGTTCTCAACGCAGAGAGAAGAACTATATCATATCTGTAACTGAACTTTATTATGAAATGTGCCTGTATGGTGAATTAATACAAGATATGTTATTTTTCAAAGAAGACTTTGCTTTATCTTTGAGTGCATATTTTAAACTAAGAGGTTTCTAGGTAGTGTATATCTTTTGGTAAACTTCAACTGCAAAGAAACAACCATCCTCTGATAACCAAATATATTTTTGTAGTGGCATGTCTTTACACATAGCAGTCTAAATACATGGTTTAACAGCTGAAGTTACCTGTGTGCTATTACATTAATGCTTGCGAATATCACTTGTTAAAAGAGTTGACTTCTAACAAGGTCATGCTTTTCTTGACTAGTGGTTTTCTAAAAGTGGTCTCCACATATTCATGGAGATTCACATTTGCCAAAAGGATATGTGCCCATAGACTGGGTGCAGTGATGTTCCAATAGCTTATGGAATGTCCAATATTCAATATTCACATGCATTGTTTTCAAGTTAGATGTCACCCATCCTATCTCTGTGCATTTCATTTTTATTGCCTAAGTCTAGTACTCTGTTACTGAAAGAATTTGAGTTGCCCAAGGTAACTCAGTGAGTTTTATTGGTCAAGCAAAGATTTAAACTAGGGACTTGCTGCGCATGCGTCGGAGAGAATAGACGCTCCACAAACCCTCTCCCCAGAACCTTAAATTTATAGCCCAACTAAAGGCAAAAAAAACAAAGTGAAAGCCATCTACTTAATTGGGCAATAAAAGTCAGACAAGGGAGACTCTGAAGCCTGGAGGAGGACTGATTTACAACTGATTTATAACTCCAGAAGAGGAACAGAGATCTTCGCCTACTATCTACTGCCGGAGGGTAAGATAAGATGGCGCGCAGCCTAAAAGAATTGGGACTATTATTGAAAGATATGGAGAAAAATATCAGATCGGACATTAAACAAATTAATAATCAACTTCAGGAAATGAAACAGGAAATACATGCAGTAAAAAAAACTGCACAGTCAGCACAGAAAAAGGCTGGTGAAAACCAATCGAGGATTGATGAGATGGAGAGACAACTCACTCAGCTGAATGACAGGTTTCGCCGGAGAAACTTGAAACTGGCTGGAATTCCTGATGCGGTCCGAGCAACACCAGAAGAATTGGAGCAAATTTTGGTGAGCTGGCTAAATGAAAATAAATTAAGCATTAAACTTGAGGACATTGTACGTGCCCATAGAATTTATAGACCTATGGGCAACTATCGTCACCCAAGAGATGTGATAATTGCCTTTGCCTCTGAAAAAATTAGAGACTATGTATACAAAGAACTAAGGAAAATTAAAGACTTGCAATTCAGGGGCAGCAAGATCTGGGTTAAGCAGGACTTCTCAGCAGGAACCCTTCAGCAGAGGAAAGAAATGAATCCATTGGCTAAAACATTGTTTGAGAATGGAATTAGATTTTCGTGGGCATATCCAGCTACCATTATCGTCTTTCGGGATGGAAAGAGATTCATGGCAAGGAATGCAGAGGAGGCTGACAGAATGCTGGATGACCTTGGACTCACCACGCTGCAGGGAGATCGAGAGGGAGAAACTCAAAGCAACCGCGATCCAGAGGAAGTCTTATCTAGCCCTGAAGAAGGAACTGCACTTCATAGAAAAAAGCCTCGCATGGACCGATCAAGGGAGAGCCTTTAGATTTAAGACTATCAAAAGTTGAAAAAGATGGGGTGTAAAAAGTAAATGGTAGATGTTAAAAAGATGTACAAATGTTGGGCTACACTGAATCTGTAAATGAGAACAAATCATGTTAAGGAGGGGAGGGGGGAAAGAGGAACGCAGCAAGTCAAATGTATGGGAAGGGACAGGGAGGGAAATTCCTCCCTAAAACAAGGTCGCTTTCTAGGAGGGGAGGGAACCACATAGACATAATAAAGTATAATCCACATGAGCATACAAATAAATTCGTTGTAAAAGGTGATGGGTAAGATTATCAAGTTAATATCTTTGAATGTGAATGGCTTGTCGTCAAATCTAAAAAAGTATAGATTAATTAAATTAGCTAAGGCAGAAGGAGCTAGCATAATTTGTTTGCAAGAATCGCACAAAGATAAACGGGATCAATGCCCATTATTGAATTCTAGTACTTGGCAAACAGTTATTGAAGCTAGAGGTACCAAAAGAGCTAGAGGAACAGCAATTCTTATGAATAACAATATTAATTTTGAGATATTGGATCAACTGATAGATACAGATGGAAGATATGTAATGCTGAAATTTAAAATAGACAATAAAAAATTTACCATAGCTAATATATACTCCCCCAATAAAGGTCAGCAACATTTTTTGAGAAAAATCCTGAAGAAACTTCAGAATTTCTATGAGGGAGAAATTATTCTAACAGGGGATTTCAATTTAGATATAAGCCAACAGAACTTATACAAATTAGGAAACTGGGGACTAAAAGACGCATTTGAGATAGCCAACAAGAAAGCTAATCCTACATTCTATTCCAATAGGTATAAAAAATATACTCGCATAGATTATATAATGGTCAGAGAATCTAATGAGATGGAAATAAGAAATATATACACACAAGGAATTTGGCTCTCAGATCATGCTCCAATAATAATGGAATTAGAGTTTAATATAGAACATAGAAATAAGATATGGAAATATAATAATATAATTACAGGGAGAAAGGAAGATAGAGAGTATATGATCAAGCAAATTGGGTATTATTTTCAAGAAAATAGGGGTTCTTCCTCAGAAAGCATAATATGGGATGCAGCAAAAGCTGTGATCAGAGGACATTGCATCCTCAAAGAGAGATTAATAAAAAAGAAATGGTATGCAGATAGACAAAACAAAATTCAGAAGATAAAAAACCTACAAGGACAACAACAGATTAAGTTTAAGGCTCAAACACAGAGCCAGATTGAAATGCTAAGAAAGGAACTAGATGAATTGGACTTTTTTTCAATTTGGAAAAGACAAAACTTAGTTAAAAATGAAATTCATAGATCTAATATTAATTCTATGAAGAGATTGGCAAAATATCTGAAAAATAGAAAGGAAAAACAGAAGATTAAGGCTATTAAGACTCAGGAGAACAAAATTACTTGTAACTCTGCTAAAATAAGAGAAGCATTTGCCTCATTTTATCAAGGATTATATAAGGAAGATAATAAAGGTCATATGGAGGAAAATTTAAATATAAGGTTAGGAGAGGAGGAAACACAAAGATTAAATTCGGAAATCACAGAACAGGAAATAAAGGAAGTGGTTAAGAAATTGAAAAATTCTAAATCCCCAGGACTGGACGGTTTCACAGCCGAATTTTATAAGGAATTTATAGAAATATTAGGCCCAGAAATGCAAAGATTATTTAACAACATAATGAGGGGAGAAAAGGCCCCTAATACTTGGAGGAAAGCAGAAATAAGAGTCATATTGAAACCACAGAGAGACCCAAAAGATACGGGCTCATATAGACCAATTAGTTTATTAAACCAAGACTATAAAATATTCGCAAAAATTTTAGCAAATAGATTGGAAAAAGTATTACCTAAAGTGATAAAAGAGGATCAATATGGATTTGTGAAAGGGAGGCAAATTGGACACCCAATCAGAAATATAATAAACATAATGGAGCATAGACAAGGAAAGAAATTAGCATTTTTAAAATTGGACATATACAAAGCATTTGATACAATAAATCATGAATTTCTATGGGAGACAATGATTAAATTTGGAATAGGAAATGCATTTATAAATGCAATCAGAGAACTATATAGGGAAAGTGAGGCGGTGGTTAGAATCAATGAGGGCTTGTCAGATGAGTTCCCCATTCAAAGAGGAGTCAGGCAAGGCTGCCCGCTATCGCCACATCTATTTATAATGGGTATTGAGATCTTGGCAGACAGAATAAGGAACAGCGTAAGGATAGAAGGCTTTAAATTTGATGGCGGGGAAATTAGGCTGAATACTTATGCTGATGACATTATGATAATATTATCCCATCCTTTAATAGGAATTAGAGAATTAAAAATTATATTAACAGATTTTGAAAAAAATACAGGATTGGGGGTAAACATAAAGAAATCAGAAATTATGTATTTTGATGTAAACAAAAAAGAAAAAAGAGAAATAGATAATATAACAGAAATGGGTATGGGTAAGAAGAAAATAAAATATTTGGGAGTGATTATACATAAGAATATGGGAAAGATGGTGGAGATTAATTATAAACAGGCATGGAAGAAAATTTCTAACAATATGGAAAATTGGAAAAACAAAAATCTGAGCACCTTAGGGAAAATAAAAGCAACTAAAATGTTTCTGATACCTAAATTATTATACTTATTCCAAGTTCTTCCATTGGAAATTAAACAAGGACAATTAAATATTTGGAATAGGACTATCAAGAAATGGATCTTAGGAGAAAAGAAATCAAGACTACCAAATAAAATATACTTTACACACCAGGAAGATCTGGGGTGGGGCATCCCAAATTTAGAACTATATTATGAAGCGTTCCAAATAAAACCATTATTCGAAAATATGAGAGAGAAAAGAGATAAATGGTTTAAGGTAGAGGAAGGAGTTAATAAGAGAGAGGCAAGTTTTGGAATTTTTACAAGGAACTTGGAAACAAGTATTAAAAGAACAAGAGGCCCCAGAAAATTGTCATTAAAAATTTGGAAAAAATGGAAATTTAAATGGATGCCAGGAATATCAAAATGGACCCCAATTGAAAGCCTTTACGAGAAGGAGTTTGATTCCGGCTGGTGGAGAGAAATGAAGACCAAAGGATACTATAGGATTAAAGATTTATACGATATGAATGGCCATCTTATCCCCATAAACAGAATAATAGATAAGATGGGAGATAAAAATTGGATTAAGATATTGGGACTATATAATAAACTGAAACAAGGGAAATATGGAGAATGTATAGTTAAGGAGAGTATGATGGAACACATAATTAAGAAAGCACAGACTTCAGAGAAAGGGCTGGTGGGAGTAACATACAAAGCGATGACCAAAGATGAGGAATATATCATAAGAACATTACAAGAACGATGGCAAAAAGAGGGGGTACTTACAAGACAAACAATAGAGAACTTAAAAAGAGAGGCCACAAAAATTAAAATCGAGAAGTACAAAGAAATGGAAAGGAAATTCATATGGAAATGGTACCGCACCCCAGCACAATTAGCAAATATGATCAGGGACAAAAATTCAACATGTTGGCATTGTGGAGTAAGCAAGGGATGGTATGCCCACATGTGGTGGGAATGTCCAAGGGTAAAATCATTTTGGGAAAAAATAACGGGGAAAATAGAAGAATTATTCAGAATATCACTCCAAGTAAACATGGAATTAATGTTGATGGGGATATTAGGGAACAATAAGATTGATGTAAAACACCAAGATCTATTCAAAGCTATGATTCTTGCAGGGAAGGCAGTAATAGCATGGGGCTGGAGAGATGAAAAAAAGTGGAATATGGTGAATTGGAATAATTATTTGTTTGACCAGGTTCAATCAGAAATTATTGCAAATGTAACCTCTGAGGATAAGAAGGAAGATAAAATGAGGAAAGTTAAAGAGAAATGGACAATATATTCAGATTGGATAAAAAGAGGCGAAGCCAATGTAAATATTGTACAGAAATGGGAAAAGTTGTGCTCATGGTTGGAATTAAATTTCTAATGGAATTGTGGTATGGGGTAGGGGTGGGGGGAAGGGAGTGGGGTGGGAGAGGGGAGGGGAGGGGAAAAAAGAATGAATAGAATGATGATATATTAGATATGTGAGTAGACAATATAGATGGGAAGATGATTGAGAAATGTGATAAGAGATAAATGATGTGTAGGTATGAATGTTTGTATTAAATGTGCAATACACTCACAACATGAAATATGAGATAATATCAATAAAATATATATTTAAAAAAAAAAAAAAAGAAGCAAAGATTTAAACTCTGGCCTTCCAGATTTCTAGTCTACCATTAAACCACACTTGATCTCACTTACCTTACAGAAATTTTAAAAATAATTTGTTTAGGTGTATATACACGAGTGCATGCATGCCCTTCTTTGAGCAAACCTAGGATCAGTGTGGGAAAGAAGTCAAATGGCTGGGATAAAGAATAATAATGAATTGTATTAAAATATACAGTATTTCTGTTGTATCGATCTAAAGTGGAAATCAAGTTTCCTCTTTTTCTTTAATGTAATATATTGTTTACCAAAGAAGAAGACTTACGCAAATATTGACATAATTAAATAATATGCTAATATCACCATAATTTTTATAGAAATAAAAATTGTGAGGGTTCCAAAAAATAGAATTCAAGAGTCATGTTCAGAAGATTAAAAATGAATTCATTTGGTTCATTCTTTATAATAAATCCCTTGGATCTGAACAAATTCCCTAGGGGGATTCTTTCCAATGATGTGAAAATGTTTCAAGTTTTCCACTGGGAATTGAATCAGTTTCTTGCACGGCGCTCTCTCTCTCTCTCTCTCTCTCTCTCTCTCTCTCTCTCTCTCTATATATATATATATATATATATTAGGACACAGAATAAATTTTGTTTTAACTATTTTCTTTTTTCTCATTCCTGGACATTTCTCCTTGTTTACCATAAAACCACTGAGGATTATTATGGCTTAAAGAAAAAGAATACAGAACTTTCCTTAATGATGTCAGCACATTACAGGATCTTGTTTGCTAATAATGCTCCATTGGTTTAGTGACAGGCTGAAACAGTAAATAGCAATGGCACTGTTTCATGGCTGAGAGTTTTCCAAAATTACTTCTTTTTAAAGGTATAATATAGAATATATTGGAGTGGCAGATGTTGAAACAGGGAGTACAGAAGAAGTCTTCTAAATGGAACGTAGAGACTATAGAATGTAGAGAATGTTTGAATTAAGAATCAAGAATGATTGTATTATGCTGGAAGTTAGCAAGATCTGCAAACTCCTTTTTGTGTGCCAACCAACCAGGAATGTAGATACTTAATCTACAGGAGGAGAAACAGTTTTCATTTATCAGTTCAAGTTGAGGTTTTGCTAGATATCACCTAAAACAAATGGTATCTTTGGTTTCTTTCCAATCTCTTCTCTTGATATGTGCCGAATATTCAAATACATTTAAAATATAGTAATGAGCCTATTATTTCAGCAATGACTTTAAAATTACTTCAGTGAATCTATTCAGAATTTACTATCAAGGAAATTTTAATATTCATTCCACCTGCAAACAATTATGTTCTGTATGTGATTGGGTGGAGACATACGGAAAGTTTCATATAGAATATAATTTGTGTGTTTACAACAAGCATGATTGTTTTACTCAGTTTCATTTGAAAGCAATGGCTGGAATACAAGTACCTCAAGTCAACATCATTTATGACTAAGAGTAATAAACCCCCAATATCTTTCATAATCCTAATTTTGGAAATATTTTATGTGATAGAATAAATTCATTGTCATTGTGCAATAAAATTAAATGCCATCCCCAATCACATTATATATGTAGAATTACAAAACAAAACATCCATCCTTCCACATTTTGATCACTATTTCACAACCCCAATATTGATTGATGTAACCCCCTTCCCATAGCTCACCACTACAAGCTAATTCAACAACTTGGAAATATTGAAAACAGCACTGACATGAACTGAGCGTTTCTTTGTTGAACTAAGGCATTTCCAGAATAATAGATCAGTAATAAAAGAAGCTGGAACTTCCTATTACCTGCATCATGAAAAAGAAACCAGCATTTCATATAGCACATAACAAAAACAAAATTCAACTCCTCACAGCCTGAAATCATTGTTAGCAATTGAATAAAGGCTTGTCAAAATAGAACTTGACAAGGCTATGAAGACAAAGAGACACAGCTAGACAGCAATGGAAAACACAAGTTTTGGCTATTACTTTAGATAGGATGTAGAAATTAAAGAAAAGTTTATAATCTGTATTGAATTGTAAGGCTTGCACCTAGGTCTGTTAGTTCTGTACCCTGGGTGAGTTCTGATAATATATGGTGTTCTACAAACTTCTAAAAGTTCGTAACTCTTAGATCAGCCGTGTCAAACAAATTTCCACATCAGCCTTATAGTCACCTTCAAAGAGCTATTTGTAATGGTAAGACTATATGAATGTAACTATGTTGCCCTGGCATTGAAAGCCTCATGGGCTACATAAAATGATGTGGTGGACCAGATCCAGCACATGGCCCTTGCGTTTGACATATATGCCCTAGATGATCTAGTAGTGGCAACTGTAACCACTAGCGTGTTGAAAAAGCACTTCTGGATGAGAAGCATATTGCTCCTTTGACATTCAGACAAAAAGTCAGTCAGATTTACCACAACAGCACCATCTAGGCCAGACATGGGCAAACTTGGGGTCTCCAGACGTTTTGGACTTCAACTCCTCCAATTGGGGGGGGTTAACGTCCCAAACACCTGGAGGCTCCAAGTTTGCCCATGCCTGATCTAGGCTGTCATATATTGTATTTTGACATTACATTATATGGTCAGTATAGATTCCTGTTATGCAGTTCAATGCAGTTAAATTATTCAAATTATTCTTCCTAATTAATATGTACTAGGGCTGTGCATAATTTCGATTCTCCATTGTGAGTCAGATCTAATTTGTAAGATCCATGCATACGATGCAAGATCCAATGCGCGGGCATCACCCATGCCAAAAATGTAAGAACCAAAACTTTTATCTGGTATTTCTGCAGAAGTTACATAAACATTGTAACTCACTATGATGAAGTTTTAATTCACAGAGCAACCAAGCACTACTGAGAGGCAAAGCCAAATATCTTGCCATGTCTTTCAGCCACTCAGGGCTGAAGGGGGGAGAGGAGGCAGACCTGCAGCCATTGCTCAATAATTTCCAAGCCCTACGCCATACCCTCCATTTGCGATCAAGCAGGGAAAGGGAATGGACGGAGCTCAATGCTGGGTTAACTTTGTAGAAAGGCAGGCACTAGGAGAGAGAGAGGAGCTGACAATAACTTAAAGCTGAGGCCTTACTGCTTGCTTGCTTCTTTTTGTGGGTGAGTGCATGTCTTTTACTTTAAGTTTATATCTTCTGGGGATTGCAAGCCTATTTTTCAAGGCATAATTCTTTTTTGGTTTATTTTGTGGATATCACTATTTATCTTCTAGGGCAACTGCCTGTGCCTATTTTGTGTGCATTGGTTGACACAACCAACACAACCAGTTGTTTCAATCAGGCACAACAAGCCTTTCCCCCAACATTTTGTAGTGATACTGCTATGCTATCTGTGTGTCATTGAACCAAAAACACACAAAAATATTTTTTTTAGTCAGGAACCTTTTTGCCATATTTTTAGTGCTACTGTTGCACCATATCTGTGTGCATTTAGCTAAAAAGCACACATCCCACCCGCTGAAAATCACACAACCACAAGAAGACACATATCATTTCTGTCTGTGATTACATCTATTATTTGTGTTGGGGGGCAGTAAGCATTCCTTGTGTACAGCATACCTTGTAGCCCACTTAAAGTACACCAGTTTTCAGAAACTGGTTTTCAGTTCCTATAATCTATTTTCCTGCATGTTGTTACCTCTAACAGGGTGGTCTGTAGTTGTTGGCCACAAGCTATCTCTGTGTTTGGGAAACACCAATTTAAAGAAAAATAATAATATTGTTTCCAAGTTAGTGTATGCAACTGCTACAACTGTATGTGCCCGCCTGATTAGGACCAGAGCCCCCAAGTTGTAGTTGCCATTTGACCAACCCATTCTGAGTTTGGGAAAACGTATTAGTTCAAACAAAGTATTATTAAATCTTGAATCTGCAAAGAGTGTGAAAGTGCAATGAAAGTAGTTTTAAAAGTGAATTCTAGTTCTATAAGTAATTCAACATGAAGCATTCCGGTGGCAATGAGTTGGGTTGTACGTCCTTTGGGTCGGGCCATGGTTTCAGAGAGGGAGAAGAAAGGGAGAGGAGCACTGTTAGGTTTTACAATGTACTGAGATGCACTGCTAATGGGCTTCTATTGGGAATCATTTGGGGAATGTGTTTGGGCCTACTCCAGGTGATTGTCAATGATGCAATCCTGAGTTTGGGTTGGGTCAATTAGTTGGTAACCAATCAAGGATTACTATGTGTAAATGTATTGTATATAAGGAACCATGTTCAGTGTATTTTCCCCTCCCCCCTTTCCTTTTGATGTTGTGACGTCTATATGCAATTAAACCTACTACTACTAGGACAAGATACTGCAAACTGTGGTGAGTCTGTAATATCATCTAGACTGGGGGAAAGACAGTAGTAAAAACTGACAATGGCCGGGCATGTGCTCAAGTGTCTACTATGGAAGCAGACTGGAAGACTGAAAGTACTGAGCAGGTGTAAGTTACTGGAAGGCACTGAGACTCTGCAAGTATAAAGTTAAGTCTTAACAAGCACCCTGCAAACTGTGGGTCCTGAAATGGTAATAGAATCCCAGGAATCACATTACATTATAGTACTGTTGTGCTGCCTCAAGATGTAGGCGGAGAAAAGGAGTTATGGCCATAGTTCTGCTAGTGGACCTGGAGATTCATAAGAAATACCTCTCTAGAAATCTCTTTCAGCATAACTCTGTGGACCACATTTGTTGTTCTCAGAGAAAGATGCATTTATTTTCCCACTTTCATGGGGGTTCTGTGGGGGTATCTTTGGGTTTCTTTTAAAGGAGATTTTCTTTCTAGAAATATTAAGATTTTACAAAAATCTGCAGATGACTCAAACATTCTGACACTTGATGGGTTGCTTGCAGTCGAAAATGTGTCTTGTCCTCCAAGTGTGGACCCCAGGTCACTCCAGCCAGCCAATAGCTCTAAAAGTGAGTGAGAAAAGAGCCTGGAAGCCCCCCCCCCACACACACACACACTGCACAATTACTTAATGAAATAGTAACAAATGATTCATTACTCTCGTTATAGTAACAAAATGGACACTTACAATATTTTAGAAACACTTTAGAAATGACTCGCCAGCACCCCCTAATTTGGTAATGAGTACTGAAACATTTTTCCATCAATAGCATAGGCCTAATATGTACATAAAGTTTAAATAAACCCAGCATGCAACTCAAAATCCATCTTAAAATATAATAGAACCAGAGTTGTAAAGGGTTACAGCTCTCCTCTAACTTCATACCATGTAGGAACATACAGCTGAAGCACTACTGAAAAATGGCTATCCAAACTCAGTTTAAAGACGTCCAAAGAAGAAGAGTCAATCACCTTCTGAGGCAATCCATTCAACTGTTGAAAAATTCATCCAGAGGTTGTTCCTAATGTGGGATTTTTTTTCCAAATTTGGTTCAGTAAGTTCCATCTCTGAAGGAGAAGAAAACAAAGGTTCTTCTTCATAGCATTCCTTTGGATATTTAATAATGGATATCACTTCTCTGTCTTCTCTTTTACAAGTTAAACATACACAGTTCAGTAAGCTGTTCCTTGTAGGCCTTTCATCATAGTTACCCTCCCTTGAATACATTCCAGTTTGTTAATGTCCTTCTTGAACTGTGAAATGGATGTAAATCTTCATTTATGTAACAATGAAAAAGGTTCAAATGTGAATCCCAGTGGGCAAAAGGATTATAATTTCTATGCCTTTGCCATTGATTTTCTGAATTTCAGAAGTTTGAGTGAAAACTTTTTTGAGCAAAAATCTTTTTACGTGCACAAAATCCCAAGATTTCTTTCTATTTCTGCTGCTTCTGTCTTTGAAGAAATGAATACTGGTATCTTTGTTCTTCTACAGGGGAGGTAAAATATGCAATAGCTGGCATTTTTAATGGTGTGCCTCAACGTATCGAGACATTTGTTCTCTTAAAGAAACAAGAAAACTCATGAATATCCTCTATATTTCTATAATATAGTAAGAAGGAACTAATTTCAAAGGTTTAGTTGAATAACTGGATTTGCAGATGTTTTTGGACTACAACTCCCACAAATCCCTTTCTACTGGTTATGCTGACTTTGACCAGTAGGAGTTGTAGGACAAAAGTGTATAGAGAGGAAATGCTGCATATCTTTAATTTAAATATTCCTTTCTAAATTCAAATACTGATTTTAGTTAAATATATGGCCTTAAAATTCTATATTTTTCTTCCCAAAACTAGTCTGACCATCAACATCTCCTACCTGATGTCTGATCAATACTCAGATATTATTATTTATCAGATCTGCAGTCAATGCACGTTCTCTCAGATAAGGCAGAATAGAACTCCAAATGCATATGGATTTCCTGTCATTGACTCTAATGAACTCTGCATATTGGACATCCTCCCACCACCCAATACTCTCAATGAAAGAATTTACAGAGCTAGTGAATTAGGGAAGGTTCCTGTGCCAGTTCTGTCATATTATTCCCAAAAGCCCAAAATACTGAGTTCATAAAAATGAAATTATTTTTCTTCCTCTTATTTTAAACATACTATAGAACTTCGGCTATTAGACCGAACAAAAACACAAGGACCAATCTTTCACAACTAACTTGACTGGTCTATATATTTTTCTTTCTAAGGTGTACAGGTTGAATCCTCATGCTGGTCCATGCAAAAAGTAAAATAAAAAATGCTGATTAGACCGTCTACTGATTCTTGCTTCAGAACTACAGGTGGGGCAACCTGCTTGCAATGAATGAAGGTGATTTTCTTGGTGGCTTCAAGGCTACACACTATTACATCAACACCCTTCCTCTCCCACAACTGCACAGAACGATTGTATTTCCTTGGTGAAGCAAAACAAGGCAAAGCACTTAAGTACATGCGCACACACACACTCACACACACACAGAGAGAGAGAGAGAGAGAGAGAGAGAGAGAGAGAGAGAGAGAGAGAGAGAGAGAGAGAGAGAGAGAAGGAATAGCTGGTTGCTTTTCTAAAGTGCAGACTGAAAAATTTAACTTAAATGTTATGGTTTAGTGATTTTTTTAAAAAAACATTGTTATAAATTTCTCTGACTTTCAAATTGGGGGAAAGGCAGGATAGAAATAGAAATTAAATTATCACAGACTCTAGAACTCCCTTTTCAGATAGGTTAGATAAGCATCCATCTTACTTTTGTTTTGGCAAGCCTTTTGAGGCCTGGTTGCTTATACTGGATTAACTATTTGCTTTCATAGAATCATAAACTTATAGTATCTTAGTGTCAGAAGGGATCACAAGGGATATCTACCACCAAGCCCATGCAGGGATACCCAACTAAATCATTCTCTTTTATGTAATGGTTTATGGTTTTTATTATTTGTAATAGTTTAATGACAGTCAACCCACAACATTTTCAGTTTTGACTTTTGCAGATTTAATTATTCACTGGTTTAATTGAAATGTTCTAAGAATTTCATGCTGAATGGCCAATAAATTTCTAGAGAGATATTCTTTCAAGTTAAAATATAGCCATTTTTCTAACGGCACTTTTTTGCTTTCATAGAGGCCCTGTGTCCCTAACCCCTGCAAATGTGTTGGAATGGTTTTACATTTTTGTATATTGTAAATTTTGAACCCCATCTTGGGAGAGAAGAGGGATATAAATTCATTTAATCCATCCATCCATCAATCCATCCATTTATTTATTTACAGTATTTATATTCCACCCTTCTCACCCTGAAGGGGACTCAGGGTGGATCACATTATATACATATAGGGCAAACATTCAATGCCCAAACACACATAGAACTAAGACAGAGACTGACGCAGAGGCAATTTAACCTTCTCCTGAGGGGATGTTCGATTCTGGCCACAGGGGGGAGCAGCTGCTTCATCATCCACTGTGATGGCACTTCCTGATTCCAACGTCGTAAATTAGTTAAATTTGCCTCCCCACTTTTATAAGTGGTACCTTATTTCCTACTTGATAGATGCAACTATCTTTCAGGTTGCTAGGTCAGCAATGAGCAGGGGCTATTTTTTATTTTTTAATTGATGGGTGCTCACCCCGCCACGGGCTGGCCTCGAACTCATGACCTCCTGGTCAGAGTGATTTATTGCAGCAGGCTGCTCACCAACCTGTGCCACAGCCCAGCCTCAATAATTTTTAGCTATATTAATTTGATTCTTGTAAATCACCTGAAGTCCTGAACTAGGAAAAATGTAGCGTGGTTAATAGTGAAGATATTGTTTTAAATGTTTTAATGTATTTTATAATTCTATTTTAAAATGTTTATTTTAATTTGTACATTGTTTTAAGGCATCAAATGGTTGCCTATGTGTAAAGCCAACTTGAGTCCTCGTGGACAACAAATTAAAGATGAGCCTACAATGCGATGCGGCTGCTAAAAAAGCCAACGGGATTCTATTCTGCCTTGGTCAGACCACACCTGGAATACTGTGTCCAATTCTGGGCACCGCAGTTGAAGGGAGATGTTGACAACATCTGGAAAGCGTCCAGAGGAGGGCAACTAAAATGATCAAGGGTCAGGAGAACAAGCCCTATGAGGAGAGGCTTAAAGAACTGGGCATGTTTAGCCCGCAGAAGAGAAGGCTGAGAGGAGACATGATAGCCATGTACAAATACGTGAAGGGAAGTCATGGGGAGGAGTGAGCAAACTTGTTTTCTGCTGCCCTGCAGACTAGGACGAGGAACAACGGCTTCAAACTACAGGAAAGGAGATTCCACCTGAACATCAGGAAGAACTTCCTCACTGTGAGGGCTGTTCGGCAGTGGAACTCTCTCCCCCAGACTGTGGTGGAGGCTCCTTCTTTGGAGGCTTTTAAGCAGAAGCTGGATGGCCATCTGTCGGGGGTGCTTTGAATGCGATTTCCTGCTTCTTGGCAGGGAGTTGGACTGGATGGCCCATGAGGTCTCTTCCAACTCTACTATTCTATGATTCTATGTATAAATATTTGATTTTCACTAAATTTGATTTTTCTATTCTTTTCTCTGAATGCAATGAATCGCTGTTCCTCTCCTTTCCTCTCTATAACAAAATAAAGCCATCTTCCCTCTCCATTGTGGTTTTTTGTTTTGTTTGTTTTGCATAGTAGGAGGTTGGACCAGATGTAGGTTGAGTTAGATGGCCAATGTGGTCTTTTCCAACTGTATGATTCTATGATTCTGTAAGTACAAATACATACACATACAGATTTCATTTGAAATACAGCTTGAAATATTTCTCAATATGAGAGAACTGACTTATATATCCTTTTCTGTTAAGGGAGAAAACATAGATATATATACTGGTGGCAATCTGGAAGCAAGAGTAGCCTTTAAACTCTGGGTTTGCTGTTTCAATTGCTGGTAAAAGATCCATTTTAAATCAGATTTTGTTGCTCATTTCAGTCTCTGTCCCTTCTCTGTGTGACAAAAATGACTCCTATAATTGTAAATGACTATGCGCCTGTTGATTGAGCTCTTTATACATTCAGAGGAGGCTGCTGATGCTAAGGAAAATTCTTTCAAATTTCCCTTTTTTTATCTGAGAAGGAAAAATAGGTGGATTTAGCGGAATCAGCATTTTACATAAGAAGTATGCTGGCCGTAGTCCCAAGATCTCATTTTAATTGACCTAATGGCTTGCAAGACCACCACTTTCTGTAATCCTTGTCACCCTGTCACAAACTGACATTGAAATTCTCTACAATTTCAAATACAATTTGCTCTACAGTGCAGGGAGTTTCCTTGAAGTCTGGACCTTAAAGCAGCTAGACTCAAGAAATGCTAATACAATAGTAAATAGTTCACTATGAGTTCCAAGTAATTTGTAAGATTATGTTTTTCAGCTGCATCTTTGGTAGCAATGAGATAGGTAGCAGCAATGCGCAGACAGGATGTCCCAATATAGATAATTGCGGTTTACTAAAAGGGATGGGTTCATATCAGCAATAGCTAAATAGCTGTACTATTATAAATCATAGCCTCTGATGCAGGATGTCAGCCATCGGGTGTTTTGTTTGTTATTTTGTTTGTTTGTTTGTTTTCCATTAAAATCATGGGTTTTTTTCTTTACAGAAAAATCCCTTGGAAAGCTTTAGGATGTTCAAACAGGGCAGAGCTTTCCAAACTGTGTGTCGCAACAAATTAGTGTGTGGGCTGCAGTATGTAGTTGTGTCACATGAACATAACAAGAAACTCTGAGTCTGTGTGAAATAAGCAATACCAGTGTAACATGAAAGCTTAAAAATGCTTAATGAAACATGCAAGTGTCTCATATTTAATATTCCACCAAATATTCAAAAGCTGCATTTATCCCATCAACCTCTAACATCTCATTAAAATGGTAAGTAGTTATTTTGTTAGTGTCAAAATTCTTGCACATATTTACATAGTTACTCATGTATGTCAAAAATTGTGGAAATGTATGTTATTATCTCACAAATCATATTTTTTTTTAAATAATATATAAATGAAAGGTTTTCATGAGATATGTTGTATCCCCATGTATGTCATTATTAAAATTTATGTATTTATCTGTAACTCTTCTATGGTGTTGGCTTAATCTCCAGTTTGCTAGAAAAAAACAGATTTACTGTGTTGCAAAATGATGCATGTCTAAAAAGTGTATCACCAACATAAAAAGTTTTGAAAGTACTAAAACAGGGGATGAAAACTGCATTAAAATACAATGGGCCCTTGGGATCCAATGATTCCAGGACCTGCCGTGGACACCAAAAACCATGGATGCTCAAGTCCCCATTATTAACATTTCCATGATACAGTGGCATCTCTTGCATAGAACTGCAAAAATCAAGGTTTGCTTTCTGGATTATAAAGTATTTTTTTCAAGCTGTTGATGGTTGAATCCATCAATAATCAGTGGATACAGAGGACCAACTGGAGTCCTTTTCTCTTGCAAAGAAAGAAAACTGCAGCAGTTATTCATCTTTGCATGTGAGGATGTAAAGATGAATTTCTCGTGCATCCCTAGAAATCACCAGCCTTGGTTAGAGTTCTCACCTCAAGCACAAGAACAATATCCAGAGAACTTTGTTTTTCATCTATTTTTCCATGATTTCTGCAAAAATGTCTGCATGAAACTTTTGTTTCCCTTTTGTGACACAGATGAAGAATGGGAAAACTAGATGGCTGTTTTCAAAATTTACAATTATCCATCCGGTGCTTCTGATTTTTTACATCTCTTAGGGGTAGCTATTAGGTGCAGGCATGTAGCCGGGGTGGGGGGTGGGGGCTTGAGGGGCTTCAGCCCCCCTCCCTGAAATTCCCAGGGTGGTCCGTGAGAAGGCCTTACATTTATTATTTAAACTGTTATGTTTATTCATATCATGATCTGATCACCATGCTCAGTATATCCCATATGCATAGGGGTATTGGGATAATGATACAAAAGGTTTGCTAGGGCAAATCCTCTCTCACCTAGACTCAGCCCCCCCCCCCCCCCCCCGAACCAAAATCCCAGCCCCTCCTGAACCAAAATCCTGGCTACGGGCCTGATTAGGTGCATATTTTGCACATGTTGTTCCACATCTGATTGAGTGAAAATATCTCAGCCTTTACATTCTCAAGTGGGTCTTGTTCTCAAACACACACACACACACACACACACACATACACACCGCCCCCCCCCCCACACACACACACCTGGAGTACAATGTGTTCCTTTCAATGCTAGAAATAAATTTGGCCAGTGTAGATGGGTGATAGCTTAGTTTCTTCTTTTAAGAAAAGAAAAAAAACTTATGCAAATTTGAAGTTTTTTCACAATGTGGATGAAAAGACACAACTGTGAGAGAAAGCGAAGCTGTCAGATTTGTCCATGCCTAGCATAGGTTCCCCATCACACTGAAGAAGTATTTTGACAGCACACACATTATGTTCATGTCATTGAAAATGGACAAAACACAACCCTCTTAACACAGCAAATTGGGATTTTTGTTCCTTAGCAGCAAAAGAAATGTTCTATTTCATACTTACAGACATCCTGAGGGCTTGGGAATGAGGAATCAGATGAAATTAATACATAAGATGCAAGTATGAAAGAAACTGCTATTAATATGGATGGTTTTCCATTTTAATGATGAACAGAAGGCATATCAAGCCTTTATATGCCATATCCACAATTTCAGGTGCTAAGCAAATGAGAACTTGCAGGTTAGTGATGGTGGCAGTTTATGGGCCATTAAAACTCATTATGTCTTGGAGAAATGTAGCATCGGTGTTTCAGGGGAAGCTAGAAAAGGTGTGTGTTTTTACAAACTGCACAGATCAAAATTGTTAAATTGTTTGAATGTTCCTGGGATAGGAAGGTGCCTAGTGATTTCAACTGTTTTACCTAGGAATCTGCCAGAAGATTGTTTATTATTTACAGAAATCAATGAACATGCAATGCCCTTTACAGCTTTAAGGGGAATAAAGGGAGGCCTCCTGGCCTGCAAAAACATATATAAATGTTTGTTTTCCTAAAAGAAAACTATGCTATAAACCTTTGTGCACAAAAAGAAATTCCTAGCCAGGGAAACATCAAATATTTATTTGTGGCACAATGGAGCAAAGGGATGCCAAGTAATTTTTCAAACAGCTGTGTGAGCACATGGATACAAATATCCTCCTAGATGCTACATGAAAGGGGGTGGGGGAGAAAGAAAAATACAGATAAAATTAAAAATTAGCTCCACTGAAAGGTGACTGGGGAAAGGGGCCAGAAATCTTACTGAGACTACAACTTTCAGAACCCTACAATTAGCATAAGAGCTGTAATCTGAAACACAGACATTTTAGACTATGATGACCAGAGTTCCCAGCCAAGTATGGGAGTTGTAGTTTACAAAGGAATCTTTTAAGACTCTACTTTTGTGCCTGCATATGGTGAAGAAGGAGACTTGATCAACTATATTGCTTTTATCTTTTGCTTGGGTGAGAGATTAAACTGCTCCTACAATTTGAGAGTGAGTTTACTGCCTCGAGTAGATGAATCTGTATGTTGTGAAGAAGTTTCAGCTTGTTGCTTCTTCAAGATATTATTGTTGCAATTTTACTGCCAGCAATGGGGAGAACAGCTTATGGGATTTTCTGCCAAAAGAAACCGACCAGATTTCGGCAGTATATGTGTTGGCTAGGGAGGGGAGAATCTTGCTCTCTATCTCAAGCAGTAATGTGTTTTTGGCCAGTCCTGTCCAGTGATACCTGTAGCAGTTTCTTCTCTTTCACCCTAAGTCTAAATTTTGTCTTAAAGGATTTTGGCTGAGGGAAAAGATAACCTTATGTTACAGCAGTCTTTCTCAAGATAGCAATTATCTTGAGCTAGACTAAATTACCTAAAGGAAACTTTGCAGACATTATGTGTTTATATTCATTTCAGTGTGGTCCTACCCCAGCCTTAAGGGACTTGTGGTTGCTTACACTAATAACACAATGTTCAGTCTTTAAATGTGCATAGTTAAAAACAACTCACAGCTAAAGATTCCTATCATAGAATCATAGAATCATAGAATAGTAGAGTTGGAAGAGACCTCATGGGCCATCCAGTCCAACCCCCTGCCAAGAAGCAGGAAATCACATTCAAAGCACCCCCGACAGATGGCCATCCAGCCTCTGCTTAAAAGCCTCCAAGGAAGGAGCCTCCACCACAGCCCGGGGGAGAGAGTTCCACTGTCGAACAGCCCTCACAGTGAGGAAGTTCTTCCTGATGTTCAGGTGGAATCTCCTTTCCTGTAGTTTGAAGCCATTGTTCCGTGTCCTAGTCTGCAGGGCAGCAGAAAACAAGCTTGCTCCCTCCTCCCTATGACTTCCCTTCACGTATTTGTACATAGCTATCATGTCTCCTCTCAGCCTTCTCTTCTGCAGGCTAAACATGCCCAGCTCTTTAAGCCGCTCCTCATAGGGCTTGTTCTCCAGACCCTTAATCATTTTAGTCGCCCTCCTCTGGACGCTTTCCAGCTTGTCAACATCTCCCTTCAACTGTGGTGCCCAGAACTGGACACAGTATTCCAGGTGTGGTCTGACCAAGGCAGAATAGAGGGGGAGCAGGACTATGATAGATGCTCCTTTATATTTCTCTAGGCTCACAAATTATTGTCTCAATGTGCTCTATTTACTGTAATGTCAGAATGTCCTGATCATTTGCAGTCCAGAGTTTATAGGAAAAAAATCATTTGGCTGACTGAATTGTACTGTCATTAAATTATCTATGGTAGAAGAAGTTCCATGAATTCTTATGAAGAGATAGGAATGAATTGTATCTCAATTGAAATCAACAAGTACCTTGAATGGACAAAGATTCATGCTGTTCATCCTACATTAGGCTTACAAGCTGGTGTGTTTAACATGTATATTTTGATCTATGTGTATGCTCAAATGAACAGCTTGACCCTTCAGGCTAAAGTAAATGATATATCTTCAAAAAACCTAGTTGTCTTGCAGTCATTTATCATTCCTGGTAATGTTAAACAAAAATATTTATTTGAGAAGTTTGGAGTGATATTTTGGCCTTGGAATGAAATAATGGAAATTTACAATTTTTGCAGTCATAGAAACAGGTTCTGCTCTTACTGGCAGCCTTTCTTTCCACAGCCTTTTCCCACATCAATTTAAACTTGCATCCCAAATTGGATTGGATTGAATCACATCAAAGTACCAACTCTCCTGGTTTCCCTCTTCTCAGTTTGTACAAAAGATGTTTTATAGGATCTCCTGAATGTTGAAGTTCTCTTCACATGTTTGCAGACAAAATCAGCGACAGCAGACTAACCAACTAACCAATCAACCAAAAATATAAATACTGTTTAGTTTTCAAGCTGTGTGGGGACTGAATGATAGATTGTGACAAAGAAAAGGAATTATGAGATACAACAAAGTTTGTGCTGGACGGGAAAAAAGGGGGAAAAATATTGATGACTATGTTGGCAAGGGCTACGGTGGTTCAGTGAAAATTTAAGAGGCAATGTTAAGTAAGCCTGGAGCTCCAGTGATGCAGTGGGTTAAACCACTGAGCTGCTGAACTTGCTGATCGAAAGGTCAGCAGTTCAAATCCGGGGAGTGGGATGAGCTCCCTCTGTTAGCCCAAGTATCTGCCAAATTAGCAGTTCAAAAACATGTAAATGTGAGTAGATCAATAGATACCACTCTGGCCGGAAGGTAACGATGCTTCATGCAGTCATGCTGGCCACATGACCTTGGAGGTGTCTAAGGACAACGCCGGCTCTTCGGCCTAGAAATGGAGATGAGCACCAACCCCAGAGTTGGACACGGCTAGACTTAATGTGAGGGGAAAACCTTTACCTTTACCTAAGTAAGCTTAGAAAGAAGTACTTGTGGGAAATGGTAGTCAAAAAGACAATGGAATGTAAATAGTGAAATAGGTCTTCAGAAAAAGTGAAAAACCTCAGTTCTAGAATGAACCTTACAATTCATTTAATTCAAATGTCTGTTCAATGCAATTTCTACAATGCAGAATGCAATCACAGCATGCTGTCTGAGGGCTATATAGTTTTTGTTGTTGCAAAGGAGAAGCCCATCACCTTCCAAAGCTGTCTGTTCTACTTTCACCATTAGGAAGGAGCTGCAGTGGTGCGATCGGTTAAACTCTTGTGCCAACTGAACTGCTGGCCTGAAGGTTGAGTGACTGACCTGAAGGTTGCCAGTCTGAATTCATGAGACAGAGTGAGCTCCCATCTGTCAGCTCTAGCTTGCAGAGACCATGACAGAAGCCTCTCAACCAGAGGCGGTTCAACCACCAGGCCAACTAGGCAGTTGGCTGTGGCGCCATCTTGTTGGGGGCACCATCGAGGCAACTCCTCTCTCCTGTGGCCTGCCTCTGCCGCCGCGCCTCCCTCCGCAAGGAAGGAGCCGAGGTTGCCGCTTTGGGGAGCAGAGAAGCAGCGCTTCTCTGCTCTGCAAAGCCCCGAACACCTTCCTTCTCGCCAGGAAGGTGTTCGGGGCTTTGCAGAGCAGAGAAGTCACCGAACACCTTCTTGGCGAGGCCTTCCTGGCGAGAACGAATGTCTGGATTTCTCCTGTTTTCAGAGTGTTGTTCTTTATTTATTGTCCTGATTTTAGAGGGTTTTTTTTAATACCAGGGGCTATCTGGGTTATCTAAGTCCACACTGCCCTATATCCCTGTTCAATGTTTGGTGCTAAATTCGCAAATATAGTAATTTCTACATAACATTACCATGTATTGAACTGCTTTTTCTGTTGATTTGTTGTAAAACATGATGTTTTGGTGCTTAATTTGTAAAATCTTAATGTAATTTGATGTTTAATAGACTTTTCCTTAATCCCTCCTTATTATACGACATTTTCGCTTATCCAACGCTTTTATTTTTCCGTAATTGGTTTTTTTTTGGGGGGGGGGGGCGCCAAAATTTTGTTTGCCTACACTTGAAAAATACCTAGGGCCAGCTCTGCTCCCAACTATCACATCTGGCTGTCCCCTGGGCAACCTCTCTGTAGATGGCCAATTCTCTCACACCAGAAGTGACTTGCAGTATGTTTTCAAGTAATTTCTTTCATGATAAAAAAATAGGAAGCTTCTTCAGCTTTTTAACTTAAATCCATTTTCTTACCATTTGCACTGCTGAGTTTCAGTCTCATCCTCTGGAGCTTCAAAGAACAAGTCTATTCCATTTTCTGCCAAAAATCCAAAGAAACAAAAAACCCCAAACCCCTAGTTCTTGCAATATTTATCAAAAAGAACTTCATCTGGAGGATAATTTTAGACTCTTAATGAACCATGTCATCTTCCCTGGATACATGTGCTAACAAACCAACAGAAGATTGGACCTCCACACCCATCAAGTCTGTCTCTTGGCTATAGAAGGAACCGAAGGGTTGTGTACTTCTGTAAGGAATGATTTTTGATTGGGAAGATTATTTCCACTTTTCTCTCTTTTTCTCATGCAGACTTTTTTCTACCATCAGTAGCTGCTTTTGTGTCAGACACATGGCTGAACACTGCTTCTTTTGCACTCAATCAACTTGTCCCTGTAAGCCTCTATTTCCTTGCCTCCCTGTGTTCTGAGCTACATCCACCTTTTGTTTTTGTGCTGCAGCCATTCTGGCATAGTCTAAAAGACTCCTCCTGGGTGGACATCACCTAATGAAGATATCTATAAATAACGTCCCATTAGAGCTCACCATCTGCCCATGCCTTGTGGAAGGCTCTCTTCCCTACAGATCAGTGCACATGGAGAGGGCTGTAGCCAATCAATTATTCCTCCGGCACCTTCTCTGGTGGCATTCACAGACATTGCGCTCCTCAGCAATGCTGTTCAGGCCCGATGGCCTCAGACAGACAATGAGCAACGGCTTCTTCATCAGACTGAAACAACATCATGCCTAGCTCCACTTCTACCACTATGTCACCTCCATTATAATCTCCCATTCATTCCACTACCTTCTGGCTCTCCTTCTCTCATCTATCTAGTTTTTCCCTCTTTTAGAGTGCCAAATTAATTACCCTCCTGCTCTGCTCCTGTTTTCTATCCTCTTTTTTCCTGATTTGTTTTCTCTTTCCCCTTCAGCTGCCTTATCTCTTCCTCATTCACTTGCAGCTTGAGCAGCACTTCACTCAGTTTGCTTCTAGCTTTTCCTTTTTTGTTTGTGCTTTCCTTAAGGCACTTTCTCTCCTCTCACAGCCCACACTATCCCCTGACTTCTGCTTTATCTACTTTCAGCCTCCCCCTTGCCCCAACCAATACATCTCAAATTGCAGTATGGTTTCCCAAATAAGTTCTAGGAGAAAGTAAGAGCAAATGAAGGGAACTGACTGCAATTTCATATCCAGAACATTCCATAGCCACAGGACAACTAAGAAAATTGCATTTCCATTGAAGTGCATGAATATTTTATATACTCCCACCCTTTTCTCCTCTCTAATTATTGTCTTATTTGTGTGTGGAGAAGGGATCACCAGCTCAACTGCATTATTTAAATAAAGCTCCCTATAAGATTGTTATGATCTGCTTGAAACAAACAGCCGAGGCTCTCCAGATATGTATATTGAGTGCATATCTTTCCTTTCACCTGATGAAATAAAGAATTGGGCATGCAAGTATAGAATATTTAATTCAGTTTGATCTGATCTGCCTTTTAAAAGAGTTGTATTCAACTGATAGCACTGAATATGTCAAAAACACAAAATCTGCTTCTCCTTGTATATGTTTATGCATAGGACAAAAATTATGTATAATTTAAAATAATATTTTATTTATTTGTTACATACATTTGCCACCCTTCTTCCAAGAGCTCAAAGCATCATATGTGATCCTCCTTCTCCCTTTTTATTCTGTAATGTTGGACACATTGAATGTTGGTTCCTCAAAGAGTTTCTTACCCAGCTGTAGAGTTGCATGTGCGTCATTCCAATTCTAATCCCAGACTATATCGACATTATAATGTCGGAACAACCCAATTGATTGTGTGCATTATTTTTTATGAAGTGGGGAGGGATGAAAGGGATTGTACACTACTAGCCTGCATTGAATGCATGGGGCATTGCATCTATGTGCACAATTGTGCAGACACATAAATGCCATTTAGGTGTACTTAAGGCATGCAATCTTTGTGAATTCTGAGGCAAACTGACCTGATTTATGTGGGAATGAAAACTTCACTGTCCACTGACTTATCTATTTCTACTTTAGAGAGTCCTTGGCTCATATTTTATTTTGTCAAAGTCCATTTAGAAATGCATATATTTTAAGAGAAATGTGTTTAAAATGCATTTAGATGAACGTATATATCAATGCAAAGTTTCATGCATATTAAAAAGAAATTTCAGATTAATAGCAGAAGGGAACAGAATGGATTTATGAGTGAACCCATATGAAAATGACACATACTGAAAAATGAGTAATTAGTCCATCTCTAATGCCTTCATACAATAGTTGTACAATCAGACAGAGATACTTAGCTGTTATGGATCAGTATAGAGCCACTTTTATTGCCTAAGCTTTGTTTCCCTCCCTCAAATGTCGGTCTATAACCTGAGGGGCAATAAAGATGGTTACATTAGGCCAAGAATATTTGCTTCCAGTGTACCATCATTCATTAGATAAGATTTTAATTCAATTTGGGAGAAATTTGGGATATCAATCAATAATCCAGCCAAATAAATCAATAAATAAATCTTATAAAAGATGGTGAAGAACTGAACCTATATCAATTTGTTGACAATCTTGTAACAGCCCAAGATATTTCTCTGCTTCAGGCAGAGTATCAAATGACATCCCTCTTTCTCCCCAAAGTGCATGATTTCCAAAACAAGTCAATTTACTTTGGTACATAAATTCTATATCCACTTAAAAGCAACAGCACAACAAAGAAAAAGATATCTAGTTTCTGCCCCATCATGTTCTAACTTAAATTGTTGCATCACTATACTTTATGATAGGGCTGCTTCTGAGCTTTGCTAGTTTGGTTACATTTTTTAGCAGGTTACAGAGCCCCTGAGCCTACAGCTGGCCACAAACATGAAGGGAAGCCTGTCAGTAAATTAACAGACATGTGTGAGAATGGCTAAGATCCTACAGCTGTACACTGAAAAGATGCTGGGGTAGGGTGAATGCACACTGTAGTGGCATCTGTACAAAAAACTAAGTGATTTTCCCTATCATGGACAGCTGTGTCCAGTTGCAGTGGTATGCAGGTAGATAACTGGCCCTGGAACCAATCACTAGGGGAGGAAGGAGGCAACTTCAATGTTTTAAGACCAACCTATCTGTGTCACTGAGAAGCGGGCTTCCTGCTATTGCCTCTAGATCCACCAAGGCTGCTTTCAGCTAAAACACTCATTTGAGAAGTCACACAGGAATAACGCTGTGTGCTCAAACTGTGAGTACCCTTGGAGTGACTGGAAAGAGGACTGAAGACAATAGCATTTTATATCAGTTTGGGTAGCTTTTTAGAGGCATGCAATAGATTTTTTAAATGACGGGGAGTAGCCATGCCCACAATTTTTTGCCTGATACTTAAATTAACACAAGGTCTTCAGCTCTACCTGTAATTATTATCACTCTGCTTTTATGATCCTGTAAAATTCCACTGTGCAACTCACATTCCTCATCTTCTAGCACCCCAACGGGAAGCTCAAGCTAAAGTTGGGGAAAACCTGTCACCCACAGCATGCAGAACAGCAGCTGGGCTGAAGGAACCGACCTCTGCTGTGCCTAATGGAGCCAACAGCTGCTAATGGCTCTCTGTGCTAATGCACATGCCTCATGCAAGGGGTGAATCTGTGCATTTTACTGTGTCTGGGCTGCTCAATAAGGCAAAGGCATGGTGGGGAGAAAGTCCAGTCATATTGCATGCTGGGGCAAGATGTGTTTCTGAACACATAGCACTATGCTTCTGTGTGGAAAATAAAACTCTTTTTGAAACTAGAAGAAAAACAAAGAAAATATAACCATTGCCATTGGGGAGATGATTCCAACTGCAAATGAAGGTGTTTTCTTTTTTCTTTTTAGGACTGAATGCATACCTGTGCTTTGAAAAGCCAGAATAAATGCAGATCCCTAACTAAAATGTGATTAAATGTAGAGATTTAGAGCATACAAAAGGACATTCCTCTTATTACAATTTGGTAACATTACGTTTTTCAATTACAGCTCCCAGAATCCCCTAGCCATCACTGCACAGTAATCTAAAGCAATCATTTCCCCAAGTTAAGCTGTTCACACAGCATATATTTTAAACTCTTAAATTAGCTATCACAAGATCTGGCAATGAGCATCCATTGAAGCTGTTGGTTCTAATGTGAGTATACTGATAAATCTATCTCGGATTTTAGTCTGAATTTTCAAGGCATTATCTAAGATTCTGAATCTACTTAATTTATGGGATTCAGTACCTTGCATAAGCCATCTTGGATCATGTGCTGGAAAAAAGGTGTGACAGCGCGAGTGGCGCCATCTATATGTTGGAACTATAAGTTTCAAGATTTGAATTCTTGTATCATGCCTGATTTTGCCCTTACCCTGTAAATGTAGTTGGATTGGTTATTTATATCTGTCAATCAATGTTGTTTGTACCTGTTAAATTGCTCACTCAGCAAAACTGTTTGGCTCCACCTCTTCCTGGAGTAGGACTGTGTTTCCTCCTTTTCATTCCACCAGCAAGCTCTCTATCGGATGGACGTGAGAGAGAGACTTGGCACTAAAAGCCCTTCAAAAGTTACCTCTCAGCACTAATTCTGAGGTTCTTACCCTTGGGACTCACACTTCATGTTCAGGGCCAACCTGAACAACGTTGAGGAGTCTCAAGCGCCTTCACATCAGTCCTTTGGCAACAGAGGAAGACTCTTGTCTTCAGATATAGGTCATTGGACTGAGGCTGAGTTTGCTCCGGCATTCACAGCCAGAGAAAGAGGGATCTGGAAGGCTCCACGGACTTAAACAATCAAAGACTGTAATGTATATTTTCTTTTACCCCCTTTGTGAACAATAAACCCAGTTTTTGAGTTATCTACAATGTTTTGGTCCTTGGGAGTTCCAGTTTCCCTAAAGGAGGGCAAGAAGCAATCCCCTGGGGAAAGATGTCATGTCCATGCCTCTTTCACTAAGAGTACAGCCCCAGGCGCGACGGCACAAAAGGTAGGACATAAACTAAACAATAAAATGAAATAAAATAGTTCCCATACACAGACTCATCCCCAGAAAGCATTCATTGTCTGAATAACATGCAACCAACAGGTTACCACTGCTGGTCACCATTTTTAAAAAGGGACTGTACAAACTAATTGTGTATTAGGTTATTAGCAGCTGGCTAAAACTACGTATAATCATATATAAATTTAGAAATTTTAGTCAAAAATAAGCCCAATAAACCTGGGTCAACTTATCCACAGTTCAATGTGACTATTGTACCTTATCTCTTATCAAAAAGAAACAGTCTCTGAATAGAGTGGTAAAAGGCAAGAGCTTAGTCTGCCCGGGGAGAACCAAAAAGAAGCCCCAACTCCCTCAACTCTCTCTGCCACAGTGCTGCTTCTAGCTTTTTCAGTGCCTGAGTGAGAAAATAGGTGGTGACCAGATGAAGCTTTTCTCTATCTGTGTAATTATTACCCTTAACTTATTTATGGGCCATATCAAAATTTATTATTTTGGCCTCAAAATCTGTCCTGAACTTATAGATGAGGTCAACTTATACATGAGTATATACAGCGGTTAAGATGGTGATACATTATTCATTCAATATCAGAAGAGTAGTATCAAAGGTTCGACATAGAGAGGTCCATTGAATTCATGAGTCTCACTTGGGGGTTCCCATCAGCATCTTGCTGACTATTGTAGGAAACAAAATACTGAAGTCGACAGATTTTTGGCTTGACCCAGAACTCCTTTAACTCAGAACTGATGCTAATAAAGTAACATTTATTGGTCTAGTGATAACATATACATATATTCTGTAAAAGTTGGATGGGCATACATAATGAAACATAAGTAATGGCAGTTAAAAAATAGATCAGCAGAATTCTTGTTCATGGAAATCTCCCAACTAGTTATGGAAAGAGGTAAAGGAGATCTGCTCACCTCAAAGTGGACCTTTTTTAAGGAAGCTAAAATGAGGGGAAATACACAAATCTTACCTAATGATCTTCCTATTTGCAGAGGGAAATCCCTATCTTGAAGACAGCATCTGTAGAAATCTACTACTATTTATTTTCTATAGGAAGCTATAACTTCATTTTATGAAAGCACCTGGAAGGCTGGGAGCAATAAACTAGGCTCACAAAGTGGTAGAAAACATTGGTGCTCTGGTAGCAAGAAGACTGTCACTCATTAGCTTCCCAAATGTACAAATGCACCAAAAAGAAGGGCACAAGATCTCTCCCTATCACTAAAGATCCCAGGAATTTGTCCATTATATTTAGTATAGTTAATTTTAAACCAATTTTTTTTATTTACCAGAGGTTTACTTGTTCTACTGTTTTTTAATTCCCATCATTATATAAACATGTGTAATTCCCAGAATATAAAACATGAGTGTTCACACATTTGTGTGTGTAAAATTGAGTAAGAAAGTCTGAGGTGCAAGAGTAGGAATTATTACAGACAGCTGATCTTCCTGCCTGCCTGTAATGCAGCCAATTGTTCAGAAACAGCTGGGTCTGATAATAGTTTCCTTAATGGCCTGGCATAAAAATAAGGATGTAGAGAAAAGACAAAGTCTTGGGGTGTTTGAAAAGATGCTTTCACTCTTCCAATTAGCCCGATGCATTTCAGCCTTGTGTATTTGAGTATCCCTTATTCAAAATGCTTGGGACCAGAAGTGATTTGAATTTTGAAATATATAGGTACATGATGAGGTATCATGTATACTTCATACACACCTTACATACATAGGTAATACTTTTAAAAATAATTGTGTCCATGAAACAAAGTTTATATACATTGAACAATCAGAAAGATGTCATTATCTCATGAATCTGTATAGTCAATTTTGGATTCTGGGGTATCTTGAATTCCAACAAAAGTGTTTTCTGAGCTCTGCCCCCTACTTCTCAAACTATCAAGTGCAAGGCATAAGTTCAGACAACACCGTTGTTGGAATTCCCACAGCCAGTTTTAAAATAGGCACTCCTTTGAAGAAGACTATTTACTGTTACTAGGCTGAAATGTGTTGGGCTGATTGGAAGAATAAAGTTGTTTTTTTCAAACACCCTGAGACTTTGTCTCTTCTCTACATCTCTTCTATTTTATGTTAACAGTCCTAGTGCTTTCTAGCATAAAAGTAGCTATGACCAAAACCACAGTCCTTTAAATCTCTACCTTGCATTTCAGTTTCCTAGAAAATTAATACTTAAAAGACCAGAATGGATGTGTCCTTCTTGACAGAGATCTGTTTTGTGTCCATGTCAATCTTTTTTACATAGAAACAACACCCAAAGATACATTCAGTGGCAGTGAGTAGGCACGTGAATACCGTTGTACACCTGTCCTTCCAAAAGAGTGCAGAGTAAAGTTAGTCCTCTAAACATTGTTGCAACTTCTATTTTCATTGGGATAGCCAGTGATGGAACAATGAGATTTGCACTCCAACAACATCAGGGAGGCTGCACATTCCTCATTGTTGTGTGTCTTGAAGCTGATTTTGTCTTCCAGGATTCTATTAAAGGGTTTCTTTTATAAAATTTATACAGAGGAGGCTTATCTTTGCCTTAATCTAAGACTGAAGTTGTGTGTCACTTGCCAAAAGTCACCCACCATGATGGTGCAGAAATTTGAACTTTAGTCTTCTATTGAATTACACTGAAACAACTGTACCAGGCTGGCTGTCTTATATTTTCTATCCCTACTTTAAAATGCATGTGCTTTCAGCCTAGTAAAACCCATATACCATTTATAGAAGGAACAAACCAAGAAAAGTGTGTGTGTACAAGCTTTGGATTTGACTCTGTATACATGCATTTTGCTTTTCGGTCATCAAGCCTAATACAAAAATATCTCTTTTGAAGCAGCTTTTGTTCCACTAAGGTTTTTGTAGATGAGAGCTTTTCCCACCCCCTGAGGCTACCAAAGTATACTGAACAATCTCCTCTTTATTGCTTTTCTAGTCTGTTAATTCCTGATTCTTACTATACTAGGACAAATCAGTGATCTGTGCAGCCTAGCAGCAAGACTTCATATCATAATGAAAACACTGGATTATTTCCAAACTATGGAAGCATGCATAGAGAGGTAAATATAAACACACTACTGACACAGAAATGTCAACATGTCAAAAGGATTTCTTTCTTCCTCTTCTGCTTAAATCTATCTGTTTATTTAAAGAAAAAACACACCACATTAGGTTGGAATCTTTTACTACATCAGCCTCTGCTGGTAAACTAAAAAAAGGCTTCTGGAATTCTGTGGAAGCATCCATTTTTCTCACAGAAGGACTAGGGATATAATTCTTTACTAATGTCATTATCAAAGGAAGAAATTGATAATTTTAGCATTTTTCCTGCTAACAAAATATTTCAACAATTGAATGTTGGGACTAATCCTCCACAAAAAATCACATGTGTATTTTTGCACATAAAATGGTTTCCTGGAAAGTAAATGCTGCAGCTGGAGATTGAGTCTAGGCAAAATCCATAATTTTTTTGCACCCAAAATTTGTATTTTCTATAAAAATGTTTTTCTTACCCAGAAATATTATTTTCTGCATAGAGAATGTTACCGCATGCACAGAAAAGTCTGTTTACTGCATGCACACACACACATACAACTCATATCTGAATGTTATGAGAAATAAATCCTTAATTGCAAAGATTCTTACCCATTTACGATTCCCTTCATTAGGATTCTGTGATGCTGAGAAACATGATGTTTAATATTTCCAAATATTTTTCCCATTCCTATTGAGGATCATTGTAAAGGGGCACATATAATACCACTTTCAGTCACCCTAATAGTCTTTGATTTTTCAATGTTAAATAGCTGGAACTAAAGTAGCCTTCTAATCCCATTATGGAAAACCCTTAGAATGATAGTGCTCTGATACCAGTTCAACTGTTATGGCTTCCTTCTATGGAATCCTGGGATTTATAGCTTGGTGGGAGCCTTAGAATACTTATCTGGGGAGTGCTAGTCCTTCAGGGCAATGGAATTCATTGGTATTCATTACAGAACTCCAAAGACTTCTAATCGAGAGACAGAGCTGAAGGACAGTTACAAAAACAACCTTCTCAATTGTTGGGATGTTACCATTTGTTATTGTTATGTACCTTAAAGTTGATTCTGTCTTACGACAACTATATTTCAGGGTTTTACTAAGAAGATGTCATGAGTTGCCCAAAATCAGACAGTAGGTTTCTATGGATGAGAAGTGTTTCAAAATACAGTATTCTGGAGCCCTAGTCTAATATTCGGAACATTAAACCTCACTTTTACTGTTCTCAGCATTTTTACCATTAAAAGTGCTGAGGACAACAGGAAAGTGGAATTGGGCAATGGAGTGTGTTGTTTAGTGTGGACAGATGTATAGAGAAAAGAAACTCATCTTTCACTGTTCACTACCTTACAATCCTATTATACACGACCAAAAGGATTTTTTGAAGCTTATACCAAATGAAAACTATTAACTTATATTTTCTGGTAGAAATTTTCATTTGAAGATTTTTTTTTGCAGTTTTATTTGCTAGTCAAGAAAATGCATAAATATGTAACAGGAATAATTTCTGATCACTCTGTGTGTGTGTGTGTGTGTGAAATTGTTATGATGAAAGACTATTGCCTAGCTGCTACATAAGAAAGCCATGTTCTGCAGCCATTTACATCCTGATGGTTTTGCTCATAGTCAGAAAACACAAAAGCTGGATTTTATACTTCTAGACAGTATTTAGAAAATGTCATGACACCCTCCAAATACATCTTGGTGACCCATACAGGGGTCATGTCTGTGTTGCTGAGAAATAGCCATTGCAGACATCAATCAACCAAAACACTTGGTACTTCAGAAAGGCAATTTGTAAATCTACATCCATTCCTCATAGGTCTGACCTTAGTTCATATAAACCGAAGTCTCTGACCTTATAGATTTAATCCAAATGAACTATCTCACTGCCTGCTGCTGTAGGCTGTCAGAGAATGTATCACCATCCCTATACTTTCAGTGATTTTCTTGTTTTGATAGAGGAAGCCTTCAGATTCTATCTTCTATACATGAAGCAAAGGCAGCAGCTGTGGAGCATCTAAAATTTATTCCACTATAGAGTCAGACTGCATTTTGCCTGAAGCACTAAGTTTGGTCCATGTGCACCATGCCTATGAGAGGCATATTGGCAGGGAACTAGACGTTGGTCAAAATAAACATCTAACCCAGACATGTGTGGATGTGAAAGAAACTGAATTGTATTCCTCTGTATGCTTGGATGCCATGTAGATTCATTCAAGTTTCATTCTAGAAGGAATCCACTTGGCATTAGACATCTTAAATCCTGCCATGTAATGGATTTCTAAGAAAGATAAATTTATTTCAACAAAGTCTAATTCACATTTCTGTCTTTGATTCAAAATAAAGGAGCATAACAAATATTTCTTTTCACAATCCCAAAGATAATTCTTATCCATTCACTAGCAAACTTTCCAACATAAATAGCTATGATGAAGGTGAGGATGAGATGTTCTCATTTAGAAGAGGAATACCTACATTAAATACATCACCATGTCCCATCAGCAGAAAAGAAACACAGTGGGAGCCAAAAAAAAGCAATCAGCAGTTAAAGAGGATTTTTCAGTTTTGAATGCACCCATGATTTTTCAATTTTGAATACACCCAGGATTAGCAATAAAAATGAGACAGGTTCTTCAGCCTGTCCTGTTAAAACATTGTGGTGGATAGCCTCCATCACAGTCTGTGTTTCATAACTTCGTGAGACTTTAGCTATGTTGTAGAACCACAACAAAATTATGTTAGTGAATGGTACAGATGTGCATTGGGAATTTCTGGTGCTCATTGAATATTTCTGATATGAACTGAGCATTCCTGTTGTGGTCCAGAACTTCCTAACCTGACTCCTGAGGCACATCAGGGGATACCCCAATGTCCATTGGTGGCCATGTGCATCAAGTTGTGGTGCATAAGTCACTCCACTGGTAAGTATTGCACAAAAGATGTCTGTACAGTGTAACACAACTACAAGAAACCACTCAGTTCAGTTTTGCACATATGTAAGACTACGGATGAAGAAGTAAGTTCCTATCAGAATGCCAACTTATAAAGTTACGGGGGAGAGACAATCGATTAAGTTTTAAGTGTTTTGTGCATCTTCATAATAGTTTTCTTAACACCACAACGTAACCCAGTCTTACCCATTTTTAAATTTAATTTCCATTCCTTTCTTCCAACATAAACTCCAAGGTGGCTCACAGCACAGATTAAAAAGCTCAAACCCTAGTATTAGTTTTCACTGACATCCACTTGCTGGTTTCACTCTCCTTTATGAAAGTTCAACAGACCTTGGAATTTCCCCAAATTTTCTGTCATTTTTTTTTTTTTTTGCTATTGACAATGCCTTTGGGGGCTAAAAATATATTTCTGGATAATTATTTTACTATTGATATATATGATGGGTGTGTTGCAAAAGAGGATTTTTTCCTCTGCATCTGAACATCATTTTTTCCCTGATGCTACTCATCACTTTGATGTTGGAGTAATTGAAGTCTCAGTCATAGAATTGGAAAATTCAAGTTCAAGTCCCCACAGAACTTGAACTTAAATCTGGTGGTTTTGGATAGTCGCCATTAACCTGAGTTACTTCACAGGTTTGTTATGAGGATTGATTTAAATGCTTTAAAATGCTTACCAATAGATCAAGTACACTTTTCAAGATCAATCAACATATTTTCATTGCTTTCCAGAGGAAAGTGCCTCAGAAATAAAATGTTCCTACTTTAATGGCTAAAAATTTCATGCAGTTGAAAAAATGTGGCTTAAATACTCACAATGCTGATTTACTACAGACCACCAGAAAATAACAGGGGCTGTATGCTGCATTCAGAAGAAGGCAATGTAATTCCACCTCTGAGTATTCCTTGCATCATGATAACAACAACAACAACAACAACAACTTTATTCTTATATCCTGCCCCATCTCCCCAAAGGTACTCAGGGCAGCTTACATGGGGACCAAGCCCAATGGAACAAAAATTAAAATACATCCCCATGAAATGCATTTGCATTACAAGGAATTAACCACATAAAAACATGTAAAACATCATAAAAACATGAACTCAACAACTGATACCAGTAGCCAAGTACAGTGGGCATGGTCAGAGATAAGAGGGCATCTATCTTTAGAACAGCAAGCTTTAACAAGCAATTAATAAGATAACCTATGAAATTCATGGGGTTGCCATAAGGTAACAGGTCACTTAAAGACACACTATTAACATGCTCAAATGAAAAAACATCCACAACCATACCTCAGTGAGTGGGGAAAATGCATCCTAGGACCATATTAGAGGAAAGTGTTAAAACAGACATGTTACCAAAAAAAAATAGATCTAGAAAATATGTGCAAAATACCTGTGCATAGGATGGCGAGGACCACCAAGAACACCAAAGTCTCACAACCAGGTATGGACAAGAATGTAGGTAAGATTTGAAGAAATATATAGCAAAATGAGATCTGTTTTTCACATCACTAACATCTTGCATATATACAATGCAGAAATGGAATTGTTGAATATATTAGCAGGCATTCATTACAGAACAAACATAAGGAATTGTTACTTCTCGCTGGTCATTGAAGCCTATCAAGTTAAATACTGACAACATCAGAGGTTAAATAGATGGTAAGGGAAATCAAATGTGCTTTTGGGCTTTATGGCATCAAATACCATTTAATGATTAGGAAGAGTGCTTTGTTACTCCTACCTTTTTCCCATGGACAGCAGTACACAATTGCAAACAATGTGCACGCTTTTCTCGGAAACATGCCATATTGGCTACTCAGTGGGAGGCAGACATTGAGATAGATGAGCCAAACAGTCTGAAAAATACTATATATCATTTAATCAAGAATGAGGAAGAGGAAGAGGAATGTACAGCAGGGGCAGGAAGACAAAGAGTGGTAAAGCTATACACACACAAAAACAAGGGAAAGAGGAAAAACAAACATGATAGAAGGAAGAGGAAGAGAGAAAAGGCAAAGACACACAGAAGGTATTTTAAATTAATCTCTAATGTTTTACACCATGCAGTTTAATAGCACAACTCAAAACTTATTTCTGAATGATAAATGTGTAATAGCAAATAGTAGATAATACAAAAAGCATTCACCATAGGTCTAATAGAATAAGCATGACCTATTTTCCTACATACATGTAGGTTTCACAGAGTTTCCTCATTCTTTAAATCATATCTCAGAGCTTGTATCTGAAAGAGAAATGTGTAAGAGCAAACTGTAGATAATATAGAAAACTTCTAGGTTCCCTAGATCAGGGTTGGCCGATTTCACTATATACTTGCAGGTTTAAAGGGGTTTCTTCATTCATTACATTAGCATGTTATTTATGCCTTTGTAATCATCCCTACTAGTCATCATGATTATTCTAGTATCCAGTCATATCTGTAATCCAACTAATATAGCTGACCTTAAGTACTTCTTTTGCACACTGCTTCTCTGTGATTGAGTCAGGGTCGATACCCTAACACAAAATGTGGGCCAGATCTGGTGTCACAGACATAGAATTGGGCCGACATACCCTCAACCATCATGGAGGTGAGAGACAGTCTTTTCTCCCTAGTTGTGCCAAACTGGGTTAGTTGCCACTGGGTAGCCACCCCAGGGCTTCCCTCGTCCATTGTACAGATGGCCACCAGTCACATACCTTGTCCTCAACACTCTCATTGTCATCCAAAGTGCCACCATGATAGGGGAGGGGGACAGGGTAAAATCTGGGGAACATGGGATGGCAGTGAAGACAATTGCGACCTGTTCAACTTGGAAACCAACTCAACTGTCTTCACGTTTGTTTACACATGGTTCCATCAGCTGCGGCGAAAACCCAAATCCTGTGGCTTGATTCAGCTAAACCTGCTTTAGCTAAACCTGGATCAGTCCTATGTGGCATTCAGGTTACTCATCAACCTAAGTGGTCAGTGTAGATGAGCCTCTCAGACAGATAAAATGAGCTGGGCGGGGGGTACTCTACAATAAAAAGTTACTGCTCGAGTAATGCATACATTCTATACAATTTCACCTTATAGAGCATCCTACAGTACTCTAGAATATTTCTACTCTTCTTCAGAGCCCTTTAAAAATGATGATCAGAAGGGATGTTGTATAACTCTTGCTTATCATTTTGAGATTTATGATAATAAGAAACAAAGATTCTGGGCAAGGGAATTGTGGAGAAGATAGAGTATTTTACATGCTGGAGAGATTTTCTGTTATGTTTTTGGATATTTTTTTTAAAGAAGGGTTGTTTTGATTTGGAAGATTAAAGACGGGCTTTAGTAGCTTTAAGTGTTGAATCCAAGAAGTGCATGCAGCCCACAGGCCATTTTCCCAATGGCTGATGTAGTAACAGTAATACTTTTTCATTAAAACAGAGCATGGGAAAAATATTTTAAATCTACAGTTTTACATAATTCTCCAGGAATAGTTGAGGATTATACTATGTAATATGATGTTCCTGGGTAATAAATGTCATTTCCTAATTGGTTCTATCATAAAGATATGGAAAAGTTTATTAAACTACAGCACATTTTGCTATAGTCTTTCAATGAATATCTGATAGAGTCTCAACCAATTCAACATAGTTTGTGGCAGCCACAAAAACTACTATAACAACTACTTAATGTGTGGTATAACAGCCTAGTCTCCGTTTTCAGAAATCTAAAAGACTTCAGGCCAGAAATAGGGGCTACACTTACAATTCATGAGTTCCAACAGGGACAGCTCTGTCCAGTCCAGTCTTCCATGTGTGAGGCCCTGCCCCTGGCCTGCTTTTTATTTACCCGGATGAGAGCTCCCCACATGCAGATATCAGTGCATTGCCATCTACTATCGGTCCCTTATGCACCTTGACCTGCCATGTGTGGATTTAGGTAGTCACTTGTTTAGGATTGGGCGGCCACCACTGCTGCCGAGGGAGAGGTCCCAGTGGATATGAAATGGATGAGGCAGTGGAAATTGTCCACATACACCTCATACATTCGGCCAAGGCTCTTGCTACAAGTATTGGAAACTGCCAGGTATTCTCTTTATTTACTTTCACAGGGCTAGTGTGCATGGGGGACAGGAAGCTATCTGTCTCAAAGGAGCAAGACTCAAGGTTCCAGTCTGGGAGTGTAGTGTGACGGTTCTGCTCAGGGGAGTACAAGTCAGGCACTTTGGACTGAACACCTAATCTACCCAGTGGCAAAGTATAAACAGCAGAGCAGCTGACTACTTGCAATTGAGCTGCTTTCATGAATTGGTTCCTGAACGGTGAAGTTCCTGTACAATTTTTCTCCATTAGGATTTATTGGGCTACAACTGTCAGGATTGGCGGTGGCAGGGGGAGTCCCACCATTTGTGGCATTTGGCATGGGCCCTGGATACAGTTTGGGTACCTCCCCCCTTATTGGAAGGGGGAATCATCCAGTTGGCTAATTAGGGGTGCAGCATTACCAGTATCCCAGGGCAGAAAACTGCCAACAACCTCTACTGTTTGGTTGAATCAGTCAGCAGCGGGCTGTCTGATTCTGATCCAGAACCCATGCATGGCTGCCAATCCTGTTTGATTGTAACCAATAAACAAGTTGTGGCCTTTGGTTATCCCTATGCTGCGTGTTCATCTATTTGTGCAGGAAGAATGGGTGGAGGGTGGTTGCCCATGCCCACATAACAAAGTTTCTGAAATATAACAACTATTTTCAAAGTAAGTACCACAGTTAAACAGGAAATAAAACTTTCAAACCAGGAACAAAAAAAATCAAATTTTGTTACATAGTGATGAGGTTTGTCACTCAAAAGGTAAATTTCCAAAATCTGGATTAAATATGGTACTTTTGACTCTTTTTCAAATATTCTATAATAGCAACCATTCCATCAAGCTGCATACCAAGCCTTTGGGGCAGTGCAATGAGGCAATAGTAGGAAACCTACTCCACTGACCAGAGCCAGCATGGTGTCCTGAGTTGGTTCAAACAGCTGATTTTAAAGTAGATAACTGATTTTAATGCTTAATGTTTTTAATGTTGTAATGTTTGTGTATATTTATAATTATTTTATGTTCCGACATGGAATGCTTGCCGTATATATGTGTGCTCCGCCCTGAGTTCCCTTCGGGGTGAGAAGTGTGGAATATAAATGTTTTAAATAAATAAATAAATAAATAAATAAATAGATGAATTTGCTAATTAATTAATTGGCTCAGCTGTCATATATTTACAGCCATTTCATTAGATGTAATTTGAAATATTCTATTAAAAACCCTGCCATCTTAACTTGCTTTCCCCCCTTATCCCTGCTCATCCTCTTTTCAGTGTTCTAAATGAGATAGGAACTGGCCAACTGCTGATATGGAACCCTTTGAGTGTGCTAAATTATTTTAAAAATAAATGATACAGAATGTATTCCAAGTCAAAGTATTCAATTTTCAGAATTTCATCCAAAATCCCACTTTGTAACAATTATGGAAGGCTAAATAAAGGCACTTAAATGAGAAACATTTACCCACACCCTTTGGAGTCATCACCAATTCTGTGTATTTTTGAAACAGAAAAGATTGGTCTTGACTGACTCCCTAAAACAACAGGAACAACAGCAGGAGAAACAACACCAACAACTAAATGGTATCTAGAAACTAAAGATAAATCCCAAGGTCAGAATTTAAAACAAATGACCAGCCATTTCTATTGTATTTAAGCAACCATTTGCAATTTTTTGTGGACGAACAGTTATTGAATACAGCTTGACTTAACTTGTGACTGGAGTATTTATTTTCATGTTCTAAATTGTGGTTATTTGCATCTGAAACTGCTTCCAAGAAACCAAGATGTATATCCCAAATGATTCAGCCTCAGAACTTTAAATATTACTAAACTGGGAGTACTGGTCCTCTTCCCACAGTGACTGAAAGTAATGGTTGGACCACTTCATACAACACAATGAGAAAGATTATACATCAACAAGCCTTTCTACTGTTTTTGTCTATAATAATCCTATAGTCGTAACACAGGAATATCTCAAATTATTATGTTTTATAGAAGGGTAAGACAAAGAGTTCAACAAATGAATTCCCCCTACTTGAAAACTCCAACCTCATTTTTCTTTGAATACACACATCTTCAAAGGAACCCAAGTCAATATGAGATTTGAACCCTTCTTCCTACATGTTTCCCAGCATGGTTTAAACCAGGGAAATGAAAAGTTGTCAGGCAAGCACATTAAAACCCAATAAAGCCTTCCTGGGATGTAGCGGCAAATTTGTCCTTAGAGTCTAATGTTCTGGCAGGAACTTTGGGCTTGTACCTGGAAAAAGGGTCCGGGGAAAGACTTGGAGGTAAGTAGTTATGCACAGTTCCTAAAAATTAATTCCTCAAAAGAACTGGCACATAAATAAGTTATATTGCAATTGAAACAGACCATTTCACTCCTTTGAGTATGTAACTCTAAATATTATCAAATATAACCCTGTAGCCATGAGTGATATGCTCTTGATTTTACAATGGAAACAGGAAACTATGGATAGCAGTGAATCCAATTGTAATGAACCTTTTAATAAGTCCTCCAATGTGATTCTATGGTAACTTCTAGCAGAAACAGGCCTTTTTTTGGAAGTAAGTAAGAAAACCCACAGGTATGGGTATAGTACTTCATTAATGGTGGTCTTGCATGCTCAATAAAGAAGACATCCTTGCCTGTGGGGAAACTTCAAGGGCTCATATTTTAAAAGCTACTGAAGTGAAACAATGGTAGTACACAGTTACTACTGTTAGCTTACCAAATTTCAAAATGTTTGACTTATCCACAGAGTTTTGGTGAATTTTCAAAGTTTTTTTAAAAAAAAACATTTTTAATAATAAAGAAATTCTGTTCCTGGTTTGTAAATGTTATTTCCTGTTTCACTGTGCAGTCTTTACTTTGAAAATCATTGTTCTACTCCAGAAACTTTGTTTTTGTGGCAGAAACTGTGTTAAATTGGTGGAGATTCAATAAAGCAAAACCTTTATAATATATATAGGACAATGTCCCTTGTACAAAGACAAAGTTTTAGCAGTGTAATAAACTTTCACCATGTTTTTATGACAGAACCAATTAGAAACTGCAATTTGTAAACCAGGAACAGAAATCATAATACAGACACCATCAAGGGACGTCTAGACTGACCCCCTTCTTCCGGGCAGAAAGGCACCACCCAAACTCTCCTGACATCCAATTAATATGCTTTACCCATTGACACACAACAACACAACTTAGCATAGATTTATATTATTACTTACTGTCCTTTTTGCAGATTCCATGAATATATATATATATATATATATATATATATATATATATATAGTTAGACTGTCTCTCAACACCATAGCTAGCTGCTCCAGTCCAATGCATTATGGGAAATGTAGTTTAGTGCAGGCATGTGGCTTCTTCTAACTTCCTATTAAATTACTATAAATGGGGAAAATCCAGGGGCTCCTTTCCCCCTCATTTTTAAAGCTATTGGGGTGAAACTTGCTACTATGGTAGAACACATTTATCAGTCTTTGCCAACAAGTTTCATAAGGTTTCACTCATCCCAGATTTTTTTGGGAATTTTCAGTTTTAAAAAACATTTTAAAGACTATAAGAGCGATTTCTGCCTCCGCCTCCGCCTCCCCCTCCCTCCTCCATCAGCCCTGATTAGCTAAGAGGCATGCCATTAGGTTTGGCTTGGACACAGCTACATCCAAAGACATCTGGGGCTTAAGAATTATAGGCTACTTTTTATTCAAATTCTTAATATGGGGGAGGCATCAAGCAGGTGGGTCAGAACTCGCTTTAAAAGTGCTAAACTTCCTAATTAGATTTGAATTCAAAGAAATTCCGAACCAAACACACAATCCTAACGCGTAGGTACAGGTAAATAGACTCAATAAAGGAAGCCATGGCCCTCTGCTTGCAAGACCTGAGCAGAACTCCTGAAAACTAGATAATTTCTAGGTTCCTCTTCCATAATCTTAGAATAAGTCAAAGTCTACTTGATGGAAATGAACAACCACAGATTTTTTAAATTAGGGAGAAGAAAAACAGGATGTTTCAAAATGATGAGCCCAATTTCAAAGCAATATAATTCCTGATGGCAACATGTTGCACTGACACAAAAGGTTACAAATGATTTAATGACTTATCAAGTTATCAATTTTAATTAAGTTGCAGAGGTACCATCTTGCAAACGACTGAGGCTAGGAGCTATTTATGCACTGGGAGAGGCATCTAGGAATGATAATTTAAAACTCTATGCCAAACCCTTTCAAGTGGTTCGAGTTTCATTCATGAATGGTTCATAGTTGCACAGATACAGCCATTTCAAATTTGGATCCATCTTTTTGAAACACCACAAATTATATGGGTCAAATGCTGGCTTATGTTGTGCCTTGTGTTGCTGCCTCATAATGTTTTGTGGGTGTTGAGGGTGCAAGATGGATGGGAGGAGAATGTGTTTTGAAGACAGACAAGGGACAGAGAGGTTTATCGATTTCTTTCCTTCACATCATTAAAATTCATACCTCCACAAACATATGAAGGATTGTTTAAAATGTTGGGGTTGCCTATATGCTGTGATGTCTTCTAATGGAGATAAATTTTCTGTAAATGTATAGACTACTGGAAGATGAAGTCATATGCTGAAGTACAACATGTGGTATAGTCTTTAATAATCAGAAAAAAATGAATGCATCAAAAATGTCATGGATTCTGTGGAATTATTCTATGTAGCTTGCAAGCAGATCTATCTAAAAAAGATGCCAATGAAAATATTAATATTATTTGCAAAAACTTAGGATGCAAAACTGTGATTATTTTGTTCTCATTTGTAAGAAGGAATAATTTCAAACACTTCCATTTGACTGTTTTTCTACATTTTTTATTATTTTCCTCATACCAGGACTTTTTGCAGAAAAAAGTATGGGGATAAAAGAAAAACATTATGAGGAAATTTTTAAGCACAAAATGGATATTTGCATACAAATTGGTTTTCCCCGAATATGAAAAAACTCACAGCAATTTACCAATTTTCTTAATGGGATGCCCTTTATTTATATAGTATGTGTGTGCTAGTAAATGTTCAAAGATTTTTTTTCTTTACGTTTGTTTGCACCCTTAGCAAACACATACCACTTTGAGTCCCCTTTGGGGAGATAAAGCGGGGCATAATAGTAATCATCATCATCATCATCATCATCATCCTGTTTCTTAACACAATTAATGTGTTTTCAGTGTAACAGGTAGCCATCACCAAAGCAGGTAGTTTCCAAGGCACTGTGGATTTATACTAGTGCTATTTTTGTCCCATATACTTTAAATACATTACTATGGTCTTCAGAATAAAATTACTAAGAACCTTCTGAATTTGTAAGTGGCTGGGTACCTTGATTTTACTTTCTATTCCATTTTAACTATTGATTTCCCACCCAAATGCATGTTAATCTAAAGAACATCACAGTTCACACTGTTGAATTTCACAGTCATGTCTGGTTTTCAAATCTACGAGCTCATTCCTTTCATCCTGGATAACTTTACATTTCCCTCGGGTGTTTTCAATGGTTCTTGGATTTGTGTTAACAGAAAATGGTATAATCACATCCCAACTTTCAGTGGTTCACTTTCAAGTTTTCCACTCAATTGAAAATTTCCCGTAGACCTGATTGGGCAAAAAAGAGGACATTTTTGCAGAAAACCTATTTCTTTCAGATTTATTTTTATAAACTCAAATGCTAACAGAGATATAACTATAGATGGGGCTCTGGTTCTGATACAGAAGAAAAGATACCATCTTGGGGAAAGCAGACACCATGACAGGACACTAAGATGATGGACAAAGCTTTATTTTTATTTTTATTTTTTGCTATTCTCTTTTGCAACAATCTGGCAGTCTGAAGGGGGCAAAGCCTGGAGATATCTCCATGGCCTTTTATGACATGTTTACAACAAATCAGCATGGAGAGATTTTTGTCAGTGGAATCTTTGCAATATCCAAATGTCAGCACACAGTTGACATAGCTCTTCCCTGGCCTAATAGACCCTAGTTGTCAGACATGTGTGAATGGATGTGTGTAGAGATGTGTGGGTGTTGTTGATTCTAAATCCTGCAGTGCCACAGGGGGGCTGGAAACAGAATCTAACAGCAGGAACAGAACTCAAAACAGGGTCATTAAAACAGAAAGGAAGGAAAGGCAAGGAAAGAACCACAGAGCTATGGACATAGCTGTGTATATTTTGGGAGATGAGATTGCAAGAATCATAGAATAATAGAGTTGGAAGAGACCTCATGGGCCATTTAGTCCAACCCCCTGCCAAGAAGCAGGAAATCGCATTCAAAGCACCCCCGACAGATGGCCATCCAGCCTCTGCTTAAAAGCCTCCAAGGAAGGAGCCTCCACCACAGTCCGGGGCAGAGAGTTCCACTGCCGAACAGCCCTCACAGTGAAGAAGTTCTTCCTGATGTTCAGGTGGAATCTCCTTTCCTGTCGTTTGAAGCCATTGTTCCGCGTCCTAGTCTGCAGGGCAGCAGAAAACAAGCTTGCTCCCTCCTCCCTATGACTTCCCCTCACATATTTGTACATGGCTATCATGTCTCCTCTCAGCCTTCTCTTCTGCAGGCTAAACATGCCCAGTTCTTTAAGCCGCTCCTCATAGGGCTTGTTCTCCAGACCTTTGATCATTTTAGTTGCCCTCCTCTGGACGCTTTCCAGCTTGTCATCATCTCCCTTCAATTGCGGTGCCCAGAATTGGACACAGTATTCCAGGTGTGGTCTGACCAAGGCAGAACAGAGGGGGAGCATGACTTCCCTGGATCTAGACGCTATACCCCTATTGATGCAGGCCAAAATCCCGTTGGCTTTCTTAGCAGCCGCATCACATTGCTGGCTCATGTTTAACTTGTTGTCCACAAGGACATGTTTAACTTGTTGTCCAAAAGATCTTTTTCACATGTAGTGCTGTCTAGCCAGGCGTGGCCCATTCTGTATCTTTGCATTCCATTTTTTCTGACGAATTGAAGTATCTTGCATTTGTCCCTGTTGAACTTCATTTTGTTAGTTTCGGCCCATCTCTCTAGTTTAGTTAAGATCATTTTGAATTCTGCTCCTTTCTTCTGGAGTGTTGGCTATCCCTCCCAGTTTGGTGTCATCTGCAAACTTGATGATCGTGCCTTCTAACCCTTCATCTAAGTCGTTAATAAAGATGTTAAACAGAACCGGGCTCAGGACAGAACCCTGCGGCACTCCACTCATGACTTCTTTCCAAGATGAAGATGACACATTGGTGAGCACCCTTTGGGCTTGTTTGCTTAGCCAATTACAGATCCACCTAACCATAGTTTTGTCTAGCCCACATTTTACTAGTTTGTTTGCCAGAAGGTTGTGAGGGACTTTGTCGAAGGCCTTACTGAAATCTAGGTACGCTACATCCACGGAGTTCCCTGTATCGACCCAACTCATAACTCTATCAAAAAAAGAGATCAGATTAGTCTGGCATGACTTGTTTTTTGTAAATCTGTGTTGACTATTAGCAATGACTGCATTTGTTTCTAAGTGTTAGCAGACCACTTCCTTAATGATCTTTTCCAGAATCTTGCCTGGTATCTACGTGAGGCTCACCAGACGGTAATTGTTTGTAGTTAAATTCTCCCCAACTAGTTCCATTGTATCCAGCGTAAGGCACCTGAGTTTCAATATATCTGCAAAAATCATGCAGGCACCATATGGAAGAAATTAAAGTAGGCATTTGATTGGAGGAAGTATATCCAGACAGGTTCATATTGGCAAAACCCTCACTGCTACAGGCCTAATATAGCTGTACAATCCTTGGACTAAAACAGCATTGTATGAATTGGAATGGGATCAACTACAGAAAGCTCAATGGTACTTCTCCTCTCTACATTCTTACTTCTAGGGCGGCAACAAAAAACCCTATCATTTAATTGAATGTAGTAAGTATTAAAAATTAAATAGACAATAGTTGTCTAATGATTCCTCTGTGTTCCATAATGCATAATATAGTTATTTATTAATACATAACCCCACATCAGTAAATGGAAATGAATGGTCAGTGCTTCCCTCGGGCTATTGTTAAATGTTATTTCAATTTTAACTGCAGAGTCTATTCATAAATAAACCATAAAACATCTCAGGAGGGGATAAAACTTGCTATTATGAATCTCTGTGTCCCCTCCAATGACTAGTAGGTGTCACCATAAATAGCAATGCTTGAAAATTCTTCATATTTGAGCATAATGGGAATTCAAGTTCAGCAACAGGTGAAAAGCATCTAGGAGCTATATTCACACTTAATCCAGAAATTCTATTTACTGTTGATGTTACTCATGTAGGCTTCACTTCAGTTAGTCCAACGGCTTTAAGACCAACTATGCAATGTCAGTATTGCCATAGCAGAAAGCAAATAATTTGCATGCAGAACATCATTGGTCAAAGTTCCTGTTTTAAAATCTAGAAAGGTAACTCACTAAATTAAAGATAAAAGTTTTCCCTTGACATTAAGTCTAGTCATGTCCGACTGTGGGAGGTGGTGCTCATCTCCATTTCTAAGTCAAAGAGCCGGTGTTGTCCGTAGACGCCTCCAAAGTCATGTGGCCAGCATGACTGCATGCAGTGTCGTTACCTTCCCACCAGAGTGGTACCTATTGATCTACTCACATTTGCATGTTTTTGAACTGCTAGGTGACAGAAGCTGGGGCTAACAGTGGGAGCTCACCCTGTTTCCTGGATTCAAACTGCCAACCTTTCAGGCAGCAAGTTCAGCAGCTCAGCTGTTTAACCCACTGCACCACCGGGGGCTCCTTAACTCACTAAATTATCCATTGCTAATAAGCAACAGTTCTGAGAGCCAGTGTGGCATAGTGGTTTGAGTGTTGAACTAGGACTGTGAAAGACCAGGATTTGAATCTCTTTGAAATTCCCCTTTAAAGTATATAGATAACAACAACAACAACAACAACAACAACAAAAACAACAATTTTATTTCTTATCGCTTCTCCCCATGGCTCGAGGTGGGTTAAACATCGCTAAAAACACACAAACATCCAAAAAATTCTACAAAACACATATTAAAATGCACAGAACAAAGATTAAACATAAGATGCAAGCTTAAAATTTGTAATTAACTAGTGTCTCTAAAAATTATTATATGTTCAATCCCTTCTCTTTCTGTCCTCTTGTCCTCCTCTATACTTTGCTGGCTGTACAAAAACACACAAGAAGCATGTGATCTTTCCCCCTATTTCTTCCTGCTGCTGTGACTAATAGATTAATGCACTACAGAATTATAGTAGTCTGATGTTTAACTGTTATGGCACCATCCTATGATTTCATTCTGTGATTTATAATACGTTGTGGCATCAGAAATCTCTGACAGACATGGGTAAATAGCTCACAAAACTGCAAATACCAGAATTTCATAGCAATGAGCCATGGCAGTTAATGTGGTGTCAAACTGCTTATACATACACCTGATAATGAGAACAAAAGTAGCAAATGATAGCTATGGCCATTGTAGGCAAAATATCTTTCTGATTCCACTTGTTACTGCAAAGAATATCCAATCACTTCAATGGGGAAATATGTTTTATCCAGTATCATTAGTATTTATATGGGAGTATACCAGAAAATATGGATTTCCAATAAGGACTAAGGAGAGAACGCTGTTCAAAAGCAGTCACCAGTCAGAATTGACATTTTTGGTGGAAATATGATATGGTTTAGGATAAGGCAGCTTCTTTTACTTCCTTTGAGCTGCACCCTATAGTTCTCAGAATTCCAAGGTCTTAAAAGCCTTGAGCAGTGTCCAGGACCTTGGCATAACCAAAACAAAAGATCATCATCTTCAATTTTCATGCAATTTGTTTGGTGCAAAGGCCTCGATTTTTGAACATGCACATTTTGATGGAACGTAAAAGCACCATAGACAACAGTAACTACAGAATCAAAGTGCCAAGGTCTAATTTTGAGTCTAAATCTCATTTTGACCCTGCTTCACCTTTATATCCCAATCTCCTCCACGGTAGGAGTAGAGCTTTCCATTTTACCAGCTTAGAGCTTCATAGACAGCTTCTGGAATTGAACTACTGCTGATTCCTGGAACCTGATTAAATATTTAAATCAGTAAAATTAGATTCTGCCTATGACATTCAGTTCTGAGCCTTCCCATCTTCTCCCTCTCCCTCTCCCTCTCAGCAGCTCAATCCCCTCATGGACACCAACCAGCCCAGGGATCTGTTCTTTTCCACTCTGCTCTCTGGTAAATGTTTTTTATTCTCCACCACCTGCCCCAGGCCCTCTCATCAATTATTAATCAAGTAATCTATGAATATGCAAATCTAGCCAAGTGCTCATTTTTATTAAATTAAAGGGAGGAAAAAAGAAGAGAAATCGCAGTGCACAACAATAGAATGCATAGCAGAGAGCACTGTATGAGGTGTGGGCTGCAAAGCTTAGAAAGGGGAAATGTGTGATGGTGAAGGACAGACAGAAATGGGATTGAATAAATGACTCATGTGTCAGCTGAGTATGCAGAGCTGTTCAATGGGAAATTTGCTTTGCATGGGCATGCAAGGTTTCAGATGACAGTGGAAGAAAGCTTGTTATTTTTCAGGGAATAAAAAGTTTAAAATGGCAGCAGCACTTTTTTTGATAAACACCATCAGTACAAATGGTTGCAAATAAAAGCTATATTACTGCATTGTTTGATGATACAGCTGTCATGCTACTATGCAGTATTTAATATCCATTTTCCATGACCTCCTCTGGTGTTTCTCTTTAAACACCCAGCAACATTTATTTTATTCGGAAACCCAGCAAGACCCAAACAGCTATGTTACAAAAACAGTCTGGATGAGTCTTTAGTCAAACATGGAATAGTCTTACCACTCTATCTAAAACAAGACACTGTGCCTTATCTTAGTCATGACTAACTCAAACCCTCCCTCAGTTTCAATAAGTGTGACCAAGTATGGTTCCTATCCCAAAGGAAGCTGTGAAATGAACATTTCACAAAACTTATATTTTAAAAAAACATATTATCTCCCCAAGGTACACATTTCTAAATATACTGTAAACTCTCTCTCTCTCTCTCTCTCTCTCTCGCTATATATATATATATATATATATATATATATATATATATATACACACACACACACACACACACACACACACACACATATACATATATACATTGCAGTACTTTTTATGTACATATTTTGGAGAAATGAAAAATCTACATGATAATGGAGGTATAACTCATCCGGAGTTTTGGAGTACAGTGCCACTTATATGCGTATGATACCCAACTCTACTACTCCTTTCCACCAAACGCCAAGGAAGCTGTCTTGTCTAAACCAGTGCCTGCCATCAGTAATGGACTGGAAAAGGGCAAACAAATTGAAACTTATTTCAGACAAGGAAGACGTACTCCTGGTTAGTTGAAAGGCAGACCAAGGAATAGAGATCCAGCCTGTGCTGGATGGGATCACACTCCTCCTGAAGACACAGGTTCACAGTTTTTGGGTCCTCCTGACTCAGAGCTAAACCTGGAGGACCAGGTATCAGCATTTGCCAGGAGGGCCTTTGCACAATTAAAACTTGTGCACCAACTATACCTATTCCTTCAAAAGCCAGATCTGGCCATGGTGGCATATGCTTTAGCTACATCCTGTCTGGATTACTGTAATGTGCTCTACATGGGGCTGCCTCTAAAGAGTGCTCGGAAACTTCAGCTGGTCCAAAGAGTTACAGCCATGTTGTTAACTGGGGCTAGCTAAAGGGAGTAGACAACCCCCTTATGGGAGCAGCTCCACTGGCTGGGCACAATTCAATGTGCTGGTTATGACTTTTAAACCCCTAGACCAGGGGTCCTCAAACTTTTGAAGCAGAGGGCCGGTCCACAATCCTTCAGATGGTTGAGGGGCCAAATTATCATTTGAAAAAAAATACGAACAAATTCCTATGCATACGACACATGTCTTATTTGTAGTGCAAAACAGCAGCAGCAACAACAACAATGAAAGAACAATACAATATTTAAAAATTAAAACAATTTTAACTTACATAATCCTATCAGGATTTCAATGGAAAGTGTGGGCCTGCTACTAGCCAATGAGATAGTCAAGTTAATTAGGATTGTTGTTGTTGTGTGCCTTCAAGTCATTTTAGACTTTGACTGAACTGAAGTTTAAAATTAATTATTTATTTACTGCATTTATTTACTACATTTCCCACCGTTTCTGCCAGATTTGGAGCCCTTGCAGCTGCAGGATGTTTGTCCACAAGAAGTCAGCCAAACAAGCCTTGTGGAAAAATCTCCCCCATTTTCTCGCCGCCTTTATTATAATCAAGATAGGCACGCTCGGGAGGCGACTTGCCGAAGCGCCCGGATAGCTGCCAGACAATTAGATGATTAAGTCTATTTCCCTTGGGAAAGTTTAAGGAGTCTCGCATCTGGACAGTATAGGTTTCGGTTCTTGTTCCCCAGAGAAAGTGTGCTTTGGCGGGAAAACAAGATCCTATATAGATGTTGGCCACAAAGGATTCCTTGCGGAGTCAATTCGTCAGCTTCGGGAGTAGATTGTGTGTGGACTACGCTACTCCAGTTCCCAGGACCTTGCTCTCGTTCCAGCCCTGCCTTGTTCCCCGGACCTCGCCACGGATTTCGCCACGGACCCTGTTCTTGCTCCTCGCTTCTTGTTCCCTTGAATCAAGCCTCGTTTGCCAAGAATCTAGTTTGCTTCCTAGCCTTGCATTAAGCTCTATGGACTAAAGGACCTTGTCATCTCCCCTCACTTTGCTTGGCAAAATGTGTGTTTCGGTTATTGGATTACAACTTTGGACCTTAATATTTCATATTGGACATTGTTTTCTTGGACTAATTTTGACCTTTCCTGAAAGGTCTACTTCTGAACTATTTTCTACACTTGCTTTTATTAACTTTATATATTTCCTCAATAAAGATATTAGATAGATTCTGGCCTCTGTGTATGGTTATTGGTGCTCTGCAGCCTGGGTCCTGACATCATCATAACTATCACAATCACCATCATCATCAAGACATTATTCCACAATGTTTTGGATCTGGTCTGTAAGCTTCAAAATATGGAGCAGAAAAATTTTCAAATATTATACAGATACTCACTTATCCAACATAAACGGGCTGGCAGAACATTGGATAAGCGAATATGTTAGATAATAAGGAGGGATTAAGGAAAAGCCTATTAAACATCAAAATTGGTTATGATTTTACAAATTAAGCACCAAAACATCATGTTATACAACAAATTTGACAGAAAAAGTAGTTCAATACATAGTAATGCTATGTAGTAATTACTGTGTTTACGAATTTAGCACCAAAATATCACAATATATTGAAAACATTGACTACAAAAACATTGACTACTACGTTGGATAATCTAAAACGTTGAATAAACAAATGTTGGATAAGTGAGACTATCTACATCATTTTACAATATAATTCAATTAATGGAGAAATCCTATGTGCATCTACACAGAAGTAAGTCTCATTGGTCATATGGATTCACTCACATGTAAAGGTCAGAAGCATAAGTTTCAATGTTCTTGTACTTAAGTTTGTGATGAAATGTAGAGACCGTCAGCATCCTCACAGCTTTTCCTCCTTCTAAACTGGACTCAGATATTCCAGTTCAAAGCAGATATTATGGGTTATTCTGCCTTGATATTCTGGGTAATATGGCTGCCAAGAATGGCCAAACTTGTTTGTATTCTGATTTTGTGAAATTTTACTTGAATCAGTTAAGATATTGTTTCATGTGGACTTTGGAAATGATTTCTTATGGTTCAACAACTTGATTCTAAGTTTTAAAAAGGGACAGGAAAAGGAAGAAGAAAAAAAGGAAAAAAGCCATCACCATGCCGGGAAAAATAAATTCAGTACTAGGAGAAGGTAGAAGTGAATTAAAAATTTTGTTGTCTTTGTTTTCTTACATCTAAATGAGTTTGTTTATTTCTGCTGGTCATGGAAATGATCAAAAACTATATAGGTGTTCAATATGTTGTCGAAGGCTTTCATTGCTGGGATCACGGGGTTGCTGCATGTTTTCCGGGCTGTATGGCCATGTTCCAGAACCTCTGAGGATGCCTGCCATAGATGTGGGTGAAACATCAGGAGAGAATACTTCTGGAACATGGCCATACAGCCTGGAAAACATACAACAATCCTATATAGGTGTTCCAAAACAGCTCTCCTAAATGTAGTAGGGATGCTCCTTAATTATCTCTCCTGTGGTTAGATAGATTTCATCAGGCATAGTCCAAAACTATTCTTATGACCTTAAGAATCTCACATTTTTTTGACTTAAAGATGAGCTTCTCAAAATTTTCAGCATAGTTTGATTTGATTTCTATTGCACCCTTCCTCACAGGAATCGTCATGCTTTCAGGCAATATTTTCAAAACGGATATGCAGAATTCAGTTATCAAAAAATAATTTGGTGTACCACGTTATCTTTCCATATTCACTCAAGCTGAAGCTATTTAGGACCACACTGTTAAAAAGCTGTGTTGTTTTGGCAATTTCCACATGCATACAATATCCTGTGTTATGATTAGTCCCAGATTTGTCTCTTTACTGGAAAAATCTACACAACTGAAGTTAGCATGTAAGTGAAGATTCAAACAATGTCATCCACACTGAATGATATGGTTGGAATCTATACATTTTAAATGAATATATACATCTTGACATGTTATATCTATATGTTGTATATCTATTTCTGGTAAATAAGGATGCAGAAATCTTACTAATTTGGATTCTGTCTATACAACATTGAAATAAACAGGAATAGGATTTATTCTACTTATATAATAATCCAATATTTAAGCTTAATACACATAGATAACTGAGTTGATCAATAATAGTAGAAATATGTAATATATTCTTTAGAACGAATGACTCATATTCCCTCCCTCAAAATCTCTTGTCATTTTCTCATCATCTCTTTCAAAATGTACACCTTGACAACTGATACATTACACAAATACTCATTTCCCATGCATTCCTTCCTATCACCTTAGCTACCAACTATACCGTCACCATGTCTACCCCATAGTTTCTAGTTATTCTCATGTAAAATTATCTAAATAGGAACTGAGATTCATAATGGGTATAAATTATGATGTCTAAAAATTAAAATGACATAAAAACCCATATTTTTAATTAAAAACACAAATAACACTTCTGCTGTTATTATACCAAAACACATACTAGACTTTCTCCTTGCCTCCAACACAAAGGCATCAGAGTTTATCTTCCCTTCTAGAAAATACCAGATAAAAGAGAAAATCAACTGGTGAGAAAACACTTCAAATCATTGTTGAACCACTGGATGACATTTGTCAAATTAAAAATCTGTATTTAGTCCATTTCACTTACTTTTTGTGTGAAAATTGGCATTAACTATCTTGGACAATCTCCTTTTACAATTCCAAGTTTGAGCCATTTTCTAAGTAAAGAAGCTTCTATTCCATCCTACCCCAGGTAACTGCATAGAGCAGCAGCTTAAGTACCAAATACAAATATAATCCTTTGAAGCACACTATAGAGTCTTAACATCTCAACCCACTGAGAACAATTGGGCTTATCTCTGGATAGACATGTAGAGGATTATACTATATGTAAACTGGACTTTGGTCTCTTTGCTTCTGCAAGATAGCTAGAAAGAAAAGTACCCTTGAGCACATGCAGAATGAAAATCCCTTAGAACTATCAACTTGAGAGAGGAAAGTCAGGCTTTTGAGCTGGACTATCTTCATAAAAAACGGCAGTCTGAAGGCTTTATCTCTCCCCCCCCCCTTTTTTTTTTTTTACAACATATGCACTGCCAAGGGAGGCACCATGTTCCATTCAAAGCTTGGCATCTGCATTAAAAAAACATCAGGGGAACCAATTAATGCCACCGGTGATTGCTGGTTATTTTTCTACCAACATCTGCACATTGAGCAATGGCCTAGGAGAGGATATCTGTATATTACAAGCTGCTTTCTTATAGTGCAAACAGTTATTGTACAGAATGGTTGCTGCAGTCCTTGCTGTCATATTACTTCTTCTTGCAAAAAAAGAGTGTGCAAAGTTAAAACCGATTTAATTCTATTTATTTAATTACTTCTTTAAACTATATTTTATATGAGGTGGGAAACTGACAGTTTTGCTTTCTCTTACATTTGATTTTGTTTTGAAACTAGGACTTCCTTTTACCTCTGACAAGGGAAGAAAGGTTAATTTTGGCAAATGGTGATAAAAAGACAAACTAAAATGGAAATCTCACCCACTGTCAATTGGGACTGACTAATCAGGAAACCATCCTTAAAGCCTAGCTGTTGAATTGCTAGGTTGGATTATGATGGAAGAGAATATTGTTATCTGTGAATTGCTATCTGATGGTGACAGAACACCCTTATGGAAGCCAGCTTCCAATCAATCAGCTACCAAACCTATTTCTCTCATCTCTCTGCTTATGTAACATTTCTCCTTAGCCGTCATGCAGAACAAGATATTTTATTTCCTCCATTGCATTTTTTCTGCAATGTGTACTGAAGAATCCATACAGAACTGACAAAGTTCGCTGGCATTGCCACATAACTATTAAAATGATAACTTTCCTACCCAGATCCTTAGTTATCTTAGGGCGTGTCTACATAAGCTTAATAACTTTGCAGTTCTTCCTGCTGTCTCCATGATGTTCTCTCACTTCCAGTGCAGGAAGTGCTCTAGACTTTACCAGAATCTCTGCAGGAATTCTGAAGCTTTGGCATAATGTGGATAGCAGGACAGGGTGTGATTTGGACTGATCCTCTTTCTATTCAGGCCACTGCTGCCATCCTTTTTTCCTACAATGATCTGTGAAAGGTAAAAGGGATGGATCAGGCATGTGTTGCCACCTTCACAACTGCTCGATGGCCTCAGAGGTCCAAGAGAGTTCTTGGCCATTGCAGGCACCCTGTAGTGACATCAAAAGAGGTGTCCCCTCCTTCTTCCTGGACTCCAACACACATCTTCCACAGATTAGAGGCAATGAGGCCCCATGGAAACAGTTCAAAACGTTTACACACCATACAGTCATGTACAGATAAGGCCTTATTATGCTTAAACTAGGTAACCTCTCTTGGCCCAACCACCCTAAAGTGGATGGAAAAACCACTCATGCATGTTCTGATCACCAGTAGAGTTGATCTCCTCCTCCTCATGCAGCCAAATGAGCATTCCCACTCTATGTGATTTTACTGTCAGTAACTTGGCCCCATAGGGAAGTTTTATCAGAGTCATGAAATATGGTATATTTGACCCTGTGCCTGACCCTAACCACAATCAATGATGATTATCAATACATTGGAATTCTTGTTGAAAATGCCTCATAACTTACTCTTTTTAAAACTTTGCTGTATATGGGATAAACAGTAGGTTCCTTCCTACAAGTGTCCAGGCCTTTCCTTTCACAGGTCTCCATAACAACTCCCCATTATCTTCCTATCCTACACATCCCTTTCCATGAACTCTGCAGGGGTTTCTCCATATTCAACCATAGAAAGGCTTTCTGATCTTTCCAAAGATGCCAAGCGTGCTGTCTCTTAAGTTTAGAACTGCTTCTCAGAACATTTTGCTTATTTCAAATTCTTCCACAAAAGAACAGTTCATATAAAACCTTTGGTACAAACCCCTAAAACCACTGTCATACCATAACAAAGTCAAAACCCATTCACAGTTCACAATTATAACACTATGATTGTTCTTATAATATGGTGGCTGTAAATCCTATGGAAGATTTGTAGTTTAATGAGGCACTAGAACTGGCTTCCCTGCAAATTTGAAATACGCCTCTGTTCAACTACAAATCCCAGTATACCACAGTACTATATGCTTAGTGCAAGGAAGAGACATGTTGTCAGAATGATTTGAGTTATCCTATTTTTGTCTTGTCTATTATGTTTCTCCTAATGGAGAGTGTGCATATGTACAGTAGCTCACCATCCGGTTTTAGCAGACATTTCATTGTGAAGCTAAGAAGACTTTGGCTTATTAATTGCACTGAATGTGATGCAACGAGTTTCAAGATCCTTGCTTTCCCACACTGCCTCTATCCTTATTTGTGGATCTATGTTCCATGGAAACTGTCAAAAAGTGAGCAATTGCTCGATCATGCTGAATTATATACAACAATGTGGAGAGGTTTTAAATATGGGGATTATCATTTCAGTGCTCCAAGAAATTGCCATGCTTGTTTTCACATGAAACTTTGTTTTTTGATCTGCCTTAATTGTTTCACAGATCTTGTGAACAAAATGTGTCCCTAGAGTTGCTTGTATGACCTAGGCTGCTTTTCTGTGGCCCTTGGACCCTCTAGATTTCTACAGACCTTTTTTTCTGATTGTATCCAAAAAGTGAACTGTTTCAACTGGAAGCTTCCAGATTTCAGTCTGTCCACTTCTACCCTCCCTTCAACAACAAAATTTACCTTTTTCCCCAAACAAAAGTGGATTTCTTACCACTTCAGGTTTTTGGTTTCTAACACTTTGTTAGAAGTGGCTCCTTTCACAGACATTTGGCTCTGGATTCATATCAGTTTTCTTCTATCTACTTTAACTAGACTGATTTTCCTGAAATGTCTTATCTCCAGAACTCTTTTTTCCCTAGTCATTTAATATCCCATTCTATCTTCAGATATCATTCGTACTATAGGTATAATTCCTTTTACTTAAGAAGATCTTCACCACCTGTTCCAAGACTACCAGAAACATTTCCTGATTAATTGCCTACAACATTTTGTCTTAGATTCAAAATAGGTTTGACAATTTCTTCCTAAATCTCACAGATAGAAAACCTCAATCACTCAGTTTCTCTCAATGTTCATACATCTCTTTTGGCAGAAATATTGGTAAGTTTGGTGAGTTTTATGGGAATTAATCACACACCTTCTTCTGGCAGTATGGAAGTTACCCAGATGCTTAACTCTATTTGGGACAGAGATTTTGCAATGGCAGAGGTTCTTTACAACCTGAAGCCTTTTCAGGAAGACTGCAAAGCCAAGTATTGATTTCATAGAACCACAGAATTGAAAAATACCACAACAGTATCCACTCCAACTCCCTGGCATGAAGGAACATGCAATAAAAACACTGCCAACAGCAATAGATTTACTGACTACCTCTGGCATCCTCCTACCATTCACATACATTTGTGGAAGATAGTTCACATGTGACTTCAGAAGAAATTTAGCACCTAGAAAATCCAAGTTTCTCAATTTTTGAGATGTTGATACACAGACTCAACAGATGGACAGAAGGAGGCAGGAATGATGGAACACAGCCATTGAGCATTCTTTTCCCTTCAGGTAGCTGTAATAGCATGAAGTATATCCTCAACAGATCTTGTAATGAAATTAATTTCTCATTATTCTTAATTCTGTGAAGCTGTCTAGATCACAGAAACAGATTCAAAGTGGATATGAAAGACTGCTCTCTTGGCTTAGTGTGCTTCACTTTACCACATTATTAATTTTTTTCAGATGACCTTATGAAGGCCTATCTGCCTTGAGCTGACAAACAACTTGCTGCCTTTTAATGTTTTCCTTTATTGCCAGAGGTTAATGTGTGATAAACTCACATTTATTCCTCACTGATGCACACAATGAACCACGGTAATAGAGTTGTTCATTCCTATAGTGCTTTCAAAATATAAAATACTTGACAATTATTATCTTAATTATCACTACAATACTGCTGTGAGTACTCCAAGACCATAAGAAAAGGTTTGTAGCTGAACAAAAAATTTTCTTTTTAAAAGAAGCTGGGTTCTCATACATTGTTTGTTGCTTGTGATCAGTTATTTCTATCTCCTAGTGCATGTGGCTCCAAAGGAGTTCAATACAGGAAATATGTCTTTCACAGTATTTCAGAGAAGGTATAGAGTCAAAGTTTAATATGAAGAATCAGTACATGATTTTGGGATGGTTAAATCAATGTAATTGTGTGACTTAAAAAAATTTTAAACAATTAATTTTGTTAATCTCTAAAACATGCACTTAATCATGAGTGAACATCCTATGGTCCATGTGTACACTGATAAACTATAGCATCCAGCATTCTTTACTTTTGGCTCTGCTAGCTAAGGCTGCTTTCAGCTTAGGTTGACAATATCTGGAGGGCCACATGATTTTCAATTAAATGTGAAAGTTCTTCTACATACATATGTATGATTTTGCTCCTGAGAAATTAAAATTTCCTCATCAAATTACAGGTTCTCTGCTGTCAACTTTTTTGCAAGTTCTACTGTTCATTTATACACTCCTGACTAAAGTGCAATTTATGTACTATAATATAGAATGGGAACATCTACTAGCATGTCACATATAGTGCATCGTGTTTTCCAAGTAGAAAGTAGAGTTGTGTAAAGCTGTAGAGGTCCATTTTGAAATTCAGAAATATGTATGATTAGTTAATATACATCTCTGAATTCCTATTCAGGATGGGACACCTCCAAAGCATTTTGAAATGAAACAGAATCATGCAAAACAGTTTGGAGAAATTAATAAAGATTTGCTGTTTTGGAATGTTTCAAGCTGGGTTTTTTTTTCAATGTAACATACTCTGTAATTGTCTGGGGTGGAAGGGGGTGAGGGGGCTGATGTGATTGACAACAGTAGATGCATGCTGTTTTGTTTCCTTGTCAGCCAATCACATGGTTTTTTTTGCAAAGCTGGTCTCCTCCAATTAATGTAACAGGGAAAGGGCATGGTGACACCTCTTGTATTTTTTTAAAAAAAACTTAACTGAAAAACTTTTTAAAATTCTTAGAAATCAATAAATGAACAAATATTTCTGAAACTTCGCAAGATTGTTGCCCTGTTTGTGATGTGTCATTGTGCAGAAATTCAATGGGATACCTCTTGTAGTTTTGTTTTTTAAAAAAATATATATTTGTAAAAATGTTTTAAAATATCCTAAAAACCAATAAATGACTGCAACATTCTGAAACTTGGCGGTCTTAAAGTCGTACATGTTGCCTACAAGTGTGCAGAGTGTCATGCTGATAAACATACAAAGAACAGAGAAGTGAGCCTTGAATTTTTCCTGATTGCCACTAAATGAACAAATCTTAATGAAACAATTACGAAGCTTCAGAGATTTGGATTACAAAATTGAACAGGACCCCTCCAAATTTTTATGAAATGAAGCTGGGACCATCCAAATCTCTGAAACAATTACTAACTAGATTTCAGAAGCTTCACACCTTTAGCAACAAGCAACATTTTTGTACTGTTTTCAGAAAGAAAAGGGAGAAATCAATCATTTTCAAGATATCCATAGCAGAGGACATAGACAGAAATTTGTAATTAATTTCCGTATAAATTACTGAAAGTCTAGATAATAAGCTTTCCAGGAAAGCTTGCAATACAAATGTGTATTACAAATATAATCAATTTTCTAAATAAAATGCCTCATTTTGAATTTTGGCAGCATCCCTTATTTTAATACATTTAAGCTACTAACAATACCAGAACATTCAGAACAGTATGACAGCTGGTGGATAGCGAATTTCCAGTAACATATTGGTTTTAAAAAGAAAAACATAATGTCATTTTTAAAAGAATTTATAAAGATCACAATCCTCAAACATTCTTGTCTAGGCTATAATGCTCCTATTCAAATATTGTTTGGCAAAGTTGATACGAAGTAATGTGGGACAAGGTTTCTGTGGCATAAGATTTGTTTGTAGTACTGTATCATATGCTTTCAGACCATTTTCAGTATATGAGAAAGAACCATATATGCATTCCTTATCTCCTAAGAATGAAATTCATCTGAGCTTCAAAATCCATAAATTTATGAGGCTTCTCATACAGTTTGGAAAGGAAAAATAGCACAAAACCATACCTACCTTTAACAAATGTGCACAACTCAAACTGTGTATGCTGAAAAGGTGTGCAGAGACTTATTTATTTATTTACTTCATTTCTATCCCACTCTTCTCACCCCACAGGGGACTCAGAGAGGCGTACAATATACATTGTATATTGTATGGGGCCGGGCTGTGGCGCAGCTGACTAGTAACCAGCTGCTATAAATCACTACTGACCGAGAGGTCATGAGTTCGAAGCCCGGGTCAGGTTAAGCCTCCAACCATAAAAAAAAAAAAAAAATTAGCCCCGGCCTGCTGTTGACCTAGCAGCCCCGAAAGACAGTTGCATCTGTCAAGTAGGGAAAATTTAGGGACGCTTTATGCGGGAGGCTAATTTAACTAATCTACAACACCATAAAACTGCTCACGAGGAAAAGAAGAGGAAGAACAGCCACCAATGGACGGTGAAGCAACAGCTCCCCCTGTGGCCGGAATCGTGAAGCTTGAAAGATGTTTAAAAAAATGCCTCTGTGTCTGTCTAAAACTGAATGTTATTTGTCTGTTGGTGTGATGACTCATGGGCCATGTAGTCCCGTTCCTAACACTGTTGTGACAGATGAAGAGGAAAACTTCGGTTTCCCACCGTTTCAGCCAGAATTGGAGCTTTTTCAGCCAGAATTGGAGCCCTTGCACCTGCAGGAGACTTGCCTTCCAGAAGTCTGCCAAACAAGCCTTGAGCCGAAATCTCCCCCATTTTCTCACCGCGATTATTATAAACAACAGAAAGGCGCTCAGGAGGCTTCTCGCAGGAGCGCTAGGATTGCTGCCAGGCATTCAGCTGATTAAGCCTGCTTCCCATGGGAAACTTTAGGGAGTCATGCATCTGGACACAGAGAATGGCTTTCGGTTCTGGTTCCCCAGAGAATTGTTCTTTGGCGGGAAAACGAGACCCTATTTAGGTGTTTTGCCCACGTAGGAATCTTGCGGAGTCAATTCGTCAGCTTCGGGAGTAGGTTGTGTGTGGACTACGCTACTCCCGCGTCCTTTGTTCCCGTTTCCAGCCTTGCCTTGCTTTCCAGGACCTTGTCTTGCTCCACAGACCTTGCCTTGCTTCCCGGACCTCGCCACGAATTTACCATCCTGTTCTTGCTCCTCGTTTCTTGTTGCCTTGAATTAAGCCTAGTGTTCCAAGAATCAAGTTTAGTTCCTAGCCTTGCTTAAGTTTCATGGACTAAAGGACCTTGTCATCTCCCCTCACTTTGCTTGGCAAAGTGAGTGTTTCGGTTACTGGATTACAACTTTGGACCTTAATATTTCATATTGGACATTGTTTCTTTGGACTAATTTTGACCTTTCCTGAAAGGTCTACTTCTGGACTATTTTCTACACTTGTTTTTATTAACTTTATATATTTCTACAATAAAGATATTAGATAGATTCTGGCCTCTGTGTTTGGTTATTGATGCTCTGCAGCCTGGGTCCTGACAGTTGGCATTGAATGTTTGCCATATATGTGTTCATTGTAATCCGCCCTGAGTCCCCTTCGGGGTGAGAAGGGCGGAATATAAATACTGTAAATAAAATAAATAAATACATCTAGGCAAAAATTAAATGCCTCAATATACAAAGCAAATAGAATATAACATAAAATTAATAGAAACAATCAATATATAAATACAATTCAAAACCATTAACATTAAGATATTAAAACATAAAAACAGCATGTAAATACACCCTACTAGGCCCTCCCCCTGTCATTTAGTCAGTGAAAGCGCCATAAAAGGTTATTCTCTTTTTTAAAAAACAATTCAAATATCCCCCAAAGCCATACATACAGTCCTCAAGTTGCAAACATCCAACCTGCAAATGACTCATAGTTTAGTTACAAACAGGGGTGAGATAACAGGAAGTGAGAGAAATCTACCAATAGGAAGGGAAATTCATTCCTGAAAGAGTTTTCATGAAGCTTTCTCACCAATCCTTGTTTGCACAACAAGCCAATTGTTTTTTTTTAATCCAATTATCACAGGAACAGAAAGTGAGGTGAAATCTTCTGAAGAGGGATACAGACAGCAAAACAAAGACCACAGGGGTGTTAACCCTTCCCTATACTATCCAAAGTGCTCTCTCTCTCTCTCTCTCTCTCTCTCTCTCTCTCTCTCTCTATATATATATATATATATATATATATATATATATATATAAATACACTTCGAAATGTACCTGTTTTGATATACAAATTCAACTTAAGAACAAACCTACTGAATCTAACTTGAGGAGTACCTGTTCTCTGCTATGGAAATGGAAGTTTAAAAAATCCAGAAGCTAGTATAACATTGAAAACAAATCAGAGGTATAAATTAGCAGCCCAGACTAATTGAAAACCCAGCACAACACTTAAAAATGCATGGATTAATAAGTAAGCTTTAACCTGGTTCTGAAATTAAAGCAATGATAAAAAGTAAGCATATTAGCCTGGGTGGTGTAGTGGTTTGAACATTGCACTACGACTCTGGAGATCAGGGTTTGAAGTCCCACTACTCATGGAAATCCACTGGGCAACCTTGGGCACTGGAAGGCAATGGCAAACCCTTTCTTAACGAACCTTCTAAGGAAACCCATGAAAGGTTTGCCTTAGTGTCAACATAAATTGGAAATTTGAAAGCACACAATTATACCTTTAATGTTGGTCACTAAGGCTTGATTTATACTGCCATATAATGCAATTTTAGAATGCAGATTAACTGCATTGAGCTGGATGATATGGCAGTGTAGACTCATATTAGGCTTGCTCAAATAATTCGATTTTCCCGTTACCCGTTATTAATTCGTTATTTTCGTTTGTTTTGAAGCAATATAGAACCTTGGTTGTCCACACGTCTGGATATCGCGGTTTCGAATCGCGAGAGGCCGTTTTTTCTTATTTCTTCGTTTTTTTCGTTAAGAAAAAAAAGCTTTTGCAAATCACCCAAACTCCTTTCCTTTTGCCCCTCAGCTAATGGGAGGCTCAGCCAATGGGAGGGGGCGAGGGGGAAGGAGGCCGAGGAGGAGGAGGAAGACGGAGGGGGGAAATGGCCGCCGCCGCCGCCTCGCCTCAGCTCAGGCCTGGAGAGACCGAGAGGGGCCCGGCGGTGAGGAGGAAGAGGCCCGGGATGCGAGGGGGTGTGGGCCAGGCCCGTCCTCAGCTGCTCCCAGGGGCCCAGATTCGCACCCTCCCTCCCCCCAATACAGGTCTCCAGTCCATACCACGCTACATGAACTTGAATGGATACTGTGGTTGTGTTGTCGAAAGCTTTCATGGCCGGGATCACACTGTTGTGGTATGTATTCCGGGCTCTATGGCCATGTGCCAGAAGCATTCTCTCCTGACGTTTCACCCACATCTGTGGCAGACATAGAGGTTTTGACGTCTGTGCGAAGCTAGGCAAGTGGGGTTTATATATCTGTGGAAGGTCCAGGGTGGGAGAAAGAACTCTTGTCTGTGGGAGGCAAGTGTGAATGTTGCAATTGGTCACCTTGATTAGCATTGAATAGCCTTGCAGCTTCAAAGCCTGGCTGCTTCCTACCTGGGGGAATCCTTTGTTGGGAGGTATTAGCTGGCCCTGATTGTTTCCTGTCTGGAATTCCCATTTTCTGGGTGTTTCTGGGAAGGTAATGGCACTCCATGTAGTCATGCCGGCCACATGACCTTGGAGGTGTCTATGGACAACACTGGCTCTTGGGCTTAGAAATGGAGATGAGCACCAACCCCCAGAGTCAGACATGACTGAACTTAACGTCAAGGGATACCTTTACCTTTACCTACACACACACACACACACACACACACACACACACAAGCAGGGACTATATATATATATATATATATATATATATATATATATACACAATATATATCACACACACACCAATTTAACAAAGTTTCAGCCACAAAAACAAAGTTTCTGAAGTAGAACAATGACTTTCACAGTAAAGACAACCCAATTTAACAGGAAATAAGACTTTCAAACCAGGAACAGATTTCTGCAATTATTAAAAAATGGTTTATTATAAAAGCTATGAAAATTTGCCAAAAATCAGAGGATAAGGGAAACGTTCCACATTTTGGTGAGCTATCAGTGTTAAATGTGTTCTACCACTGTACCAAGTTTGAAGAAGATCACTCAAAAAATGAGGGCGGGAGAGCCCCCTAAGTCCCCCCCCTTCGGGCTGTTTTTGGGCCACCGCGCATGCGCGTCCGCCATTAACGAATTAATTTAGAAAATAACGAATTTTCGTTAATTTCGAAAAATTTTGGGGGCCAAATTCGTTATTAGCAACAAAAACGAAAAACTGCCCCCTCTAGTTTTGAAACGAGTTTAGAATCAAATTTTTCATGGATCGATCAAGCCTAACTCATATACATCCAGTTCATCTCAAAGAATCCTGGTATACACACACACACAAAAACAAGCCTTTGTCGGTGCATTTTTTTCTTCATACAGCTGCAAAAAATGGGGAAAAAATCTTGTCAGCTGACTTCATAAAACATATATTGAAATAAATTATGCCCATGTAGTAACACTGTCATGCTGTTAAATGAGATTAGATTGGTTCTCAGGGCATGATGAATATTTGTTAGCCTGCATTTACAGCACACAGAAGTAAAAATGCATATTTGCTGTCACAAATAAATGTAGCTGGTTTGAAAATATTATCGTTGCATCCAGTTAAACCAACTGCTGAAAATAATACAAATGTAATATGTATGGATATGAAGATTATTTGGAAATGTTCTAGTTATCTACAAGACATAGGGTCAGAATGAATCAGTGACCTCACTGAAAATGCTGCTAAGTGACATGAGATTTTCACTATTACATGAGTAAAATGGCCCATACTTGTTCTCGTCATCAGGAATAACAAATATTCCCACACCAAATATTGCATTTTGTTTATGAATAAGAATGTACTTGGACATGTAACAACGTGTTTCTCCTTCCACACAAACACACACACACACACACAAAACCAAATAAATAAGCCTATGGTATTTACATGGATTTTTTTTTTTAAAAAAAAGGATTTGTTTTTTTTGAACAGAAGTCTTAAATTAAGACAAAAAGAAAGAAATTGAAAAGAATAATAGAAAACTAAAAATGTTGGGGAGGAAAAAAAATCTCTTGTTCGCCCGGATGACGTGGACAGGATCCTTGGGGCGGTGAGAGCGACCACTTGCGCCGTGGATCCTTGCCACTCATGGCTAATTAAATTGACAAGAGGAGGGTTGGTAGAGTGGTTTGTGATGATAATCAATGCCTCTTTGGATCAAGGCAAATTTCCATCTGTCCTCAAACAGGCCATAGTGAGGTCCATATTGAAGAAGGCCTCCCTTGATTCGACCATTGTAAACAACTACAGACTAATCTCGAACCTCCCTTTCTTGGGCAAGGTCCTGGAACGGGTGTTTGCCTCGCAGCTCCAGGGTTTCCTGGATGACACCGATTTTCTGGACCCATCGCAGTCCGGCTTTAGACCTGGTCACAGTACTAAGACGGCTTTGGTCGCCTTGGTGGATGACCTCCGCAGGGAACTGGACAGGGGGAGTGCGACCCTGCTGGTTCTCTTAGACATCTCAGCAGCTTTCGATACCATCGACCATGGTATCCTTCTGGGATGGCTCTCTGGGATGGGCCTTGGGGGTACTGCTCTGCAGTGGCTCCAGTCCTTCCTGGAGGGCCGTCCCCAGTTGGTGAAGCTGGGGGACGCCTGCTCGGACCCCTGGCCATTGACCTGTGGGGTCCCGCAAGGTTCCATTCTGTCTCCCATGCTTTTTAACATCTACATGAAACCGCTGGGAGAGGTCATCCAAAGTTTTGGAGTTTGGTGCCATCTCTATGCAGATAATACCCAACTCTACTACTTCTTTCCATCGAACTCCAAGGAAGCCCCTCGGGTACTGGACCAGTGCTTGGCAGCTGTGATGGGCTGGATGAGGGTGAATAAGCTGAAGCTTAATCCCGACAAGACAGAGGTCCTCCAGGTCAGTTGTATGTCCGATCGGGGTATTGGGTGGCTACCTGTGCTTGACGAGGTCGCACTCCCCCTGAAGGCAAAGGTCTGCAGTTTGGGGGTCCTCCTGGACTCAGCGCTGATGCTTGATGCTCAGGTGTCGGCAGTGGCCGGGCGGGCCTTTGCACAATTAAAACTCATGCGCCAACTGCGACCTTGCCTCGTGAAGTCTTATCTGGCCATGGTGGTCCATGCCTTAGTTACCTCTAGACTGGACTATTGCAATGCACTCTACGTGGGGCTGCCCTTGAAGACAGCCCGGAAACTCCAACTAGTCCAACGTTCAGCAGCCTTGCTTCTAACTGGAGCTAATTATAGGGAGTGTTCAACCCTCCTGCTTAAGGAGCTCCATTGGCTGCCGTTCAACTTCCGGACCCAATTCAAGGTGCAGGTGATCACCTACAAAGCCCTGAATGGTTTGGGACCCTCCTACCTTAGTGATTGCCTTCCCCCCTATGAACCTGCACGATCTCTTCGTTCATTGGGGGAGGCCCTCCTCTCACTCCCACCTCCGTCACAAGCGCGGTTGGTGGGAACGAGGGAGAGGGCCTTCTCCGTGGTGGCCCCCTGGCTCTGGAACTCGCTCCCCAGGGAAATCAGGAAAGCCCCCACCCTGGTAGCATTCAAAAAGAGCTTGAAAACCTGGCTTTTTACTCAGGCCTTTAGATAAAGATTGCTCATCCCCATAGCAATCTGTATCTGTGACCATTCTTGTACCGGTTTGCACTTTTTACTATGTCAACTTGATATAGATACAGGGTCTATTCCCATCCCAATTTGCACTTCCAAGTTCTTGTCATTTGTTTTTATTTAAATTTTTATAATTGTACATGTTCTTTGTCTGTTGTTGTGTTTTATATTGCTATTGTTTTTATTCGGGCTTGGCCCCATGTAAGCCGCCCTGAGTCCCCTTTGGGGAGATAGAGGCGGGGTATAAAGTTGTTGTTGTTATTATTATTATTATTATTATTATTATTATTATTATTATTATTATTATTATTATCTTGCCAGGAAGTGAAAAACTTTTGAAGTTTTGTTTCTTATTGAATATTGAATATTTACTTTCCTGGTAATATCAAATAAAGTTCTAGATTACCATTATGCTGCTTGAGAGATTTAAAAAGTGGAAAGTTACTTTTAAGAAAAATGAATAGCATCTGGCCATAGCCATCCATAATCAGGCAGGAATAGGATGATTCAAGGATCTAATCATCCTGCCACTACACATTTATGGATGATTACCACGTTTCCTTATAGTCATTCTTTTTAAGAGCAACTTGCCAAGTTCTGGAGAATTGCCCATGCTTCTGAAAAGACTAATCACAGCAAATAATATGCATGTGATATATACATCTGAAGTGCCAAAACTGCATGCCTCATTTGTGAGTTAGAATAAAACATGCAAAGCCAGTCTAGGAAAAACTTTCACACAATGCTATTTTGACCCATCAGAGTTTGCACATAATTACATTATAATAAATGGTGGTACAGTTGGCATTCCACATTTGCAGACTTCCCTTTTGTGGATGTGATTATTATTAGATTTGATTAATATGTTGTCTCTAAAAAATCTCTTGATCCTTCCAATGAAAGTTAACAATATAATCATGCTGGAGGCGCTAAGCCTGGGGGCGCGGATGTATTATTTTCATTCACTGTTTTTACACGTTCACAAGGGTTCTATGCCCCAAACGCCAGGTGAATGTAGAGGGATCATTATTATTATTTTGTCACACACATGCCAACATTTCCATTGCATATTTTTGGTCACAAGAATGGAAGGGCTTGATGATGATGCAAGAAAGGGTCTTATTGGTTACCATCAAACCAGGAAGGATGGACTAGCCCCCTTCTTGTCCTTCCATTAGCAGGCAGGTTTTTTAAATAGAAAGGATTTTAAAATCTGGCTAGGTGGTACTGCTTTGTTTTAATTTAACTACTTTCAGTTTTTTAATCTTTTAATTAATAGCATTTTATTGTTTGTATTACTCTTTATTTATTTTCAAGTGTGAAATGTTTTAATATTGTCAATATTTCAATACTTTTAAAAATATCCACTTCATGTATTTTTACTTGTGTTGTTCTGTAAATTATGAGCTGCGTTGAATCCTCTTTTTGTGGGATGGGGGAGTTGGATATTATAAAATTGAGTGGCGCACATAGCCCTTATTTAAAGTACTGAAGAGCTGGAAGATTTCTGACTTTCTGTTCCAGACAGGAACAAAAATAAATTCCTAAACTGGGTCACTGTGAGTTTTTCGGGCTGTATGACCATGTTCCAGTAGTATTTTCTTTTGATATTTCACCTGCATCTGTGGCAAGCATCCTCAGAGGTTTATGCAGGTGAAACATCAGAAGAGAATGCTACTGGAACATGGTCATACAGTCTGAAAAAATTTCAGCAATCCAGTGATCCTGGCTATGAAAGCCTTCAACAACAAATTCCTAAACTCCTCCTAACTATGAACTAACTTGTCTCTAGATGACAAGATGGTCTTCATTTCCCCATAGATTAAGCGGTATTGTGCTGAATGGATTAACAGACAAGAAGAACAACTCTTCTCCTTTCTCCATAAATCATTCAATTTTGTTTTGGTACTATGTTGGGTGGGGTAGACAACAAAATGAGTTTCTGATATATTTCACCCCAAAACTCACAATTGCTACTCTTGCTTGCTTTTAAACGATATAGGAGTAATCATTTGCTGTCATGGAAACTCCAGTGAAATGCAATTGCTCTATTTCCTTCCTAGAACCTCATTTTGTGGCATTCATTGAAAACTGTCATTTGGTTGAAAACTGTAGTTATTCTCCCTCACCCCAACACATCTTTGGGGGGTAATGAGTCTGAAAAACAATCTCACCTTTCAATGGTACAATGTGAGTGCAATGTCTTATGCATAGTTCAGACTGCAAAGTTCAGCATAATTCATGGATTACTTTGACACCAGAGCTGAGTTAAATAGTCAAAAGGCCCAAAATCTGGACCACAAAGGTTTCTATTAGGAAGGGGGAAACTTGGCTCTACAATGATTTCAAGAGCCTGAGGATGAGGTCAGAAAAATTTCAAACAATTCAGAGCTCCACACTGCTTTGTCAGGCTACTGGCTTGCATTACAGATCTCCCTGAAATCTATTTGAGGGGAAGTGTCATCTACCATGGAAATATAAAGTGAGGGCTGCCTTCCTCAAGCTACAATCGATGGTTTTTCAGAAAATCTGAAATTGTGACTTCAATCCCAGTTTCTTAAATCCCACACATCTCTAAAGGATGGATGAATATTATATCTAAAAATTATTTGTTATAATGGACTGACCAGGGTCTTTGCCATTCTGGAATTATTCTGCCTAAAATAATAAAGTTTTGTTTCATTTCTGCATTTTTTGCATAGGAACAATGTTTTTAACAGAAAATAATATCTGTGCAGATATTATATAAAACAAGTGGTCACCATACTGCACAAGTTTTTCTTCATTTTATTCAGCCAGTGATGAAGCTTAGTTTCACATTTCCAGGAACCCATAAATTTACATCTGAAGAATATTTCGTTAATCACTTTTACAGCAAGTATACACAGTCCTAGTATACACATGGATCCTTTCACCTTTTTCTGTCGGGATATTTATATTAATTTCAATAGATCAAGAAGTCCCTATCAAAGTCACTATGTCCTTTACCATGCAAAATCACTTTGTCAATCATCCTTGAATCAATTTACCTAGCAGTAAACCTGACTGAATTAGAGTAACCTACTCCTTAGTGACTTGCATAGGATTGAACTGTGAACTATTCCTAAAAGATGTCTTCTCTATGTATTTAGTAACATTTAGTCTTTAAGTCCACTTTAGAAATAAAACGCATTGATCTCTTGGACTACTTCTAGCAACATCTGGAACACCTCATTCGACTTCTCCCTGCCACTGCAATTTCTGCCCCCAACTCACATCTTCAACTGGTGTGTATAAGCATAGGACGCAAGGAAGAAAGTAAATGATGTAAGGTTAGGTAGAAAGAGGAGAGGGAAGTAGTTGTGGCAGCATGCCACATAGTACAAGGGAGGGACAGCAGCAATGTTCTGCTGCAAGGTGAGACAAGAAAAGAAGAGAGAATGAGGTTTGAAGGAAAACACCGTAAGAAGAGGCAAGGTTTGGATAAATGGTGGCTGGGCATAAGATGCAAAGAGGAAAGGTGTTGCAACACTGAGTGAGGCAAAGGTCAAGAGAGAGTGGGAGCTGCAAGGGAAGGGTTTAGCACTGTGAGGTGATTTAAGGAAATAAAGAGTATAGGAGTAGTAGTAATAAGGGCAATAATAAGTAATAAGCATAATAGTACAAGGGGAGAGAAGGTGACATGAGATGTGATGGCAACTTTTCCTTGGTTGAAATTTGAAGGCATTTTGTGCCTGGGGCATGTCATAACACTCTCTCTGAAAACTCCTTGCACTGAAAGAGAATTATGCAACCATTTTTGTGGTTGCAGATCACTTGGGCTGCCACTTGACCCTGGCCATTTACTTATACACTATAGTTCTATGCCATGTTTCATATGTTTAGATCTGGCTGTCATGGCCAGCTCCAACAGTGAGGATGAAGAGTGTCTGGAAGGGTCAGCAGGAGAAATGGAGGTCAGTGGCTCCCAGTATAATTCAGTCAGTGCTGAGGATGTGCCTTCAGCAGTGATGGACGCTGCCCAGCAGTCCAAGCAAGCTAAGGCAAATATAGCAAAACCAGCCAGTAAGGAATTAAACATACTTCCAGTTTTAGAATATAGAAGGAAGCATGCATGTCTGCAAGATTAGCAGAGAAATGAGTTCTCGACAAGCAACAGCTGTGATCTTAGGATAATGAGGCTCAGCCTGAAGGCTTGCTGTGGCAGTTAATGTTGTGGTTGTCTGATTGAACCTCAGACTCTGCTACTCCTGGATGCTTGGCTTTTTGGACCTTGGTTATTTTTTATCCCAGATCAGCTCCAGGAATTTTCCATCACTGACTCCAGTAATTGAACTTTGAATAAATCATTTTTGGAATACTCTATGATATGGTACATAATAGGCATGTGCGTTCCATGAAAAAAAATGGTTCAATACTCACTTCTAACGTAGGGGGCCCTGGCGCTTCATTTCTGAAACTGCTTCTGAATTTTGACCCAATTTTTTTAAAACTTAATGAATATTCAGAATATTTGTAATTGATTTGTTAATGGTGGATGCACATGCACAATAGCCAAAAACAACAATGGGGGGATTTATAGGACTCTCCTGCCCTTATTTTTTGACCTATCCTCTTCAAACCTGGTACAGTGGTGGAACACATTTAACACTGCGAGCTCACCAAAATTCAGAACGTTTCCCTTATCCTCTGATTTTTGGCAATCTTTCATAGCTTATATAAGAAACCATTTTTTAATCATTGCAGAAAACTGTTCCTGGTTTGAAAGTCTTATTTTCTGTTTCACTGGGTTGTCTTTACTTTGAAAGTCATTGTTCTACTTGAGAAACTTTGTTTTTGTGGCTGAAACTCAGTGAAATTGGTGGACACCCAGCAAACCATAATGTGCTATCATAGGACCATGTCTCTTGCACAAAAACAAAGTTTTGGCAGTGTAATAAAGTTTACCCATGTTTCTATGACAGAAGCAATTAGGAAATGACATTTATCACCCAGAAACAGAAATCATAGTACACCATAAAATCATTTCTGACAGATGGCCATCAGCCACTGAATAAGGAAATCTGTTCCTGGTTTGAAAGTGTTATTTCCTGTTTCATTGGGTTTTCTGGGGCTGAGAGTGTGTGACTTGTCCAACTGGGTTTCCAATTCCAAGGCTGAGTGGGGAATCAAGCCACAATCAGAGTCCAACTCTCAAACCTCTCCCTCCCTCCCTCTCCCCCCTCTCTAAACTTCTCATACCTTCCAAGAATTCACATATGAAAGTTTGGTCAAGATGGTCAAGTGAGGACAAAAGGGGGTGGGGAATGTCAAGAGTTCTGTTAGAAATGAGGCAAGTGGAGTGTATAGCATATGGCTTCTCGCTTCCCAGTAAATAAATGGAAAATTCAGAGGCTCCATTTTCCTTCATTTTTAAAGCTATTGGGGTGAAACTTGCTACAATCGTAGAAAACATTTACCACTCCTTGCCTGTCAAGTTTCATAATTTTTCACCCATCCACTGATTTTTTGGGAATTTTCAAAGTTTTTTAAAACAACATTTTTTAAAAGGTCCTCGCCTCTCCCTCCCTCTTCCTTCAGCCTTGGCTTAGCCCAAGGCTTCTGGGAAATGTAGTTTAGTGCCAGTGTGGCATCTCCTCACTTCCCAATAAATAAATGGGGAAGATTCAGAGGCTCTATTCTCCTTCATTTTTAAAGCTATTGGGGTAAAATTTGCTACAATCGTAGAAAGTATTTACCACTATTTGCCTATCAAATTTCTCAATGTTCCACCCATCCACTGTTTTTTTTGGGAATTTTCAAAGTTTTTTAAACAACATTTTAAAAAAAAGGCCGCCGCCTCTCCCTCCCTGATTGGCTGAAAGGCATGGCAACATGTTTGGCTTCACTTCTCAGTGGGGCTTGGTCACAGCTACATCCGAAGACATCCGAGAAAGAAGAAACAAAGGTGCCTTTTGATTCAAATTCTTAATATTCGGAAGGCAGTTAGCAGGTGGGTTGGAACCCACTTCAAAAGTGCTTTATATCCAAACTTGATGCAAATTTAACGAGCATACAAAAATTCGCCCAACCCTAGTACATAACATAACTTTTCATATACTACTATGTAGCAGAATTGCAAAGAGGCTCAGCTACTGAATTGTGAAGTTGCATAACACCAAGAGTGCCTGATAGGCATTGATGTCTAACACACATCAAGACATATGCAATTTGCATTGGGGCCATTGTTCATTAGTTCCATTATGAATCAGTCCCATTCTGCATTGGGCACAATTATGCATTAGACACCTTGCAGCTTTTATTATGTAGCAACATAAATGCAACCCTCTGTTGGATGCAGACATTACAGAATTGCATTATTCTAATGTAGGTCTACTTACAAAGATACAATGCCCCAACAGGATTGTATCCACAGGTTTAAATATTAAGTCTGAAGAAATTCTTTTTAAACTATTCACTTTCTTCCGTGCTGAAAGTAATTAACTTTCAATGGCAGCTAATTATATGTGAAAAGAAATTGTAGTCTGTGTGGTTGTTTGTTTGGTGGAAGCTCAGCAAAGTGTTTTTTAATTGGAATCCCTCTTTGCTGCATTGCATTTCAATACATTTTCCACTGTATTTATTGTTCCAGATTCATATTATAACTGTGACCCTTCATCTAATGACAGGAGCTCTTGCAGAAGGGAAAATATTTTAACAAATATATATTGTAACTGTGAGATAAGAAAGAATGGAATTTGGAGTAAGGAAGTAGCAGGAAAAATATATGTGAATGGAATGGAGCCAGAGGAGTGATAAAGACTTTTGCTTCCACATGCTATGTTTCTGAGAATGCAAAACTATATGAAAGACATAGCACGACCAAAAATGTTAGCACTAAAATGCCATACTGTAGCAAAATACACTGGAATATCATATTCAAGTCTGGGTCAGGACAAGGGCTGGAAGATAAATTTGATAGTTTCATATTTGAATACAGAAAGATCACTCCACTCCTTAGAGTGAATAGAATAGGGTGTATTTTGCTTGTAAGATCTATACTTTTTGAGATTCATGGTTCATTGCAGAGAAAACAGTTAACCACAGGTCAATTTTTTTAAAAAAAAGCATTAGTAAAATTTGAAAGAAATTCACACAAACTCATTATCAATGGAAAAACAGCTTAAAATGCAAATATTCAAAAAGGACTAAAAGTGTGTCTGTTTTGAAAAATTGTGCTACTGTTCACCAACTGATATGGAACTAGAATGGAATGCCAGTGGAATTCTAGTAAATGAACTAGAACAATGATGGGATATCCTGTGCAAAATCAGATTGTTGCCCTGAAAATAATTCCTTGATGGTGGTAATGGTGACAATAACATATGAGCAAGCCTGTGAATTTCCATAACACCACACACGATCACTTTAAATTGTTGCAGAGATGAGAAGTTCCTGCCCTAATGATGACCTGTGATGGGTAAATTCACATAAAAATAATGTAGAAAGGTAGCAAATAATAATTGTTCAGAAAGTTAAGTGGAATGGATACACTCATCCAAATCATATTTTGGGTTTCCAGGCATTATGAGAATGCATGGGAAAAATTAACAAAGATGTAATCTCATTACAATATAACTTTTAAAGCTGCAAAGCCCTTTTGGAAAAAAAGCCCCAATAAACTTTTGGACACAGAGACCGTGCTGCATTTTAAAATTTGACAGATGGGCCGGGCCAGTAGCAGATGGGTGGAGAATGTATGTGTGAAGTAATTGAAAAAAAACATGAACAAATTGCTATGCACACTGCACATATCTTGTTTGTAGTGCAAAAAGAAAGAAAGAGAGAAAAAATACAATATTTATATTGAAGAACAATTTTAACCAACATAAACAGTGGGAGACCCCAGGAGCAATCCAGCCTTTGTAACAACAACAACAGCAGCAGAAGCAGCAACCCCAGGGGCCACCCAGTCCAACCTGTTTCTGCAATGCAGTAAAGGCACAAATCAAAGCACTCCCAAAATATGACCATCCAGACTTTTAAATAATAATAGTAATAATAAAGAAAATAACAGGGGCAACCCCAGGGGCCACCCAGTCCAACCTGCTTCTGTCTTGCAGTAAAAGCACAAAGTACCCCCAAAGATGGCCATCCAGTCTTTGAAATAAAAAGGCAATACTAATCTGCCTTGCAATAAAAGCACAGGCAATGCACCCCCAACAGATGGCCACCCAGCCTTTGCGATGATGATGATGATGATGATGATGATGATGATGATATAATAAATCAACCCCAGGGGCCACCCAGTTAAACCACCTTCTGCCTTGCAGGAAAAGCAGTCAAAGCAGCAGTAAGGAGATCTTGCAGGCCATGCCAGTGGTGGCAGTGGTAGCAAGGAGGCCCCACAGACTGCACACAGTGGTGATGGAGAGGCCCTAAAGACCATGCACAGTAATAGGGAGCCCCACAGGCTTCACTGGCGCTGCAGAGGCCCCATAGGCTGCGCCAGCGGCAAAGGGACTCCACGGGTCATATGCTTCTTAGGCAGGTGGGAGCAGGGGGGCCCACAGGGCCCCTGAGGAGCCCCAACTGCGCTTCAAGAAGCCCTAAGGGCTCTGCGGATCACAGTTTGAGAACTGCTGCAAATATAGGAATGTACTAAAAGACCACAATTTCATAACCACCTTAAGCAAAATACATCTTCATCTTTGCATTTTTTCAGAAACAGAATTTGCTCTCCTACATAAGAATGAGTACCCATGGAAGTGTTTCCACCTCTCTTGAACAATGTAATTATGATGACGATCACTGCTCCTCTCTGTAAAAATCATGGATACTTGTAAAAAAAAAAAAGGGAAGTCATGCCTCCCCATTGTTCCAGATAGTTCGCTTCTAAATAACTTTTAGGGGAGTGTTAAATACAATTAAAGTTTGGCTTGGTTTAATCTCCAGAAGAATATATTTCTTAATACAGGGTTTAAATACCCTAAAGGCACCAGATCCCATCTGATCTTGGAAGCAAAATTGAACACTTCTTGATAATACTTAGATGGGAGATTGCCAATAGTCTTTTGCGTTTGTATAGAATCGCTGTCCATTTGTTTCATGTGTATGGCCCTGTTTTCAAGTGCTGCTTCAGGAAATGGGGCCTTCCCAAATAAGCTGTTTCATTCTTTCATCAGTATGAATGAAATTTTTGTCCCATTGGCCAACAGAGGAGGGCTTCCCACACTCCCCTTCCCCTCAGTTTTAGGGCTAGAGGGTCTCATCATTTCACTGATCCTCAGGCTCCCTCCAGCATTCATTTGAGTTGTTAGGGTTGGTGGGTTATCCCTGTCTCTGTATCCGGATAGGCAAAATGCAGTCTGTGGCTCACTGATGCTGTTTTTGCAACCCTCGGCTCTTCTTCAGGCTCCATTATCTTTTTAAATGGGTAGCAAGCCCCCCCCCCCCGTATTTTTCAACACAATAACTTGAAAAGAGACTCTCTTTAAGTTTGTGTGTGTGTGCGTGTGTGTGTGTGTGTTTGTGTGTCGTCTCGAGGCCCAAAGCACCTGGGACTGCCAGGGCTTGCAACTGAGCAGAGCACAGAGCACCTCTTAGGCACTTGGCGCTCAGTGATCACCTGCAAGTTCTGGCAGTTACAGGCGCTTTGGGCCTGGAGGCCACACACACACACTCTTAAAGAGAGTGTCTTTCCCTGTGTGTTGAAAAGTACCCTTTTAAAAAGATAATGTAGACTGAAGAAGAGTCAAGGGCTGTAAAAACAGCATCAATGAGCCACAGACTACATTTTGCCTATCCAGATTCAGAGACAGGTATTTATCCCACCAACCCTAACAACTCAAATGAATGCTGGAGAGAGCCTGAGGATCAGTGAAATTGTGAGACCCTCTAGCCCTAAAACTGAGGGAAAGGGGAGCATGGAAAGCCCACCCAGTGCCACCAATGGCATGAAAATCAGGCAACCAAATGGTTACCATTCCTACTTTTCTTTCATTTCACTGCTTTTTCTGTTTGGTGAGGGATCTCCTGTATTGTGCCAAATAAATGAACAGCACAAAACAAAAACACAAATGAAACAAATGAGACAGATTTTGGACCCATGTCTAATTGCCAATGAATATCAGATACTATTGGCTAGATTTTAGAAGAAGGAACTGGCAAACCCACCTCAGATTATTTCTTAAGAAAACTTTATGCAGTTAATGGGGCTGCCATAAGTCAACAGGTGATGCAAAGGTAAATAAGCAAATGCAGTTCCTAGTGTACATTGTAAAGTAAAACTTTCTTAGTCAGAAGATAGATTTTGGGCCCATTTTGAGGAAAAAATAGCATTTACAACAAATGCTATTCTAGTTGTAAAAAAGTTCTCTCTCTCATAACCTGTCTATGAACTCTCAACACACCTAATGTGACTAGAATCTAAATGCCCTAAAAATAGTGAAAAAGAGCTGGAACTCAGGTAAAAGAAAACAATAGTATTTAATCACTACTAGAAAAATCTTTTTTTTTTTACTCCTGAGACACACATACATATATATTTGTGTATGTTCATATGTGTGCTGCACACACATCTGCACCTGTGTATACTAGAGAAGGGAGAAAGGTTATAACTGTTTCCTTCATTGTGTGTGCCTCCTTAGAAATCTCAGACTGAGATCTGAAAATCAAACATGGCAATGAAATCTGAATGTCAGTCTCCGACAGGGCAGAGGTTACTGCCTCTGGGAGCTCCTTAGGTCTTTGGATGCCCACTGAGTTCTGTATGGTTTAGTTCAACTGGCAAGTTCTGTCTTCTAATGAGCCACTGTTTTGCTCATTAGTGTAGCTGCCCACATGGCTTCTGCAAGGAAAATGCCTAAATGATATCAGAGCAAGTTTGGCAAAGGAATCAGCAGATCAACTGCAATGAAAATACGAATGGATCAAATGGAACACCACAGGCTTACTTTAAATTGCCAACAGACCTGGCAGGCCAATGGGGTCACTGTTCAATGCCTCTAGCATTCAAACCCAACTACCTATCAGTCCAAAAACAGAAGTAAGAGCATACTCTGTGTGCAAGAAAGACACATGAAAATTAGAAGTGTTGCTTTTAATGATTCATAATATCAAATAAACACATTTCTCCAGGTTAGAAGTTGTTGTCAGTGTTGTATATGAGGTTCACAATCTCTTTTCTGGTGGGACATGAAAAAAATAACACATAAATCTGAATAGTTTTGCTATTGATCTCCATCTCTCCCCCTCCCCCTCTCTCTCCCTCCCCCTCCCCCCCCCTCTCTCTCTCTTCATGGGCACTGATCACTTACTGCAGTTCCAAACCAGTATTGAAGAAAATGATTTCATTGTGCAGATGGGAAATCCTGGAATCAGTTTAAGGTTTGGACAGTAAGTACACAAACCACAGAACACATTAAATGCTTTATTTCATGTGCTTTGTTGAGAATTTGTTTTTTGACCATTAAATGGTTAGTGTAGATGGGTCTTTTCACTTAATTGAGATTGATGCTGCGGGTCCTGCTTTTAATGTCAAAGAGGGTTTTTTTCTTTTTCTTTTTCCTTTCTTTTTCTCTCTTTCTCAAATTGATGCTGCAATGTGGCTGGACCCAAACAAAGGACTGTGCAATTGAATCCTGAAGTGGACAGTGCTGATTTAGACCAACTTCTACCAACTTGAGATTAGATCAGAATTGTTCAATTTAGGTCTGGATCAGAATGACACAGTCCAAAGCAATTTGGGCCAATCCAGAGCATCAAACTAAGCATCAAAATAAAGGGGAGGGGTACATTATGTCCTGTGAACATGAACACACCATGTAAAAGAATGTGACAAAAGTGAAAAATAGAGCAAAGATCTCATCAGGGCTCTTCAATCAGTGTTTATGAGAAAGGAATTTTGTGAAGTCAGCAAAATTATATAGTCAGATATGTCCTGCATTTCTTTGTTCATTTGCTAGGTTTAGCTTTTAATAGTAGATAACTGAAGGTTTCCTTGGCTTTTGATAGTTATCTGCATTTAATCTTTGAGTCTGGCTATTTAATGGGGTGGGGGGGGGTGGACTTGGGCACAGGGTTATGGATTCAAATTGCAGGAAAAGAAATTCTATCTAAACTGTAGGGAGAATTTCATGATGGTAAGTGGAATGTACTGCCTCAAAGTGTGGTAGAGGCTCCTTTGCTGGAGGTGTTTAAGCAGGAGGTTGGACTGGATGGTACTTTTGGTCTCTTCCAACTATGATTCTATGATTTTGCCAGAATTTTGCCTCTGGCTAGGTTGATCCCATGGCTGACAATTTAGGGGTGGGGTGGGATGGGGTATTAACTTGTTAATTTGAGTAGCAATCTGTTTACTATGTGTAAATCTCTGTGTGTTACACATAGTGAAACATTTCTTTTCCCCATCCCCAACTGGCCCTAAATGATATGATTGATTTTGCCAGCATGATTCATTTTTTAAAACCATCTTTCTAGTTCTTCTTCTGCCCACTTTGTTTGTGTGCAATTTTGCATTTATCTGGTCTGCGAAAAGGCACGTTTATTTTATTCACACAAACATATTGTTATTTTGCACATATAATTAATATTGTGTAGCAATGGGAACATAATTATTGTACTACTGATTTCATTTATACCAATTGAACAATCAGACCACCAAATTTAATTTCTGTTAGATTGGCTCAGTAGTTAAATTTGTATATAAATTAGAGTTTTAACAGTTATTAGAGCTATTGTTATGATTACATCTGATCATTACCTTAATTTAATTAATCAATAGGCATATTCACAAAGGTAATTCAAATCCAAATGATGTACCAAGGGACAAAGGCAGACCAATTTGATTTCACTGCCACTAAGGGTGCATCAACACAGTAGAATTAATGCAGTTTGACACCACATTAACTGCGATGTCACAATGTTATGGAATCATGGTAGTTTTAGTTTGACAAAGATTTAGCCTTCTCTGCATAAGAGTGCTGATGCCTCAAAACTACAAGTACCATGATTCCATAGCAGTAAACCATGGTGTTTAAAGAGGTGTCAAACTACATCAATTCTACAGTTTACATAAATCCAAAGACCTGTAAGACTAGTAAGGGGAAGACTTGTAAAAGAGTAACCATGCTTCATCCCAGTAAAATTCTCAAAAGATCCAAAATGATGGAAGTGGGAAGGTTTTTTGTAAGTTTTTTTATCCTCAAGGTCAGCGAGAGAGAGAAAGGAAGTAGCAACACAAGGAGGTCACTAACACTAAGTAAAATTTATAAGCCTTGTCCTTAATTTCCTGATATACAATGGTGCCTTGACTTAGTCTAATTCATTTTGTATCTGAGCTCTTAAGTCAAATCGTTCTTCTCTCAAAGTGAATTTTCCCATTGAAATTCATTGGAGTGCTCTTGATCCATTCCACCCCCTGACACCGCCCCCCCCCCCCCGCCACCATTTTTGTTACATGTTTTTAAATAAGAAAATGTACTTAATAAATAACAAATAATGTATAAACGCACATTCACCTGGAACAATAAATAAATAAAGTTAAACTTTAAAATGGTAGAAGGACAAAGTTGTGGCACAATGGTAGAAGCACGAAGTGAAGAGGCAAAAACATCATTTCCTTCATACTGTACTCATTCCAGCCTCCCGCCCTCTCGTGCTCCCTCTCCCTCTCTTTTTTCATGGACCTGAACACACGAGGAATAAAAACCACACAAAATCAACTAACTCGAAGTTCCTCAAAGCAGACAAGAGCAAAACCGACAAGAGCAAAGCGGACAGCAATTTCCCAAAGCAGACAAGAGCATTGAGGAATGAGGCACGGAGGCTGCTCCCTTGAAGTCCTAAAGCTCTGTACTCTGGTGCTAGCGCTCTCTCTGGCAGCTATAAAAATAAGGAAACAGTTTGTGGATGATTTTAGCAGATAAAATTTTAACTTACTAATTTTATTATCCATGTTTTTTATTTTAATGTGAATTTTTGGTTTTAATGTTGACGCTTAAAAAACTCTGGTTTTTTAATGTTGTAAAGTTTTAAAGATTTATACTTTTGTAGCAATAAAATTCATCTTTTGGTGCAAGCTCTTAACTCAAATGCTGCTTGTATGTCAAAGTGAAACCCAGTCCGAGCACTGGCTCTTTACTCAAAATGTTATTAAGCTGCATGAAAAAGAGTGAAGAGAGGGAGAGAGAGAATGAATAATAATATGTGAATTTAGTAAACCATATTCTTCACTAATGTGCACAAATGGTTTGCCAAGGACAACTACTATAACCTTTACACAGTAGGAATATGCTGTGAGTGAAAGCATAGTATAGTAATTTTATTTTTAGATGTGGGTTTCGAGAATCCAGGGTTTAAATCTGCATTCAGCTGTGGAAACTGACTGATAACTGACTGAAAAGGATGGTAAAAACATCAAAATATCTGGGGGTCCCCTGGGCAACGTCCTTGCAGATGGCCAATTCTCTCACACAAGAAGTGACTTGCAGTTTCTCAAGTCATTCCTGACCAAAAAAAAAAAACTGACTGGGGGACTTGAAGACATCATGTCATCTCAACCTTTCAGGAATACAATGGCAAAACATCTTTGAATAAATATTGTAGAGAAACCCCTAATATCAGGGAGGACTTCAAAATACGTAACAACCCATTATGAAATCCCTTCTCTTTCTGCCTCAAAATAGTCATTTTAGCTTATTTTGCAAATAAATCATTCTAAAGCAAATGCCCCATTAAGTTAAATTATTGCATTTAGATATAGGAAACTCAAACTCAAATCTCTTAAGAATGCCTTTTTCAAGCCACTTTTTCTCATCTCCTTTCAGCTCTTCATGTCATAATGCAGATGAGACTCCCTGGAGAAAAAACAATACCAAATATACCTAGGCAAACGACTACATTTAACTGTTCTATGATCTATAAGTACTGCCTGAAGAAACACATGAAACAGTTGTTTTATTTCTTTCAAAAATGTTATGTTTTCTGGAACATACTCATTTGACCATCTTTCATTTTCTTCTAAAATTATCTTTGCTTTTGTGATGATTTCTTCCCACTCTTCTGCTTGTAATATTGAGTATATTATTCTTATCATCTAAAAGATCTCTTTGTCTTCATGATAAACCAGCATTTACACATCACCTTTAATATGGGAAATTTTTATGAATCTCTTTGTTTTGATAACATTGTGAGGCTCAGTTGTTTACATAAAAGATTGGCAATGTACAACATGCTAAGTGATATGCTGGGAGGTCAAGGATGAGCGGGGAAACAGCCTTCCATCTGCAAATGGATCAAACAAGCTAATGCCACTCATGCATAGAAATGTTGCTGGTGTTTTTGCATAAACAAAGAAATTAAATTTAAAACATTTTCTGAAGAGACAGAAACTAAAATAAAGAACAGGGTCCTATTTTGTCTGAACCTAACAGATTTAGAATATCCTATCATTTCCTCAACAAAAATGCAGTGTTGTAAAATCAGAATAAGCAATTATTGCTACTTTAAATTTACCATAAATCTTAAAGAATCCTTTATCACTATGAAATTACAGTACTGAATCCGCAGTAGCTACCATGGCAACATCCTAGAGAAACCTGGGGATTTTTCCTTTGGTCAGGCCCTAGAATTCTCTTTGGCTGATAACTCTAAATATTTTTCCATAAACTGTAAATCCCAAGATACTACAGGATGTCAGCTAAATAGAATCATAGAACTATAAGTGTGTAGTGTGAAAAGTGTGAAAAGGGTGCAGATAGGAATATTTGTTCTGCATGCCTAATCCAGTCCATAGATTGTTCCAGCCTATGATTTATTCAGAAATAGGCATGAATGAAAATGAATAAAAACTTTATTTCTGTCTAGCTCTATCTCCCCAGAGGGGACTCAGGATGGCTTACAACAAATAGAAAGGCAAACATTAAATGCCGTATGACAATACAAAATAACATACGTCCGAAGGTAAACCCAATTTACATCTACACTGCATGTGCAATTGCAATGGGTCTAAGTGCCTGCTTTGCTTTCTGTCTCTGGGACCCTCTGAGAGCTTCACAGACTGCTAAAAATGTCCCCAAGGCAAGACAATGTGTAAATGACTGGAAGTCTACTTTTGGTTTGAAAATTACTGTATGATACAGAGAGATAAAGATAGTACAGGAAAGCCCTGTGATTTATTCAAAATGAGAATTAATACACTTGGCTCTTCATATTTGCTGATTTGACTTTTATGGATTTGATTACTCATGGATCTGATTAAAAGGATCTCTAGGTCCTCCAATGCACCTCTATGGTCAAGTTCTGTCAGAAGCTGATCATATAGTCATGTTGTAGAACCTAGATCATTTTAATCAAATCCACGAATAATCAAATTTACAAAAATCTCAGGTAACGAAACCTTGCAATTATTTGTGGATTTTAACTTTTTCAAGGGTCCTATAACCCAATCCCAGTGAATGTGGAGTGGTAGCAATACTCATGTAAGATTCCTGAAGAAACACTTTTATTATTGATGGTCTGGTCTGGAGTCTAAAGAAAAGCCTATAAAAACTATATTGAGAGGGAACATGCTGTGCTTTGCCTGCCCCTCATGTGGAGTGTATTTTCCACTCCCCAAAGCTCCATGCTGTCTCAAATTGCCACAACTCCTGGAGTGACTGTGTGCATTTATCCTCCATAACTGGGAGATGATCTAAAAAGCATTCACAACTGGAAATGACTCTGAGGAGCTAAAATGAAGCAGCCTCAACCTTTTGCCAAGAAGCAGTATCAACCATATGCCAATCCCAGCACAATGGTCCAATCCAGCAGTTCTCAACCGGGGTCCTCAGATGTTTTTGACCTACAACTCCCAGAAATCCCAGCCAGTTTACCAGGATTTCTGGGAGTATTAAAGGCCAAACACATCTGGGGATCCCAGGTTGAGAACCACTGATCCAATCAAATAGGACTGGCAGCAGCTTTCTGTCTCTACTGGGGACCTCAAAAGTAGAGTTTGACAAGTCAAGCTGAATGCAGCCAATGAGACATAACCTATAGCCTGTTCACAGCTTATAACCTCTTCCATTTCCACTTGTCCCTATTCCCTTTCCCACCTGTACATCTTGATATATAAGTGATTTTTTGTCAAAAAATATATTTGTCAAATACAATTAGCTTGGTTACCCACTCATGGCAGGACCAGGCCTACCTTTAAGGAATCTATTAAAATTATGTTATACAGTGTATTGTAATTTAAAGGAATAGCCTTTTTTTTAAGAGCTGCAGTAAAACAGTAAAGAAAACATCATTATGATGATATCCCAAGTTTCTACTTTAATAAAATATTTTAAAGGTGTGAAGCTCCTTTGAAAGAATGCCATTAGAGTAACACTAACTAGCAGTGGCACTTCTAATTGCATTTCCACTTTTATCACCCAGAATGTAAATAAACAAAATATCTTAAGGTAAACAACAGGTATCATTTTGGTTGTTTTTGGAGTCAATTACCAACAGTGTTTAAACCTTTAACCACTTCAATGCATCATTTGAACACAAATTAAACCTTGAGACCAATTTTCACAATCTAAGTAGAATTTGTAAGGTTGACAAGAAGAGTCTTCTCTTGAGTTAAAAGCTGCATAAACAGATCCATAAATAATATTGTGCCCTTTAGCAATACTAACTCCTCCATGCCACTGAGTTTCCTACAAAGATAGGAAAGTGAACAGCATTGTTGAAAAGGTTGTGGCAATCTGACCATAACAATCCATTTGGTATGAACTCTGATATTAGGGCAGTTGATTTGTAGATAGATGGAGAGGAAGTGAACAGGAACTTGAACAGAAGGGAGAAGAAAATTAATGGGCAGGTCAGGGTTCAATGAGGCTGGACACAAGGAGCTAGTAAATAGCAAGAAGGAAGGGAGTGAAAACATATTCTGGTACCCAATTTGACCCCCCCCCCCCCCCCACACACACACACAATTAGTGTCTTCAAGTAATGGGACAGTTCCCCTCACATTGAAAAATATTTAATAGTAGAAGAATGAAAACTACAACTAATTTTATGCATTCCCCAATTGATGATGGTGAAGGTCTTTCATTATTTGGAAACCACACAATTATGGGAGTTTAATTTCCTTGTTATGTAATCCCGGTGGTCCACGCTCTGGTTACAGCTCGTTTGGACTACTGCAACGCTCTCTACGTGGGGTTGCCTTTGAAGACGGCCCGGAAGCTCCAACTAGTACAACGGGCGGCAGCCAGATTAATAACTGGGGCAGCTTACAGCATACCACCCCCTTGTTAAGCCAGCTCCACTGGCTGCCGATATGCTACCGAGCCCAATTCAAAGTGCTGGTCTTGACCTATAAAGCCCTAAACGGTTCTGGCCCAATCTACTTGTCCGAACGTAGCTCCTCCTATGAGCCAGGAAGATCCCTAAGGTCATCTGGTGAGGCACTGCTCTCGGTCCCGCCTGCCTCACAGGCACGGCTGGTGGGGACGAGGGACAGGGCCTTCTCGGTGGTGGCTCCCCAGCTGTGGAACACCCTCCCCAGAGAAATACGGCACGCCCCAACCCTTCTGAGTTTTAGAAAAGCCCTGAAAACATGGCTATGTGCCCAGGCTTTCAAAGATTAAATGATAAAAGACGACCCCGGACTGATTTACGGCTACAGCACGAGGATTTTGGAGGAATGGATTTTAATCATATGTTTTATATTTTTCTATTGTTTTAATTGTTTTATTGGATTTTCATTGCTGTTTTAATTATGTGCAGGCATTGAATTGTTGCCAATTTGTACACCGCCCTGAGTCCCTTCGGGTGAGAAGGGCGGGATATAAATGTTGTAAATAAATAAATAAATAAATAAATCTATGTTATTAGTTTATCATGCAAATATAACTGAAGCCCAGTGATATTTTTGGAACCAATGAGATATCCTCACACATATTTATCCCACTCACCATAATCACAGTGGGGTTCCAAAATAGCTGCTGTGTCATTTATATTCAAATAGAAAGGCAACTGTGGTAGCTGAACAACTCTGTGCCATTTATCTACATATTTCTGCCCCATACAGTTGAATTTTATGGTGGTCTTAAACCCTAGTAATGACTAGTAAATGGGTTTAGGACTGCAGTTCACTTTTTAAAATGGCTGATATATTCAAACTTTCATGACAAAATAATTTTCAGTAGTGAAGTATCTGTTGTCCAAATACATTTGCCAACATCCCAGAAATACCTTTAGAAAGATACTATTCTTTCAGAGTATTTTAATAAAATAAAATGTATTTCCTGGATATTACTAAATGGCAAACTGACAGGGAAACTGAACAACATCTTGGATCAACCTAGAGATCACCTACATTCCTGAATTACAGGAGGGGAAATAGTTATGAAACCCATACATCACACCTAAATCTCCCTCTTGATATTTTTGGACCTCTTTTGTCCTGGTCCAACTATCGCATCTTAGGACTTCAAAATTGGGAATATTGTTGCTACCATACTCTCATTTTTCTACCTAGATGCCTGTTCTTCCAGCCTATGGCAATCTTACTTAAAGCTAGCAATTGAGCAGAAAAGGCAAAATGCCTTCATCTGCCTCTTTTTAAAATTGCGTAGCCCACAAAGCACAGTGCATGTCTAAAGTATGTAACAATTATTTTATACCAGGGTTCTCATTCTTTAGTCCTTCAAATGTTTAAATGCCATATCCTAGAATCCCTGATCCATGTTGATGGAAACATTAACTGGGTGTACTGAGAGCTGAAGTCCAAAACATCTAGAGGACTAAATGTTGAGAACTGTTTTGCATTTCCTGTAAATTTATTTATTTTGTGTCAAAAGCATTGCATAATAAATAAGTTTAAAATGATAAAAATAAAGGAATCACAAACAGCTAAATAGTTTTACACCAAAAGTAGGCAACAGCAATTGCATTATTTCCTGTAAATGACACTGTAGGATAATGATTTGCCCAAGATAAGCTGATTCCAAAGTCAGTAGCAAAGAAAAGAATAATGCTGACCTAACATTTTAGACCGATGCAAATCACACCACCTCATTACTGCTATCAGTGGTAACAACAGGCTTTGCATCAACATTTGCTAAGGAGTATGAATACATCCTATGCACTTTAGAGTATTATGAAGCCTCACCCATCCTACATACTGTGCATGCAACCATATCATTATACAACACATCTTGCCATTATGACAGATGACAGGTCTGTTACAAGGCACACAGCACAGAAATAGTATGGAAGTAATGCGATCAAGCAAGAATGACTTACCGCTATGTTAAAAGGACAACCACTCAAAGAAAATTTAGGAAGCAGCAGGACTTACCTATGAGAGAAGGGAGAAAAAGCAGAAAAAGAAAAGATGAAATAAACTACTGAATACACATTCTACACAGATAGACATTACCTTTGCTGTGGTATTGTATAGAGATCATAGGCAGCAAGTACTGGTTCTCAAGAGCATACCCCAAATCCCATTAATTTCATCAGCTCACAGATATGAGATGGAAGAAAGGGCAGTGATAAGGATGGCATTCTTTTCTCAGTTAGCAGAAGGCTACTGTGACCTTTTAGAACAAAAAGAGTACAGAAAACCTGAGACCAATATGCTAGCCTCTCATGTAATGCAGGACAAAGTCAGAGGAACGGTATCCTTTAGAAATAAAACAGCAATAGGCATGATGGTCCATAAGTGGTTCGAGGCATAACCAATAGAAGATCCCAGGCAAGTGTGACTGTACAAGCACAATGAAAATCAAGACACTGTAAGTTGAATGAAAATGAGGCCACAACTTTACTAGTTACAGCTTATTATAAAAATATTCTTATTATCTGGGTTGGCACACCTGCTAGGTCATGGATCACAATATCTGAGCAGCATGCTTGCCATACTGTATATCTTCACTCCCTAAGACAGCTACTGGGCTGTGCCAGCCGCGCTTTGTCTCAGGATATCTGCATTACTGATGTGGTGAGAGCATGCCCCTGCCTGGTCAGCCACTGACACAGCTCCTTCCCAGAATCAAGGTTCCTTCTGACTGCTAGTACCCATATGCATTGACTTAAGTTTGGAACCAGGATGCATGCCAACCACCCAACCTACAGTTGTGACAATTGAAATCAGGGAGAGAAGGTTGTCTGGAGATCCAAACGAAACTGGTTATCTCCATCCTCTTAGGCTAGCTCTTATGCTCTCATGGGCATCCCTATCTCTGCCAATGAGGAGCCAATGAGTGCCTGGCTCCCACTGGCTGTCCCCATCATGTGGATGCCCGTGAAGAGTGGCTCCTACTCACAAGGGCTTACTGCGAGCCGCAATGTGCTCTTAAGCAGCCCTCACCCCATCCTTCCGGCAACAATGACGTCTAAGCATCCAGCCACTGCTTTTTCCAAAAGAGTAACCATGTCAAAATCAATAAATCGCTTAATTTATATTGTGGGACTAAAAGTGGCTTGCAAGAAAAACACACAAGAAAAAAGTCACATAGAGTTAATGGCAGAAAAAAATAATAGTACCATATTAAAAGGTCTTTAGAATTAAAACTGTTTACAATGGTAACTCAAAAGCATGGTACACTAATCCAAAGGCCGTTCACATATAAAACAATCAGTTCCTAAAGCCAGCTGGAAGATAAAAGTCTTCACAGTCTGACAAAAGCACAGCAGAAAGACTCCATAGGACAGAAATCCCAGAATGGGGAAGGTCCTTTCCTGTGTTTCCACAGTTGGGCTTTCAAATGTGTTAGAGTCAATAAAAGTGTCTCTTAAAGCTAATATGGGAAAATAGAGTTCTTCAGATATCTTAGGCATAAACCATATGGAAACAAACCAGCATCCAGGGGAACTGTTATAATACAACCAACTGGATGATGTTTTTCAGAAGTGCAGCTAAATAGATGATGCCCAATGGAGTTAAAAGATGAACGAGTGGATAATGCTCTATAGAATAAGGTCTTTGAATCCCTAGGCTGCCTTAGAAGCAGACTGGGTAAGAGTTTTGAGTTCCATCTTTGCAAAGCTACTACTATACTCCCAATGCAAGATGGGTTCCATCAGAGCCACTTGCACTCCTCTGCTGCCCTCTCTGAATACCACTTCTTGCAACAACAAATGCTTCTCATATGCATGCTTTTTAAGAAGCTGCCTGCTCTAGTTTGTAAAGCCAGCTTCCTTTTCTTTTCTTTCTGTAAAATAACATTCACTGAGAAAAGGATTTCACAATTTTGAATGGCAATTTTACTCTGTTGGCAATCTGCTTTTTGAGTAGGACGCACCCCCCCACACACACACACACATTTAAACATTAACCTTAAATCAAGTTTCATACATGTTAAGCTTTCTGTTTCATGCCTGACTCTTGGGTACAAGTCAGAGCTATTATTATCCATCTTCTTAACAACGTGCTCTTAAATATTTAAAGACTGTTATGTCTCCCCATAATTTTCTCTATCTCTCTCCCCTCTCTCTTTTCTTGATGCATAGACGCCTTTTTTCAATCTCCATCTATTTTTATGGTTGCCAGATCAAAAGCAGTGAAAGCTCTGAGATGTCAAGATCCAAAACATAGATTTAAGAACAGTTCTTGGTGATGTCAAAAGGGCTGGGGGCCTGGTAATATCATTAAGCATGATACACTAAGCATCAATCATAGTTACTCAGCTCATGACATTAAACTAGAAAATACAATGTCCAAAAAATGAGAAAATATTTATCTCATTGTAAATTACATTTTCCAAGCTGTGCACTAAGGAGAACCCTGAGTGTTTCAGCATTTTTTGAGATACTGCTTTTGAGAAGTTTAAGTCAAGCAAAGAATGTTTCCTAAACTCTACTTGTTCCATTTTGTTTTTAACATCATTTGCAAATACTACTTTTGCACACGGGATCTGGAATCTAGCCAAAGGAAATGTTCACAGCTTCTGTTTCATCCAAGAAAAAAAAAATCCATAACTATTCTGAACACTTTTCAAACGGCTGTATTTAACAATGCACTGATTTTCTACCAAACCAAATAAAATCTTCACTATTACGTGCTGAACAGAAAAGTACAATGTTTCTCCATCTCAATTTATAAAACTTTTTAACGGTATTGTAAGCATTGCTTTAACACTTTTTATTGCAACTAAGCAAATTTCTCTAAGCAAAATGAAAGTTTTCAAAATTCTGCTTTTAATTATTCACATTCATTAACTCCAGTTTTGAACAGGCCCTCTTTCCTTCCTATGTGTAAAGATACAGTTATCCTATTACTAAGTAATATACAGAATAGAACAATGGTAACAGACAAATTATAATCCTTACAGGCGCATGAGTAATACACAAATACAAACTGTTTACAGCATTACATCAAACATTATATTCATTTTTGTATGTTTTTCAGTAACAGATAAGTATGTTCAATAACTGAGTACAACACTTTAAATTCCAGTATTGTCCCACATAGATAAAAGTCTTAGAAATGCATGGTCAAAGAAATAAACACTTGTATATTGTGGTTCACACTTTGGATAAATTCATCATAGTCCCATGTAAGGTAATGTTTTGGTGATGCGCAATTCCTATTCCTATTCAATTTTGCTGTTCATCCCCATTGCCTTTTTTCAGTGTACAATGTTTCCCAACCTTTGGTCATCCAGGTGTTTTGGACTTCAGCTTCCAGAAATCCTAGCCATCTTTCCATCTGTTAGGAATTGTGGGAGCTGAAACACATGGAGAACCAAAGGTTGAGAACCACTGCAGTACAACACGTACTAGGGGTTGTTGTTATAACATAGAGGTAAAAGATGCAGCTAGTTATTTCACACCCACTTGCTTCACAAACAAATACACACACAAGCACATTTAGCAAAACAACACTTATTTATTATTTACAGCATTTATATTCCGCCCTTCTCACCCCGAAGGGGACACATATAGGCAAACATTCAATGCCTTTTCAACATAGGACAAAGACAAACAACATAGCTCTGAGTGGGCCTCGAACTCATGACCTCCTGGTCAGAGTGATTGATTGCAGTTAATTGCAGCTGGTTTGCTCTCCCGTATGCGCCACAGCCCCGGGCTTTGACACTTTAGTCAAAGAAAAGAGATGATGTACATCAGTGACAAAGGTTATTATATATACTCATGTAGAAGTCAATCTAATGTATAAGCCCAATGCAGGTTCAAATTTGGTATGACCCAAGGAGGCCAATTTCACCTGGTCACCACCATTTATCCTCCCAGACAAAGAAAATAGGGGAAGTTGGTGTTTCCTTTAAATTCTCCCAGGAAGGACTAAGCTATCACCATTCACCACTCAGAGAAGGGAATTGTTCCTTTTTTGGATAAGTACAATACTCACACTGACCCATGGATAAGTCAACCCAGTTTTTGGAGGTTGATTTTTTTTACTAAAATTTCTGGACTAATACATGAGTATATAGAGTAAATGAATATATTTTAAGGTGAGCTATTATATTTTAGGGTATGCTTTCCCAACCTGACAATTTCCAGTTGAAGTACTACCATTCACTGAAAATCACTATAGTATGGGCTTTGTGATCCACTTGGCAAACAAAATCCCTGTCAAAGCTGCCAAAAACAAAATTTGTTTCTTAGATCAATGGTGACCTATCAGTGCCATTATCTGTACTTTTTTTTCCTTGTCCCATAACTAACGTATTTCATAACACATTAATTTACAACAATATGATCAATGAAACAAATTCAATTCTTAGTGTGCACTGCAAGGAATTAATTTCTCAATTTCTAACATTTAACAATTTTGCATTATTTTTCAAATTCAACCTCCCAAGCTCTCACCTAATTGCCAGAACAATATATTCTTTTCCTTAATCTAAAAGCCTTTGACAGAAAAGATACACTTCGTAACTAATCTGGCTGTATCAAACTGGTGTTTATAATATCTCTCTTTAAATCTAGAAACTTTAAAGACACAATATTATACTACTTTCCTTTCCAGAAGTTCAGGTGACCTCCATGGCTTATTAATCTCTTTTATCTTCAAAAGATAGGCTGGACGGAGAGACGAAGATTTCTATAAATCTACCCAGTAGTTTTAATTGATTTTGGAAATGTTAACCAATTTCACTGCATCATTCCCTACACCATGAGGTTTTTCTGAAAATTAAAACAAAGCTAGATTATCTTGATACTTATTCTTCTCAGTACTTCCAAATGTTGTTCACACAACTTGGAAAAATGCCTGGTTCTTTTCAACAAAGCTCACATATATTTATAATCGGATCCACCTCAAATCCAATGCTCTTCCCAAATCTTATGGTCTATGCCACAGTTTTTCATTGTATCCAATATCGTACCTTTGCCAAAAGTTTTAAATAATCCAATCAGGAAATCACCATGTAACATAAGTGATTCATCAAACAGCATGGATAATGAATAGTGAAGCAAAATTCAGGCCATTGTTCCAAGGGTAACATTTGTTCGCACAAATGATTCATCTAACAATTGAGAATAATGAACAAATTAGTAAAAATCATGATCTGTTCTGTGATAATTTGCAAAGTGAAAAAGAGGAAAAATTACTCAAGACTGTTCCTACCAAAATTATTTCATACCCTTCTAGTTTGGGGGAAAAATGGGATGAAAAGATAGAGACTGACAGAAAGATAGGGAGATTAAGTCCCAGCAGAATACTGATGCTTATAGAACAGTCTTCCTTTCAGCATCTTCTAGACGAAATTGTACTTTCAGTGATTTTATGAGGGGTTTCATAGGTTTTGTTTTTAATCTAGCCCTTACCATGGGCTAGACTGCATAATACAATTCAAGAAATCATATGGAAAGAAGTCAAACTGGTTTTCCCAGCCTTCCTACCCTTCAAATTCCATTAGCCTTGATTATCTAATGCAGCACTTCTCTGACTAAATATGACCTGTCCAGATGAATACCTACATGAGAATGCCAAAAACATTATTTTTATATTGGAATCAAATGCCTGGTTTTGGAATTTATGCATAGGATCTTCTTGCACAGATGGTCAGAGTTGCATTCCTTGGCATTTATCTCCCCTTCTAAGAATGGTTGAGATGGGTGATACTGTGAACATATCTATGTTAAAGACCCTGTAAAGCTAGGTGAAGAAACAGAACTTTTAATTGAAAATACTGATGTAGCATCCATGTTGGCAAGGAGCTGTAGTAGTCTGAAAATAAACAATACTGGCTGAATAAATTTGAGGGACTGAAAAGAGGGACCAAATTTAAATCAAATATTGCAAAACATCTTTGCTGCAGAATTATTTAAGCAAACAGTGTATCACAGGGCTGAGGCAGTGGGTGAGGTGCAGAGCAGATTACTATCTAGTGATTAGGGACTGGGCCTAGTGATAAATCCTTCTCAAAGGCTTGTTGGAATATCCAAGTTTTCAATTCCTTATGAAAAGAGGGCGGGGGGGGGGGGGCTTGCCTAATCTCCCTGGAGAGGGAATTCCAAAGTCAGAGGCCACTACCGAGAAGGACCTCTCCCTCGTCCCTACCAACTGTGCTTGAGAAAGTGCCAGAAGAGAGAGGAGGGCCTCCCCGGCCAATCTTAGAGCCTGTGCTGATTCATAGGGGGAGATGCAACAATGTAGACAATGAAGATATTGAAACAGTTCCAATTTTTCCATTCCTTGGCTCATTCGTTAATCAAAATGGAGATTGCACTAAAAAAATAGAAGAGTATGATTTTGAAGGGGGGTAATAAAGGAAGCAGACAAAATATTTAAGTGCAAAGATTTATAATTGAATGCTAAATTTAAGATTCTCCATGCCATTGTAATTCCAGTTTCTATGTATGGTTATAAAACACTCCAACATTATGATTGCAACCCCATCTTCCAAAATAAGTACACTTATTGCTGTTACAGGAGCAGCTACTCCCAGTCTGGTGGAGAGAGACCCTCTGCTGGCAAAAAAAGGAGCTTACTGGAGGGACAGCTTTTTTTGGTACTGAGTCACTACAGCTGCTTGGAACTCTTCTGATTTTTGTTGTTTTGCATATCTACATTTACAATGTTTCTTTTAAATATAAAGAGCTAAACTAGTCTTACAAATCTCTCATAATCTGTGTTACACTAACTCATGTAAATATGTGGAGGGAGTACTATTTTAACAATAGTTCAAACTGTGCTGCATGAAATGAGAGTATATGTTTTCTATGCTTCCTTAGTGATCAGGGTTATTAATTTACACCCAAGAGCAAAAAAAAAGTCAAGATGTAACAATCTCCCACTCAAGAGATTAATATCTAGGATGGTGAATATGTTGTACTATTTTAACAAGTAATAACCAAGAAGAAGAGAAAAACTTGCATTTCTGTTCCACCCATGAGTGGGAATCCACATTCAGGGAGTGAGGCCCACAGGTTTGGAGGAAGAGGCAGATTTTTTTTTCCTTGGGGGGGGGGGGTTACTCCCAACAAAAAATTCCAGGTGACCTCTATCACAAAGCCCCTTTCCTAATTCCTTGAAGTACAAAGCATTCTAATAGTCATCCTGTTATTCCCTGCCCATCTTGAACCAATTGTATTGTTATCACTGTCAGATTTAAAAACTCTACTCCAAAAATCACAGACATGACACACTCTTTACAGTTACCTTTCCTCCTGCCTGTGGGATAGAGTCCAAAGTCTCTTATTCTCACTCATAAGCCTGCATAGGGCTTTTAATTTATTCCCTTCTTAAAACTTTTCTTCTTTTTAAAATTCATAGAAATACGATGTCCAAAGATATTATGCCTCATGAACTTTTAGTAAAAATTATATCAGAACAAAAGCTAATCCAGTTCTAAAATTATGCAAAAGTTCAATTACTTAGTGAAAGAAGTCTGTGGAAGAAAGGGTGCAAATGACAGTATGGAAGGCCACATAATTTCAGTTAATGTTAACTTTGCAAAGCCTTTTACATGCCTGGCCAAACAAGGATGACATATGAGGCAAGAAGATTTTGTCACTCATTTCAATGTTTGATAAAATCTCAATTATGTTCCTTCAACACTAGGAACAAAATTCTACAGTGGGAAGCCACTTAGATATGAACCAGTTCTATCAGGCCTGCCAATTTTTCCTCCTTTATTTCCAAATCTCATTTTTTTTGTGCTCCAGTCAATTCACTCTGAAATGAGGTTTCTTCTTTCTTTTTCCTTCTATCTAAGTCCTGCCCATTTCCATAGCACTTGGAATCCCACAATGACCTTCGAAGCATAAGTGGAAACTCTTGTGCCCATTATTGTCAATGTTGCAGCTGTTGTCATTACTACACTTCTTCTATGAAATGTGCATAGAAAGGGCCGTCACACAGTTAAAGCTTATGCGCCAGCTGCAACCATACCTCAAGAAGTCTCAAGACTTGGCCATGGTGGTCCATGCCTTAGTTACTTCCAGATTGGACTACTGCAAAGTGTTCTATGTGGGGCTATCCTTGAAGACAGCCCAGAAACTACAATTGGTCGGTGGCCAGGTTGTTAACTGGAGCAAATTATAGGGAGCGGACAACCCCCTATTAAAACAGCTGCCAATAAGTTTCTGTTCCCAATTCAAGATGCTGTTCATAACCTCTAAACCTCTAAATGGGTTGGGTCTAGCTTATCTTTGCGATCGCATCTTCCACCATGAACCTGCACAAACCTTAAGATCTGTTGGGGAAGCCCTTATCTCGCTCCCACCTCTGTCACAAGTGAGGTTGGTGGGGTCAAGGGAGAGGGCCTTCTCAGTTGTGGCCCCTTGACTCTGAACTCCCTCCCCAGAAAGATTAGATTAGTGTCCATACTGACCACCTTCCGGAAAGACCTGAAAACTTGGATGTTCCAATGTGCCTTTGACTAATCAGCTTAACAATTTGACTTGGCTTTACTAGCCCTACTTAATATTTAGCCTTGGCACTTTATTACCAGCCCTGTCCCTGCAGTATATTGCACAAGCCCTGGCCCACCCTCTTAGCTCTAACCATGCCTACTATTTTTGTTTACTGGTATCAGTTGTTGTTGAGTTCTTGTTTTTATGATGTTTTACATGTTTTATATGGTTAATGCCTTGTAATGCAAATTTATTTTATGGTGATGTATTTTAATTTTTGTTCCACTGGTCTTGGTCCCCATATAAGCTGCCCCGAGTCAATTCGGGGAGATGGGGTGGGATATAAGAATAAAGTTAGTATTTATTATATTATTTTATTATTATTTCTATAATACTTGCAAATTAAACCAGACATAGTATGTACATTAACATAAAGACCTTTTTTAAAAATTAAGCTGAAGCAAAGCAAAACTGGGCTTCATGTAAGGCTTAATAATACTAATTACCTGCAAATCCCAGGTTCAGACCTCAACGGATTCTTATATACAAAGGATAATTTTGCTGTGAAACAATTAAGTAGAAAACAAAGGCCCCTTCCATTCAGCTGAATAAAGTCCCACATTTTCTGCTTTGAACTAGAATATATGGCAGTGTGGACTCAGATAACCCAGTTCTAAGCAGATAATGTGGGATTTCCTTCCTTGATATTCTGGGTTATATGGCTGTGTGGAAGGGCCCCAAAAAAGAGAAGTGACTCCATTTAATTTTAATTGGCATTGTGAGTATATTGGAAAACCCATGTTTTTCAGCATTTTTGGAAAAATATATTTTCAGAATTTAACATTAACTGACCAAAGTGTAATAATTGTATTTACTTTTATAACGGAAATTAAAGTTAATTAAGAAGAAACAGAGATAGGCAATTTAAAAGACTACAATTCAGAACTCTTCTGGATTCCAGGATTTATAAGGATATAAGGTGAAAATTCTGCTATCCATAGTATGTTCTGAAGCATACATTTATAATTCTGTATATGGCAAATTCAAAGCAGGAAGAGTTCAGAAGTCAAACTTTTTACAAATACTACTTCAAATATGAAAGAATGAAGTATTTCCCTAAGGCCTGGCCCACACTGATTTTTTATTATTTTACCAACCAAACACCAGTGCCTGTCTTTTTTTCCAAACAAACACACCCTTATAACAGAACAAGAACACAGGAACATCCATTTCTAATATGTGAATAATACTCATATTTTCTCACTTTCCTGACTGAATTCACTAAATCAAGAGCAAAGGGGAAATATTGCTTAACCTGCTAGGAAGTGGCATTTTTCAGCATGCTTATAGATAACAATGATAATTTAGCTTGGCAATTAGGTCTGAAATGGACACCTCAAGATAGAAAGGAAGTACTTTGAAACATGATCCTTTCCAACTTTAATTTTTTCCCACAATAACCACGGTTTTTTTGTGCCCCGCCCCAAGAATTCTCAAAAAAAGCTCGGAAAAGAATGGGTGAATGATACAAGCCATAGGAAATTCACCCCTACCTATGTCTACTAGGCATGTGCAATCAATTAAAAATGTCATTAAAAATTACAGAGCTCTGGCATTTCATTTCTAAAGTGTTTCTAAAGTATCATTAGTAAAAATTTCATTACTATAACCAGAGTAACAAAATTTCATTACTTTATCATTACAGTAATTGCACAAGTAGAGAAACTTCAGGGACTCCTTTCTCCCTCTTTTTTACAGTCATTGGGGTGAAACTTGCTGCAATGGTAGAACACATTTACCACTGTTAGCCCATCAAGTTTCAGAATGTTTCACTTACCCCTAAATTTTTGGGAAATTTTCAAAATGTTTGTAAACAATGTTTATTATTTATTTATTTATTTATTTATTTTTTAAAAAAAACCTACAGGAGCTCTCTCCTTGAATTTTCTATACAATGACACAAGGTAACAGGGGAGCATCCCTCCATTTTCAGAAATATTCATACATCTACTGATATTAGGGAATTTTTTAACTTTTGACAAAAAGTTTTTTTATGAGCCACAACAGCTATCTTGTTGAATGTCTCGCATATTAACCAATAGAACTTCAATTTAGGAATTTCTTCCCAGTCCATCACAGAGATTTCCTTATTAGAAGTATCAGTCAGTACTCCTCTTTGCAGATTCAACAATTTATTGGAACTCTGGCTGGCTGCTGTTAAGGAGGAAAAATAGCTCTCGCCTATCCTAATTGGGACTTGCTGATGCTGAGCAGAATTCTGGGAAATGTAGTTTAGGGCAGGGACTTTAAAATTCTCTTCCATAGGGTTCCTTGCTTTCTCAAACTACATTTACCAGAATTCTGTGCTTTCTCAGTGTCTTTCCCAGTGAACTCTGCTTTCTTCCTGCTGCTTCCCTGTCCTAATGGTGAGAGGCTTTGGCTTTGCTTTGCTTCCTTGTGGTAAAAATGAAACTGAGTTTGGAAGGCTTCTGAGATTTACAAAATTAAAATGAAAAAGTATTGGGTAAGTGTTGATTCTTACGTTTTTAGCATGGGCCATGCCCATGCATCAAGATATCACATTGTAAGTACAAATTTAACGAATGTGATACAACTTACAAGGACTAACAAAAAAAAATGGCACACCCTAAATGTCTACTAACAATGAGCCAGACCATAGGTAAGAATGCAACAACTAGTGTGCTGCTTCTTTTAACTTAATGAAGGCACCAACCTTTATCTGCTTTACACTGACAGTGATTTCAGTACTCAGAGAAAAAGAAATGTGAAGACAAGCCCAGTATTTGAGCTGACACTGACCTTAAGTTACAGCTAATCAAATCTTTTCTACTCCATGTTCCTGGCAGGCCTTGCTGGTTTTAACAACCATCTCCCACTGTGAAAATGGAAAGCTCCATTTTCACAGCCTGTTGGGGTGGCATATAATCACTTTGGGTTATATTTATATCTGCAGCATTACAAATCAGAAACTCAGAAGAGAAATACTCCAGCACTGGTTTTCCCTAGAGTCAAGGGAAATCTTTAAGAAAGACTTTAAGAAAAGCTGTAAAATTTAAGACTTAAAGAAAGTTTATTTCAATAAACATAGGGAAATATTGGTTGTTATCTTTTGGTTAGGGATACTAAAAGAGAAAGAAATTCATGATGCATGAGAATATCTTAAAAATAAAATACTGAAAGTACAATTTCTAAGAATTCGCATGAGGGGGAAAGGCGTGAGGTGTCTAAGGAAACCAGGATGGATGTCTAAAGAACTTTCAGCTGAATAAGTTAGCTGAATAAGTGGAGCCCCCGATGGCATGGTGGACTTGAAGGTTGGGTGCTGACCTGAAAGCTGCCAGGTTCGAATCCCACCCAGGGAGAGTGCGGATGAGCTCCCTCTATCACCTCCAGCTCCATGCGGGGACATGAGAGAAGCTTCCCACAAGGATGGTAAAAACATCAAAACATCCGGGCGTCCCCTGGGCGACGTCCTTGCAGACGGCCAATTCTCCCACTCCAGAAGCAACTCAAGTTGCTCCTAACACACACACACACAAAAGCTGAATAAGTAAGAAACAGTATGGGGTAGTTGTTTGACCATTGTGCTATGACACTGCAAGACTAGGGTTCAAATTCCCAATTAGACATTGGGTGAGTCACACACTCAACCACACAAAACTCCATAATGAGTCCACCTTAGGATCACCAAAAATCAGGAACAGATTTAAAAGGGAAATGTACAATAAATGGAAAAATCGGGAAATCACCAAAGGATTCAAGTCAATAGCCACAAAATGACTATGATGCATGGCAGCTAAAACAAACAAACAAACAAAAACAAATGCACTTATAGGCTGCATCAGTAGGAGTATAGCATCAGACAGAGGGAAATCCTAGTACTGTTGTATCCAGCTTTGGTCAGACATCACCTGAAATACTGAAATATTCAATAAGAATATTGAAAAGCTGGAATACATCCAGAAAAGGATGAACAAAATGGTGAAAGATCTAAAAACCATGTCCTACGAGGAGCAGCTTAAGGAGATGGACATGATTAGCCTGGAGAACAGACGATTAAGAGAGGACATGTTTAAATATTTGAAAAGATATCATATTGAAGATGCTGTTCTAAAGACTCATGGTACATCTACACAGTAGACTTAATGCAGTTTGACACCATAGAATCATAGAATAATAGAGTTGGAAGAGACCTCATGAGCCATCTAGTCAAATCCGCTGCCAAGAAGCAGGAAATCGCATTCAAAGCATCCCCAACAGAAGGCCATCCAGCCTCTGCTTAAAAACCTCCAAAGAAGGAGCCTCCACCACAGTTCGGGGCAGAGAGTTCCAGTTCCGAACAGCTCTCACAGTGAGGAAGTTCTTCCTAATATTCAGGTGAAATCTCATTTCCTGTCGTTTGAAGCCATTGTTCCACATCCTAGTCTGCAGGGCAGCAGAAAACAAGCTTGCTCCCTCCTCTCTATGCCTTCACCTCACATTTTTATACATGACTATCATATCTCCTCTCAGCTTTCTCTTCTGCAGGCTATACATGCCCAGCTCTTTAAGCCGCTCCTCATAGGGCTTATTCTCCAGATCCTTGATCATTTTAGTTGCCCTCCTCTGGATACATTCAAGTTTGTCAACATCTCCCTTCAACTGTGGTGCCCAGAATTGGACACAGTATTCCAGGTGTGGTCTGACCAAGGCAGAATAGAGGGGGAGCAGGACTTCCCTGGATCTAGACACTATACTCCTATTGATGCAGGCCAAAATCCCGTTGGCTTTTTTAGCAGCTGCATCGCATTGTTGGCTCATGTTTAACTTGTTGTCCACGAGGACTCCAAGGTCTTTTCGCACATACTGCAGTTGAGCCAAGCATCACCCATTCTGTATCTTTGCATTCCATTTTTTCTGCCGAAGTGAAGTATCTTGCATTTGTTGCTGTTGAACTTCATTTTGTTAGTTTCGGCCCATCTCTCTAGTCTGTTAAGATCGTTTAGAATTCTGCTCCTGTCTTCTGGAGTGTTAGCTTCCCCTCCCAGTTAGGTGTCGTCTGCAAACTTGATGATTGTGCCTTCTAACCCTTCGTCTAAGTCGTTGATAACTAATGACTTTGACCTTCATGCTCCATGCATCATGGGAGTTGTAGTTTAGAGAGACACCAGTGCTCTTTGGCAGACAATGCTAAAGGCCTAATAAATCTATAATGCCCATGATTCCATAACACTGCACCAAAAACACTTTTTGGGGTGTTGATTAGAATTCTGGGGCAGGGGATGGCCCTATGGAATCCCAAAGTAGGCAACTATAGCTTCCTAACACTTTGTAGTAGTCACACAATTCATGTGGACACCTACAAACCATAGTCATATAATCTTCATCCAATCATCTCCCATTTTATCTGAAAAAAGAGACAGAAAGACTGCATTCCTTTTAGAATGAATGACAGTTTCCCACCAAAAAGGAAGTTGAAGAATTGCAGCTAATTCTGTCCAGGGAATCAGAGGCTCTCTATCTTCCTTTTGTACAGAGAGCAAAAGAATGGAAGCCTTGGGCTTGTGTAGGCTTGTTCACAATTATCAGTAACCATCTGAACAGCAATTCTGACATCGGCTTACAATACAAGATACAGCTAAGTTTTCTTCTCCAGTATGTTTCGCAATTGCATTGCCATTCTTCTGTTACCACGAACCTCTTCCTTACCATCCAGTTTCCAGTGAAATACCTTCATGCATTCCTCTGATTTATCCTCTTTTGATAAATGACTCGATTAAACTAGATTTCTCTGTCACTGCTAGAGATATCAAATTAAAAACACTCTGTCTTTAATCATGCCAGGCTTCATAGTCGTCTCCCTGGCTCCATTTATCAATAATTAATATATAAAGAGAGACTGAAATCCATTTCAATTTCAAAGACCTAAATGTTACATTTTTTAATAATAATACCATGCCATCATTACTCCTAGGAACAGACAGATAGATTCACTCATGTTGCATGCACTAGGAATCAAATGAGTCACAAAGCAAAGCAACAACGGCAATACATTGCTAACCCACAATATTTTAAAAGACAGAAAATATACAGTGAATATTGTAGGAGGTATTGAGTCCCACAAAAATATAACTTCTACTGAAATTTCCCAAACAGAATAATCCAAGAGAAAAATTCAAATCAAGAGAATTGTTCTCGCTGCATAGTCTTATTATGCAACACTCTTATCCCTCACTAGATAGGAAGTTGAGACTAAAACAGTTTAGCATCTGGATCTAGAAATGGTTTAAGAAGTAGGAATTTTTACACAAAATGTCTGTTCTTCACTCTTTTTAAAACCATTTTTTTACAAAGCCTGCACAAAAATGTTGTGAATATAATTGTTTTATAGAATAATTTATTCTGTTTTTGAAATTTTGGACAGAGAAAGACTATAATTAACATAAATGTCTCTGTTACATAGAAAATATTGTTATGCTTTCAATTTTTAAAAAAATAATGTGTATTTGAGTTTTATAAAAAAAATTAAATCACAAAATTATTTCTAAACTTAAGTTTTTTAAGTAATTGATCTGGAATATTTAAATATCAGTAAGTGAGTATATATTATTAAGAAGGACGTGTTGATGAATGGTTTGAATCACAGGAACTGTATTTTAAACTTACTACTGCCCTAATTGTCTTTTTTGATCATATTATTTCATTGAATCTCAACTCTCAACTGAACTTTATAGAATCTCTCCAATTAAATGGAACCTTCGCTATGACATGTCTCTGCATTCACACAATTGTATGATCTGCTGATCTGTGGCCTCACACTGCTATTTCCACATAATCCCATAACTCCAACTTTCCATACATCTGCTGTTCCATAACATATTAAATAGGTTTTAAAGACATTTTGTAATGCCTGCTATGCGTAATAAAAATTCAAATAAATATTTAACTCCTAAAATCACAGCCTTGAAAATAGTGTGCATGGTGAGATTGGGAGAGGAGGAGAATCCTAGCCCTTGACATCATTTCAGTTCCAACATACTGGCACAGAAGCAAAATGGGATCATTACACCAAGTATGTGACAGGAACTTGAAGCAAATTTTACCATCAATAGGAAGTGATGGAGAAAAGGAAGAATGGCAATGGGATATACATGGCATCATGCAATGGGTACCATCAACAAAGCTGATGGCTCTACTTCAATGCAGGTTTTACTGTTGCTTAAGGTCATCATGAATCCTGGCTATGTCTACAAAAAGTGTTAGTTGCCCCTTTCAGTTTAGTCACTTCTGCACATTTGACCTGCATCCTCTCTCCTTTTTCAGCTATGACATTTCTTAAGATGTTAAATATCATTGGATCTAGGATAAAGTCCTGTGGTTTTCCATTTATCACTTCTTTTAAAAATAAGGAAACACTGATGAGTCCTCATTCAGAAAAGTCAATCATCTAGCATCCACCTATATGCACAGATCTCCTCAGCTTCTCCTTCAGAATAGTGTGGTAATTATATAGAAAACCTTGCTAAAATCAACATGTACTATATCCACAGCATTTTCTTGGTCTATCGAGCTTCCATCTACATAAAGTAGATTAGTTAGGAATCTTGTTTTGGAAAACCTTTTCTGCTTCTTAGCAATTACAACATTTTCCCCTTAAGTACTCACAACTGTCTATCGGTTCCAGTATCTTTGTGGTATTGACATTAAGTTCACCATTCTGTTTAGATTCTCTTTCCCAGTGCCTGCACTCTTCTGGGATGTCATGTCTACTCTATGGACTCTCAAAAATTCTACACAAAAGGTCAGACATTACCTTTGTTTTGCATACAGAAGATCTCAGGTCCAAAATATGGCATCTAAAGTTTTTTTAAAAAAAATCTGTCATTAGTTATTGGAAAGATATCTACCTAAAACCTTGGAAAACCACTGATGCCTGTGATGACTCATGGGCCATGTAGTCCCGTTCCATGTACTATTGTGGCAGATGAAGAGGAAAACTTGGGTTTCCCACCGTTTCTGCCAGATTTGGAGCCCTTGCACCTGCAAGATGTTTGCCCACAAGAAGTCAGCCAAACAAGCCTTGAGCAGAAATCTTCCCCATTTTCTCGCCGGGATTATTATAATCAAGATAGGGGCGCTCGAGAGGCGACTCGCCGGAGCGCCAGGATAGCTGCCAGACAATTAGCTGATTAAGTCTGCTTCCCTTGGGAAACTTTAAGGAGTCATGCATCTGGACACAGTATAGGTTTCGTTTCTTGTTCCCCAGAGAAAGTGTTCCTTGGCGGGAAAACAAGATCCTATATAGGTGTTTGCCCGCAAAGAAATCCTTGCGGAGTCAATTCGTCGGCTTGAGGAGTGAGATCGTGTGTAGACTTCGTACTCCAGTTCCCAGATCCCGGATCAAGTTTCCAGCCCAGCCTTGTACCATGGACTTCTATGGACTCAGTTCTTGATTCATGTTTGCCTTGTTTCAAGTTTGATCTTGCCAAGTTTCAAGTCTTGCCTTGCCTTGCGTTTTAAACCACGGACCTTGCTTCTCAGATTCAAGCCTTGTTTTCCAGTTTCCTTCGGATTTACCTTAAGCCTCAAAGACTATGGACAGTTCCCCACACTATTGTTTGCCAAATAGTGTGTGTTTTGGTGAAGTGGATTATAACTTTGGACTTTAATATCACATATTGGACATTGTTTTCCTGGACTATATTTGACCTTTCCTGAAAGGTCTACTTCTGAACTATATTCTACACTTGTTTTTATTGACTTTATATATTTCCCTAATAAAGATATTAGATAGATTCTGGTCTCTGCGCATGGTTATTGGTGTTCTGCAGCCTGGGTCCTGACAGTTTGACTCCGCCACCTAAGCACCAATTAACCTAAGACCAGAATGTCTACGGGAACCGGGGCGGAAGACCAACCGCTCAGCTACACCATTTCCAAGGAAGAATTCGACAGGATCCGTGATACTCTCCGAACACAGGAGGGAGAAATTCTGGGCTTGAAGGAGCGTGGAGTGCGCCTCCCTGCCCTAGCGCTTCCAACCAAGTTTTCTGGAGAAGCCTCCAAGGTTCATGTTTTCCGTCGCCAGTGCCAGGCATACATAGAAGCCCGCCAAGCTGAATTTCCACACGAAGATGTCAAAGTGGCGTGGATTTATAGTCTTTTAGATGGACCTGCGGCCAATTGGGCGACGGCGCTGTATGATGCAGGTTCCACGCATCTAAGCTCCGCGCAAGGGTTCTTGAACCACCTTAGGAGGACCTGGGGAATCGAGGACAACGAGGAGGCGGCCGGCCATAAACTCCGGCGACTCCTTCAAGGGGACAGGCCGTTGTCCCGGTACATAGCCGAGTTCCGGGTGCTGGCTCAGAACACCGGTTGGAATGATATCGCCCTCAGAGGGCAGTTTCGTGAGGGCCTTAACTTCGAGATGCAGGAAGAAATTTCTAAGGTGGATCCCCCAGAGACTCTTGAGAGACTCATTAATCATTGTCTACGAGCCGAAGTCCTGCTTGCCAACAAAAAACAGTGGCTCCGAGGTCAGAGTGGAAGAGCCGGGGTGAGACCCCCGGCTTCTACCAGTATTCAACCACGCCCAGTATGGAAATCTCCACCGCCAGCCCCAAACCCCATGGGAAGCGAGGAAGAACTGATGCAGTTGGGCAATGTGCGCCCCAGACTGGATGTTGCCGAAAAGGCCCGCCGCCAACGTTTGAATTTGTGTTGGTACTGCGGAAATGGGGGCCACCTCGCCAGAGAATGTCCAGCCAAAAGAAAGCCCGCCGCCCGCCTGGCAGCGGCGTCCTCCGTGGAGCCGGAGACGGCCGAGGCGGCTGGGGCCAAGCCGGCGGGGGAAGCCAGCGACCGGGCGTAGAGAGGCTCGCCAACCCGGTCAAAAACCCCACTCAAGAGCCGCAGACGGGGGTCCTATTTCTCCTAGTGGTCACGTTGTGGTCAGCGAAAAAGGGACCCGTCATGATCCATGCCATGATAGACTCAGGAGCAACAAACAATTTCATTGATAGAGAGTATGCCGACTCTCTGGGATTACAATATCACGATTTCAAGAATGCCCGAGTGGTGCAGGCTATAGATGGTCGTCCCCTAAAGACGGGTCCAGTGAGCCAGTGGACTGAACCCACCAGAATGTGGATAAGGGAACATATGGAAGAGATTTCCTTCTTCATCACCGAGGTGCCCCACTTCCCTGTGATTTTGGGAATACCATGGCTGACACTCCACGACCCAAACATCTCCTGGACCAACAGAGAACTACAATTTGCTTCAAAGTATTGCCAAAACCATTGCCTAGTAGCCAAGGTCTGCCATGCCACAGACGCAGAGCCCATCATCACCTTGCCCAAGAAATATTCAGACTTCTGGGACATTTTCAATGAAAAGGAAGCCGAGAAACTACCCCCACATAGACCCTACGATTGTGCCATTGACTTGGTGGAGGGGGCCCCGATCCCACGAGGACACCTCTACTCCCTAACTGAATCAGAGCAAGAAGCTCTCAGGGAGTTCATAGAGTCAAATCTTCGCAAGGGATTCATCAGACCCTCTCAATCTCCAGCTGCTTCCCCGGTGATGTTTGTGAAAAAGAAGTCAGGGGACCTACGCTTGGTTGTGGACTATAGAGCATTGAATAATATCACGAAGCGGAACCGCTACCCCCTGCCTTTGATCTCGGACCTATTAGACCGGCTTCGAGGGGCCAAGGTTTACACCAAGCTGGATCTCCGGGGGGCTTACAATCTAGTTCGCATCAGGGAGGGGGACGAATGGAAAACCGCCTTCCAGACCAAATTCGGATTATTCGAGTCCCTGGTCATGAATTACGGATTATCCGGAGCTCCCGCAACGTACCAGCATTTTGTCAACAATATCTTTCAGGATTATCTAGATCGGTTCTTGATCATATACTTGGACGATTTTTTGGTGGTTTCTAGATCACAATTGGAGCACGAGAACCACGTCAGAATGGTGCTACAACGATTGCGGGATCATGGACTATATGCCAAGTTAGAAAAATGCGCCTTTGATCTGCAAGAAGTAGACTTCCTGGGGTACCGCGTCTCGCCACTAGGGCTCTCCATGGACCCGGCAAAGGTTTCAGCAGTTTTGGAATGGCAGGCGCCAACCAACAAGAAGGAAGTGCAACGTTTCTTGGGGTTCGCGAACTACTACCGCAAATTCATCCCAGACTTTGCCCGCTGGTCTGACCCAATCACCAGCTGCATCCGTGGAAAACAGCCTTTCCGCTGGACGGAGCAAGCAGAGAAAGGGTTCCAACAATTAAAGAAGTTATTCACGACCCAGCCAATTCTACAGCACCCTGACCCTAAAACCCCTTTTGTTGTGCAGGCTGACGCCTCTGATGTGGCAATTGGGGCTATACTCATGCAACCAGTGGGAGAGCATCTTCATCCTTGTGCCTATTACTCCCGTCAACTAACAGCCCCAGAAAGGAATTACACTATTTGGGAGAAAGAACTCTTGGCCATAAAGGCAGCCTTTGAAAATTGGAGACATTGGTTGGAAGGGGCCAAATTTCCCATTGAGGTTCATACTGATCATCGAAATTTAGAGCACCTAAGGACCGCACGAAAGCTAAATCAAAGGCAGCAACGCTGGGCTTTGTTTTTTGAACGTTTTGACTTCCAGATCCATTATGTGACCCCGGCACAGACCAAGCAAGCAGATGCTCTATCACGGAAACCAGAGTATGCTGCAGGACGCAAAGAGACCTCAGAATCCCGATTGCTGCAACCCGAAAACTTTGCCACGCTCACAGTGGGAAACACCAAATCCACTCCAATTGAACCAACTCCTTCCAACCCAGAACCCCTTTGCGCTCAAGAAATTAGAGCCAGCCAGCAGGCAGATGCCTGGGCTCAAGAACAGATTCGCCAAGGATTACGTTTCCCTTTCTCACTTAAGGATGGACTAATGTGCTACCGGAACCATGTTTACATCCCTCCAGGCCCCGGCAGAGAAAAGGCACTTCGTCTGTGTCATGACAGCAAGCCAGCAGGGCATTTTGGGCTCTTTAAAACCATGCACTTGATTCTACGAGATTTCTGGTGGCCCAAGATCCGCAAGGATGTGGAGAAGTATGTCAATACCTGTCCTGTATGTCAGCGCTCCAAGACACGAAGGGAGAAGCCCTCGGGGCTACTACATCCTCTCCCCAACCCTTCTCGCCCATGGGAGATAATTTCCGTGGATTTTATCACTGACCTACCACCTTCCCTTGGATTCACCATGATACTAGTGGTGGTGGACCTTTTCACCAAGTTGGCTCATTTCATTCCCTGCGATGGCCTCCCCACGGCCAAGGAAACTGCAGATTTATTCCTTCAGCATGTTTTCAGACTACATGGATTACCCAAGAGTTTAGTCACGGACCGTGGATCTCAGTTCACCTCTCGTTTTTGGAAAGCACTACAAAAACTATTGGGCATAGACTCTCGTTTATCTTCAGCTCACCATCCCCAAACAGATGGGCAAACTGAGCGCACCAATGCCACTTTGGAACAATACCTTCGCTGTTATGTAAACTACCAGCAGGACAATTGGGCTTCCCTGTTACCTCTGTCAGAGTTTGCTTACAACAATGGTGTCCAGGCTAAAGAAACCCCGTTCTTTGCAAACTACGGCTTCCACCCACGTTTCTTCCCTTCTGTCATTGAAACCTCAGAAGTCCCTGCAGCAGAGGACTGGTTACAAGAACTTACAGCGGTGCAACAACTCTTGCACCAACAACTGGATCAAGCCAAGGAGGACTATAAACGCCATGCTGACGGCCATCGCCAGCCGGGCCCCGAGATCAAGGTAGGAGACCGGGTCCTATTGTCCACCCGCTTTTTGCCCTCCCACCGTCCTTGCCGGAAGTTAGATGCCCGTTTCATTGGTCCCTACCCAGTGATGGCGCAACTTAACCCCGTGACTTTCAAACTCCAACTTCCGCGCTCCATGCACATTCATCCGGGCTTTCATCGTTCCCTGCTCCTTCTGGCGGATGGGGTACGCCCCGATGTGGACCAGCCGGCCCCCGCCCCTGTTTTGGTGGACAGGGAGGAGGAATTCGAGGTTCAGGACATTTTGTATTCTCGCTTTCATCGCCGCCGCCTTCAGTTTCTCATTAACTGGGTGGGTTTTGGCCCCGAAGAACGCTCTTGGGAAGACGCTTCCACAGTCCATGCCCCCGATTTGGTCCGCCGCTTCCATCAGGCCTACCCTGCCAAGCCCCGGCCCCGCACCTCGGGAAGAGGGCCCATTTCGGAGAGGGGCCTTGAGGAGGGGGATAGTGTGATGACTCATGGGCCATGTAGTCCCGTTCCATGTACTATTGTGGCAGATGAAGAGGAAAACTTGGGTTTCCCACCGTTTCTGCCAGATTTGGACCTGCAAGATGTTTGCCCACAAGAAGTCAGCCAAACAAGCCTTGAGCAGAAATCTCCCCCATTTTCTCGCCGGGATTATTATAATCAAGATAGGGGCGCTCGAGAGGCGACTCGCCGGAGCGCCAGGATAGCTGCCAGACAATTAGCTGATTAAGTCTGCTTCCCTTGGGAAACTTTAAGGAGTCATGCATCTGGACACAGTATAGGTTTCGTTTCTTGTTCCCCAGAGAAAGTGTTCCTTGGTGGGAAAACAAGATCCTATATAGGTGTTTGCCCGCAAAGAAATCCTTGCGGAGTCAATTCGTCAGCTTGAGGAGTGAGATCGTGTGTAGACTTCGTACTCCAGTTCCCAGATCCCGGATCAAGTTTCCAGCCCAGCCTTGTACCATGGACTTCTATGGACTCAGTTCTTGATTCATGTTTGCCTTGTTTCAAGTCTTGCCTTGCCTTGCGTTTTAAACCACGGACCTTGCTTCTCAGATTCAAGCCTTGTTTTCCAGTTTCCTTCGAATTTACCTTAAGCCTCAAAGACTATGGACAGTTCCCCACACTATTGCTTGCCAAATAGTGTGTGTTTCGGTGAAGTGGATTATAACTTTGGACTTTAATATCACATATTGGACATTGTTTTCCTGGACTATATTTGACCTTTCCTGAAAGGTCTACTTCTGAACTATATTCTACACTTGTTTTTATTGACTTTATATATTTCCCTAATAAAGATATTAGATAGATTCTGGTCTCTGCGCATGGTTATTGGTGTTCTGCAGCCTGGGTCCTGACAATGCCATAGATTACACTGTACTAAAAGAGACAAATTAGCTAGATTGGTTCAAGCCTGTTTCTTATTTTTCTTAAATACAAAAATCAGTTTGATTCTTAGTTAAATTGAAATCAGTGGGGATATACTGTTTCATGCTAAGCCAGCAAACTGAGCAAAAAGCTGTCTTCTCTCCCAAATCATTAGTCAACTAAACTAACCAGCAATAGCCCTGTTGACCCCCCAATCAACCATTTCTCTATTATGGCTGTGCAACAGTACTGTAACAGATGGACAAGAACACATGCAGCATCCTGTAGCAACAGTCAGAATGGTGTACTTTGATACTTTGGAACAAATTAAGCTGTAAAAAATAGTAAGCACCTCTCTCAGACACCATTCATCACCCATTGCCCAGTAATTACTATGTTACTATGCAGCAATACAAAGAGAACTCCTCACAGTGGTTGAGAAGCAATATCATTCAATAGACTTTAATTACTGTGGAACTGTATAGTAACATGCGATAACCTGCCTGCTGGTATAATATAGCCCTATCGCTCATCATTCATTCCCTAGTAGTTACCAAGTAACCCTGCAGTAGCCTGACTGAGCTGCCGAGGCATTGTAGTTCTGCGGATTTAATCACACAGCATTGTGCATTTCCAGATTGCCCAGTCAAGAAGGAGGGAGGAGAAAAGAATTTGGCATGGAAAGATTACAAAGGCACATGTACTGAGCACTACTGTTATCTCTCCAATATGTTCCTTGTCCCCTGCTAGAGAATCATGAGTAACATTGTGCTCAGGCTTTCATAGAAAGTTAGAAATAAGGGTGATAATTGCACCATTGCCCTGTAGAACCTGTGCAAGTTGTAATTATATTCTGTTACCAAGGAACACAGCAATTTCAAAGCTATTACCCACAGGTATCATTTATTTCGGAGTTAAATTTATTATTTCAGTGGCAGCTTCATGCATGCTTTTTGTGTTTCCTCTTTCATTCCTATTCAAGAGATGTAAGAATGAACTGTACAGCAAATGGAGAGATGTGGAAGGAGGAGGGGGAACAATAGGACTGGGAAAGGGAAAAGAAAGTAAAAATGAGGGGCTCTACCCATATGAAATATTGTGAATAGGACCACTATTACTTCAGCCTAGATTTGACACCTCACAAGGTATTGATAAGCCAAGTTGTTTTTATAGCAGCCCTAATGTTTACTCTTTATTTTAATTTCTCACTACTTAGAGCTATTACTTAAAATAATGAGGGTAATAATTCCACAGCTGCCATGAATGCTGTAAGAAATCTAGTGTAGAGGAAAATGTCAGAGCAAGAAAAATTAAGGTAGATTTACCCAATTGGGTTCCCATGTGTTTTTTACAGTAAAATTCCCAAGATCCACACCTAACATATCAAGTGGTCAGTGATATGGGGCCACTTCTGAAGCCAGCCGGGGTTGGGGGGGGGGGAAAGTTCTAGTATTAGACAAGAGGTTTAAGTGCTGAAGGTGAGATCTACAGATACTGCCAAAAAGAATAATAAATGAGTCTGAGAGCAAATTCAATGTGAACACTATGGCAGTTAACAAAAATAAGAATTGTGATTATGGGAACTGTATACTAACAATATCTGGAAACATGAAGTTGAGAAGAACTAAGTAGATGAGTGGAAAAAAATAAAACATCTAGTACTCATATATTTTATAACGTGAAAGGTTGAGTTTCTATAAACTGTCTGGTTGTGAGGAAATGCAATTTACTAAATGGTAAACAATATTAGTGTCACATAATAAATAAAATCCCACCACATTTTCCCTCTAATGAACCAATTCTTCTATTCTTCAGGTTCAAATATACACATTTTCAAAACAAACAAACAAACAAATAGATACAAACACAGATGTAAACATTTTTCCTGATTTCTGCTAACATACCAAGTGTAAGAAAAGCTGATGACTACTTTCATTTTCCTCCTGAGCAGTGCCAGATTTAGGACAAATGAGGCCCTGAGCTAGTTAAGTTATGATGGTATAATAACAAAATCTAGTTTGCTTTAGTCTCATTGGTGTCATGTGGCAGGCAAAACTGTGCTTTTTAATACATGTTTGAATATATATGTGGCAAGCACTCTAGTAAATATGTTGTAATCATTGATCAGTCGACTTTATTATCCACAATTCTCTGAAATTTCAGGGGAGTGGGCATTATAGGTTTCACAAGGTAGAAGAGGCACTTAGGACTAAATGTGGCCATGTTCCATCTCATCTCATCAATCCACAATGAAACCAGAGTTTAGGTATCGCTAGTTATCACACCCATCCAGGCCCGTAGCCAGGATTTTGTTTCGGGAGGGGAGGGGAGGGGAGGGGCTGGGATTTTGGTTCAGGGCGGGGGGACTGGGTCTGAACGGGAGAGGGTCTACCCTAGCAAACCTTTTGTATCGTTATCCCAATACCCCCATGTATATGGGATATATTGAGCATGGTGATCAGATCATGATTTGAATAAACATAAGTTTAAATAATAAATGTAAGGCCTTCTTGCAGACCACCCTGAGAATTTCGGGGGGGGGGGGGGGCTGAAGCCGCTCAAGTCCCCCCCCCCCCCCCCCCCCCCCGGCTACATACCTGTACCCATCCATAGAGAAACAATACAGGGCATTCAGGAACTAACATTCTATCAGTCTCCAGGTATAGACCATACCAATTGGTCTCCCATTTGTTAAAAGAGGAATGACAGTAAAGCTCACTAGGAAATCTCACTATAAGAGAAGTTACTTCAGATGCATAGTCTCTTTTATTAGAGAAGTACAAATGCTACTGCAGAATTACATAGTATTATGTTGTGCAGACAGTATGACATCATGAATCATTGCAATTTAAGCACTGGTCTAATCACTAGATATATAGGTCAACGGAAGGGTAAAGCAAAGTATTTTTAATCTCTCTTTGCCCTTTCTGTGATACTCACTGCCCTAGTGACACCCATGGTATTACTTGCCATGGATTGGAGCGGAATCAAAGATTATTTTGAACATGTTGTCACCTGAAAACAATGTCCTGTGGCAATAGATGCAGCAAATCTAAGTTACAGCTTTTAAGGATTATACAGAACATAGAGAAATCAATGTTTAGATTAAAACCATGTACATTCCCTGGCGAGCACAGTGTTGACTATGCTGTGATTTTTGGATTTGCATTCCAAAAATGTATTCTGTGGGGTGGGGGATATGCATATTGTCCCATCCCATATTTCAATACTAATGATAGTTATCTCACCATTTAGACATAAAGGTGCATAAAAATTTAATGCATTTCAGTGTAGCAGAAATGAAACGTTGCACTTAATAATGTAGTGTATTAAGGTGACTTGCACCCTTGTTTCCACAGCTTTAATTAGAATGAAGGTTCCTACATTCTTTATCTCTCATGCTTATGCCTAGCACCAGTGTTGTTTGTTATTGTAAATCAGAAGGGGGGCATTAAAATGGCATACTGAAAGTGGAATTGGAGTGTTTCCAGAAAGAGTATACTGGGTTGTTATTCCATGCTGAGTTGTTGGGCCTGTGCCATCAATAGCTTAAAGCTGCTATTAAGTATTTTTTTTAAAAAAATATTGAAAAATAAGAGATCGAGATATTGAAGACTGATGTTCCTCTCTGTAAGAATTATCTAAGGGGGAAGACCAATCATTCATCTCTTTGGAAAATAAAAGCAACTCAAACTTATATCAAGGCTCTTGCTGCCATCAAATGAATGTTCTTGTTACAGTATAGAAAGTTTGAAAAGTGACATGAAAAGATAACATCAGAACATGGAGAAGAAGCTGGAAGCAGGTTGTTATGGAAACTGGATTCTCGCTGTTTCATATGGGTGGATTCATTTCTTCCCCCTCCTGCTCCTGCCAACCGATATGGGAGCTAACAAGAGTCAAACATTCCAGTAGCTGCGACTGCATTTCAGTCAATGAACTTTCATCTTCAGTGTGTCTTCAACTGTTCTCAAGCAGTTCTCAATGTCTATGAATCACCCTGCCCCTAAAGCCACATAGCTGACAGTTTTCTAAGAAAGGCTGAATGTCCTAATTTTTTTATATTCCTGTGCCTGGAAGACAGTTGGTGTTGGCAGCACATGGTGTAAACAGATGGAATAAAGTCCAATTAGCCACAAATAACTTTTCTAGCAAAAATGTAGCCACTCAGCACAAATGCAAGAGTTTGAACTTCAGTTGTGTTTCATTTCTTTTCTTCTCAACTAGTTTTGCTAGTAACAATCTAGGTGATAATCAGTAATATGATTCACCTTTCTGTAAATAACAATATAACTTTCTTTATAGTGCACAGGCAGAACATTATTGACTCTATAGATAAAACATGAGGGGGATTCCATAAAATGTTCAGAGTATCATGGCTAGCTCTTGAAGTTTGCTATGATCTCCACCATACTCAGACTCTGAGTGAGGCTGGGGTAGTGTGGTGTCCACCCATGTTAAGCAAGACAAGTAGTTAAGCCAGGTCTGCGCAGCCTATGGCACTCTAGGTATTTTGGACTTCAGCTCCTAGAATTCCTGACCATTGAACAAACTGGCCAAGGCTTTTGGGAATTGGAGTCCTAAAAACCTGAAGGGTCACAGGTTATGCAGGCTTGAGCTAAAACATGAAAGAATTATAGATATTTATGCCGTAGCCTCCTAAACATGTTCACACATTCAATCATTCACAGAATCTGAATTGTAGAGTTGAAAGTCACCACGAGGGCCATCTAGTCCAACCTATTGTAGGGATGTAATTCTTCTCAAAGGAGAGAAGAGTGCTGAAATATGAAATATGAAGTCAGAATGTTACTAAAGTCACCATTCATGGATGAACTTTTCAACACCCATAAATGTGGATTAAATGCCACCCTGGCTTCATACTGTTACTAAGGCAAAATGTCCCTTTTCTCTCAAACTGGTCATTGACCGTAATAAAATGAACTTAAACTTGAACATACTGTTACTATTTAATTGTTTAACTTTTGTCTTGCACTTTTAAAACTTGACTAAGTGTGGGATTGTTAGCCGCCTTGATTCCCCACGGGGAGAAAGGAGGGGGTATAAATTCAGTTAACAACAACAACACAACAACATTTCATCACACATCCTTCCTGATGGGAAATGTGGCTATGCTTATTTTCTTCCCACTTTCATGGAGCACGTGTGATTTCTAGATTGACATTACCAATCACATACTTCAATCTCTCATAGACCTCCATTCATGTCAGAGTTATCTCTTAGTGAAAGACAACAAATCATCTTTCATAGGTTTCTTCTGAAGAAGGCCATCTTCTTTCCTACTTTTTCCTTAGGTTAAATTTGAACACCTATCATATTCATATGGAAAGAAAGCTAAAATTAGATTTTCATAAAAACTGCTCTGTGTCTTCTGTGATTTAGTTTGGGATGTAACTCTTCACTAAGTAAAGAACTCTTCTTGAAGGCAACAGGGAACAAATGTAGCAAATTTCTTCCATATAACAAGCAACGTTTTGAAAGACATGCGTATTTGCAATTTTGCATTTATTCTTCACAAAATTCCCACAGGGTTATATTGCAAACAAAAACAATCACACAAATCTCAGCATTTCCTGTACACAAAATGGCATTTTCTCTACAGAAAAAAAAATTCTTCATATAAATAACATTATATATGCTAATCAGTTACATGCAACTTTTTAACATAATTAAGTTTCCAATTACAATATTGCATTGGCAACAGTTTTCTTCCATAGAAAATAATATTTCTGCATAGAAATGTGGTTCCTGTGCAAAAAAAAAATATGCATTTGCCACTAAACAAATACGTGCTTTTTTCAGAATATGTGTTGAACTCTGAAGATTGATGCTAATCTAGGAATTTTATTAGGGTTACTTGGCATAAAAATGACTTTTAAATTATTCTAGTATACTTTCTGTTCCCCATTTTAACCTTACTATTATAGAAATTATCCAGGGTGCTGAATCACAGTAGGGATGAAGTTCAACAACTTTGAGAGGTTAAAACCCAGGGTATCCCACTGATATTAGAGCCATTAGCCAGCACTGAGTGTAGGACTGACATGGGCCAAATAAAGCTAAATCCAGACCATTGGCAGTACTGTCTATTAAAGACATGATGCTCAAAAATTCATATTTTTAATTATTTGATTTATATCCTTCAACCGCAGATTTTAATGGAACTATCTGATTTTCTGCCACTTTCTGCAAGAGATGCAATCTTTAGCCAAATTTATTGCCATATACTTCAACAAGGGAAACTGGGGATACTGCCTCAAATAATATGGGGGCCATGATACTCTGAAGGCTTACAAAATCCTTATTTGCCTTCCTCTGTGCTTGCCTCACATGGTATCAGAAAAGAGGGGAATCATCTCAGGATTTGGAAGGCTGTTCCATGATCATTGGTTGTCTTTCCCCTTGCCTTTCCCCTTGCCTGCCTTGCCTCCAACATGGAGAGAGTGCAGAGTGAGGGATACAAGCTACTGTAGACTTCCAGAATCCTTTCTTCTGATTATTGCATATGATACCAGGAGGTCAGCCTGTTTAAAGTCTAAAAGGAAAAAAATCAAGAATGAGTATGAAGGATTCTCCATGTTAAGTTTGTCAGACCCTCAAAAAGTTCCCTTCTCCTTCCTCACCCATCATTCATTTATTCCTTCCATCACTCATTTTTAGGTTTAACATTCTTGTTAGTGTTATCCATATTCTGATGTTTCCTTCAATAGGAGAGCAGAATAGAGGCATTTCAACATGAATGACAACAATGAAGGACGGCTGTTCTCACCCATTGGGGTAGAATTTGTCCCTGTACAACATATGTGGATGCTTCTCATAATCAAAAGGAAATCGTTGCTGCTCTGGATAGTAAAAACAAATGTTCAACAAGTCACTACATGTAGAGTGTGAGGAAATACAGAATCATTTCTAGTTGTCAGTTTGCTGTCTGTTGCAAAGGCCAAGCAGTACCATCCTCTGCTTCCAGGAAACAGCAGCAGACAAGACCTGGCATGCAACCTTTCCTTCAATTTATTAACACAATAATAGGAAGTGTAACATCTGCCTTCTCTCCTCTTTGGATCCCATGTTTTTGGCAATCAGTAGACATTACTCAGTAGACCATGCAGGGCAGGAATGACATGGGGTTTATTTAGTTAGTGATATTTGACAGCTCTGGAAAACATTTTGAAGGAGACTGTAACACTGAAGGAGGATTAGGTTTCTGACACAGCTGTACCCATGGCAAATAGCCAAATATCCCTTCTGTAATGTGCACCATGCCCTCCATTAAAGGGTCACTCAGAGATGGATTTAGTCCTCAAATTTACATTTTTTAAAAAGAGAGACTTCAGAGTTTATTATGCTTTAACATCAATAAGAATATTTCCATGCAACTAAGAAAAAAATCAAATGGAAAACAGCTTTGATTTATTAAAACACTCCCTGCAGTGTTAGCAGCTCACTGCAGAAGAGAACTAGAAAAGTGAAAGGGAACAGTCTACTGTATTTTTGACATCTAAGTGAGTAAAGGGAAGTATTTGGGGGGATAAATCATTGCCATGAACCATGATGCATAAACTTGACATTTCACAGTTTTAATAAACTCAAACAAGGTTGTGTAGACAGGAAAAGGAAAGGGGAGTTCAATACACTGACTGAAAATATAAATAAATGGTTCCGAGGGTGACAATTACAAACTTGGGGTTTTTTATGGTGTCAGCGTTGAATTAACATTTTGAATTGAACTAAAGTATTAGTCAAAAAACTAAGGCTTTAGTGACATAGACAGCCACAAACCACAGATCAGATAAAACTCTCTATCTTAATCAACTACTACATCCATGCAGAATATATGCCCTGAATACAAAATGAAGAAAAAAAATATGCTCAAAGGTTTGCTAAAGACCAAGAAAAAGAAGTTGGGATAATTTTGATGGGGAGAAGGCTTCCATGAAATTAAACTCCCACTGAGGCACTGAGTGACCAGGGTTTGAAGAATATATTATTTTGGGAGTTCAACTTTCAAAATTCCCCAGGTAGCTACGGAGGAATAGCAGGAAGTATACTTTCCAAAATAACATTCCTGAGTTGTGTCAGGGCCTAATGTTACTAGGAAGATTGCATGAGTATTAGTCAGTGACCCTGGCTCCTGCACAATCACCTCTCCAGCCCCTCATATTTTGGGGGATGGAAAGCCATGAACTTCATGTCAGATTGTATGTAAGTGAATAAGTATTTGATTACTTCGATGATGCTAGTGGTATAAGACTGTTCGTTCAGTAGCTATGTGAACAGAATTGTCACCAAGATTTGTTGACAAAACTCCAATCCAGATTCTATTTAACCCATATTCATTACTTTCACTGAATATAAGTCATTTAAGCATCATTTGGAGCCTCCGGTGGCTCAGTGTGTTAAAGCGCTGAGCTGCTAAACTTGCAGACCGAAAGGTCCCAGGTTCAAATCCGGGGAGCGGAGTGAGCGCCCGCTGTTAGCTCCAGCTTCTGCCAACCTAGCCGTTCAAAAACATGTCAATGTGCGTAGATCAATAGGTACCACTCTGGCAGGAAGGTAACGGCGTTCCAAGCAGTCCACATGACCTTGGAGGTGTCTACGGACAACGCTGGCTCTTCGGCTTAGAAATGGAGATGAGCACCAACCCCCAGAGTCGGACATGACTGGACTTAATGTCAGGGGAAACCTTTACCTTTACCTTTAAGCATCATTTAGAATCTAAATGGGAAATAACCAGCAGGTTGCTTTGTTTTAAACGAACAGTAGATCAACTTTGCTGCAAGAAATATATACTGAGGAAAATATATTCTGAATAATTGCCAGCTCACCAATTGCCATTTCACTGTTTCAGATGCCATTTTTGAAAGTTAATATGGCATTTATGGGGATGTTACTAACATTATAGTTATTGAGTTGTTGTGTGTTTTCTGGGCTGTATGTCCAGGTTCCAGAAGTATTCACTCCTGATGTTTTGCCCACATATATAGCAGGCATCCTCAGAGGTTGTGAGGTATACCTAGATGTCGGCGAAACATCAGGAGAGAATACTTCTGGAACCTGGCCATACAGCCCAGAAAACACAGAACAACCCTGTGATTCCGGCCATGAAAGCCTTCAACAACACATTATAGTTATTGCTTTAAAAAACTAAAACAAATACAAAATAGCTTGAAATGTCTCAAAATGTTCCTCCTCAAAAAACAGGATGTATAAACTTTACTTGTTATATGAAACACAATAGCAGTTTGTATGTATTTCCCTTGCTATCTCCCTGCCCCCCCCCCCCCCCCCAATGGCATGTTCCAGGAAATGTCTTCACTAGCAATGAATTCCTTCCAACCCTTGCTGTATTAATAATAATAATAATAAAAAAACTTTATTTATATACCGCCCTATCTCCCGGATGGGACTCAGGGCGGTTTACAGTCATAAAAGCAACACAACATTACATAACGATATAACACACATTATTAAACAAGGTAAAATAGTACAATTATAACGATAAATCACACTTACATGACCAGATCAAGGGGACGGGAACCATAAACCCAATATATTAAAATGTATCATTTTAGGATAGGGAAATCTTGTGCAATGAATTGCGATCACGGAGATAGGTAGGGCCCTAGCCGTGTAGGGCCTTATAGGTCAAGACCTGCACCTTGAATTGGGCCCGGCAGTTTTTCGGCAGCCAGTGGAGCTGCTTTAATAGGGGCATTGTGTGCTCCCTATAGCCGGCTCCCATTAGAAATCTGGCTGCCGATCTTTGAACCAGTTGGAGTTCATCTGCAGTTGGCATATTGATGAAATTGGTGCAGGAAGTAACAAAGCATTCAGTATGTTGGGAGCACATGCACTGAATAGTAGGTCTTCTTATCTCTCATGCAATTTTACAGCCTCATACAGGTGCAAGACAATAGTCAAACCAGTTTACCAGTAGCTTATTATGAGATGTTATGGTGGTTTCACCATTAGTACTTTAATTGTATGCGGGCTGACTACAAGCAATGAATGCAAGAAGCACTAGTCTTTGTTTTTCTCATACTGTGACTCTTTGGGTTCAGAAAAAGCTTACTAGTGAAACCAGTAATTTTATTTAAATTGAATTATGCAAACCAGGAACAAAATGGGCAATTACAGGAAACTTCTCTTCACAAGCTCATAGCAACATTCTTTTGCAGAGTACTTATCTATGCCAGCCTCCTTAACCAGTTTTCCTCAATTTGTTGTCCTCCAACAGTGTTTGATAAACCAAGGTCTATTTCTTCTCAGCACAAAATGATATTTAAATAAATGGTATACACATATCTGATTTACGCCTACTGAATATTAGGAATCATGCAACTAAAAAATAAAATAAAAAGCAAAAGAAATAAAACTAGCCATATGTTAATGTGACCATTAAAAAAACCCCTGCAATTCAGCCAAAATAAGACAGATTTCTATAAACCATCAAAATTCATATCTGAATCCTGGGGTTTTATTTTTGTGAAAATTAAGTTTCTACTACCATACATGATGTGGACATACTTTCAGGAGTGCATGTGTTACTAAATTGGTGTATTTTTAGATTTAAAAAACCACCTTAACAATATTTTATGTGAGTCCTAAATATACATCTTCTGAACACAGATGTGAGTTCATTACAAGAGTTTGTTACCTCAACTTTTTTATTTATGTTTTCTGTGTTTATCTCAGGATAAAACATCCCAAAGAATAACTACTGAATTCTTGGTAATATAAAGAGGTGAACAAACTCATTGGCTAAATTGAAATAACATTTAATAAACATGCTTCCCCTCCTCTCCCATAACCTCATAGTTTAGAAATTCAGGAATACTGTACACCATGGCTCCTATGTTTCATTTCCTTCTCTTTTTTTCTATACAGAGTCACTCTTATTCTTGTTATTCTTACTTTATAAACAGCCTTTTTTCCAACACAGATCTCAAGGAACCTTTTAAAAAAATCTAAAACAGATACAACTAAAAGTTCACATAATACAAGTGTGTGTGTGTGTGTGTGGAGTGAAAAAGAGAGAGAGTTAAAATATCAACAGATATTATTAATCACACAGATCCTTACCTCATCATCATCATAGGCAATCCCTTGTGGCCGAGTATGATAGCCTTCCAGGTGTAGGGCCTTGTTGGTGGTTCGTAGGTGACTGTAGATACCTATTCTTAATCTGCATGTTCTTTTGCAGTGAGAACATCAATTTCCAGATGGAAGGCAGTCCTGACAAGAGTTGGCTTGACACGCCTTTCTCTTGACATATTTTCTCTTTTTCTCCATTTCTCCATTTGTGCCTCTTCAATTTCCACAGCACTGTTGGTAAGAGGTGACCTCCAATTGGAATGCTCAAGGGCCAGGGTTTCTCAGAGTCTACGCCACAGATTTTAAGTTTAGTTTTAAGCCCATCTTTAAATCTCTTTTCATGTCCATCAACATTCTGTTTTCAAAGAATCATAGAATCATAGAATTGGAAGAGACCTCATGGGCCATCCAGTCTAACCCCCTGCCAAGAAGCAGAAAGATTACATTCAAAGCACCCCTGACAAATAGCCATCCAGCCTCTGCTTAAATGCCTCCAAAGGAGGAGCCTCAACCACAATCCGGGGCAGAGAGTTCCAGTGCTGAACAGCTCTCACAGTTAGGATGTTCTTCCTAATGTTCAGGTTGAATCTCCTTTCCTTGAGTTGGGAGTATAGTAGCTGCTTTGGGAGACGGTGGTCAGACATTCGGACAATGTGGCTAGTCCAGCAAAGTTGATGACAGAGGACCATTGCTTCAGTGCTGGTGGTCTTTACTTCTTCCAGCATGCTGACATTTGCACACCAGTCTTCTCAAGAGATTTGCTGGATTTTTTGGAGGCAACACTGATGGAATTGTTCCAGGAGTTGAGTGTGATGTCTGTAGACAGTCCATGTTTCTCAGGCATATAACAGGGTTGGGAGGACAATAGCTTTATAAACAAGCATCTTGGTCCCTATGAGTGTCCTGATCCTGAAACACTCTGCTTCATTTGAAAAAAATGCTGCACTTACAGAGCTCAGACTGTGTTGTATTTCAGTGTCAATGTTGACTTTTGTGGAGAGGTGGCTGTCAAGGTAGTGGAAATGGTCAACATTTTCTAATGGTACACCATTAGGCTGTATTTCTGGCATTGCAGAGGAATTGTCTGTTGTCTGTTGAAAGAGCACCTTTATTTTTCATCCTCCCATTAACTACTAGAAAGCTTGAATACACCCCCTGCTGAATACTCAGTAAACAGGATGAAGATTTCAAAACAACCACATTTTATTCATATATAAGGACCTCATCAGATTGCTCCCCCCCCCCAATGTTGTTCTGTTTTGCTGGCAATCACCAGCAAAACTGAAGGGGTGTATAGTGCCTTGTGGTGACCCACATGCCCTATCCTTCCTTCATCACATGGGGGCATCAGGATAAGGTGTGTTGGTGACCTGTCCCTTCCCCCATTCAGACGGGGGAAACTGTGGCAATGTGCATTGCTCTTTCCCCCATCAGATAGGGAAAAAGGGCAGAAACAGCCAGTATCTCCATTGCAGCTACCCAAAAGTCAACTTACCTTCCATTGTTGGTGAGAAAACATCTTGCAACGCTTTCTTGCCACTTCAACCATCAATGGAGTGAGGCCATAGACTGCATCATGTGATGGCACTCGGCAGGCTCCATGGCCGAAGTGGAGCAAAAAGCCAATTTCCTCTTTTGTGATGAGGCATTAAGACTCCGTTTTTGTAATTTCTACCTTTTAGATTGCTCTGATCCTACCTCAAATGCAAGTCTCAACTTCTTTATGTCTACTCCACCTAATGTTAGTGTTCCACAAAACATGAGCTAATGATGGACAAGTCCCACAGAGATTGCAATGCTGTTCATCAACTGGTGTAGATTCTGTTCCTGAGAGCAATACTCCTGTCGAGATTGATGTCCCCACCACTACATTTAGCAAGAAAAATACACATAAAGGAATGTGGGACAATATTTTAAAGCTTTCCGTCAGCCTTGTGGGGGTGTCAGAACAGCAGTAAGTGCCCATCTGCTCTTTTTTGACATGGAGAGGGAGTTGAATGAATGGCTTTTATTTAACTCTCCCCCCCATACACTTACTCCAGCTCACTTACTCTTTCCATCTCAAGCCAAAAAAATAAATTAAAATGAAATGAAACACAGTTTATTCCACCAACAACCTGACATCAAATTGACAGAGCTGTGACTATTTGACATCCAACTCGATAATAGAACAGCTCCGTTGAGTGACAGTTGAACAATAGGAGAAAAAATGTGACTTCCATAAATAGGTGAATTTACAGCTTGCAGTATGAAAAATAAACAAACTATTACCCAGAAAGTGTTGTTTCCCTTGAAAGTTTGTCACCTGTCATCTTATGTTAAAGAACTCTCTAAGACCAAGGTGTGGTCTGACTTTTCCCCGGGCCTGTAACTTTCTTGTGCTTCTCTGATGTTTCACAAACTTGTTCTATAGTCCATATGTCCCTAAATCCTTTGACAGAAGAGTCTATAGGATAATTTATCATGCTAATCTTGTCTGGGAAAGACAGAGCTAATTTGATTTCGAAATTAGCAGCTTGATTCTAAAACCCTCAAGCTATTATGGCCAAAATCAAAAACTTTATCAAACATCTCAGAAAACTACTAGAATAGAGTTACTTAGCGTCCTTCTTAAGCCAAGCTAAACTGAGAAGGATACATAAGCAGAAATAGCTATGGTGATCTGATAACTTCTTATGTCCTTGAGTCTCTTCATTTTCCCTGGATAGTGACAGAAAGTGGGAATGCTGCAATGGCAAACATATACTTCTAGAGGGGAAAGCTCCTTTAGTTTTTGCTGCAGGATCCTTTCCTCTCCTTCCTCTGAATAACATATGCTCACTATATTACTCAAGTTGACCTATAGTTTGGGAACCACTGAGTGATATTAATGCTAATTTCCTAAATTAGTAACAAAGAAGCTTTATCACTATAGTCCAGTATAGAGGAAGCATTTCTCCAAGCTTTCAGCCAAACTAGACCCCTCTAACCGTAATCCTTTAACAAGAGAGCCCTCAAAATTAAGACATAAACATTAAACACAAAAAAAATGCTATTCACCAATGAGCTATAATCTCTCACTGGAGCTTCTGTGCAGTTAAAAATATTTATCTAAAATTACCAATAATGCCAGATTAAAGACAGATGGAAAAAGAAAATAAATAAAATAAAAACCCTTCACCCCATTATCTTCAACCCCCTCTGTCATTGAAAGCCCACTAGAAATAGTAGGCATGCCTCACCCTTTGCTGACCTAAACTTATCCAATTTACTGAAACTGTACGTGGAACCATAAATAATTTTCAAACAAGAATATTTATTGACCTTACAGTCAAATCTGCATATCCCAAAGCATATGTTTGATATATCCAGATACTTTAAGCACATAAGCGAGTATAGTTTTAAAATATACAGAAATACACTTTAAGAAATGAGAGAAAAATGCATACTTTTCAAAAATATGCATACAAATTGTGAATATTTAGGAAAGAATGCATACAAAGATAAACCCTGCAGTCAGATACAAATTCAAGGAAATAATCTTGTTGTGAGATGAACACTCAAGTCAGAAGGACATTTGAAGTAGAAATCAGAGATTTAGATGAACTTGAGTTTGGCTTATTTACATCTCTAGTGCCATCTTAGCTTGGGGCAAGGGACAAATTAAAGACAGTAAAATATACATTATTGCTTATAATAATTATTAGACTTTTACAATTTGGCCAAAAGGCATGCTATTTTGAGGTCCATTTTCAGCTAACCTCTCATTCTGTTTATTGGAAAACTTTAATGGCTCAATCCTTGGCCATTTTAAGGCCTATCAGCATGAAACCTACCTCAGATTTAGATCCCATTTACAACTGCAGGCCTGCCAAGTTTCAGAAAAAAACCACTGATTTTTAAAGATTTTTTTTACAGTTTTTACCATAACATTTTTTTAAAAAAATAAGACAAACTGCAAGTGAGGGTTCTTGGAATTGTAGTTGCTGGTTGTGTCCATTCTCAGCCAATCAGAGAATGGTCACAACCAGGCCTTTTATTGGCTGAAAGACAGAGAGAAAGAAAAACTTCAACTCCCATCATGCTCCCAGAGGAACGCAGAGACTTTTCAATGCCCGCCCCATGCAAGTGCTGCTGGGAAAGTAAGTTTCCAGCAGGGCCCTCTCTGGAGGAGCAGCCCAGGGAACTTTTCCAAAAGAAATGGATGCTGGCACAGGGGAGGGAGAAAAGACACTGCAGGTAATTCCATCTTCTCCAGGAGCCCCCACGGCAAACCCTTGCCTCAGGTATATTGCAGATTTAACTCCATCCTCTCCAGTAGCCGAAAGATGTTTTGGCTGGCTTTCCAGTTCCCTCCTCCAAGTTCTGTTTTTGGGGTATTATACAAAATGAATCATCAGATATTACAAATCACTGATCCAGGCCCAAGACTAATAATTATACATAATGAATTTTTTTAAAAACTCCTGCCTTCTTCCTAATCCTAGAAAAAAGTTCCTGAAATGTATTTGCACTTCAGAGATCCCAATTCATTCACTGCAACGTATTTTTCTACCCCAGTTTCTGAATGCTATGTTGCAGATGTCTATGCTCCTATTAGCCATAGACAACATGGTCCTGGGCAATAAAACTGAGGTCAACAGGCTAGGGAGGGGTAATTTACTTGATTAAAGTATTAACATTTTTGCATTATGCTTTCAGCATGATTTTCCTAAACTGTATCTATTAGGCTTGAGTGATCCATGAAAAAATTGATTCTAAACTCGTTTCAAAAGTAGGGGGTGCCAGCGTTTCGTTTCTGATGTCATTTCCGAATTTTGCCCCCCCAAAAATTCGAAATTAACGAAAATTCGTTATTTTCTAAATTAATTCGTTAATGGCGGACGCGCATGCGCAGTGGCCAAAAAAAATAGCACTAGGGGAGATTTTACAGGACTCTCCCGCCCTCATTTTTTGAGTGATTTTCTTCAAACTTGGTACAGTGGTAGAACACATTTAACACTGATAGCTCACCAAAATTTGGAACGTTTCCCTTATCCTCTGATTTTTGGCGAATTTTCATAGCTTTTATAATAAACCATTTTTTAATAATTGCAGAAATCTGTTCCTGGTTTGAAAGTCTTTTTTCCTGTTTCATTGGGTTGTCTTTACTGTGAAAGTCATTGTTCTACTTCAGAAACTTTGTTTTTGTGGCTGAAACTTTGTTAAATTGGTGGACCAAACCATAATATGTTCCATCCATGTCGCTTGCACAAAGTTCAGGCAGTGTCATAGATTTTGCCATGTTTCTATGACAGAACCAATTAGGAAATGACATTTATCACCCAGGAACAGAAATCATAGTACACCATCAAATCCTTTCTGACAGATGGCCATCAGCCTCTGAATAAGGAAATTAGTTCCTGGTTTGAAAGTGCTATTTCCTGTTTCATTGGCTTTTCTGGGCTGAGAGTGTGTGACTTGCCCAAGTGGGTGGCAGAGTGGGGAATCAAGCCACAATTGGAGTCCAAAATTCAAACCTCTTCCTCCCTCCTTCTCTCTAAACTTCTCATACCTTCCAAGAATTCACATACTGTATGAAAGTTTGGTCAAGATGGTCAGAGGAGGGCAACTAAAATGATCTAGGGTCTGGAGAACAAGCCCTATGAGGAGTGGCTTGAAGAACTGGGCATGTTTAGCCTGCAGAAAAGAAGGCTGAGAGGAGACATGATGTATAATATGTGAGGGGAAGTCATAGAGAGGAGGGAGCAAGCTTGTTTTCTGCTGCCCTGCAGACTAGGACACTGAACAATGGCTTTAAACTACAGGAAAGGAGATTTCACCTGAACATTAGGAAGAACTTCCTCACTGTGAGCTGTTCAGCTGTGGAACTCTCTCCCCGGGCTGTGGTGGAGGTTTCTTCTTTGGAGGCTTTTAAGCAGAGGCTGGATGGCCATCTGTTGGGAGGGATTGGATGGTGTCTCCCTGCCTGGCAGAAGGGGTTGGGCTGGATGGCCCACGAGGTCTCTTCCAACTCTACTGTTCAATGACGCTATGATTCTAAGTGAGGACAAAAGGGGGTGGGGAATGTTAAGAGGAGAGAGGGCCTGGAACACCTGGGAATTGTAGTTTGCAAGTGGGCATAGTACTATTGGAGAAACGTTTGCTACAGCCCAATGCTTTTATAAATGGTCAATATTCAGAGGCTTCGTTCTCCTGCATTTTGAAAGCTATTATGATGAAATTTGCCAGAATGGAAGCAAAAATTAAGTACTCTTAGCCTATCAAGTTTCATAATGTTTGACCCATCCACTGATTTTTGGGGATTTCTGAAGCAACATTTTTTTAAAATGTTAGCAGATCGATGGCCACGCCTCCCTGTCCTTCTTCCTTCCACTTTGATTGGCTTGCTAAGGCTTCTGGGAAATGGAGTTTTTTCTCTCGTTATGGCGAATTGCTTCATTAATGGTCAATATTCAGAGGCTTCATTCTCCTGCATTATGAAAGCTATTATGATGAAATTTGCCAGAATGGAAGCAAAAATTAAGTACTAGGCTTGCTCAAATAATTCGATTTTCCCGTTACCCGTTATTAATTCGTTATTTTCGTTTGTTTTGAAGCAATATAGAACCTTGGTTGTCCACACGTCTGGATATCGCGGTTTCGAATCGCGAGAGGCCGTTTTTTCTTATTTCTTCGTTTTTTTCGTTAAGAAAAAAAAGCTTTTGCAAATCACCCAAACTCCTTTCCTTTTGCCCCTCAGCCAATGGGAGGCTCAGCCAATGGGAGGGGGCGAGGGGGAAGGAGGCCGAGGAGGAGGAGGAAGACGGAGGGGGGAAATGGCCGCCGCCACCGCCTCGCCTCAGCTCAGGCCTGGAGAGACCGAGAGGGGCCCGGCGGTGAGGAGGAAGAGGCCTGGGATGCGAGGGGGTGTGGGCCAGGCCCGTCCTCGGCTGCTCCCAGGGGCCCAGATTCGCACCCTCCCTCCCCCCAATACAGGTCTCCAGTCCATACCACGCTACATGAACTTGAATGGATACTGTGGTTGTGTTGTCGAAAGCTTTCATGGCCGGGATCACACTGTTGTGGTATGTATTCCGGGCTCTATGGCCATGTGCCAGAAGCATTCTCTCCTGACGTTTCACCCACATCTGTGGCAGACATAGAGGTTTTGACGTCTGTGCGAAGCTAGGCAAGTGGGGTTTATATATCTGTGGAAGGTCCAGGGTGGAAGAAAGAACTCTTGTCTGTGGGAGGCAAGTGTGAATGTTGCAATTGGTCACCTTGATTAGCATTGAATAGCCTTGCAGCTTCAAAGCCTGGCTGCTTCCTACCTGGGGGAATCCTTTGTTGGGAGGTATTAGCTGGCCCTGATTGTTTCCTGTCTGGAATTCCCATTTTCTGGGTGTTTCTGGGAAGGTAATGGCACTCCATGTAGTCATGCCGGCCACATGACCTTGGAGGTGTCTATGGACAACACTGGCTCTTGGGCTTAGAAATGGAGATGAGCACCAACCCCCAGAGTCAGACATGACTGAACTTAACGTCAAGGGATACCTTTACCTTTACCTACACACACACACACACACACACACACACACACACACACACACACACAAAAGCAGGGACTATATATATATATATACACAATATATATCACACACACACCAATTTAACAAAGTTTCAGCCACAAAAACAAAGTTTCTGAAGTAGAACAATGACTTTCACAGTAAAGACAACCCAATTTAACAGGAAATAAGACTTTCAAACCAGGAACAGATTTCTGCAATTATTAAAAAATGGTTTATTATAAAAGCTATGAAAATTTGCCAAAAATCAGAGGATAAGGGAAATGTTCCACATTTTGGTGAGCTATCAGTGTTAAATGTGTTCTACCACTGTACCAAGTTTGAAGAAGATCACTCAAAAAATGAGGGCGGGAGAGCCCCCTAAGTCCCCCCCCCCTTCGGGCTGTTTTTGGGCCACCGCGCATGCGCGTCCGCCATTAACGAATTAATTTAGAAAATAACGAATTTTCGTTAATTTCGAAAAATTTTGGGGGCCAAATTCGTTATTAGCAACAAAAACGAAAAACTGCCCCCTCTAGTTTTGAAACGAGTTTAGAATCAAATTTTTCATGGATCGATCAAGCCTATTAAGTACTCTTAGCCTATCAAGTTTCATTGGCTTGCTTTGATTGGCTTGCTAAGGCTTCTGGGAAATGGAGTTTTTTCTCTCATTATGGCGAATTGCTTCATTAATGGTCAATATTCAGAGGCTTCGTTCTCCTGCATTATGAAAGCTATTATGATGAAATTTGCCAGAATGGAAGCAAAAATTAAGTACTCTTTGCCTATCAAGTTTCATAATGTTTGACCCATCCACTGATTTTTGGGGATTTCTGAAGCAACATTTTTTTAAAATGTTAGCAGATCGATGGCCACGCCTCCCTGTCCTTCTTCCTTCCACTTTGATTGGCTTGCTAAGGCTTCTGGGAAATGGAGTTTTTTCTCTCATTATGGCGAATTGCTTCATTAATGGTCAATATTCAGAGGCTTCGTTCTCCTGCATTATGAAAGCTATTATGATGAAATTTGCCAGAATGGAAGCAAAAATTAAGTACTCTTTGCCTATAAAGTTTCATAATGTTTGACCCATCCACTGATTTTTGGGGATTTTTGAAGCAACATTTTTTTTTAAATGCTAGCAGATCGATGGCCATGCCTCTCCCTCCCTCCCTCTTCTGCTCTGATTGGCTGAGAGGCATGCCAACATGGCTTCTCCTCTCAGAGGGGCTACAGCTGCATCCGAAGACATCAGAAACAAACGAAAAAGGTACTTTTATTATTCAAATTCGTAATATTTGTAAGGGCAGTGAGCAGATGGTTCAATATCAATTCAAAAGTGCTTACGAAACGAATTTTTAATGAATTTAACGAAATAACGAAAAATTTGCTCAAGCCTAGTATCTATATATATAAAAGAGTGATGGCATCAGGGCAGTGGACAAAACAACAAAACTACAGGCCCCCCAACCTCGAAATTTGACAACACAACCCATCATCCACGCCTCTAGGTTGATACAACAAAAAGAAAAGAAAAATAAAGTCCTAATTAGAGGGAGAGCAATAATTGTTTTTATCCAATTGCTGCCAGTTTAGAGGGCTAATCTCTGCCCACTTCGTTGCCTAGCAACCAAGGGACAGCCAGGTTTCAGTTAGGGGACAGGCAAATTTAGGCCTCACTTAGGCTTCTTCCACAGATTATCTAATTTGCACTGGATTATATGGCAGTGTAGACTCAAGGTCCTTCCACACAGCTATATAACCCATTTATAATCTTATATTATCTGCTTTGCACTGGATTATCTTGACTCCACACTGCCATATAATCCACTTCAGTGTGCATTTTATACAACTGTGAAGAAGGGGCCTCATATAATCCAGTTCTAAGCAGATAATATAAGATGATCAATATACAGTAGACTCTCACTTATCCAACATAAACAGGCCGGCAGGATAAGTAAATATATTGGATAATAAGAAGGGATTCAGGAAAAGCTGATTAAACATCAAATTAGGTAATCGTTATACAAATTAAGCACCAAAACATCATATTATACAACAAATTTGACAGAAAAGGTAGTTCCATGCGCAGTAATGCTATGTAGTAATTACAGTAGAGTCTCACTTATCCAACACTCGCTTATCCAACGTTCTGGATTATCCAACGCATTTTTGTAGTCAATGTTTTCAATATATCGTGATATTTTGGTGCTAAATTCATAAATACAGTAATTACTACATAGCATTACTGCGTATTGAACTACTTTTTCTGCCAAATTTGTTGTCTAACATGATGTTTTGGTGTTTCATTTGTAAAATCATAACCTAATTTGATATTTAATAGGCTTTTCCTTAACACCTCCTTATTATCCAACATATTCAGTTATCCAACATTTTGCCAGCCCACTTATGTTGGATAAGTGAGACTCTACTGTACTGTATTTACAAATTTACCAGTAAAATATCACAATGAATTTGAAACACTGACTACAAAAACATTGATTATGAAAAGGCAGACTGTGTTGGATAATCCAGAACATTGTATAAGTGAATGTTGGATAAGTGAGATTCTACTTTGATATGGAATAATTTCTAGGATAGAATAATGCAGAACAATATAATCTCTAAAACCAGGACAGTAATGAAGAAATAAAGAAAGTAAATAAAGCAAGGAAATTGGAAATTCCATAAAGGAAACAATCAGGGCCAGCTAACACCTCCCAAGAAAGGATTCTTCCAGAAAGGAAGCTGAGAAGGCAGTGAAGCACTATGTATTACCAAAGTCATTATTATTACTATCATTACTATCCTTACTATTATTATTATTATTATTATTATTATTATTATTATTATTATTATTGTGTTGCGGTCAACCGTGCAAATGAATACAATCTGGCTCCAAGTATTCAAAAACACTAAAATCAGAATATATAAAAATTAATGTGGTATAATAAAACAGAACAATACAATCTCTAAAATCAGAACACTAAATAAAGAACAACACTCTGAAAATAGGGGAATTCCACACAGAAAACAATCAGGGCCAGCTAACACCTCCCAACAAAGGATTCCCATCATCAAAGTCTGGCCAATCCTCTGTTTTCTCAGGGCCACAGACAGTAGAAGCATATAAAATATCACAAACAACACCACTCTGAAAACAAGGTAATTCCAGACAGGAAACAATCAGGGCCAGCTAACACCTCCCAACAAACAAATCACTCAGGGAGGAAACAGCTAGGCTTTAAATCTGCAAGGCCATTACATCCTAATCATTTTTCCTAATTGCAGCATTCATACTTGCCTCCAACAGACAAAAAAAACCAAAACAATCAGAAATATTGTATATTCACAACCTTTAGGAAATAATGTCCCCTGATGGCACAGCATGTTAAAGCGCTGAGCTGCTGAACTTCTGGACTGAAAGGCCGCAGGTTTGAATTGGGGGAACTGACAGAGCCCCCACTGTTAGCCCCAGCTTCTGCCAACCCAGAAGTTCAAAAACATGTAAATGTGAGTGCATCAATAGGTACTGCTCCAGTGGGAAGGTAACGCCGCTCCATGCAGTCATCCCACATGACCTTGGAGGAGTCTACGGACAACGCCGGCTCTTCGGCTTAGAAATCCAGATGAGCACCAACCCCCAGAGTCAGACATGACTGGACTTAACGTCAGGGGAAAACGTTTGCCCTTTACCTTAACTACCACCAATTCCTCAATACTTTATTTCCCAGACCACCATTCTTCGCCACAGCAACGCGTGGCCGGGCACAGCTAGTTTCTTTATATAATATATTTCAGTTACCATTGGCATATAGTGTGATATACAAGTTTTCTAGTATTATTCTGCTTCATCCACATAATCACCATTATTTCCTTCAGCTTTCAGGATTATGATGGGGATCCCTTTTAATTTTAACATCTTTGCAAAAGAAAATATGTGCTATGTGCTATGAATAATTTTTTTTTTGTCTTGCCTGGCAGCTATTGAGACTCTACATGTTAGTCTCTCTACAGCTCCATCCATGCTCTGGGGATGGGGAAAGTGTCTCCATTCCTCTTTCATGTGACAAGCATGTGGTAAATTATATACAATCCCACTACCCCTTGTTTATCTGCCATGACAATCTACTTTGCCCCTTGTGTAACTCACCACCCAGTGGGCATACATGACCTTTCTCAAGCTGTTCTAAGCTGTCATAAGGTTGTCGGTACTTTCCTGTCTTTCCCACCACTTTATTCACACTTCTTCCTTCTCCCCTTTTCGCTATCATTTCAAGCCCTCTTTATTGCCACCCTCTTAGAACTTTATCCTCCACTGTCTCTCTTCGGATGGGTTATACTTCTTCTCACTTCCACCTCAACCCTGTCTGTTCTCCACTTTTCCCTTTGATAATATCTCTTTTATTTCTCTTTGCCTCCATTTTGTTGAAAAGATATTCATTTTTTAAAAAACCATGTCTTCATAATGATGAAAGCTGACACTCCAATGATCTACATCCATTATAGAAATACTGAATGGTAAAACAGCTTTTTTTCTTATGTGCAATATGCAGAGAGAGTGTGAGTTAGTTCATAGGTTTGCTGTTCATTAAAAAAACAAGAGAGGAATCATTTTCCTGTCTTTTATACATGGAAACCCACATCTATTATTTTTGGATTCACAAGAGAGATATGTGGAAATGGGCATGGTAGACATATAAAGCAAATAGCAAGTTTCTTTTCCAAATTATCTTTGACATAAAAAGGTCTGTTTGGGTATTTGACAAACAGAACCAAAAACATGTTTACATCTTAATGCAGATATGCAGGCCCATTAAGATCAAAAGGCAGAATCCAACCATTTACCTTCTTGGGGAATGAAGGAATCAAATTGAAGCAAAAGAGAGTGCTCTCCTCTTGCCACATTTGCTAGCTCTGAAGATCTGGAAAAATATCCATAGTTAGCTTTTTAGCAACTCTGTGGATTGCAGTGAAGAAAGCTCTGCTATGTTGGATTTAGGTCAAATAAGTAGTGACATGGGCCACTATGCATGCAATGGGTATAAAGTCACATATATGTGGTAGACAACTAAGGATCCATCTACACTGACCATTTGATGCAATTTCAAACCAGTATTGAAGAAAGTGGTTTCGCTTTGCAAATCATTACATGGGAAATCGTGGAACCAGTTTGTGGCCTGAATGGTGATTGCACAAATAATAGAGCACCGATGTGAATTGAGGGCTTTCTTTCACACACTTTTGACTGCCACAGTTTGAAGTTAGCTTTGAATTGCATTAAATGGTCAGTGTAGATGAGACCTGAACTTTCTACACTGAGTTCAAGACCCTACATCAAAGTTTGTGGAGCACTGCACATCACACTGACAACTCTGTGCTTTTCACTCCAATCTAACCTCAAGAGATACAAGAGAACTTTGAGAGTCAGCATGGTAGAACGGTCTGAGTGTTGGACTATAACTCTCGAGATACCGCTTGGGTATGGAAACCCACTGCGTAACTTTGATTAAGTTATACTCTTTTAGCCTCAGAAAAGGGCAAAGTAAAAATCCCTTTGAGCAAATCTTGCAAGAAAACCCATGATAGGTTCATCTTAATCCCCATTCCTATATTTTATTTTCATTTTTCTGCAATGCAAAACTTTTACAGTTCAATGTTTCCCTTCCTTTTAAAAGGAATAATGGTGGATACTATTTCAATTGGTATATCAGAATGATGCTTATATTGAGATTTGTAACCATAGTTGCTTAGAATTAAGCCAGTGAAAAGGAAACTGCACCTATGTTTTCAAAAAAATAGACAATGGTAATACTCATTTCCCAAACCAAATAAAGGAGTACTTGACTTTGGAGATCAACGTTATCTAAGGACATTTTCCCACCAGAATTATAGAACAAAGGCTATCATGCCGGTTCAAATCCGTGAGATGGGGTGAGCTCCAGTCTATCAGCTCTAGCTTGTGGGGACATGAGAGAAGCCTCCCAGAAGAATGGCAACACATCCTGCTGGGCGACGTCTCTGTAGACGGCCAATTTTCTCACACCAGAAGCAACTTGCAGTATGTTCTCAAATTGCTTCTGACACAATAAAAAAAATCTGCCAATCATCCAAATTGCTCTTTCAGAATTCTGGGAAATGTAATTCAGGCCGGAGCCTTTGGAATTCTCAGCTAGAGAAGTCCTTGGCTTCTCTAAGCTACATTTCCCAGAATTCTGAAAGAGCAGGTTGGAGTATTTGCTCAGTTCTATAATGCTGGTGGGAAAATGTCCTAAAGCTATCTTTGGGACCATAGGAAATGAAATATCCTAAAGCAGTATATTATATTATGTCAAAACCACTCATGTTGAATACCTCTATAAATGTCAATTGCACTTCTCTGTGATTCTATAGAAAAAGCTGATTATTTATAAATGGCACTCTTCTGATATAATCCCAAATTGACTACCCAACTCACCAACTTATTCATAATAAGGACTTCATACCCTGCAAGTTGTCTAGTTTTCGGTTGTTTATTGTGGCTTGTCTAATGCCTGAAAATCTATTTTTCATTGTAGCCAAGGAGATCTGTGAACATGGCTCGGGTCCAGGCTATTTGATTGAACGCATCTCCTCTTACAAACCAGCCCAAGCACTGCGGTCAGTGGAGGAGGCCCTGCTCTTGGTCCCACCCCCATCTCAAGTACAGCTGGTGGGAATGAGGGAGAGGGCCTTCTCCGTAGCTGCCCCTCACCTCTGGAACTCCCTCCCTAAAGAAATAAAGCTGGCCCCCTCCCTCCTCTCCTTCAAAAAACAACTGAAGACCTATTTATTCTCACTAACTATGCTCACTAACGTATGTAGGGGAGGAAGATTAGATAGAGATCACTACCGGGCCCCTTGCCGAAAACTATATCATATTTGGACCTTCCTAGTCCACGCCAGCCCAATGGTCTTCGTTTGACCACATAACCAACCCAAACTGTGAACTCTAGTTGGCTGCTGTAAATTCATGTGGATGTTTGTTTGGATTTTATTTTATATAATTTTGTTTGACTACATGTAGTTTAATTTATTGATGTTAGGCTTAATTTACTGATGTTAGATTTTAAATTGATGCTAGGTTTTAATGTTATATTTATATGTAGGGTTTCTCTGGGATTTTATGCCAGTATTTGTCTGTTTATGGTGGCATTGAATGTTTGCCATTGTATGTTGGAATCTACCCTGAGTCCCCTTGGGGAGATAGGGCGGAATACAAATAAAGGTTTTTATCATCATCATCATCATCATCATCATCATCATCATCATCATCATCATCATCATGATGCTAGTGGGCCACTAAAATATTCAGTGATCTGAATTTGATGTACAGTTTTGTTTCAATAATATTCACCCATTTGTTTTGCCAAACTATTCTTTGTTTTTTAAAAACAAAAAGAAACACATTTCTACGGCTTATGATTTTTTTTCATAAACATCATTTCTAACCCTTCTCCTCAGCATTCAGTTCAACAGCACTCTTCCATTAGCCCACTTCTTTTAATCTTGTTCTTGTTCTCCTTGCAAATTAAGGTCAAAGTTTCCTTCATCCCTCTGCTGAGTCAAACAAAAACACTGACATTTTCTTCCAGTGCTGCCTAATAAGATGGGTTGAAGAATATCATGTTTCTTGCTGAAACCAGGTTTGCAGAATTGGTGAACAGGCAGAATTATTTATAGAAATGGCACTCAGGGAAATATAGTGGCTTTGACCATTCTTTGTGAGGTGATGTCTTTGAAATAATCTGAGGGAACAGGAGAATTGACCTTGAGAAGCATACCTTCCAATGTTTCATAGACAATGCTAGGGACTGCTCAGTTGTTTAGTCGTCTCCAACTCTTTGTGACTTCTTCTAGGGGCACACTGGCAATACTGCAGTTTTCTTCAAGGATGAGCATCAGATCTGGATTAATTTTGATTTCCACATGGAACAGGACATCCCAAAGCACTGGGACTGAACAACCCTTCGCAAAAGTCTGAGTCTGGAACCCCAGGTTTCGGCAGTGGCCAGGGGGGCCTTCGCACAACTCAAACTTGTGCATCAACTGCGCTCATACCTTGGGAAGCCTGACTTGGCCACGGTGGTCCATGTTACATCTCATTTGGACTATTGCAACACACTCTATGTGGGGTTGCCTTTGAAGACTGTTTGGAAGCTGGAACTAGTCCAGTGTTCCACAGCCAGGTTACTAACTGGAGAGCCATTCAGGGAGCTTCCTATCCTCTGTTGAAGCAGCTCCACTGGCTGCCTGTTAGCTTCCGGGCACAATTCAAAGTGCTGGCTTTGGCCTACAAAACCTTAAATGGCTCTGGCTGAACTTACCTCTCAGAACGTATCTCCCCCTATGGGCCATCTCACAGATTAAGATCTTCGAGTGAGGCCCTGCTCTTGGTCCCACCGTCATCACAGGTGTGGTTGGCGGGGATGAGAGACAGGGCTTTTTCAGTGGTGGCTCCATGGCTGTGGAACTCCTTGCCAAGGGAGATTAGGGATGCACCCTCACTCATGTCTTTTAGAAAGCAGTTGAAGACCTGGATGTGGGGCCAAGCTTTTGGCCCATCCTAGGATATGAGTTGGTGTGACCTGATGGATTCTGTGAATTAATATGAAATTAAAAATGAACTGGCTCTGACTTTGGCTCAATTCTACCCAGCACTACTATCTTTAAAATACACACAGCCCAGGGTGAAGCATTTTCCCTGACAGGTTATCAGGGAGATAGGATGATTTGTTTTATTGTATCTATATGTTTCAATCTGTTTTATAATTTGAAATGTTATATTTGTGTATCTGTATCTACAACATGGCATTACATGTTGTCATAATCTGTAAGCCGCTCTGAGTCCCCTTCAGGGTGAGAAGAGCGGGGTATAAATATAGTAAATAAATAAACAAACAAACAAACAAAGAACAATGCAAAATGGATTGAGTTTTGTGAAACTGCATGGAAGGAGAGAAAAGAAAAGGGCTGATTGACTGGCAAGCCTATTTTTTAAACCTAGAACAAATTTAGGAAAAGTCTTCCAAACTCTTTGAGGTGAGGAAAGAATGGAACCATGTATTCACTAGTCTTGCAATCCTCAATTCTTTAGCCGAAGTCAAAATCCGATCAGCATAAAATAAATATTTGCATGTGAAGATAGGTTGCACTAGCAATTTGCAAACACCATGCAACATTGGAACTTTATTGTGGGTGGGTACGGTTGTGGTACACAGTCTGCACTATGTGTTGGTAGCTCAATACATTGCAGTTAACAACTGCAATGCACAGCCACAATGTACTAGGTTGCTGTATGTATTACTCAGCTTCTTTCTCAACCGAATATGTCTGGTGTACTATGGCTATAATTCGATTTACATATATCATAGCATTTCTGCATGCACATTTTACTAATGAAATACCAGTTGTTGTTTGAAATCCCTTGAACTGGTTTTCAGTCATCATAATTCGCCATACCTGTCCTTATCTAACTTGCCTAAGTATATATAATACATGCCTCACCATAGCTGAATTTTCCATAATGCTATGCTGTTTCCCTAGAAAAAGACAGAACTGCAGGAGCTTGAGGACTAGAACAGATTTAATGATGAAATGATTCTACTGAAACCTCATGGAGTAATATAAATAAAGGAAGTTATTTAACCAGTTTTTATTCTTCCTCAGTGCTCTGAAGCAGTTTTAGGCTTAAGTATGTATATTGTTTTGCATTGCCTTTTATATAATGTTGTAAGCGGCTTTGGGTCCTGTTTAGGGAGAAAAGCGGGATATAAATACAGATTTATTATTGTTGTTTTGTTGTTGTTATTGTTATTATTAAGATAATAATTGAAAATAAATGAAATGGAATGGTCGCAATTGTGGAAACAAAGGCACTTGAAAAATTTATCAATAAGAGTTAAAGAAAATTATTATAAGATAATTTGGAAATGGTATTTAATGCCATTAAAAATGTCAAATATTAATAAAAACCATCCAAAAAATTGCTGGAGAGGCTGTCAGGAAGTGGGAACATATATACATATGTGGTGGCATTGTAAATATGTTAGGAAATTTTGGTACAAAATATTTAAAGAGATAGAGGATATAATGAACATCAAATTGGAAAGAAACCCTGGTATTGCATTATTATCAATATATAATAATAATAAGATAGATAAAAAAGAAAAAGAAGCAATAACAAATTTATTGACAGTAGCAAGACTGCTTATAGCAAGGAACTGGAGAAAAGTAATAGATGTACAGATTGAAGAATGGTACAAGGAAGTATGGAAATTGGCAATAAATGATAAGCTAACATGTAAATTAAAAGTTAAAAGAGGGATATGGAAAAAAAAATGATTTTGAGGATGTATGGGGGAAATTTATTGAGAAAGGACTCCAAAAAAGGGATGGAGGGCTACCGCCTCAGGAAGAAATGAGATTTTGGTTAGACAATACATAAGAAATGGCTCGGGGAGGGAGGGGGGGGGATACACAGTGGTGAAGAAATATAGATAGACAAAGGTTAATGATGTAGTAGATATTAATCAACAGTAGATATAAAAGAATGATGCAAGTATTGTATGATAAATATCTGCTATGTGACAAAAGCAATTATTGTATGGAAAATTTTAAATTCAATAAAAACGACTATAAAAAAATAAGATAATAATTGAAAAACATACATTTTAGGAATATGAACTCTGAAAGAAAATGAGTCTCTAAATGCTATTTTTGACATATATTTTTAAATAAAAAACAACATATTTATATTTATATTCATGAAGATATTTTGGAACATGATGAAACAGGCTTATAGTCGAAAACATGCAGAAGCGACTCTGATTGAAAGTAGACTGATTTGCCCATCCATCCTTAGATAAAGCAAAAATGTATGGCTGCAATACAGATAAATCCCTGGAGAGTAATTGTGTGTCAAGCTAATGTGTTAATAATAGAAGCCAAAATAAAAACTGCAGATGTCAGTATTTTTGACCAGGACAAAGCTATTAATAAACACCAGAAGGGTAAACTCAAGATGAAGTGGTTGAAGTCGGCAAGAATGGGCTTTCTGATTTTAAACCATAATGGAATGGTGGTAAATATAGAAAGCTATCTAAGAAAAATGAAGGGAGAATTCAGATGAAGTCACATTAATTTAAAAGTGAATCAAAGCCAACTAAGGATTGTGTCAAATTTTATATGACATTATATACAAAGGCCTGAGTACAGAAACACTTTGATGGGGAAAGCACTCAATCCCTGAGGACAGCCCTTTCACCTGGATTGCTGTTCATCAAGTCCTACACTGGAAGGCAAACCCAAGGCAAACCTATAAAGTCCTAAATGGCTCAGGTCCAGTCGATCTTTGCGATCGCATCTCCTACTACAAACCTGCACGAACTCTGCAATCTACCAGGGAGACTGTTCTCTCGCTTCCACCCTCGTCTCAAACCTGATTGGTGGGCACAAGAGAGAGGGCATTTTCGGTCATGGTCCCCTGGCTTTGGAAACTCTCTCCCGAGATAAATCAGATTAGCCCCTACATTGATGTCCTTTAGAAAAGCCTTGAAAACTTGTTTTTTTCAAGCTACCTTTGACTGAGGTGAACAGTGAATTGAGTCCCCACCTGTTCCTATGTCATAGTTCTCTGCACCTTATCATGAACGGTTGTGATTAGCTCTTCTAAACCATTGTACAACTATAATTTTTCCATCCTCTCCAAGATCATGGACTGATTCACCATGATATCACCTCTTTTAATGGCCATACTTTTACTCTGTTGAAGTTGTATTGCTGATTTACTGTGATTGTTCTATATTTTATATTGTGGTATTTTATACTGTGCATTTTATATTGTTGTAATTTATTGTATGTGGTTGGGCTTGGCCCCATATGAGCCGACCCAAGTCCCCTTGGGAAGATGGGGCGGGATATAAAAATAAAGTTATTAATTATTATTTGAAACACAACAAGATGAGTCCACAGCAGACACTCTGCTGGCTGTTGTACTGGATCACACGTCGGACACTTCCCAAGTGTCTAGGACTGTGTGATGTATCGGCGAATAATGCGTGCAGATCCCAGTAAGGTGGCCTTACTGCAGCTGGCAGGTGGTAATTTTGTCAGCGCCGATTGTGTTCAAGTGCAGGCCAAGGTCTTTAGGCACTGCACCCAGTGTGCCGATCACCACTGGGACCACCTTGACTGGCTTGTGCCACAGGCTTTGCAATTCGATTTTTAAATCCTCATATCGTGCCAGCTTTTCTAGTTGTTTCTCCTCAATCCTGCTGTCTCCTGGGATTGCCACATCGACAATCTATACTTTGTTTTTTAACATGATTGTGAAGTCAGGAGTATTGTGCTCCAACACTCTGTCTGAATTTGGAAGTCCCAGAGTAGCTTGACATGTTCATTCTCTGTAACTTTTTCTGGCTTGTGATCCCACCAGTTCTTTGTCACAGGCAGATGGTATTTGTGGCACAAGTTCCAATGAATCATCTGAGCAATGGTGTTATGCCTCTGCTTGTAGTCTGTCTGTGCAATCTTCTTGCAGCAGCTGAGGATGTGATCTATTGTTTCATCTGCTTCCTTGCAGAGTCAACATTTGGGATCTGTCGTCGACTTTTCAATTTTGGCTTTGATGGCATTGGTTCTAATGGTTTGTTCTTGGGCTGCCAGAATCAGGCCCTCCATCTCCTTTTTCAAAGTTCCATTTGTGAGCCACAACCATGTTTTTCTTTGTCAATTTGGCTCTCGATTTTTCCCAGGAACTGCCCATGGAGAGCCTTCTTTCACTAGTTTTCTCTTCTGCTCTGGATTGTGTTTTTACAGTATTCACTCTTTGTCTTTTGCACTTGAAGAAGTTTATTATTATTATTATTATTATTATTATTATTATTATTATTATTATTTTAATATGACACAGCAAACAAGATAGATATGCTGGATTTCGTTTCACAAAATCTGGCAGAAACCAGTGCAGGTGGTTCCGGTGGTGATGGGCACACTGGGTGCCGTCCCAAAAGATCTCAGCCAGCATTTGGAAACAATAGACATTGACAAAATTATGATCTGCCAACTGCAAAAGGCCACCCTACTGGGATCTGCTCGCATCATCCAAAAATACATCACATAGTCCTAGACACTTGGGAAGTGTTGTTGTTGTTGTTGTTGTTGTTATTATTGTTATTATTATTATTATTATTATTATTATTATTATTATTATTAGGAATCTCTTCCTTGAGGTCCCATGACTTACAATGAGTTCACTACCACCAGCCTAGCCCTAAATGTAGTCTCTTTCCCCACCTCCTCATTCCCATGACCTTAAGGGACAGTTTCTGATATCTCCTCTTTACCAAAAAGGTGCCAAGGGTATTCACTGAAAATCCCGCTTTCTCCACTAGCACTACCTGCTTCATGACTGCCTATTGTTGATACCACCAAAAGTCAATAGTCCAAAGGCTCATTTACAGCTGTGATAAAAATCCAGCACCAGTTCAGAGCAGAAATAATCCAGGCTGGCTGCAGAAGTGTTTCGATGCTCTGTCCTGAGTTGCAGCAGTGAGGAGGAATCCATCCAATATAGCCAGGCTGAAACTGATTCACTTTAGCTGGGATGTCACCCCTGCATTTCCTGTCAACCCTGTCACTGTAGCAGAGTGCCACAGAAATCCTGGCCTTTCCCTACACAACCAGAGAGAAGGAAGGGGGATCAAGCTGGCCCATGTGGGCAGCAAATTGGTTCATATTGGACCCAGTCTGCTGTCCACAATCTGCCCCAAGTGCTGTGCTGCTCCAGAGCTTGGGGGAAAATCCAGATAATCTCCCAACTCAACAAAGAGCTAAACTAGTTCAACCTGGTTTCCTGTGCTTTAAGAACTGAATTTCCCTGGACATTGTTTGCACATCTAATAGTGACTTCTGGCTCACTTTGGGGTTTAGGACTGGAGCAGACAAGCTGCAGATCTCCTAGATGCACCATATAGTGGGAAAGAAAGAAAGATGCATAAAAAGGGGGGGGATCTGTCTCAGGTCCAATGGTGACCAGCAATGATCTACACTGCTTACCAAATTACACCACACTAAAGGTGGATAAGTGGACTGAGGGTTAAATCCAAAGAGAATGCTCCCTGCCTCCCTCTCCCTCTTTTTGATGCCAACGAAGGTGACCCCATGCCACAGCTCCCTACTATATGAACATGGGGCCAGATTAGTTCCAAACAACAAATAGGATAACACATTTTAAAATGTGGATGTGATTACTTTTTATAAATAATTTTGCAAACTCTGAAAATTTGTCATTGAGCATGAAAGAAAATATAAACATGAAGTACAAAGATATTCCAAGAATCCCAGTAATTTATTTTAATTGGCAGGGAGGGATATCAATGCAGGTGAAGCAGGATTGATAGTAACCACAAATGAAGCTCACACATTTTTACAGGTTTACAGGTTCCAAATTATCTCAAAAGCTCAGTAAAAATGTCCTGCGCTTCATTGTGGTTACTGAATGAAAACCCCAGGTCAAAATGAAGCAGCTGCAAAAGAAAAAAAGTCTTTGGCACCCGCAGAATGTGCTTGAAGAAAAAAAAATCTTATTGTATTAATCAATGCCATACCTTCATCCAAGATGCTGACCAAGTTCATTTTCTGACTGATCCTAGTGTCATTCATACAGTAAGAAACAGAAATTGGGAGCTTAACCTCATAAGATTTTTTTTAAAAAAAATCATCTCTGAACAAATATATACCTTTGATCTTTGAAGGTTGTTACATCCAAGTGAAAGGTGCCAAGAACAGAACAGGAAAAGCCATGATTGTGAATACTTGTGAAAATATAGAACTATGCAGAAGATGGGGAAATTACACCTTTGGATTACAGTCCCAGGAATCTTCCAGCCACTATGACCAGTAACTTTTCCAGTCTCTGACATGACAACTATGGCATGTGGATGTAACAAAGATGAGTGTAGTTGAATCAAATAGGCTAATATCTGGATTTGGGAAATTTGGCGCAGGATGCCCTTGGTCTGTCTCAAACAGTGGCACTGATTTTTTAATGTGTGTGTGTGGGGGGGGGGGGGGGGGGCGGGTCACCTCAACCCTAGAGTGCAATCAGCAAGTGGTAACATTTTATCATGTCCTTGCTGGTACTGTTGTTTTAAATAGTCAGTATGGTGTAATGGTTTGAGTGTTAGAATATAACTCCAGAGACCATGTTCAAATCCCCATTTAGGAATGGAAAGTTACTGGACAACCTGGCCAACATACAAGGAAATTTTGGGTGGATTGAATAATAGAGATGGAGAGCCCTTTGTAAAAAGTATGGAAGAAATACAAAATAATTATAAAAACGTCTAGTGGTTCCAATATATTCAAATTAATGAATTTTTTTAAAAAAAGATAGACTAGTGGGGTTCAACCAGGAAAGTGGTTTTTGGGATAAATTCCTGCAAGTGAGGGGGGAAAATATAACTATTCTCTATAAAAAATTATTAGATTGGGTTACCAAAAGAGAGGAAGTCACTAATTCAATGATACAATGGGCTAAAAACATAGGGAGGCCAATAAATATAGAAGAATGGGAATCAATTTGGAGGAAAAAAAATAGATACACATATGCCTCAAACTTAAAGGAGAATTGGTTAAAAATAGTACATAGGTGGTACCTAACACCAAAATAATTGAGTTTAATGTATAAAAATGTTAGTAATAGATGTTGGAAATGTAAAGATCAAGTGGGCTCCTACCTACACATGTGGTGGAGCTGTAAAAAAAATGAAAGTTTTGGAAAATAATACATTTAGAATGTAATAAGATCCTTAAACTAAATATGATTTTTAAACCAGAACTTCTCCTGTTAGGGTTGTATGACTCTGAAGTTAAAATGGAGACAAACAAAGATAAACTTTTTACTTATTTTATAACGGCAGCGAGGATACTTTTGGCGAAAAATTGGAAATCTGAAGAAACCCCCACTATAGACCAATGGATAAATAAAATTATAGAAATAAGAGATATGGACAATTTAATAGGGTTGTCCATATTGTCGTAAAAATTCCCCTACCGTAATTATTTTGTATTGTTCCCGTTTTTTGACACGAGTATTGAAACGTTTTCCCTGGGCGCTACTGGCAATGTAACACGATCCATCGTTGGCCCATTCTGTAATTGTGTCTTAAAATTTTCGTTAATTTTTTTCCTCCAAACTTTTTTTTTATAATATTTTTAAAATATTATTATTTTTATTTTTTTTGTTTCTGCAACCTAACATGAACGGGAGCCTAGCGCAGCCTAACATGGCTCCCGCTCCCTGCCAATCAGAGTCTTCCACGATGGCTAAAAAAAGGTGGGGGCTAGCGTGGGGCACCCGCCAAGGCATTGCTTCCCTCACGCTCCATTTCTATTCCCAAGCCTTGGGCTGAGTATTATTTCTGCAATCACAAAGTCAGACATTGATTTGATTCAATAGAGGGTCCACAGCAATTTATAGTTTCCAAAGGACATGGGCACTCCTGCCAAGGCATTGCTTGGCGTGTGCTGCATTTCTAATCCAAAGTCCTCAGCCAGAGTTTCATTTTTGCAATCACAAGGTCAGCCAATGGCACCATTGATCAAAAGGTTCAAAGGCAATTTATAGTTTCCAAAGGACGTTGCCAATCCTGTCAAGGCATTGCTTGGCGTGTGCTGCATTTCTAATCCAAAGTCTACACAAGTAGAAGAGGGCCTTTTACAGTGATAAGAACCCAATTGAACAGGAAATAAGACTTTCAAACCAGGAACAGGTTTCTTAAAATATAAAAAAATAGTATATTATAAAAGGTTATAAAAATTCGCCAAAAATCATAGGAGACAGGAAACATTCTGCAAAGAGTGTGGAATGTGTTCTCCCACTGTACCAAATTTGATGAGAATAGCTCAAGAAATGAGGGCGGGAGACCCCCAGAAAAGTCCCCCCCCAGTTTCCTGTTTTTTGGCGATTGCGCATACGCGTCCGCCATTTTAGAAACATTTTAGAAACATTACGAATTTTCGTAAATATCCAAAAATTTTGGGTGAAACATTTAGAAATAATTTCTACATCGAAGAGCCGGCACCCCCTACTTTAGAAACGAGAATTGAAACAATTTTTCCATCGATCGGACAACCCTACAATTTAACCTTTTGGATGAAGAGTAATTCCGGCAAGGCCATGAAAAAAACAAATTGGGAAGATTTTGATGATTACCTTAAAAAAGAAAATGATTGAAGATAGAAGAATCCATATTGGAAGAGAAGAACGGAAGTCACCCTACTGACCCCCCCACCCCCAAACTTTAGGCAACTTTCTTTCCTTGGCCCTTCCACCCTCCCCTCTCAAATTCATCCCCACCCTCTCTCCCTGACCCCCCCTCCCCCCACCTGTTCCTCTCGTAATATCCTACTTCCCCTCCCCCAAACCTTTCCTCACGATCCTTTCCCTTAGCTTCCTACCCCTGGTTCACTTTTATGTATCTGCAAAATCTCAATAAAAATTATTTAAATGAGGAATGGAAAGTTACTGCATGAGTTTAGACAAGTCACACTCCCTCAGCCTAAGGCCTCTTCTACACTGCCAGATAATCCAGGTTATCAAAACAGAAAATCCACATGATCTGATTTGAACTGTATTATCTTAGTCTACACTGCCATAATTTAGATTTTATACAATTGTGTAGAAAGCTCCCAGCAGGGCCTGTTCATAATGGAAGCCCTTGAAGCCGCCGCTTTGGGCGCAGCCCTTGCTGGGTGCTCTCTTGGCAGCGGCGGCAACCATTGGGTCACTTGCCACGGAACAAGGAAGTCCTTGCTATTTTCACAAGATTTCACGAGATTTCTGCGAGATCTCACGAAATATCGCGAGAATAGCAAGGACTTCCTGGAGTTCCGCAGCTGGAGAGCGCGCTGCCGCCGCCAGTAAGTTGGGGGGCATAATTTTTTTGGGGGGGGTGCATGGCCCTAGGTTTGCGTACATAGTGAAAAAACCTAGGACAGCTGCTGGTTCCCAGAGAGAATCAAAGACAAGGCTTGATAACAAAACCCTGTGATGGAGTCTTAGGGTCACAATAAGTCAGAAATTAGTTAAAAACACACAACAATGATGACAACAACAATGATATTTTGTAAAAATGGATTAGATGTGCATTGAGAAGTAGTGCAAGCACAAAAATTAATTATATAGGGATCTTATCTGGAATTGGTCCATGGCTGATTCAGCTTATAGTATGTTTTTGTTGATTGCTTTTTAGGCAGGGGCCTTTCTCAGATCTGTTTGGAGATGCTAAGGAGTAAATACAACTATTTTAAACAAGATGATGTATTTTAAAACTTGCTGGGATAGTGCACTGTGACTTAGAACAGTTTCAAAGCACAAAATGCATTGCAATAAAAACAAATTGTAAAAGGGGACAAAAACTGAAGAGGAAAACAACTGAAGGGAACACAACTGAAGAGAACATCACTTAAACTCTTCAGTCCACCATAAAAATGCATTACTTATCAATATATAAGTCAACCTCATGCATCGGGCAGGTATTGGAGCCAAAATTATAAATTTTCTTTTGACTCATGTTTTGACAAAATTATAAATTTTGTTTTGATAAGTCAAGAGTTACATGGAGAGGGGACCAGTTGCCCATTGGCTATATTCCCTCCAGACATTAAAAAATGCCAGAAGCAGCACCACGGCAGAGAGAGTAGAGGAGCTTGGTGCTTCTTTTAGGTTCTTCTAGGCCAGACTAAGCTCTCACCTTTTTCTACTCTACTCACTCAGAGATGGTTCTTTTTTTTAAAATAAGAGTTAAAGTAAAGTATTGTATCATGGATTAATCAACCCTGTTTTTTGGGTCAATTTATCATTAAAACATCTAGACTTATAAATGAGCATATACAAAAAAATGAGCATATACAGTAAGTTATAGAATATGAGGCAAGCATGACTAAAACCCAGGCAAGAAATTCCATGTTATATACTGCCAAATCATTGTTTACCAACCCCAAAGAAGCTCTTGGAGAATAAAACTTTCCTGTATCTCCTTCCTTAAGGTCAATTAGAGTCTTAGTTGCAGAGGGATAGGATCACAGCTCAGTATATTCCCTTTTACTATCAAGTTTTTTCTCACCATTCAAAATATTGAGGAAAAAGAGAGAAAGAGAGAAGGCTAGATATAGAATGACCTTTCTCTGTGTGTATTGTCAAGTCACATTTTCAGTTATAGTGACCTCATGGATTTCATAGGGTTTTCTTAGACAAGAAATACTCAGAGGTGTTCCTTTTCTGAAATCTATGCACAAAACAATACAAAGTACTAAAATCAGAGCTTGGATGAAATGTCCTCCCTTTTTTAACAGTAAAATCTATAATCCGCCAGCCATAAAAGCTGGCCATAATGACTAAGGGGATTTGGGAGTTTCAGTCTAAAAAAAACTTTTCAAAGATCTCAAAATCAGGCTGGATTTTTATTATGTCATCTTGAGTCAAAAATGGGAAATTTTAAAAGTGAATAGAAATAAATATGAATAGCTATTACTTTTAAAACAGGATTTGTGTTAAATCTCACTGTTGCTTCTAATTATTTTCCCCCTAACTTTTTGATATCTTTTTCCTGTGTCTGTTCTCTTCTCATGAATATTCTAGCAAATGACTTCAGTCAGAGAAAAAGGGGGGAAGGAGGGAAAAGCTCCATTTGAGCATAAGGAAATAATTGAGAGTACTATTCACATGACTAAAGGGAATTTTTGAATTGGTTGAAAACACTGTAAAACAAAAAAACAAAATCTGACTCTAATGAAGTCATATTCATCTAATTAAGGAACTTCAGTAGTTCTGTCAAATTTACCTTTCCTTTTAGCTCTAACAAACTTAGTTTAAATTCTATCCATTATTATCCACTCCAAACAAAATGTTTTGAAAAAGCTGGAAACCAGTCTTTAAAAAAATGTAACTCCAGTCAATACGTTTACTGTTGGAAATAAACTTCAATTCACAAAGACTGCAAATGGCAAACTTTTCCATCACTTGGTGTAGCACCCATTTATTTGTTAGGCTACATTGACAAAGTATGCACCATCAACAGCAGAACTTTGCAAAGAACAAAGCTTGATGGTGGTCATTTCAAAGTGCACCTTGAGATCTGAGAACAGGTCAAATTTGCTTTCCCTTTCTGTTTGAGGAACATTTCATAGCATTGAGAAATTAGACTGGCATCAAATCTCATCCAAAATGTTGCAAGGTAACTTTACAGGTTTCTGCTGAGATGAAATGTGTGCATAAATTAGAAAGAAACAAAGTTTTGATGAAGATGAACAACATCTCTCAGGGGTTTTCTGCAAATCCCTTTCAGGCATTCATAGAAAACAAAATGCAAGTTATTCATCAAAGAGTGTGGTACCTGCCATCTGCCTTTCATCAACAATGGAAGCACCACAGGGAGTGTGAAGTTGCTAAAGGAATTCTCTAGATACCACTAACAAAGTTGATAAGACTTGAGACTCCCACTGTATTCTGCCTAAAGCTAAATTACAAGGTGTACTTGGAGGCTGCTGCTTTTCAAAAGAACACCCTAGATATTTTCAGGAAAGAAAAACAGATTTTGATAAGAGAAGTAAAATTTCTCAGAGGGGTTTCACATAACCTGTGTCAGGGCTGAGGAACCTGTATTCCTCCAGATACTTTGGCATACCCATCTGCCCTACCTAATGTAGTCAATAGTAAGGTATTAGAGTGATTGATACTGAAAAATTTGAAATGGTAAACAGTAACTTATAGGGGATTTTATCATTAGTAATGGGACAAATTGCCAAGGGTTCAAATCCATCAGGAAAGTAACATTACAGCTAAAATCCTTGACACCTTTACCTGGAAGCATGTATTACAAAGAACAGTGGGGATGCATTTATTTGATCATTGTTATGAAGACATATATATTGGATCTTTTCCCCAACAAAGAACCCTGAGGGTTTCAAAATATTAAAACAAATTCTGGCTTAATTTCTTATTTCACAAAAGCTGAAAACCAATTTAAAAGAATTTGTTAAAAAAGCAAAATGTTAAAACGTTTTAAAACGCATTTAAAACACAATTAAAAGATATATTTCTGAATAAAGCATGACTAGAATTGCTCTACACATCTGGATAAAATACTTTTGCTTATTCTTTCATCAGATCTCCAGAAATGTAGCCAAAAATATACCCCAAAGGTCTGCAGAAACTGGAAATGTTCCAAACAAGTCTGAGACACTAGAAATAGGGTTATTGGACACAAACCAAATTAATGGAAAGCATTTTTATTGCTTCACTTTCCTCTAACAATGTTTGAATAAGGATGTCACTTAGGTGCTGAAAGAGCTGATGACAGTTTATTTCTCTATCTCATGTGTGACTCTAATGTCCAGCATTATTTGTATTCTAGGAGCAGGTTATTGAAATCATATCTCAGATGACAAGATAATCCATATATCTTAGGGGGCACACTGATATTGTGATTCATTTTTGAAGTAGTGAATGTCACCTTGAAAGACAAAACTCTAATAAGTGTTTTATTAGCTGCAGCTAAATTTGAGATTGCTTTGCATTGGAAGTCCACTTTTGGCCTGAATGTAAGTGTGTCATGGGAATCCTATGCGACAATGAAAAACAGAAGACTTTTGTAGATAGATAAGGTATAGTTGATCAACAATAAAGCATTTTTATATTGGCCATGGGAAAAGTGAATTTTGATACAGGTGGCAAGAGTTCCCATTCTTTTACTGTATTCTGTTATAGATATATCCTATCATTTCTCTAACTATATAAGAAACCCATCTCACATTTCTAAATTATAAAATAGTATAAAATACAGAGATAAAGGTCAAATAGAGAAAGATAACATAACATTTGCTAATGTGATGCACTTTCCATACTTCCCTGATTATAAATATGTTGGTGCCCCTTCCTAGAATGAAGTGGATCTTGCACTTCGAGGATTTGGGAAGAGAGTGGGGAGAGGAGAGTATGGTTTCAGCTAGGATTTCAGAAGTTTAGCTTCAGTTCTTTAAAACCTTATGCTAGAGATAACAAATCTGATGATTAGAAAGAAACTGCATCTGTTTAAAATGAAAGTGTCTGGAAGATCCAAAGAAATGGTACAGGGTTTTTTTAAGCAGAATTAATAGATAAGAACATTTTCAGTGAGTCTCAGAAGTAACTCTTCTGTGTGGATTCAGATAATTAACTTTTGTAGTTACTAAACTGTGGGATTTTTTTCAACAAATATTTTCATCTCACTGAAAGGTAACACTGTACATTCAACACATATCAGAGAAAGATTGGCATTTTCATTGCTGTTTCATATTTTTGGATCCTTTCTATTTCAGAATGGGCTTAATCTCCTTAGTTTCCAATTCAAAAACATGGAGCAGCTAGGTATTTCACAACACTTTGCTTATCGCTGTTCCCAATTCAATTAGTTAACTGGCATGTGATTGCTCATAATATTAATGAAAGTTACTGTTTGAATTATTTGTCCCTTAGCCAGCATGGTGATCTCTAAAATTATGTTCCAGAAAGGTTACTTTTCCACATTCTGGTATTGGACTTTGCTTTCTTTCCCATTTTATTCTTGATATAATTACAGTATATGAGTGCTTTGAATAAGCCATACCTATCCATTTTTTTCCTCTTGGATCTTATACCACAAAAAAGATTAGATGTATTTTTTAAAAAAGTTTTCAGAAACCTGTTACTACATTCTGGGCATCATTATCTGTACTCTATCAATATTCATTGAAATAAAATCATAGGAATCCTTTGTATCTATAGCAATTTATGATGCACTCTGCCTGAATGGTGGCTATGGAATTTTTCACTTTCTTCTACACCAGTTGACCCAGTTTATTTAATTCCCATTATCTTCCAACTTCAGTTTTTCTCAAATCTATTCAGTTACAGGGCATTTCAGAAAATGAGAATCCTAAACATTGCCCTTCTTTCTTTGTTCATGAGTTTTTATCTAATTGTAGTTTCCTTTTGATATGTATTACAAGAGTAAGCTTGTGTTTTTGTCTTTTCCCCCTACAATAGAGCGATTTATGAAATTGATTTCCATTGTTCAGTGATCATGCTGGATAAAGTTGTCTCATCTTTTTCCGCACACCAGACAGACAGACAGACATGGCTGCATGACAACATCAATGCTCCTGAGAGGATCGATTGTCCCTATCTCAATAACTACCAGCAGGATTTCATCATTGCTCTTATTGCTCTGTGTCATCCCTTCCCTTTTTTGGCCATGTTTCTTTCTATTAAAATAGCTCATTCTGGGTTTTGATGATAAGACAGACTGAAATATCTTGACTGTGGACCATTTCAGAGCAAATACTACAGTATATGTATGTCCTGGCATCTCAAGCCAATCTTGAAAACTGTACTAATAGCCTCCCCCCACCCCCAATGTCTGGGCAATAACATCCAGGGTAGTGGACATCTTTTCAACAAACTGTGATCACTTATGGTTTTGATGTCAGTCTGTTTTTTTATTCATTGAGGGGGAATTACCATGGTTGATGACAATGTGTTATACTAAAAGATTTCATGGTGAAACTGCCACCTTTCTTATTTTGGGGAGAGAGTAAATATTGCAGCCTTGAGGGTGCTTCAAAACAGGGATTACAGCTGTGACTAGACCCTGATCTACCCAGTAAATGGTGAACCACTTTGCACAGAAAATTAAGTTCATTTTATCTTCATAGTCATGACCACTGATAATAACATGAGCAATTTTAGACTTTGTGCCACACTAATGAAACACATAAGCATTCTATTGTACAAGAAGCATTAACTGAAGGTGCCCAGGACTGAACTTGGGGCCTTCTGTATACAGAACATATGGAGAAATACCCCCCCCCCCCCATAAGAAAATACCAAACCAGCTTAAAAACACCTTTTCAAAAATCCATCTATGACTTGGCCGAATTGTTCGTATACTCGTTAAATTCGTATCTAAATCGGATCTAAAGCATTTTTGAAGCAAGTTCCAAAAAACCTGCTCACTGCCTTCCCAATATTAAGAATTTGAATCAAAAGGTACCTCTGTTTCTTATGTCTCAGATGTAGCTGTGACCAAGCCTCGCTGAGAGGTGAAGCCAAACATGTTGTCATGCCTCTGAGCCAATCAGGGCTGACAGAAGAGACAGAGAGAGGTGGGGCATCATTCTTGTAGCCTTTTTAAAAAATGTTGTTTAAAAAACCTTTGAAAATTCCCAAAAAATCAGTGGATGGGTGAAACATTATGAAACTTGATAGGCAAAGAGTGATAAAATGTTCTGCCATTGTAGCAAATTTCACCCCAATAGCTTTAGAAATGTGGGAGAATGGAGCCTCTGAATTTTCCCCATGTATTTAATGGGAAGCGAGAAGTCACGTGCCTGCACTAAACTACATTCCCCAAAAAGCATTGGGCTGGAGCAGATGTTTCCCCAATAGTAATGGTAACGGAGTATGCCTGCTTTAAAACTACAATTTCCAGATGTCCCAGTTCCTTTCTGCTCTTAACATTCCCCCTTCTGTCCTCACTCTTTCCTTATTAATAACATTGACCATCTTGTGCAAACTTTCATATGTACATTCTTGGAAGGTATGAGAAGTTTAGAGAGGGAGGGAGGAAGGGAGAGGTTTGAGAGTTGGACTACTATTGTGGCTTGATTCCTCACTCAACCATGGAAGCCCACTGGGTGATCTTGGGCAAGTCACACACTCTCAGCCCCAGGAAACCCATCAAACAGGAAATAACACTTTCAAACCAGGAACAGATTTTCCTTATTCAGAGGCTGATGTTCATGTGTCAGGAATGGTTTGATGGTGTGATATGATTTCTGTTCCTGGTTGATAAATGTCATTTCCTAATTGTTTCCATCATAAAAACATGGCAAAACTTTATTACACTGCCAAAACTTTGTATTTGTGCAAGTTACATCATGCTAGTTTGTTGAGTCTCCACACTTCAATAGAGTTTCAGCCACAAAAACAAAGTTTCTGAAGTAGAACAAAGACTTTCAAAGTAAAGACAACCCAATGAAACAGGAAATAACGCTTTCAAACCAGGAACAGATTCTTGTTATTATTAAAAAAATTTTTTTTATAAAAACTTTGAAAATTCATCAAAATCTGAGGGTAAGTCAAACCTTATGAAATTTGGTGAGCTAACAGTGGTCAATGTCTTCTACCATTGTAGCAAATTTCATCACAATAGCTCAAAAATGACAGAGAGAAAGCCCCTCAAGTTTCCCTATTAACATTAATGTTTTCCTTCATGCACACGCACCATTAACGAGGTACATACAAAGATTCGGAAGTTTCAGAAAGTTTTGAACTTTTTGCCTTCAAAATTCAGAAATGACTTTAGAAATGAAGTGCCAGCACCTCCTACTTTCGAAGCGAGTTTTGAACCATTTTTTTCTGGATTGCACATGCCTACTATATACACTCAATTGTGGAGTTATTTAACAGATTGACAGACCACACAATATTCACAAGACAGAGTTGTATACTAGGGAACATGATTCCCCATGGAGATATCAACTTCAGGAAGAATCTGAAAGTACTAGAAAAACAACTTCTAGAAGTTGCCAACCTCAGCAGAGTCTTAATGAACTTTCATTGGCCCAAAGAGTGTTCTAGCCTCAAGACATCTCTTCTAAAGCTCTTCAGTCAGCTGCAATAGCACCTGACAATTTGTCCTATTCTATCTTTTGAAACCAATGGTCAATGTCTCTATTGGAAGTCAGATCAAAATAAACAGGAGCTTGAAGAATTGTCTCCCAGAGGTGTCAGTAATGAGCTCTGTCCATTTGGCCACGCACAAAATATGTACCTGAAAAGACTCCAGGAGCTCACTGTTTTGGCTTTTTGCCCTCAAAAATAGTTATCCTTTTTTTACAGACCATATGTCAAAAATACAGAGGAAACTTCCACTCTGAAACCAGGGACCTTATATATTTATGAGGCTGTTATTTGCCACAAATCATAGAACATCCAATATTATTCAGTTCCTGCCTTTTAGCTCTTGTGATTGTAGGGAGAAATGCAAGGTACTGAAAGCAATGCCACTGCTCAGCAAAATCCATGAAGGCATTTTAACTATGATGTACGGAAGGAACTACATTGTGGATAGAGTTGAATGGGTCTTGGGAGCACCATGTCCACAACACTTAATATATGTTTCTAGAATAAACAAGCAATTGACATCTTCATTCAGGAACCCTCAAGATGAGATAGTGTGTGCCTGCCCATTTGCCTGAATCTACCACCTAAACATAGTAAACATCAAGAAGTTAATCTTTTCTTAAAATGTAAGCCTGAACAAAAATTTAATTGGGTTACACAGTAAACTACTTCAGTTGGAGCTTCCCCAACTGTGCTGTGTTAATGGCAACACAATTTTAGAAAGTTCAGTTTTCTGGAAAATAGGCTTCTTTGCAGTTTTTGTGTACCTGTGTGTGTGTGTGTGTGTGTTGCATGTGAAGGGAACAGCCACAAATACAACCCATAAAAAGTTTTCTCTGTGGCTGAGGAGCTTTAGAATTCCTTTGAAAGACATTAAATGAGAGAAATGATCTTAACAAAAGAACAAAAAAGAAGAGTAAAAAAAACCCCACACTTGAAAGAGAATATATGTTCAGAAGTATGTGGGGGTGGGAATAGTCTTCAGTACAAGAAACAATAAAGACAGCTCTCTAACTCAAAGCAACCAACCACAATTGCTCAAAGAGAGCTGTAACTTGCTATGCCTGCTCTGTCACATCAGCTGTGGTCTCATGTTCTCAAGATTGTAGCATGCATTTTTCTGGACTATAGTGGCAGTTCCCTAAGTGCATGATTGCCTGATATCTACCTGACATTATGGCTTGGTATTATGCTAGTTTTGACAATCTGAAAAAAGGGAGTTCAAGTGCCCCCAAAATATTATATGAAATACTCGTTTTTCATTTTTTGATACCACCTGTTCCCTCTCTTCGCCCATGAGACGCCCTAATAAGTGCTAGTTTGCACAGGGCAAAACTCTTCCTAGTCTCAAAGCTTAGTATGGTTATACCTCTGGTATAAAACCAGACAGTTTTGGCCCTCAGGATGAATTACCAGGATGGCCTTTGGGTAGACAGATGCACTACCTCCCCAATTCTTTAGAGCTGTGGAGGGTGAGAAAGCAGGTTAAATAATGGGTCATGAGATGAGCCAAACTCACTATAGAGCCCTACCTTGTCTATTCCAACTTGGAAAGCTTTTACGAAGAGGTGAAACTTGGCTGTTCTCTTCCTGCAGCAGTCTTCTGCAACCAAAGCCACTTCTTCCTCCTTTAATGATGCTGATTTTTATATCTGCTTCACCTGTGCCTATTAAGTTACTAGCAAAATGAGTAATGATCTCCTCAGGTGTTAATATTCTCCAGATTATCTTAATTTTCGAGGTGGTTCATAAGGGAAGATATGTTCGGACAGGTAAGCTGGCCAGAACTGTTTAGGGCTTTTTAGGCTAAAGCCAGCAATTTGAATTGTGCTCAGTAGCAGACTGGCAGCCAGTGGAGCTGGCGTAACAAGGGAGTTGTGTGCTCCCTGTACGTCGCTCCAGTGATTAATGTGGCTGCCGCCCATTGGACTAATTGAAGCTTCCGTACAGTCTTCAAAAGCAACCCCACATAAGAGTGTGTTGCAGTAATCTATATGGGATGTAACCAGAGTGTGGTCAGACTTCCCAAGGTACGGGCGCAGCTGATGCACAAGTTTTAATTGTGCAAAAACTCCCCTGACCACTGCTGAAGCCTGGGCTTCCAGGGTCAACAATGAATCCAGGAGAACCCCCAAGCTGCGAACCTGCATCTTCAGGGGGAGTGTAACCCTGTCCAACACAGGCTGTAACCCTATGCCCTCTTCGGCCTTGCAACTGACCACGAGGACCTCTGTCTTGTCTGTCCTATTAGCATTGAATGGCCTTTCAGCTTCAAGGCCTGGCTGCTTCCTGCCTGGGGGGATTCAATGTTGGGAGGTGTTAACTGGCCCTGATTATTTCATCCCTGGAATGTCCCTGTTTTCTGAGTGTTGTTCTTTAATTACTGTCCTGATTTTAGAGTTTTTAAAATACTGGTAGCCAGATTTTGTTCATTTTCATGGTTTCCTCCTTTCTGTTAAAATTGTCCACATGCTTGTGGATTTCAATGGCTTCTCTGTGTAATCTGGCATGGTAGTTGCAGTGTGGTCCAGCATTTCTGTGTTATGAAATAGTATGCTGTGTCTGGGTTGGTTCATCAAGTGTTCTGCTATGGCTGACTTCTCTGGTTGAATTAGTCTGCAGTGTCTTTCATGTTCCTTGATTCGTGTTTAAGTGCTGTATTTGGTGGTCTCTATGTAGATTTGCCCACAGCTGTATGGTATGTATATGTGAGATGATTCTTCTTCCCCTTTGCTGAATGTAGAATTTCTTAGATTTTCTTAGTGGTTCTGTAAAATCCTTTTATTCAGGCAAGCTTTTAAAGAACAAGATTTTCAAAATCATGCCAGAGGCTGCTGTGGATTTTTTATGGATTTAACCTGAATTGTTTTTAATACTAATGATGTTTAATACTGTTTTAATATTTGTATATTTTAAATTGTATTGTAATGCTTTGAGTCTCCTTTGGAATGAGAGAAAGTGGGATATAAATATAGTAAATAATTAAATAAATAAATTTAATGTTAGCTGCTTTGAGTCTCCTTATGAAGAGAAAAGGCGGGGGGATAAATAATAATAATAATAATAATAATAATAATAATAATAATAATAATTCCACTGTAACTGCCATGGTTCCATTTTAGGTACATTTATTTATTTATTTATTTATTTTTCAAACTTATATGCCGCCACTCCCCTAGGGCTCGGAGCGGCTTACAAGAACCGGCTAAAATCAACAATTTAAAAAACATTTTAAAAACATCATTTTAAAAAAATCTTTAAAACATCCTAAAAGCACCTTTTAAAACATCAGCAACAGAACTCAAATGCCTGCTGAAACAGGTGTGTCTTAAATGCCCTGCGGAAGGCCAACAAGTCCCGCAAGGCACGAACTTCAGGTGGCAAGGTGTTTCACAGAGATGGCGCCACTACTGAAAAGGCTCTGCGTCTAGTTGCAGTTAGACGCAAGGTCTTAAAACTGGGGACTTCCAGCAGGTCTTGGTCCTCAGAACGGAGGGATCTCTGGGGTTTGTAGGGGGTGAGGCGGTCCCTCAGGTACATCGGCCCTGGACCATGTAAGGCCTTGAAGGTAAGCACCATCACTTTGAAAGTGATCCGGTGCTCAATTGGTAACCAGTGCAGCTGCCGTAAGATTGGTGTTATGTGGCATCTTATCGGGACTCCCGCAAGGAGCCGGGCAGCTGCATTTTGCACCAATTTGAGCTTCCGGATCACCGACACAGGAAGGCCAATGTAAAGGGCATTACAGTAATCCAGTCTCGAGATGACTGTAGCCTGGATCACTGTAGCCAGGTTGTCCCTAGATAGATAGGGGGCTAGCCGTCTAGCCTGCCGAAGATGAAAAAAGGCAGTTTTGGTAACGGCGGAGACCTGGGCCTGCATCGTCAGTGAAGGGTCCAAGAGGACTCCCAGACTCTTTACTAGTGAAGACGGGCGTAGCACTTCGCCATCCAGGGTTGGCAACTGGATCTCCCCACTGCCCGGTCAGCCCAGCCATAGGATCTCCGTCTTTGCTGGATTCACCCTCAACCTACTGGAACGCAACCATCCAATAATGGCCTCGAGGCACTGGTGAAAACTGTCAGGTACAGACTCCGGTTGGCCTTCCATCTTTAACACAAGCTGAGTGTCGTCAGCATATTGATAACACTCGAGCCCGAAATCTCGGACCAGCTGAGCAAGTGGTTGCATATAGATGTTAAACAACAGAGGGGAGAGAATGGCCCCCTGAGGAACCTCACAATGTAGAGGGGACCTCTCAGAGACCAGGCCCCCCCTCTCCACTCGCTGTCCACGGTTGTGAAGAAAGGGGGCCAGCCAATTTAAAGCTGTCCCCCTAACTCCAGCAACGGCAAGGCGGTGGGTCAGAAGATTGTGATCGACTGTGTCAAATGCTGCTGTGAGATCCAGTAACACAAGCAACACCGACCCGCCCCGGTCAAGCTGGCATCGGAGATGATCTGTGATGGAAACCAATACAGTCTCTGTCCCATGCCCCGCACGGAAGCCAGACTGGAAAGGATCCAGTCCGGCTGTGTCGTCTAGGAACTGCTGCAGCTGCACCGCTACTGCCCTCTCAATCACCTTGCCCAGAAATGAAAGATTCGAAACTGGGCGGTAGCTGGAGGGAACCAAACGATCTAAATCTGGTTTTTTCAGCAGAGGAGAGACCACTGCCTCTTTTACTCCCTCTGGAAAGACTCCTTGCTCAAGGGAGCTGTTTATTATCTTCAGCAGCGGGTCACGTAATCCCTCCAAGAAGGATTTTACTAACCAAGAGGGACACGGGTTGAGGGAGCAAGTGGTCGGTCTAGCTGCAGCTATGAGCCTATCGAGACCCTCTGCGTCCAGTGGGATGAACTGGTCGAGGGTGGGCCCAGCAAGTGGCCACGGAGTCTCAAGTTCTCTCATTGTATCAGTTGTGGCGGGGAGGTCCCGGCGTAGTAGTGAGATCTTGTCAGCAAAATAGCTTTGAAAAGCCTCGGCTGAAGGGGCCTGATCATCACTTTTTGGGTTGGTAGGAACCGTCGTTAGAGATCTAATTATTTTGAACAATTTTGCCGGGCGTGAGCTGGCGGACTCTATCAAAGAGGCATAGTATACTCTCTTTGCTTCGATGGTAGCATGCTCATAGGACTCCATAAATGCCCTGTAAGCTGATCTCGAAGCTCTGTCATGAAGTTCTCGCCACACGCCCTCTAGCCGTCTCTTTTCCCGCTTCATCGATCGAAGTTCCTCGGTGAACCAAGGAGACCGATTTTGGCGGGGTTGGAGAGGGTGTCTAGGGGCAATCTCGTCGAGTGCATTGGACAGCCTGATGTTCCACATGTCCACCTGCACATCGATTGAGTCGCTGACAGGCTCCAGATCCTTCAGAGCATTCTGGAACCTACTAGGTTCCATAAGTCTTCTTGGGCGAGCCCAAATCGGCTCGGCGCCCTTGCCAGGTGGGTAGGCATGCTCCAGCCTGACTCTCAGGGCACAGTGATCCGACCATGGAACCTCTAAAATAGAGGCTTGGGTCACTTGAATTCCTGCGCTGAAGATCAAGTCTAGTGTATGTCCTGCTTGATGCGTGGGCCCAGTACTGCAGAGCAAGAGTCCTAGTGTCTCCATGGTAGACACTAGGTCCATAGCCGCTGCTGAGCAAGAGTCCGTATCAGCGTGGACATTGAAGTCCCCCAGGACAACAAGTCTGGGGAACCTCAAGGACCACTCCGCCACAGTCTCGAGCAGCTGGGATAGGCTGTCTGCTGGTGCACTAGGCGCACGGTACACCAGCAGAAAGGCCATGCTCTCAGGGGAATCCCACACCAGACCAACACATTCAGTGCCAGAGATGTCCACAACAGGAACTGCCCTAAGAGAAAAGCTTTCTCGGGAGAGCATAGCCACCCCACCCCCCCCCCCCGCCTCCCACTCCGCATCTGGTGGGTGATTACATAACCTGGAGATGTTATTTCCTGGAGTAGGATCTCGTCCCCCTCTTGGATCCAGGTTTCAGTGATACACACTAGGTCAGCTCCCTGGTCAGTAAGAAAATCTCTGATAGTAGCAGTTTTATTCCTTATGGACCTAGCATTCACCAACACCAGGGTAGGAGGGGAGGAAACTGGTCGCCTGTCATAGGTGCACTTGGGGATAGGCCGCAGGTCAGAGGGGGGCCGAGTCTTCCGTCGACTCAGCCTCCCTCTAATATTCGGCCTGAGCCTACCGTCATATCTCCCCCTCCCAGAGATCGTAGGAATTCCCATACACAGACCTACTTCTCTTGGGGGCTCTACAGCAGAAACTAGGTGCCCAATGTTCGACTGGCCCCCTGAAAAGGAGGTGGGGCATGGCCAATTACCAAGTGGTCATAAATAGAGCCCTCAAAGTAATGAGGGGCAGGTGTAAAGGCCAGAACACCCGGCCAGCATTGTGGGTGGGGGGGTGATCTAGGGGACGTCAAGTCTAGGTTCCCTCGAGAGTGTTGGGATAAGTTCTTAACTCCACCACACTGGGAGGTCACTCTCTCTTTTATGTCCACAGTTCTGATACTCGAATCCCAGGTACTAGTGTTTTGGGGGCGTGCTCCCTTCTCCATATTAACAGATCTAGAACCACTTGGTGGAACATTGGCCAATTTGTGGGAGAAGGTAGTAGTTGCAGGTCTTGTCCAGTTACCGAATCCTACTCCCCAGAAGATTCTAGTCTTAAATTGGCAGGCCAACCACATGAACACACACACTGAAACATCACAAGCTGGAGTGTAAATGGATAAATCCTCCATTTCCGATACCAAGGAAAAATATCAATTTTCAATGTGTCTCTACATGTAGGGAGAGTAGTGGAGTCAATTCGTGCTCATCTTTCAAATCCTCTCATTTCTACATGATGCTTAGATGGAATCCCTAAGTCAACCCATGGAACGGTTCATATGTTGATTGATGGGATCCCGTCTTTGAATTGTGTGGAAATGTAGGAAAACCCCCATCTGATGAGGTCCTTAGTAATCAACAAATGATGAAGTTGCCTCAGCTTCTTGTTACAGTGCTGAAAATTCAGGTATATCATTTGGAACTTTAAGGATCTCTCATCTTAGTCTTGGTTCTTGAATCTCACCCTATCTGTGTCCTTGGTGTACTTAGTCCATGTTTTGGTCTTGATCTGTTTGGGTTCAGTCTTCAACTTTTCTTCTTTTAGGAGCTTTATCCTAGTTTTATAGATAATAGTGGTTGTTGTTGTTGTTAGGTCATTTGGGTACTACCATGACCTGGTGTTGATTTCATCATTTTGTTCTAAGATTGCATTCTGCCAAGTCTCACTGATTCCTAGAAGAACTTTCCCAACCTTAATTATCTATATACTTATTTCCAAATGTCAATTTTACATCCTGATTACACAAGCATAAATGGAAGTGATTGCTTTACACAGTTCTTGCCTGCTAAATCCATGCATTCACTGCATGAAAGTTACATGAAGATTTAAGTGACAGTAATAGGTTGGAGTCCATCACCTCAGCAAATATTCCTTTATGGTACTAATGCTGTAACTGTGAAATCACAGTGAGACAGAAAGAGAGACTGCAGCAGTTTACTTGAAAAGAAAAAGAGATGAATTTGGATTCTTAATCCCCTTGAAGTGAATTGCTTACATCTCAGATGAAATTGTGCTAAATTCATTATTCTGGTTCTGAAATACTTAAAGAATCCCACATAGCATGTGTTCAAGACAAACTTGTTAGGCTCTTACAGAGTAATCTGGACTAGGTAAGTAAAGAAAAACTGGGAACTGAATGGAAAAAAGATGGACTAATATTCAGATTATATAGAGAGAATGAGTTGGAAGGAAAATAGGGATATTGTCATCTACAAGGAGAATGGTCATAATATGGAAGAAAGATGAAAATATGTTAGTGGAGATGCCAAGAAAAGGTTAAGAAGAAACTGGCTGGGAGTGAGGAAGAGAAATGATTGGTGGCTGAAATGGTATTAAATCACTCAGAGAGCAATGACGATTCCCTAAATGGACTGTGCTCTACTCCATGGTTTATGACACCCACAAAAATGTGTGATTGAATTGTCATTCTTCGATTGAGCTCTCCACAACAGTAAACTTTGGCTTATGTGACTCACCACCAAGCTCTCCTTACAAAGAGAGTTTTGATAGCATGGATCACTTTCTTGACATTTCTTAACTGGAGTAAATCACTACAAGAGTCAACTTGCTTTCATTGACATTTCACAGGGAGAGTGACATTACAGTGTCAGCTCTTCATTCCAGTAAAAGGGCAGCCAAGAAGAGGCTTGTGTGTATGGCCCACAATTCACAATTGTCAGCTGATGGTTATTCATATATGAACCTTTTATATTTCTCTACTTTTGCCATGTTTTTCTTCTGCACTTAAGCTATGGATAAGTTAAAAATAATAACATGTGTATCTGATGTATGGTAAGATCTTGTTTATAATTTGCCAAGATGAGCCTGATAAATATGTGAAAACCTGCTACTTCATTCCATTTCACAGAATCCCATATGTATTCATATCCTATCACAGTCTTGTGGGGATACAAGAATTTCCACTTTGTTCTTTACAGAGAAATTGAGTATACTGGCAGTCACCAGTAGGTTCTGTAGGTTTGTTCTAAAGTTGAATTTATATGTAAGTGGGAACAGGTACATTTTTTTTAGTACAACACCAGACAAATAGGAAAGGGTTAACACCCTTGTGGTGATTGTGTTGCTGTCTGTGCCCCTGTTCAGTAGATTTCACCTCACTTTCTTTCCCTGTGATCATTGGATTTTTGAAAAATTTGGCTTGCAGTGGAAACAAGGATTCCTAATAAAGCTTCAACGGAGACCCCTTTCCCCCATGATAACTCTTTGAGGAATGAATTTCCCTTCCTAAGGCTAGATTTCTTCCACACCTTATTATCTCACCTCTCTTCTTAACTATGAGTTTTTTGTAAGTCAGATGTTTGTAACTCAGGTACTGCCTGTATTAGGTATGTATTTTGCCAAAGTAATAATTAATTGGTTGTATTTCCAAATAGTTAAAATATGAATATGCAATTGTGGTTGCAACTAATTTGGGTAACTGGGGAAGGCAACTTCATAGCAGTTTTGACAAAAGGTAACAACAACAAAAACAGAGTAGTAAGCCACTGTTGGTTGCATTTTCTGGTATTGTTGGTGTATTTAAGAAAGCTTTTTACAACATAAATACAAGTCAGCAACTTCTAATAGTCATAATCAACACCATTTAGGTCTTCCTGACCACCACCTTAAAAATGTAAAGCAATTTGTATTGGGTTTTAATGAGATCTTGGGGACTTTGAGGAAACAAAGGGATTCGAGGCTACCATAGCTTTGTACTAAAGCATGTTTGTCCTTATTTTTCAAACAGGTGGAGCATTAGTTGTACACTTTTTGAAATGTATGCACATGCATTTTTATTAAGTGAAAGTACATTGCACAAATGAGTGAATTACTGAAACAGAGTGTATTTGTCCCATCACAAGACTCTTTGGGAATTCAATAAATTTCCTCTTTATCCTGACATGTCTAGAAATGGCAGCTCTAATTTAATTATATATGATTAACTATATTGACTTTTCCCTTCCTCCTGTCCCACAGAGTCTCTGTGGTACATCTACTTCTCTTTCTGAATATCTTATTTGGAACCAAGGTCTGTCCAGGTTGTTCCCAGGTGAAGCAACTGAACACTGCTAATCCACAGATTAATTGACAAGAAAAACAACAACCAAGTCTATCCTTCTGCCCTCAGTGTTTTTGTTTCTCTCCTTTGCACCAGCCGTGTAAATAAACCCTGAATAGTAATAGACCCATACACTTCATTTCTTGTTTGTCCACATGATAGTCATTACTGACCTTCCAATTTCTCAATTTTGCTTAGTTTTCCTAGAAGCAATTCTTACTTGCAACATTGCTTCTTCATGCAACACATCTTGTGACATTCATTGACATGTGAAGTGATGATGGCCACTGTCTTAAATGCTTTTACAATAGGATTCCACAGATGAATGAAAGGTCTATTGGTGTTAGCTACTAAATAAAATAAAAAATCAATGAAAGAGTGGACCATTTTCAATTCTCCCTCTGTGTGTGTGTGTGTGTGTGTGTGTGTGTGTGTGTGTGAGAGAGAGAGAGAGAGAGAGAGAGAGAGAGAGAGAGAGAGAGAGAGAGAGAGAGAGAGAGAGAGAGAGAGAGAGAGAGAGAGGACTGTACTGTTGGGAAAGAAAAAATGTTGCTTCAATTGGTGTAGCAAAGCCCCTCTCCCAGTATACATGCTCAAGGTATATAGGATCTCTAGCCAATGGAGCTCCCAGTGGTGCAGTGGGTTGAACCCTTGTGCCGGCAAGACTAATGACTTGAAGGTTGCTGGTTTGAATCCAAGCCAGGGAGAGCACTGATGAGCTCCGTCTATCAGCTCCAGCTCCATGCGGGGACATGAGAGAAGCCTCCCACAAGGATGGCAAAACATCAAAAACATTTGGGCATCCTCTGGGCAACATCCTTGCAGATGGCCAATTCTCTCACACCAGAAGCAACTTGCAGTTTCTCAAGTTGCTCCTGACACAAGGAAAAAAAATCTAACCAATGACTAAATCATTTGTGAAAAATAATCACAAATGATTTTGTCTCTTGTCAAACCAAAAATGTTGAATTGAATAAACTCTCAGAACAATGAAAATATACTGCTTCAGGCAGTTCCTTCACTTACATCCAATTGTATGTGCAGAAGAAGCATTTAAATATCTTCTATCTATACAATTTTTACAAATGATGCACATGAAACGTATAAGATATGTTGCACATCACTGAATTATTCCATAGCTAAGATATCATAAGTTCAGAGACAGCTATCATTTCTAATGTTGCCCAAACAGCACTCCCTGTTCACAAAAGGCAGGTATTGGCATTGCTCAGGGAACTTGTGATTTGGAAGAAGGCCTATGGGGGATGAACCCCCAACATCACTGAGAGGACTGAACTGACTGTGGAAACTGGCAGGAAAAAAAAAACTGTTATTGAGGAGAGGAATTATAAGACAGAGGGCACTCTCCTGCAACTAACTGTGGCAAATAACTGTGTAGACCAATTAATAAACTCAAGCAACATACATTAATGGGAGATGGTTAAAGTGGATTCTTATCTGATAGTCTTGAAAAAAGAAACCGGCCTCATCAGAGGGAATTTCTTCCACCTGCCTATTCTGAAGCACCGCTTAGGTGATATCATGTAGCTAGAGATAAAATTGGAATCTTTCATTTGCAAACCATATGCCCTGCTTCTGGGTTTTGGCCTCCTACTATTCAAAGGTTACTATTTCCGTATGCCTGTAAATAATACCACAACCGATTTCTGACTTTCCTAACTATTTAGAAGAGTTTCATGTAAAGGCTTATTTTCAATTGCTGTTGCACAGAAGAGAAATGTTGTCTTTGTTGTTGTATGTTTTGCATCCATCTAAATGCTTCAAATTTGATTATTAAAGCACATTTTCTTGCTCTCCCTGTTTTGTTTTTTTTTGAAAGGGGGACAATGGGATACTTCATCAAACACCTACTCATCTCAATGCCATTTATGCTGCTTGAGCTGTAGAAAATCAAGATATCATTTGCCTGGGCTATTCCAAAAGGAGATAGTTACAGCAGTTAGCAATATTACAATATGAGTAAGACACAGAAAGGGATGGGGACAGGTTGTGCATAAACTGTGGTAGTTTGTAGAAAAAATTGAGGCTACTATCTTAAAACTGGGGAAAGGGTCTTTGAAATAACTTGATTTTACTATTGGATAGAATTGAATATGAATATTCATTGAGTCATCGATCCCAATTACATTCAGGATTCAAACACACTGATCTGAATCAGCATAATATTTAGATATATACCTGTCTCAGAATTTTTTTGCAGCAAGATACAAAATGAAATTAAAATGAAACAATTAATACCAGGAGAATATAAAGATGGCACTATAAAAGGCACAGTTTAAAATCTTCCAATTTTTCAAAAAAAAAAAAAAAACCAGAATGAAACACATGGAGGCATATGCACCCTGCTGCCCTCCAGATGTTTTTGACTGCGGCTCCCATAAGAACCAACAATCATTAGAGGTAAGGGTTATAGGAACTGTAGTCTTGAACATTTAGAAGGCACAAAAGATTCTGTACTGTAATTTCCACCAGTATCATGAGTCTTTGTTGTAGTCTTGAACATCTGGAGGGCATCCAGATGCTTACTCCTATATAGGTGCATAAAGCAAAATGTACGTAGCACTTAAAAGACTAGACAAATAAAACCACATTTGCCTGGCACCAAAATTAAGGTAAGTGTTAGACGTGTTGAGTTTTCCAGAGCTGGGATGCCACTCTGAGGAGGTCCTTTCCCCTTTAGCCAGTCAAGATGCCTCCAATATCAAAGTGTTTCTTGATGATCTTAACATGGACTTACAGATAGGGAGAAAAGGTTTCTGGTATCCACAGTTTCACATTGTGACGGCCTATAAAGTCAAAATAAAATGTTTTATTTATAGCAGTAATGGTGCTATTTTATACCTAAAAAGAAGCAAAATTGACACATTTTTGTACTTTGAAGGGATATGTAAAGAGAACACTTTGGGCAAGTTTCAGGTATTGTCATGGAGGAAAGAGAAAAGCTACAATTACAGAAATCCTAGTCTGATAAAGGCCTTCTTCACAGCTGATCAATGTACCGTGGACTCTTTCTTTTATTTTCATTTCTGGCAACTTCACTAGACTATCACAAAACCAATCAATAATAGGTAAAAACAGCAGAACTATTCTTGTGACTGTATAGTAAAGAATTTGCTTGTGAATCAAAGTCACACTCTGTAATTTTCTACAGTTTGTGGTTTATAATTCCCAGTGACATCTAATTATGCAGAATTCAGTGCAGTATTTTACACATGTTGCTTTGGACTAAAAAGCTCTAGAAGCTAACAGTTGTCAAATGTTGCTAAGGCCTGCATATATAATGCTGCTTGTGTTCAACAGAAATAGGGTTAGCAGCATCTGGCATCTATCGCTGAAAGCAGATTTAAAATGTGAAATACAAGTAGTGCTAGTAGCGATTCCCTACTGGGATAAGACATCATGTTGTCCCCATTGGGGGAAACCTGATAAATCAGCTAATAACATAGCTTTTAAAAATGTGATGAAATACAAACAGCCAGTAACATTTAAACACACTACTTAAATAGGGTCTTATGAATAAAGGAGCTTTTAATGTCTTTATAGCTTTTATAGCCAAGGGAAGAGAAGCATCAGCTTCATTTATGGTATGAAGGAATCAAGTATCTGTGCCTTGGCTTCTCTTTTCTCCAAATCTTCAAAAGGGAAAATAGTCAAATGCATAGTCCTTAGTCTCACCAGGTTGGGACAAAGTAGCTTCTCTTTGCAGAATGCAATCTTAAAATCCCCTGCTGAGGATTTAGATCCATATCCCCAGGCTCCTGTTGGATTTAAGGTACACAATGCAATCATTTCATACAAAGACCTTGCAAAGGGCAAATAAGCCAATGATAGCATCTAAGAAGCTAAAACAAAACATGACCAGAATATATGCCTTGCTCACAGCCATGAAAGCAATCCATTTCTCAGATCTAAACGTGCACTTAATTTGAAGGAGTGACTCGCTGAAGCCTATCTGTTGGCCCTTTATAAAAAATCATCCTAGATTTAAGTATTTCAACAGAAACGGACTTAAATATGAAAAAGTAGTGTTAGGTTCTTTGAAAACAATTACAAAATCCTTATAATCATTGCATTCATTTTTTGACTAATGAGGAAAGGGCATTTTGAATTCATCAAGGAGACAGTTTGAAGACAGAAATAAAAGACCGTGATAATATAATTTTGCAGGTTTTAGAATGGGACCCTAGTGAGTACTTTCACAAACTGCTCATTGACCACATGTTGTCTTTTTTCTATTTTGTACATTTAAGTCCCATACATGTGAGAAGGCAGGATAAAAGTAAATAATAGTAATAGTAATAATAATAGTAATAATAATAGTAATAATAATAATAATAATAATAATAATAATAATAATAATAATAACCCTCTGTCAGTAATTCTACAGAAAACAAACCTGGGCTACCAAACAGCAAGAAATTCACCAAAAATTTCCCACTTGCTGTACATGGATGATCTAAAGCTTTATGGAAAATCTGAAACAGAAATCCAGTCACTGACCAACACAGTCAGAATCTTCAGCACTGACATCAGTATGGAGTACAGCCTAGAAAAATGTGCCACAGTGGCATTAAAGAAAGGAAAAATTACTCACAATGGGGGCATAGAGATGCCAAATGGACAAACCATAAAATGTAATGAGCCTGAAGCCTATAAATATCTGGGCATACTACAGTTGGACAATATCAAGCATGGGCATGTGAAAAATGTGGTCAGCAAAGAATATATCCAAAGAGTCAGAAAGATTTTGAAGAACAAATTAAATGGCGGAAATACGATCAAGGCTATCAACACCTGGGCCATCCCTGTCATTAGATACACTGCTGGAATTGTGAACTGGACACAAGCAGAGCTAGATGATCTGGATAGAAAAACAAGAAAACTGATGACAATCCACTATTCATTACACCCGCGTAGTGATGTCGACAGACTTTACCTGCCCAGAAAATCAGGAGGCAGAGGGCTTCTGCAAGTGAAACAAAAGGTACAGGAAGAGAAACATGCCCTGGCAGATTATGTGAAAGGCAGTCAAGAACCAACATTGAGGGAAGTCAACAGTAGTAAACTGCTTCAAGTGCAAAAGACCAAGAGTGAATACCATAAAAACGCAATCCAGAGCAGAAGAGAAAACTGGCAAAAGAAGGCTCTCCATGGGCAGTTCCTGGGAAAAATTGAGAGCCAAATTGACAAAGAAAAAACACGGCTGTGGCTCACAAATGGAACTTTGAAAAAGGAGATGGAGGGCCTGATTCTGGCAGCCCAAGAACAAGCCATTAGAACCAATGCCATCAAAGCCAAAAGTCGACGACAGATCCCAAATGTAGACTCTGCAAGGAAGCAGATGAAACAATAGATCACATCTTCAGCTGCTGCAAGAAAATCACACAGACAAACTACAAGCAGAGGCATAACGCCATTGCTCAGATGATACATTGGAACTTGTGCCACAAATACCATCTGCCTGCGACAAAGCATTGGTGGGATCATAAGCCGGAAAAAGTTACAGAGAATGAACATGTTAAGCTACTCTGGGACTTCCAAATTCAGACAGAGTTTTGGAGCACAATACTCCTGACCTCACGATCGTGTTAAAAAACAAAGTATGGATTGTCAATGTTGCAATCCCAGGGGACAGCAGGATTGAATAAAAACAACTGGAAAAGCTGACACGATATGAGGACTTAAAGATCGAATTGCAAAGACTGTGGCACAAGCCAGTCAAGGTGGTCCCAGTGGTGATCGGCACATTGGGTGCAGTGCCTAAAGACCTTGGCCTGCACTTAAACACAATCAGCACTGACAAAATTACCACCTGCCAGCGGCAGAAGGCCACCTTACTGGGATCTGCACGCATTATTTGCCAATAATCACACAGTCCTAGACACTTGGGAAGTGTCAGACGAGTGATTCAATACAACAGCCAGCAGAGTGCCTGCTGTGGACTCATCTTGTTGTGATAATAATAATAATAATAATGCAACATCACAGTTGTGGAAAGGAAAAAGGTTTGGATCATTGATGTTGCCATCCCAGGTGACAGTTGCATTGACGAAAAACAACAGGAAAAACTCAGCAGTTATCAGGACCTCAAAATTGAACTTCAGAGACTCTGGCAAAAACCAGAGTCTCTGGTTTCGGCACCACATTGGGTGCCGTTCCAAAAGATCTCAGCCAGCATTTGGAAACAATAGACATTGACAAAATTACGATCTGCCAACTGCAAAAGGCCACCCTACTGGGATCTGCACGCATCATCCGAAAATACATCACACAGTCCTAAACACTTGGGAAGTGTTCGACTTGTGATTTTGTGATACGAAATCCAGCATGTCTATCTTGTTTGCTGTGTCATAATAAAATAATAATAATAATTCATCCAGGTCTTGACCTAAAAATGTAGTCTTAAGAATAAACTCATCTATCACTTGGTAAGGCTCAGATAAATTGGCTAATTATGTAATTGAAATAGGTGTGTGTGTCCAATCTCTGATCCAATATCTTTCAGTATCATCCCATGGAAGCAGAGTGGAATTATTTAGACACCCCAGATAAAGCCACAGTTTTTCTACCTTTAATATCCAATTTTAGCCACATAACTGATAAAGTATTCAGCATTTTCAGAACTTCACAGCAAGCTTCGGTATGGCGTAATAAGCTTCCATTTCTGACCACTGAGAAAACAGTGCTATCGGAAAAATGAAAGATGTCTAGCTAATGATGCACACTTTGTGTCCTCATCAGAAGGTAACATTTTTTAAACATGCAACACTGTTTCATTCAATCGCAGCTATAGCATGGGAAGGATCTCATGCATTAATATTGGAAGTGATTTTTTTTATAAAAAAACCCCAGTGTATTGAAAATCTTTTTTTGTAATGCTACCTTGTTAAATTCTTCCAAAGTATCTTGTGCTATTTATTTATTTATTTATTTACATCACTTTTACCCCGCCCTTCTCACCCGGAGGGACTCAGGGCAGCTTACAACAGTCGGCAATTATATTGCCCAAAATACATTCAATAAAACAGTAACAGAATCCATAAACAACAAAACAGTACCACATTAATTAAAACTCTAAAATTAAATTAAAACTGTTAAACCATGAATTATAAAATTTAAAATGCATATATAGTTAAGTTTGTCTTGATTCACGTCATATCGACCTCAGATGTTACTCCTCAAATGCTTGAGTACATAGCCACGTCTTCACGGCTTTCCTGAAACCTAGAGGAGTTGGAGCTTGTCGAACATTACTGGGGAGGGCATTCCACAGCCTGAGAGCCAACACCAAGAAGGCCCTGTCCCTCGTTCCCACCAGCCACGCCTGCGAGGCAGGTGGGATCGAGAGCAGGGCCTCTCCAGATGATCTTAACACTCTAGTTGGTTCATAGGAGGAGATACGTTTGGACAAGTAGTTTGGGCCAGAACCATTTTGGGCTTTATAGGTCAAAACCAGCACTTTGAATTGGGCTCGGGAGCATATTGGCAGCCAGTGGAGCTGTCTTAGCAGGGGGGTGGTATGCTCCCTGTATGCTGCTCCAGTTATTAATCTGGCTGCTGCTCGTTGCACTAGTTGAAGCTTCCAGGCCATCTTCAAAGGCAACCCCACGTAGAGAGCGTTGCAGTAGTCCAAGCGGGATGTAACCAGAGCATGGACCACAATGGCCAAGTCCGGCTTCCCAAGGTATGGGCGCAGCTGGTGCAGAAATCTAAGTTGTGCGAAGGCTCCCCTGGCCACTGACGAAACCTGGGGTTCCAGGCTCAGCTATGAGTCCAGGAGAACCCCCAAACTGCGAACCTGTGTCTTCAGGGGGAGTGTGACCCCATCCAACGCAGGTTGCAACCCTGTACCCTGTTCAGCCTTACGACAAAGACAAAGGTTGTGGGGCCGAGCAGGTGTCCCCCAATGACACCATCTGGGACTGGCCCTCCAGGAATGAGCGGAGCCACTGCAGAACAGTACCTCCAAGTCCCATTCCCGCAAGGCATCCCAGAAGGATACTGTGATTGACGGTATCGAAGGCCGCTGAGAGGTCCAGCAGAACCAGCAGGGACACACTCCCCCTGTCCAGTTCCAGTAGATCATCTACTAAGGTGACCAAGGCTGTCTTGGTACCATGCCCTGGCCTGAAGCCAGACTGTGCCGGATCTAGAAAATCAGTGTCATCCAAGAATGTGTGGCCACCACACGTTCCACGACCTTGCCCAAAAAGGGGAGATTGGAAATAGGCCGATAGCTGTCCAATTGAGTGGGATCCAGTGATGGCTTTTTTAACAGCGGCTTGATCACAGCCATTTTTAGGCTTGCTGGAAACTTGCCCTCCTGAAGGGAGGCATTCACCACCACCTTCACCCACTCAGCCAATCCCCATCTGGCTTCTCTCACCAGCCAGGATGGGCAGGGGTCTAGGATGCATGTGGTAGCCCTCACCTCTCCAAGCACCTATCGGAAGACATACTTCTTGGCATCATTTTTATTACACTTTTTAGTACAGCTACAGATGCAGCTGAAACGTCAGGAGAAAATGCTGCTAGAACACGGCCATACAGCCCGGAAACCACACAACACCCCAGTGATTCTGGCCATGAAAACCTTCAAAAATACATTATTTAAGACACTGTTTGCTCTTAATAATTGCTATATGAAAATCTAAGAACAAAACTCAGAAATAAAATGATTCAAACACAGAAGGGAAAGAGAACAAATTACACTGTACAACTGGGCAATGATGATATATTCAGAACAAATAAAATAAAGTACATAGTTAAATTGCATTAATTGAATTCATGGTAGTTGAAGACATCACCTCCAGTGTCATACATGATTTGCCACTGTAAATCAGTAGCTGAGAAACATACAATAGAAAGAACAGTTGCACTCTTGTCCTTCTAGTGAGCTGCCCATAAGCAACAGGTTAGTCTTTGGGCTTATCCAGTATGGATCTTTGTATATTTCTCAGAAAATGGAGTTACCAGCTCACGACACCACTAGTATAGTCCCTTGACCATCTTGTGATTGTTGACTGTGTCTATCCATATCCTACCAATTAGTCCAAGGTCTTGTAACACCTTTGAAAATAAAAATGTTGGTAGCATAAGCCTTAGTAGACTTACCTTCATCAGGTGAAGGATTGAAGTGGTTAGGAATAGACCTATGTTATAAATGGGCAGCTGATGCATGCAAATAGTAAAAGAAAAACAAAACATCTGAGCCTGATGATGAGGTGACAAGTTGACAGATTTTGCATTTCTGTTGCAATTCTCACATACAATGTTTTATTCATAGCCATTCAGGTCTTGTGATGTCTCATGGGCCTTGTAGTCCTGTTCCTAGTACTATGGTGGCAGACGAAGAGGAAAACATGGGATTTACACCGTTTCAGCCAGAAACGGAGCCTCTGCACCTGCAGGATGTTTGCCCTCAAGAATCCAGCCAAACAAGCCTTGGGCAGAATTCTCCCCCGTTTTCTCGAAAAGACAATTATAATAGAGATAGAGGGGCGAGGGAGGCTAATCGCCGCTCTCTCAGAATCGCTGCCAGACAATTAGCTGATTAAGCCTGTTTCCCTTGGGAAATTCTAAGGAGTCATGCATCTGGACACAGTTTTGGGTTTCACTTCTTGTTCTCCAGGGAAAGTGTTACTTGGCGGGAAAACAAGATCCTATATAGGTGTTTTACCGCAAGGAGATCCTTGCGGAGTCAATTCGTCAGCTTCAGGAGTGCCGCAGGGCTCCGTCCTGGGCCCGGTTCTGTTCAACATCTTTATTAACGACTTAGACGAAGGGTTAGAAGGCACGATCATCAAGTTTGCAGACGACACAAAACTGGGAGGGATAGCTAACACTCCAGAAGACAGGAGCAGAATTCAAAACGATCTTGACAGACTAGAGAGATGGGCCAAAACTAACAAAATGAAGTTCAACAGGGACAAATGCAAGATGCTTCACTTCGGCAGAAAAAATGGAAATCAAAGATACAGAATGGGGGACGCCTGGCTTGACAGCAGTGTGTGCGAAAAAGACCTTGGAGTCCTCGTGGACAACAAGTTAAACATGAGCCTACAATGTGATGAGGCAGCTAAAAAAGCCAATGGGATTCTGGCCTGTATCAATAGGGGTATAGCGTCTAGATCCAGGGAAGTTATGCTCCCCCTCTATTCTGCCTTGGTCAGACCACACCTGGAATACTGTGTCCAATTTTGGGCACCACAGTTGAAGGGAGATGTTGACAAGCTGGAAAGCGTCCAGAGGAGGGCGACAAAAATGATTAAGGGTCTGGAGAACAAGCCCTATGAGGAGCAGCTTAAAGAGCTGGGCATGTTTAGCCTGCAGAAGAGAAGGCTGAGAGGAGACATGATAGCCATGTACAAATACGTGAAGGGAAGTCATAGGGAAGAGGGAGCAAGCTTGTTTTCTGCTGCCCTGCAGACTAGGACACGGAACAATGGCTTCAAACTACAGGAAAGGAGATTCCACTTGAACATCAGGAAGAACTTCCTCACTGTGAGAGCTGTTCGACAGTGGAACTCCCTCCCCGGGGCTGTGGTGGAGGCTCCTTCTTTGGAGGCTTTTAAGCAGAGGCTGGATGGCCATCTGTCGGGGGTGCTTTGAATGCGATTTCCTGCTTCTTAGCAGGGGGTTGGACTAGATGGCCCATGTGGTCTCTTCCAACTCTACTATTCTATGATTCTATGATTCTATGAGATCGTGTGTGGACTACGCAACTCCAGTTCCTTGTTTCCAGGACCAAGTTCCAAGCCTGCCTTGTTCCCCGGACCTCGCCACGGACCTTGTTCTTGCTTCTTGTTGCCTCGTATCAAGCCTTGTTTGCCAAGAATCTAGTTTGTTTTCCAGCTTTGTTGTCAAGCTCCATTGGACTAAAGGACCTTGTCATTTCCCCACACTTTGCTCGGCAAAGTGTGTGTTTCGGTTATTGGATTATAACTTTGGACTCTAATATCACATATTGGACATTGTTTTCCTGGACTGTATTTGACCTTTCCTGAAAGGTCTACTTCTGAACTATATTCTTCACTTGTTTTTATTGACTTTATATATTCCTTTAATAAAGATATTAGATAGATTCTGGTCTCTGCGCATGGTTATTGGTGCTCCGCAGCCTGGGTCCTGACAGGTCTGTTTGTTGAAGTAGACATAAGTATAGGAAAACTTAACTCATGTCACCAACTTCTTCCTTGCAGTCTGAAAGAGTTTGCTTTGAAGGACAGAGTACAGTTAAACAGAGTGATTTCTAATGGCCTAAGGCAGGGGTCCCCAAACTAAGGCCCGGGGGCCGGATGTGGCCCTCCAAGGTCATTTACCTGCCCCCCGCCCTCAGTTTTATAATATTTTTATATCATTTTAAATAATATATTTTATATACATATAATATTGATAATAATATTATGTTATACAATATAATACTAATAATAATACCATATAATAATATTAATTATATGTTATATATTACATATAATATTACAGTATAGTGTTATAGTTCAATTTAGTAATATATAATGCTAATATTGTGCTATGCTAAAAATATAATATATTGTATGTACATACAGCTGCTCTGAGTCCCCTTCGGGATGAGAAGGGCGGGATATAAATGTAGTAAATAAATGTAATAAATGAATAAATAAATAATTTTAGACTTAAGCTCACCCAAAGTCTGAAATGACTTGAAGGCACACAACAATAACAATCCTAATTAACTTGACTATCTCATTGGCCAGAAGCAGGCCCACACTTCCCATTGAAATCCTGATAGGTTTGTGTTGGCTACAATTGTTTTCATTTTTAAATATTGTATTGTTTTTTCATTGTTGTTGTTGTTTTGCACTACAAATAAGACACATGCAGGGTGCATAGGAATTTGTTCGTTTTTTAAAAAAAATGATAATTCGGCCCCTCCACAGTCTCAAGGATTGTGGACCGGCCCTTTGCTTTAAAAGTTTGAGGACCCCTGGCCTAAGGGGTCAGAAAGGGTTGCAATTGTATCATCCTGTTTAATTTTTCTGATGAATATATCATACTAAAATCAAGATTACCATCTGAAGAAGGAGGCATGAACATTGTTGGCAAGAATATCAGTAATTTAATACGGAGATGGTACCATACTATTATGGTGCGGGTGTTTTAGCTGGTGATGACACAGGGAGCAAGGAGACCCTATGATGGCTTCCCAGTGATGCTGAATTACATTCAGTGTGACTGGATAATCAAATTTCCTGTGAACTCTGTTACAGATTGCTGATGATAAATGGAAGCTCTTATGTGTGCCCGTGAGCCAAAGTCACCCGCAAAGTAATAACATGCCACTCAGGTTTGCAGAACAAAAATACAGGAACTTTACTGATTCCAAGAGATCAAAAAAAAGTAGTACAGTAGAGTCTCGCTTATCCAACATTCTGGATTATCCAACGCATTTTTGTAGTCAATGTTTTCAATACATCGTGATATTTTGGTGCTAAATTTGTAGATACAGTAATTACTTCATAGCATTACTGCGTATTGAACTACTTTTTCGGTCAAATTTGTTGTTAAACATGATGTTTTGGTGCTTAATTTGTAAAATCATAACCTAATTTGATGTTTAATAGGCTTCTCCTTAATCTCTCCTTATTATCCAACATATTCACTTATCCAACGTTCTGCCAGCCCGTTTATGTTGGATAAGTGAGACTCTACTGTATTTACAATGGTCCCTCTGAACACTTACAAAACTCAACAGTCATAAACAGCCCTTTTTCAATCCACAAATCTGCTTCAGAGAAGAATACAGTCCTGTTCTTCACCCTCTTTTCTCAGCAGCAAATAGGCCTCAAAATAGCAAGGCAGAACAGAAACAGTATCAAATCAATTCCCAGGTCATTGCAGGCTGAGCCAATCGGCTTCATGCACTTCATTCTCCAGTTAACACACACACACAGCAGAGTGTCTTTGCAAACCATGGCAAACTCCAAGTTAATTTGAGGAGTTCCAATTGAGCTGCCATGCGGAACTGATTCAGTGTTCAGGATGCAGATTGGTCCAGCAAAATTGATCTGTGTAGAACCACCGCTTGTCTCAGTCTTAAAGGTGGATGAAGATTTTATTAGGAATTGGAAGGGTGACTAAAACAAACTAGGTAAGCTCCTCATGAGTCATGATATATCACTGAAAACCAAAGCAAGGATAGTCAATGCTATCATATTTTTCAAATGTAATTGTGAAAGTTGAGTAGATAAGAAAACTGTTAGGAAGATATTAAGTTATTTGAAATGTGATGCTGGAGGAGAGTGCTACAAATAACAGTGACTGCCAGAAAGATCAGTAAATAGGTCTGAGAGAAAATAAGGCTTTGGCTTTCTCTAGAAGTCATAAATGATTAAATTGAGCCTGTTGTAATCATCATTTTCTCCCACAGCAAGGCAAAATTGCCATAATTGTCTGTTCTTGCCTGTGAGAGCATAAAGTATTGAAGGATTTACATCCCCAACCTCGTCTTTGTTTTTAAAAGAATACCAATTAAATTACTATATTTTGTCTGCCCATAGTATCCCAAATCTGCCTCACATACCATGGCACTCTTGGCTAAAATTGATTTGGTCTGGATATAATATGAAGGCAAGCTAGTGCTGCATTTTCATCTAATATGGAGAGGAAACTAGCACACAGAGCATATCCAAGCATTCAGTACCTACCATAGCTCAATGGTTACATAAATCAGACCCTTTTTCTGATTAAATACAAAGTCTGTGGAACAGGGGATCTTTTTCTCTCTCCAAATCTGACTCAGACATTAGCTTAACCTCCTAAATGCAACTAGGAGGACATTTGGAATTGAAATCGAAACACAATATTTTTAAAATATATACTGCTGTGCACTGTTTGGTCAGTGATTATAGATTTATGCTATAGATTTTACACTCAGCTATAATTTAATGTATGGTTCCCCTTGTTGTAAAGCACCATGAATGCAAGGCAATACGATAGAAAAAACTATTGTTGATGGTTATTGCTAGGTGACTGACTGGTAGATGGATGATGATGTTGCTGTGAATAAAGATGAGGTTTTTACTTCAACAATAACAACCAGACACCCTACAGAAGTCACTAGGATTAAAGCAGAATAGTATAACTGCATCCTGCTAATGAGGCTAAATGAGAAATAAGAACAACATTCCCCAGGCAACAAAAGTTATTAAACAGCGTTAAGGATTTATTTGGCCAAGAAAATTAACAGTGGAGAATGTAGACATCTCTTATATTTTTTTCTCCTTCTTCTAATAGTAAGTCACAAAAGTTGTCAAATAGAGCACAATTATGGCTGGCCTCAGTGTCAATTTTCTGCAAACATCTTTGCATAAGATATAAGATTTTATTAATTAACTCTTAATAGCTTAAGAATGACTTGCTGCTGTACTACGGCTTTTATTATGCTATAAAAGTTTCTTCATCCCTAATCAAGGAGCAGACTAGTATTAGAAAGGGTTAACTCAAAGAGTGCTCACCAATGCGTCGTCTTCATCTTGGAAAATGGAGTGCCGCAGGGTTCTGTCCTGGGCCCTGTTCTGTTCAACATCTTTATTAACGACTTAGATGAAGGGTTAGAAGGCACAATCATCAACTTTGCAGATGACACCAAACTTGGAGGGATAGCTAACACTCCAGAAGACAGGAGCAGACTTCAAAACGGTCTTAACAGAGTAGAGAGATGGGCCGAAACTAACAAAATGAAGTTCAACAGGGACAAATGCAAGATACTTCACTTCGGCAGAAAAAATGGAATGCAAAGATAAAGAATGGGGGACAATGTGATGTGGCAGCTAAAAAAGCCAATGGGATTCTGGCCTGCTTAAATAGGGGTATAGCATCTAGATCCAGGGAAGTCATCCTCCCCCTCTATTCTGCCTTGGTCAGACCACACCTGGAATACTGTGTCCAGTTCTGGGCACCGCAATTGAAGGGAGATGTTGACAAGCTGGAAAGCGTCCAGAGGAGGCTGACTAAAATGATCAAAGGTCTGGAGAACAAGCCCTATGAGGAGCGGCTTAAAGAGCTGGGCATGTTTAGCCTGCAGAAGAGAAGGCTGAGAGGAGACATGATAGCCATATACAAATATGTGAGGGGAAGTCATAGGGAGGAGTGAACAAGCTTGTTTGCTGCTGCCCTGGAGACTAGGATGCGGAACAATGGCATCAAACTACAGGAAAGGAGATTCCACCTGAACATCAGGAAGAACTTCCTGACTGTGAGAGCTGTTCGGCAGTGGAACTCTCTGCCCCGGGCTGTGGTGGAGGCTCCTTCTTTGGAGGCTTTTAAGCAGAGGCTGGATGTGCTGTCAGGGGTGTTTTGAATGCGATTTCCTGCTTCTTGGCAGGGGGTTGGACTGGATGGCCCATGAGGTCTCTTCCAACTCTACTATTCTATGATTCTCTGATTCTATAAAGCCCAAAACTACTGTTTGTGTACATGAGAGATGTAATAGGGGAGTCATGTATGTGTGTGAAATATTAATTTGGAGTGGTTTCTTTCTCCTCTCCTCTTACTTTTCTATTTTGTCTTCAAGTTATTTCAAAATTGCTGCATACTGAGTTCAAAGTGGAGAAGCAGTTGGTGGAGAGAACTGGTGGGAGCATAACCAGCCTTTCCCAGTTTGCTGAGGGGAAAGCAAACTGCTACAGCCTCTCCTCGTTGGATGTTCTACCTCTTTAATAACCTTTATCTTAGTGATCAGACTCTGAAGTTGTTTGGCTGAACAAGTCCCTATTTTCATCTGTGAAATATTGTTGGGTAGTTGGGTATGAACTTGGTGTGACAAGTGGGGAGTAAATGCAGCTTTTACCCACTTTGGTCTGACTGAGTATTCTCCCTGGTACCAATGCAAGAGATCCCCATCTGCAGCATATAAACCATGAGCACAAAACCACAGTGAAGACTTCCATTGATAGCCACTGATAAGCCAGCTCAGTCTTTTTTAACTCCCTCTTTGAAGCAGGGATGATCATATCACTGATATTCCATTCACCTTTGTCTAATAGACATCCGATGAAAAGCACAGCATGTAAATATTATTTAGAAGCTCAAATGCCACTGTAATGACCGCTGCTACATAAAGAATATAAAAAGACAGGATTATCTCACTGTGCAACCTGCAATTTTGACTATTACCCAGCAGGCTAGATACAAATGATATTTTGTTGGCAATGATAGCTCAGCCTGAAGTTGCACTCTGCTGATTAGCAGAGAAGTTAAGCACCTGCCAAAGAGATGGATCGGCTGAGGGGATCATTTGACCGCACAAGTTCCAGTGACAGGATTCTCAGACATCAGCCTCCTAGATTTTACCCACAATTAAGTCTGAACACAGATAGGAATTCAGTGGGCTAATGTTCCCTGTTTACCCACAACATCTAGCTCTCCCTCCTCCTTACTTGAATCCTGTAGATAAATGAGAGCTCCATGAAAAGAACATAAAATGCATTCATAAGCACAGACGCACAGACATCAGCCTTATTTCAAGCTTGAATTAGGGGTGGCAAAAAACCCACAAAAAACCCTGTAGCCCCAGAAAGTTACTATAAATCAGTAATGACAACACAGGACAAGACAGACCCTAGTTTTAACTATAAAGCTGGCTCTTATTATTGAAATCCCCATAGGATTCTGAGTGAACAGGAGGGTGTTTTTGTTGTCACGTGCCCTCAAGTAATTTCCAATCCCATCATGAGTTTTTCTAGGTGACCGTTCGTCTCCACAAAATGAGTGATGACATTTTTGTGGGAAATGAGAGGCAACATGAAAATGAAAGCTGCACAGTCATCGTGCTTGCTTTTGTTTTTCTTTCATTTCTGCCCCTTAACAATAAGCAGATACTGACAGAGGGCTGCTTTCCCATTACAGCTGATGTGTGCCAATGGGTGTTAATAATAATATAAATATATATTAATAACTATAGCTACTCTGAGACTCTAAGCTGTGTCTGGGAGATGAGTGCCTCCCTATTACATCTGATGTGTACCAATGGGTGTTTATAATAACGATAGCTACTCTGGGACTCTAAGATGAGTCTGGGAGAGGAGTGCCTCCCCATTATATCTGATGTGTGCCAATGGGTGTTAATAATAATAATAATAATAATAATAATAATAATAATAATAATAACAATAGTACTCCGGGAAAGACCCAAACATTTTAAAAGTTAATGGGCTCAAAGGGATCGAAATGCCCTCCATGTGTGCCAATTTTCACCCCTCTAGCCCAAAAACAAGGTGGAGGGTGAGCCTTGGAAGCCCTCCCATTGCTGCCAATTGCACGAAAATGTTTGTGTTTTTTGTTAGACAAATGAAAACTTGTGTCGTATAGGTGGCCCATTTTCATTAGCAGGAACCAAATACAAAAATGAGACGACACAAATAAAACTACACAAAATGAACAGCAATTCAATACAAAAGCACAACACTAATAAACACTCCCTGGGAATGGTGCTGGGCATTTATTGTTCGGTCCCTTTGGTTTTGGCATATGGAATTTCCCAGAAATCTATTTTATCTCTTTCTAAAGAAAATCTAGCACAGTAGATTAAAGACGTCAAAGGAATTCAGTTGACTATTGTATTCTAAATTGAGCTATCCATTAAAAATGACTTGAAATTATAGCTGATTCTGCAGTCAGATTGCTTTTTGATATTACATTGATGCACCATAGTTCACCGATGCTATATCAACTGTATTGGTCCCCTGTCTAGAAAATCCTAAGTAGCTTGACTATGAGAAAATGCTAAATGACCAGGTAGGCTCATATTGAAAAATTACTTCTTCCAGTGAATTACTAAATGTTGTTTGATATTACTTGTTACATGACACACCACCAAATGGAGGTAGGTCAAAGGCAGAACACCATTTGTGGTTTCTTCTCCCAAAGTAAACAAGTCCTGCTCCAAATTTCATCAGTATTAGCTTTTAGTGGATTTTTTTATACAGAGTAGGTCTTCCAAAAAATCAGAAGAACCTGAACAGCATGACTAGAAGCAAAATGATGAACTCCTAAGTGCTCTGGGGTTAAACTCATTTTGAAATGTTACATCTGATCTGTGATGACTGTATTATCAAGAAATTTCTCTTTGCTCTCCACCCTCCATGCCATGTGGGATACAACACCTTTATGCTTTATTTCATATAATTGCACTGATGTTTCCTGCAAATCCTTTCAAATGACTGTGATAAATCTATCCCCTGACAGCAACTTTTAACTACAAACCCCAAAAGAAGAACCGAGATGCATAATTACGATAATTAATCTTTTTTTTTGGTTTATCTTCTGTGGCTATGCCAGTCACATGTGCTAACATCATTCGCTATGATAATGGTTATTTATAATGTGTGATGACACCCCACAGTATATGTATAGAAAACAGCTACCATATTCTTTTCCTTTCACATATGCTAATTTAGAGCCTGCATGGTATAGTGGTTTGAGCATTGGACTACAAATCTGGAGATGACTGTTCATATCTAATTTAAGGCATGGGAACCCATTTGGTGATCTTGGACAAGTCATTCTCTCTCAGCCTCAGAAGAAGGCAAAAAAAAAAATCCCTCTGAACAAATATTGCCAGTAGGTTTGGTTGAGGATCAGTATAAGTCGAAAATGACTTGGAGACGCACTGTCATTCCACTAGTATATAAGGTATTTCATTTATATACTCCTAGTTCACATCTATGCATGAAAAGGGGATGTAAGACATTTTCCAGTTCTGTAACTGGTTGCAAACCTACTTGGACAACTGATTGCACAATCAGTTGCAGGAGCATTGGCATGGCTATGACTACATAACAAAAGCAGTATTGTTTGTACACTTTGGAAAAACCAACAATACGCTACTGTAATGATTTATTTTTCCAATAAACATTTCATTGGACTGAGGGCATAGGATGTAATCAGCCATCCTCTTCAGTAAAAAAAAAATCTAAAATTGGATCTTACTGTTCCTTTTCACTTGAACAGTGGCTGGAATTTTAAATGAATGATGTTTTATGTAATTTTAAAATGCGGCTATATTTTTATATTGTTTGCCTCGTTATTAACTGTTGATAAATTTAAATCGAATATTCTTATGTGTACTGTTATCAAGATAATTTATATAATTATATTGTTGTGAGCCGCTCCGAGTCCCCTCAGGGAGAAGGGATGGGATACAAACAAAGTTGTATTATTATTATTATTATTATTATTATTATTATTATTATTATTATTATACAACTCATTACTGGCATACAGATTAGATAATGCAAGCATGTATAAAACTATTTTGGAAGCCTTTCTGTAGGAAATATTCAGTTTCCAAATTATATCAGATAAAGCACAGAAGTAGTGGGAAAAATGAGTACTTAACGTTTTTCCAAGCTTGTCTCTGTTCTCACTAGAATGACTTTATATATAAAAGGTCCAATTGGCTAGCATTGCAAACAATGCATAATTAAAGTAACATAATTCACCTTTTATCCACACCTCCTTCTAAATTCCACCTTCTCTATATATCAGAACTTCATGGTATTATGGCATAATATCTTGTATGGAATGGAAGTGGATTGTTATTTTGAAGGCTTCACTTGTGACCTAGCTTTTAGTATAACTTCACAATCATGTTTGGAGATGCCTCTATATAATCTGTATATTATATAGTATTACAAAATAAATTACTATAATGTTGAATTAAAGAGTAGACCTCTGTTCTGACTCTATAAGAGACAGCACTATCAAGGAGGAGGAGCCCTGGTCAGAAAATAGAAAATAGCCTGAATCACAAATATATTTTCAATGTCTTCTCAGCTATATATATATGGATGAGAGAATCTCATTTGACATACCTCTGGATGCTCCTAGAGTTTAAATTCATGCATGTAATTCTACTAAATTCAGAGTGTCACTGCTTGGTTGTTGCAGAGAATTCTATTGGTTAAGTACTCCTTTACACTGATCATATTTATCAGTTTTAAATGGGTTCTTTCAGTTTTGTTTAATGTGCCTCTACTCCTCTCTGTAAATGTATGATAAACAGAAGGCACCATTTTTTTCTACTCTATTACTTGCCAGTTCCATGCATAATTGGAGAAAAATGAATCTTATACATTTCCTTTTTCAGCTGGAAAAGTCTGGTTTGAATTGGAAAGTGCCTCAATCTGACTGCCTTTATAGAGTCAAAACAACTATCCAAATTAAAATTCTGTTCTGTGAGGTTTGGGAGAAACAAGAAATCTGTGGTTACACCCACTGGTATCCCTGTAGCCAGAGGCTAAGTTTCATGGATTGTGCTTTATGGTCTGTACCTTGCTATTTTCTTGCTCTGGAATACTGAAATGCAGGAGAATGTATGAGTATTTTGCTTAAAAATACTTAAAATAACTTTTTTACTTCCCATGAATATGAGTTGGTATTAATATATCAAGATTATTTTGATATAAAAACAATAAAAACATATAAATATAAAAACAACAATAAAAAATAAATACGAATAATTAACATGTTAAAACCTTTAATTTGGCACAATAAACAATAAACAGCAAAAACCAATATGCTCTCCTTCCATATAGTATTGCCTAAAACAGAAAGCAGAAAAAACTTTCCAACCATGTATTCCAGATCCCTCTATTTTTTAAAAAAACAACAACACATAAACAAACATGCTACTTCAAGTGACAACTACCTAAACTAACAAACAACGGTTCTTTTTTTTAAAAAAAATGTAGTGCTTTGGGTGGACCAAGGAACAGTCAGGAGCTGCAAAAAAATGTCTCTAGGCCACTAGTGATCAAAACAGCATATACTGCTTATCCCTGTTTTAGATCATTGTCTGGTTCTTATGATAGGATTGTGCTTAAAGTCACTCCTGAAGAAAATCTATGAAAAAGAAGACAGTTTCAATATAAGAATTGCAGGATTGTATGGTTGATATTCAGTGTGGCTGATGTGAAGTACACATTGTATCTATGTTGTAGAAGTCTAAAATATATATCCATCTCAGCGTGTTTTTTTCTTCTTTCTTCTTATTTAAAGCTAAAACATGACAGATGGGATGGAGCCCATGCAGGAAAGACATAATGTAAAACCCCAGTCAGCCATGCACCTTGGCTTGTCCCCTCACTATTTGCCTTTTGAGACCATTTGGACCTCTCAACCTAACCTATCTCACCAGGAAATAAATGTACTCAGGGAAGTGAGCCAAGCATTCTGTCTGGAATTAGTTGACAGATGTGTAACTTGAATATAATTACAAAAAAAGAAAAAAAAAGAATCAGCTTGTCATACTTGGGGTCGTTGGCAAATAAAACCCCAATGACTACCCAGAGAATTAAGGTCCAGGCATATCCTGTTACAGGGGATCTGTACTATCTACAGGCAGCCCCATGTTACATTGTATTTGTAAGAACAGGTACATTTTTAAGTGTAACTCCAGATATGTGTGTGCATGTGTGCGTGTATATATATATATATATATATATATATATATATATATATATATAAATTGGCTTGTTGTGGAAACAAGGATTGGTAATAAAGCTTCAGTGGATATGCCTTTTCTCCATGATAACTCTTTCAGGAGTGGATTTCCCTTCCTAGAGACAGATTTCTCTCACTTCCTGTTGTCTTACCCCCTTTTTAACTATGAATCATTTGTAAGTCGAATGTTTCTAATTCAAGGACTGCCTGTATTTAGTGAGTAAAGCAAATAAATGAAGTAATGAAAACTGGCAACAACCAGTAGTTCTTGTTTTTTGTTTGTAGTGTTTTAAAAATACAAGGATGGTACCCATCCCACATATAATATACATATCCATAATTCTGCATGAGTGCAACTGCATTGATGCATAGGTATTAGTCTTTTGCATTCGGGGTAAACCTTAATCTGTTTCATGTCTCATCTTTCGGTGGGGCCCCCGATTTGTTTCTGCTGAGCCTCCTGAAATTGGGAGAGCAGATATTTATTTTCATTTTTTATGCCAAAAAAATTGTTTTGTTTCCGCCCATTATTAAGGGGGGGGGGGTTCTCACCCAGGCTCCCCTTCCCAGCACAAACTTTTGAATGGGGTTTGCCTCACCATCTGGGAAGTTTAAGGGCTCCCTGGCTGCGGCTGAAGACCCCTTCGCGTCCTTGCTCCACAACCCAAAGTGTACATTCAAAGCACCCTGGCCTGCAAGGCCCCGCACCCGACCACCGAGTAAGGAGTACTTTTTACTCGGTGGTTAGGTGCAAGGTCTTGGAGGCCCTGGCACTTTGGACCTATGCGCCTGCTTCTGCCTGCCTTTCGGATCTAGTTTATTTTCATTCCAAGGGGGCCTTCCCATTCCGTGCCATCCGAATGGACAGTACGAAATGGAAGCACGAATCAGATGAATGATACAAATACCGGGCCCATGTCTAATAGGTATTGAGTAACCTCTATGCATGCCTAAGTGTCATGAAACAGATTACAAAAATCAAGAATATAAAAAATCCAAAATAGAGCCCAAGCTAAACTTGAAAACTGACTCCCAGCCAATACAGTCATTTGTCATTCCCAAAGTAATATTGGTCTATTAGTCTCACAAAAGGTAGATTTGGTTTATTAGACTGGTAAAAGAAATGTAACTGAAGACTGAACATGATGTCCATGAATATCATAACAAATTTTCTTTTCTCTTTGCAGAAGTAGAATTATGCAAAGCCAGGAATGCTATCTTGCTTAATTTGTATAATGTAGGCATGCTACAGAATTCAACATTACTTCATCTGAGTTACTATTGTTTTTGCTCTCAATTATATAAATGCAGAGCATAACCTAACTTTGCAACAGTTAACTTAACAGATAGGCCAAAAAACCTCTCAGACATCAATGGTTCTCAAGCTTCATTGAAATCAGATTGTATTTTCATATATGGATTCTGTATCAACAAGGCTGGAATACAGATTTCATTTAAAATACCTACTGAGGGTTAGCAGCGAGGAAGAAAAGGGGCTATTTTCAAGTGAAAATGAACCTTAAGACTGAAGCCAATGATATGCATATATATGTGTTCCCTAGGGCTGTATTTTTAATGTTAAGCATTTGCTTATTTTATGATAAAATGTTCATATTTCATGGTACATTAAGAAACAGTAGTTTTTTTATGACCAAACCTGAGATACTTTTTCAACGTAACAAAATAATCTTGAATACAGAAACTTGTGAAGGAAGCAAACTCTTGCAATTTGGAATGGTTCATTACAGGGCAACTGCAGCACTTGGCATTACTAAGACCCCAAGAAGGACTTTCTGCACTTATGTGAAAATTGTGTGCATAGTTATTTTGCTCCCATGTAAGCAATACTATTTTCTATGCAGAATTGCAGCAAAAATGCCGTTTACTGCACAGATGCTGCTATATAGGTAAAGGTAAAGGTTTCCCCTGATGTTAAGTCCAGTCGTGACCGACTCTGGGGGTTGGTGCTCATCTCCATTTTTAAGCTGAAGAGCCGGCGTTGTCCATAGACACCTCCAAGGTCATGTGGCTGGCATGACTGCATGGAGCGCTGATACTTTCCCACCGGAGCAGTACCTATTGATCTATTCACATTTGCATGTTTTCGAACTGCTAGGTTGGCAGGAGCTGGGGCTAACAGCGGGCGCTCATTCTGCTCCCGGAATTTGAACCTGGGACCTTTTGGTCCGCAAGTTCAGCAGCTCAGCACTTTAACACACTGTGCCACCAGGAGTAATGCTATATACTCCATAGAAAATGGTATAATTGGAAGCTTATTCTGCACAAAGTTTACAGTTTATTCACAGGAAAAGCTTCTCAGAATAATATTTCTGGATAGAATAAATTGACAACTATCACAAAGATTCTCATCAGCCCTGGATTCTTCTCTTCAAGATTTCACAACACTTGAAAAGCATGAATTTGGAGATTCTTTTTTCATATTTCCATATATTATTTTCATACTTGGAGTGAACTTCCACTCACTGTGATTACCCAAGGACTAGTCACTTTTCCTAAATAATGGTTGAATTAGGACCAGTCCATAACAGAACATTTGCCTCCTCTCCCCAAGATTCATGCATTGATTCCAAATTGCAAATACAGTAGAGTCTCACTTATCCAACACTCGCTTATCCAATGTTCTGGATTGTCCAACGCATTTTTGTAGTAAATGTTTTCAATACATCGTGATATTTTGGTGCTAAATTCGTAAATACAGTAATTACAACATAGCATTACTATGTATTGAATTACTTTTTATGTCAAATTTGTTGTATAACATAATGTTTTGGTGCTTAATTTGTAAAATCATAACCTTTTTTGATGTTTAATAGGCTTTTTCTTAATCTCTCCTTATTATCCAACATATTCGCTTATCCAACGTTCTGCTGGCCCGTTTATGTTGGGTAACCGAGACTCTACTGTACTAACTCTACTGTACTACTGACTGAGGATGGTGCAATATCGCTGCCTTGCAGCATTTTAATTTTTATATACTTTTTATCATGTTTTTATCATGTTTTTATCATGTTTTTATCATGTTTTTATCATGTTTTTATCATGTTTTAATTGTTTTGTTTTATAGTATATTTGTTTCTGGCCCTCGTGGCAGAATGTAAGCTGCTCTGAGTCCCCTCGGGGAGAAGGGCGGGGTATAAATGCATGTAATAATAAATAAATAAATAAATAAATAACATAGCAGCTGGAGGTATTTTATGAAATATTTCAGAGAAACCACAGTACATACCAGAAAAATACATGATGGTAGAGTGGGCATAGTACTACCAGCCACTACCTTAGAAATTGTTCTTCTCATTGACTCACACACCCATGGAAAGAAAAATGAAAATTACATATTTTTGCAGTGTTTGCAGTTCACAATGGGATCTCCAGGGATGGGGAATAAGCAGCCCAGATAGTACAAGTGTTCCTCTGTATGACTCTCTCCTTTTTTTGCATTCGGATAGGGTAGCCCTACACTAACATTGAACATGCACTCATCAATGAGCATAGGAAATGTTAGTCACATTGACAATGGTGTTGTGAGACATGGCTAGTAAGCATGCAATCCCATCCCACCTCATACAGGCACTGAACTAGAGGAAGGAATGCCAAGTAACCTTTCATATTTAGAGAGAATTCATCACTGCACAGGATAAGAGAAAACAGTGGTATAACATCAGAAAAAACTATGTTAAGAGCATGAATCCAGGCCATCCTGCCAGAGATCTAACACTGCTCTGAAGTGGTCAATCAGTAGTTATTTAGATTTCAAGACATAAGTAAAGAGGGAACGGAGATGGAAAAAGACCTGACCCCCAATATTCTTGGCATCTGTGTGCTGCACAGCTGGGGATAATAATTGCTTTCATCATTGAGCAAAGACGAGAGAAACCAAGTGTTTTGCTGCTTCCTGTTTGAGTTAATTTCTTCTGACAACTGCTGATTTGGGTTTGTGATTCGATCCTCCATATGTCTAGCTCTATTGGTCAATTAAGCGCAGGGGGCGATTAGGGGAAGCAGTAATGCTCAAACTGATTAAGGTGGGAAGCATCCAACAGCACTTGGAACATGCAAAGTAACCACACGTGATTAGCATTAACACATGGCAAGGCTAGGCATCTCGATAGTGGCTGCCTATGGGATAATGATTGCAACTCTTGGAATGGCTAGATGAAGTGATCTTTCTCTTGGCATTGTGTGAGCAGCGGATACAGTGAAGGCAGAAGAGAGAGGCTCCATTATGAGGATCATGAGGATGATGATGAATCCTAGGGCTGTGCAAAAGGTCATACCTGTGTCGTATGTCATATCTATTTTGTAAGATTTGTACACACGGCACAATATTAAGAAACACAGGCAGTGCCCACTCCAAAAACGTAATAATCAAAACTCTCAATCAGTACTTTTGCATAAGTTGTGTAAGTTAGGCATGTGTGAAGGCTTTCAACAATAGGAAAGAAAGCTTTTGGAACATGGCCATACAACCCGAAAGACTCACAGCAACCCATAAAAAAGTGCTTCTAAACTCCCTCCAAAAATAGAGGGCACTAGTGCTTCATTTTTAAAGACTTTCCAAATTTTTGGTGGTCAAAATGTTGAAACTTTAACCAGAGGCAGTCCTAGGGTGTTTTTTGCTATGTAAGCAAACGTAAGGCCGCCCCCCCCCCCCGAAATAACACCCCCCCCCCAACATACCGGCGGCAGCGCGCTCTCCAGCCACGGAATTACGAGGGCCTCCAGGAAGGCCTCGCTTTCTCGTGAGATTCCACGAAATCTGTCAGAAATCTCGCGATATTTTGCGAAATCTCACGAGAAGAGCGAGGACTTCCTCGTTCCACGGCAAGCGACCCGATGGTCCCCGCTGCCGCCGCTGCCTAGAGAGCGCCCCCAAGGGCTGCGCCCCAAGCGGCGGCTTCAACAGCCTCCATGATTAACCGGCCCTGACTTTAACGAAACTTACAAATCTTCGTAAGTACTTCATTAAAGGTGTTCATGATTGTGCAATAAGGAAAACATCACTGGCAGTGGGGAAACTTGAGGGGTTTCTCTCTCTCATTCTTTGAGTTATCATGATGCAGCTTGCTACAGTGTTACCACTGTTAGCTCACCAAATTTCAGAATGTTTGACTTATCCATGGATTTTTGGTAAATTTTCCAAGTTTTTTTTATAAAAAAAAAACATTTCTTAATAATAAAGAAAATCTGTTCCTGGTTTGTACGTATTATTTCCTGTTTCATTGGGTGGTTGTTACACTTATCCAACACTCACTTATCCAATGATCTGGATTATCCAACACATTTTTGTAGTCAATGTTTTCAATATATCGTGATATTTTGGTGCTAAATTCCCAAATACAGTAATTACTACATAGCATTACTGTGTATTGAACTACGTTTTCTGTCAAATTTGTTGTTAAACATGATGTTTTGGTGCTTAATTTGTAAAATCATAACCTAATTTGATGTTTAATAGGCTTCTCCTTAATCTCTCCTTATTATCCAACGTATTCGCTTATCCAACATTCTGCCGGCCCGTTTATGTTGGATAAGTGAGACTCTACTGTACTTTGAAAGTCATTGTTATACTCCAGAAACATTGTTTTTATGGCAGAAACTTTGTTAAGTTGGTGGAGGGGGACTAAACAAAGCAAAATATGCTATTTATAGGACCATGTCCCTTGTGCTGCTGCTGCTCAGTCATATAGTCATTTCCGACTCTTCGTGACCTCATGGACCAGTACACGCCAGAGCTCCCTGTTGGCCGTCACCGCCCCCAGTTTCCTTCAAGGTCAAGCCAGTCACTTCAAGGATGCTGTCCATCTATCTCACCCTTGGTCGGCCTCTCTTCCTTTTTCCTTCCATTTTCCCCAGCATTGTGATCTTTTCCAAGCTTTCCTGACTTCTCATGATGTGGCCAAAATACTTCAATTTTGCCTCTAATATTCTTCCCTCCAGTGAGCAGCCGTGCATTATTTCCTGGAAGATGGACTGGTTGGACTGGTTGGATCTTCTTGCGGTCCAAAGCATTCTCAGGATTTTCCTCCAGCACCAGAGTTCAAAAGTGTCTAACTTCCTTTGCTCAGCCTTCCTTATGGTACAGCTCTCGCAACCATAGGTTATTGTGGGGAATACCATTGCTTTGACTATGCAGACCTTCGTTGCCAGTGTGATGTCTCTACTCTTCACTATTTTGTCAAGGTTGGCCATTGCTCTCCTCCCAAGAAGTAAACATCTTCTGATTTCCTGGCTGCAGTCTGCATCTGCAGTGATCTTCGCACCTAGAAATATAAAGTCTGTCACTGCCTCCACATTTTCTCCTTCTATTTGCCAGTTATCAATAGGTGTCGTTGGCATGATCTTGGTTTTCTTGATGTTTAACTGCAACCCAACGTTTGCACTTTCTTCTTTCACTTTGGTTATAAGGCTCCTCAGCTCTTCCTCACTTTCAGCCGTCAGAGTGGTATCATCTGCATACCTAAAATTTCTTCCAGAAATTTTAACTCTGGCTTTGGAATTGTCAAGCCCCACACGTCGCATGATGTGTTCTGCGTACAAATTGAATAGGTACGGTGAGAGTATGTAGCCCTGCTGTACTCCTTTCCCAATCTTGAACCAGTCTGTTGTTCCATGATCTGTTCTTACTGTGGCTACTTGGTCTTTATACAGATTTCTCAGGAGACGGACAAGGTGACTTGGTATCCCCATACCACCAAGAACATGCCAAAGTTTATTATGATCCACACAGTCGAAGGCTTTAGAATAGTCAATAAAGCAGAAGTAGATGTTTTTCTGGAACTCCCTGCCTTCCTCCATTATCCAGCGGATATTGGCAATTTGGTCTCTCGTTCCTCTGCCTTTTCTAAACCCAGCTTGGACATCTGGCAACTCTCACTCCATGTATTGCTGGAGTCTTCCTTGCAGGATCTTGAGCATTACCTTACTGGCATGTGAAATAAGTGCCACTCTAAGGAAGTTTGAGCATTCTTTAGTGTTTCCCTTTTTTGGTATGGGGATATAAATTGATTTTTTCCAATCTGATGGCCAATCTTGTGTTTTCTATATTTACTGGCATATGCCATGCATCACCTTGTGCAAAGACAAAGTTTTGGCAGTGTAATAAACTTTTGCCATGCTTTTATGACAAAACCAATTAGGAACTGCCATTTATAATCCAGGAACAGAAATCATAGTACAGATATCATCAAGGGACATCTAGACTGACCCCTTTCTTCAGGGCAGAAAGGCACCATCCAAACTCTCCTGACATTCAATTAATATTCTTTCCTGTGCAAAACTGGTAAGCATCATAACTCTCTTCATGACACAGTTTTAAATTCCAGAGCAAGCAAACTGTACAGGGAGGCAAAGCCAAACTTGGTATTCCTCTCAGGCTATCAGGGCTGAGGGAGGGAGGAAGGAGGCAGGGGCAGAGCCATGGACATTCTCCTTTAAATTAGGGAGTGCCACGAGGCTTCCTCCATTGCAAGCTGGGAGGAGAGAGAGAGAGAGAGAGAGAGAGAAAGAACAGAGAAGCAGGCTAGGCAGGCACACAGTAGGCTAGGTTACATTGAGAGAGCCTAGGAGGTCTGATTGACTGATTTTTATTAGGAGGAATTCAGACTGCTGGGAGTCTTCTATGTTTATTTTATTTCTATAATTTAATTTATTATTGATTCTGCTAAGGAGTGACTGCTGGGAGCAGAAGTGGGTTTTTTCTCTAAAACCATTCTGTGGGTGGGAATCTTTTCTCAATTATTGCATCTGATATGCTGAAGTGACTGGGTCAAAAGTTCCAAAGCATTAGTTTTCCAAAATTACTCTGTGTTTGGGAAACCTAGTTCAATTAAAGTACATCAGTTTAAAGAAAATATATCTCTTTTCAGTTATTGTATCTGATACTATCTGTGCTGGACTGACTTGGACAACCACCTCACTCCACTCCAAGCAGCCATAGCAACTGTTATGGCTTTTCTAATCTATACACATAATAAAAGTCAAAATGTGTATGTGTGTATGTGGTGGAGGTTTCCTCTTTACTCACACAGAAAAACTCCTGCCTCCACAAACAGCTATGAACCACAGAGCTGAGGAGCCACCAAAAGCACTCCCTCCTATGACATTGCAGGTTATAGTGAGCCCCACATCCCAGTGTTCCTTTCTCTCTCCATTGGTGTGGAATTTGCATGGCCCTGCCCACTGCCTCTCCCTTAACCCTTTCCTACCCTTTCCTATGGCACATAGCAAACACAGGAATTGATCAGCAACAGAACAAGAGGTTTGGGGAGAATTCACCTTGATTTATAGGAGTTGTAGTTGGCCTACATCCAGAGAGCACTGTGAATCCAACTAACGATGGATCTGAACCAAACATACATTGGATGATAGGACTTGCAGTACCTTCATTCGCTTCCAGAGACCACCGTGACCACCACAAATGAAGAACTTGGACCAAATTTGGCACACATACCCTCCAGACCAATAGAACATACTGGAGACATTTGGGGGAAATTGATCTTGATGTGAGTTATAGTTCACCTTTATTCAGAGAAACTTGCTCCCACTGACAATGGACTGAGAACTAACTTACCAAAGAGAAGCTTCATGACTAACTGAACATACTGCAGGGGTTTGTGGGAATGGACCTTGATTTATGAAAGTTATAGTTCACCTGCATCCAGAGAAACAGTGATCCCCACCGACAATGGACTGGGATCAAACTTGGCACAGAGAAGCTGCATGACCAACAAAACATACTGCAGGGAATGGACTTTGATTTTGGGAGTTGTAGTTCACCCTTATCCAGAAAGCATGAACCCAGTCAACATTGGATCTGCACCACACTTGGCACACAGACCCAACATGGCCATGCAGGCAAAACTTGGGGGTGGTTGCCCTTGGCATATAGGAGTTGTAGTTCACCTACATCAAGAGAGCACTAAATGCAGCCGACGTTGGATCTGGACCAAACTTGACACACAGACCCAGCATGACCAACTGTGTATACAGGTGGAGTTTGGGGATTATTTCCTTGGACACTGGAAGTTGTAGTTCACTCACATCAAGAGAGCACTGAATGCCACTGACATCAGATCTGGACCAAACTTGGTACAGAGACCCAACATGGCCAACTGTGCATACAGGCGGGGTTTGAGGTGATTGTCCTTGGCATATGGGAGTTTAAGTTCACTCTTATCCAAAGAGCACTGAAGCCAGCTGATGATGAATCTGGACCAAACTTCGCACATAGCACCAACATGGCCCACTGGGCATACAAGCAGGGTTTGGGGGTGATTGCCCTTGGATCTGGGAGTTGTATTTCACTCTTATCCAGAAAACACTGAATCCCACTGACATCGAATCTCGACCAAACCTGGCACACAAATGCAACATGGCCAACTGTGTATACCGGCAGGGTTTGGGGGTGTTTGTCCTTGGGATATGGGATTTATACTTCAACCACATCAAGAGAGCACTGAATGCATACGATGGCAGATCTGGACCACAATTGGCACATAGACACAACATGGCCAACTTTGAAAATTGGTGGGGCTTGGGATGATTGGCCCACGATTTTGGGAATTGCAGTTGACACACATCCTTACGCATTTTCTAATGGGAACATTCATAACAAACAAAAGCAAAGACTGAGTTTTTCTCTAAGAAATAGCATGACATATGAGAAAATAGATATTACCTAACACCCCCAAACAAACAATGCCTTTTTCGAATAACCCGGACAATATAAGTTAATAGATTTGGTAGATACAAAGAAAATAAATCAAAAGAGAATAGCCTGCAGAAGAGAGATGAACTAAGAAGTGGACTTGGACTGGGAAAGTGGAAAATTGTCATTAAATTAAAAAAAAAACAACTCATATTTTTCAAACTCTACATAGTAAACTTGTAACATTGATACTAAGATTTGAAATAATGCAAGTGAAGATTCCAATTGTGCCTCTCCCACCAACTCAATAGTAGTCAAAGCTGTGGGGCCATTTCTAAGCAAAACAGCCTGGATTTCATAAATTGAAGCATCAAGTTTCAAATTCATGATGCAGAAATGTCTTGTCCCATTCTAGGTCTAGCAAGATGGTAGCTGAAATATAGTTTTATGGAAAGCACATATTATACGCCAAAATGTCAGAAGAGCAAGGGAAATCTGATGATTGATCTATCTGATTGATCTTTCAACAGAAGATGATTTGGACTAAATTATGGCAACCCTAACATGCTTTCAGCAAATTGACAACTTGGCTAATCCTGGTGTGGCCTTGGACATTGTAATAGCCATTTTGCTTACACTAATGTTGTCATACTATTTTAATTTTTTAGTACAAAGTCATGTACATTGTTTTAATATGTTAACCTTCATCAGGCCTGTAGTTGCCATCAGCAATGAAAAAGTTAAGCATCTGGATTTCATGGGTTGTTGGCTAACTCAACTAGTACACTAATTCAGACCTCTTTAAAGGATGTTTCAAAAAGCAATCCATACTTGTTAGTGATCAGAAGGATAATTTATCACTGCCACTCATTTCGGTGTTTCAAACTTTCTAGATAATAGCTTCAATTGCTCAGTACTTGTTTATTATTATTATTATTTTAAATAAAAAACTTACATTGATAAGAGAATGGAATAAAACTGTCAGAATGTCTCTAAAATGTGCTTTCAAAGTAAGCTTTAGATAGAACTAGAAAAGATTACTCATTTGAAACAATACTTTTCTTGCCAGGTGCTTAGGAACACATTTTGTGAATATGAAAATAAAATGTGCAGCAGGACATAAGCATCTGTCAATTTGCAATATGGGCTTTATTCTGGAACAAGGTCAGTTTTTCAAACAAATAAATAAAGAAAAGATGAAGAAATAGTTTGAAAGACAATTTTCTTTCAGTTTCATAACTTTAATAGCTTATTCTTAAAAACGTATTATTAGCACCAATTATTGACTACTATTGCAAACATGGCAGAAACATGGAACAGCATCCATTAGTCCTTTGACACTATGGCTACAGGTTCACTGCCACCTGGAAAGAACATTTTTTTCATTTTCAGATTTTCACCATTACATGTCTTTTGTCAATTTTGTTTTAGCCAACTCTGCCATCACACCTCAGGGAAGGTGGCAATTTATCATCAGTCAATGCCTTGGCAAGACTGTCTCTGTCACTTTCTATGAAACATTGCAGTCATACAAAATAAAACACGGTGCCAGGTGGTGGCGGCTTCTGGTATAGTAAGGGGTGTGTGGGTGGGCTTAGAATAAAACCTGTAACTTGTAATTAGTTTGATTGTCCCCATCATTACTGAATAGGCAAACTTGTTAAAGATAAATATAGTGCCTGAAACAGGACTAGGGTTAACATAGCTTCTCCTTTTCCTGGACATGTTCTCTTTTTTAAGTTAAAATTTCTGTCTAGTCTCGCCAATTTTATCCATTCATCACTATCGTGCTGGCGCCATTGAGACCTCTGCACTGCTAAGAGATAAAACAGGCTTATCCAGTGAAGCACTCAGAGGACACATCTGTACTGACCACTCAAACTGGAATGGAAGAAAATGGTTTCTCTGTGCAGATGATTACATAGGAAATCCTAAAACCAGTTTGATATTAAGATGGTAATTACACAAACCACAGAGCAAGGAGGTGCATTAAGAGCTTTCTTCTGCACACTCTTGTGGGTTTGCTACTTAGTTGCCACAGTTTGAAGCTAGCAACTTGTGGGTGGGAAGAGGGGGACAAACCTAGCAAGGGAAGGGAAGCTAGACATGTAAGGTGGCTTAAGGAGCTTTTAGTCACATGGGATATTGGTTTGATGGAGTGAATGAGGTGGCTGTCAGAAGAGGTGGAGAAAGGGAATGCAAAACTTATAATTTTAAAGACTAGGAACATTTACAATTATCACAATATACACGGCAGGAGTATTTAATGTGAGAGTCAGCATAGCAACTGGTGGTTTGAAGCACCATATACACTTATGTATAAGTCAGCCTCATGTATACGTCAGTGATAGTGGCAGTCAATAGTAATATGGCTAAAGAGCTTTTAAAACTCTTCTAAAAAAAAACCCTCTGGTGAAAGATAACACATTACTATTTCATATTTGGGAGGCAGGAAATAGAGCAGCACTTCTATATCTACATTGCAGTCCTCTGTGTCACTGACTCAGTGGTTACATTTTGCAATAGAATCGGCTGCTAGCATCACCGCAGCAAACTTTTCAAAATTGGCCATGTCACTTTAAATACATTAGACAATAAATCATCCTTCTGAGACATTCCTAAAGGAAAAACATGGGGGGAGGGAATCAGAAATAGCACTTAAAAGCCCTTTTCTATTACGCTGCCCCCAGGGAGCTTTAAAACTTGGAAAGTTTTTAAAGTAAATTGTAGAGCTGATGGCTTTCCCCTCCTCTCCCCGCCATTGTCTATTTCTAGCATCAGCTTCATTTTAGCTTAGCTTCATTTGATCTTTCCATATTGTGTTACAATGTGATAGTGCGCATTGTTATCATATTCCTATGTTTTACAGTTACTTCATCTTCTTTCTTGGAGAGAGTATATTTTATTTTTAGTATCCCTCCCATTCTCATATTAGTTTCCATATTGTCCTCTTTCCATTTCTCTTTAATTCCACCTCTCCATCTCTTGTGACACTGGATTTTGTCCTCACATTGCAGAGATTTGATTTTATTTAAAACGAAATTACAAGTTGTCTATGATTTATGGTCCAAATTAAGGCTGGTGTCTTAAATAAAACAAAATAATGTATACAATAAAATGAATATATTTGTATCTACTGGGGTTTGGTTCTAGGATTCCTAATGTATACCAAAATCTATGGGTGTCCCTTATATAATCCCATGACATAGTTAAATGGTGTCCCTTATATAAAATCGTAAAATCGAGGCTTACCTTTTGGAATTTTGGAGGGCCAATATTTCAGGCCACATAATCTGTTGATATGGAGGGCAACATATATAGGCTTTTTCCCTGTAGAAGCTTAATATCTAAAGGCTTAAGCAACATTATTAAGAGTAAGACAACAATCTGTATTCACTTTCCTAGGAGAAAGACCTATTGAAGTAAATGGGGCATGTAAGTAAAGATTTATAGGCCTTCAGTAAGATACATTACTACAATATTGACTGAAGAAAAACAAAATCCACAAAAAGACACCTTTTAATTTTCTATTTAGCCAGCACTTGTGACCCTGAATATGTTTCCTGGATCTGAAGATTTCACTGAAGTGTATGTGATACTGTTTGGGCCCATATTAAATACTCAAAAAAGAGGTAACCAGGAACCCTGTTTTCTCCACTTTTAATGTAAGGTTTCCTATCAGAAATACTTCTATGAATCCGCTCCACTTTTTCTTAACCTCAAAGTTCACACTGGATTGTAAAGAGGAGGAGGCAGACAAAGCCCGTAGGTCAGTGATGGTGGGCCAGGGATAGCTCCATCATCACTGGCTCCTCGTGAAGAAGGAAGGGAAGGGAAGGAAGCATGTGGGCTATCTTGTCCCCCTTTGTCTGGGCCAGTGGGAGAGGAGCATTGAACCTGAACATTAACTGGAACCAGGATTCTGTTTGGGATGAAGAAGGAGGGAAGAGCCAGCAGAAGAAAGAAAGGTGTGTGTGTTTGTGGTAATGCCTGCACCTTCCTCAACAGTCACATTGCATCAACTCAGGTTTTCAGTGAAAAACCCATATGGACCACTTTTCTATTCCTTACGGACCAACTATGGTTCATGGACCACTGGTTGGAAACCACTGTGCTAGATGAACCTTGAAGCCATGTCTCAGAGAACTCTCTCCTGTTTTCTAGCTTTTTCAAATACATTATTTGCCAATGAGTTTTGGGTTTTCCCATTTATTTATTTATTTATTTGTGATATTTATACCCCGCCCTTCTCACCCTAGGGGACTCAGGGCGGCTAGAAAGCCTACTGTTTGGATTTTAGATTTGAAAGTAGTCAATGCAACTTGGATTACAACCAAAACACCTTTTCAGCTTTCAGGCATTTATCATGATTGCACAGAGAATTATGGCAGAACCAATTTTGAAAAGGATGAAAACAATGATAAGGATGATTTTTTTAGCTGAGATTATAGCTTTTCAATTTGAAATGGAGCACTGCAACATGGATGCTGCCAACAACAACAAACTCCAAATTTTGAGGCATCTGGCACAAAATCTAAACAATGGTTTCCACAGAGCTTTGTGAATCTAATGTTTTCCAGAATTTTTCCAGTTTTTTAGATACAGGACTTGGGATAAGATAGTATATAGCAGGGGTTCTGAGATAAATTTTGCAAGGTAGAACATGGTAGCCTTTTGGGCCACAAGGGTTGGAGGGCAGGGGATGCCTTTCGAATCTTAGGATTTATTGAGGGAGAGATGTCAGAAATTAATGGGGCACTCCTTGGCTCTCTGATCCTGAACCAATGTACTTTCTGAATAGTCTCCCCTTTTAGGCACTGAAATAAAGTGCAGTAAGAGATAAACAAAATGTACAAAGGGATTGACAATGGGCAGTTACATTACTATTAACATGGATCATTCACAAAAATGTTGCTAATACCACAAACATCTTTTATCAAATCAGTCCATTAACACATGTAGTGTATCATCACGATAATTCAAATATCTTATAATGGACTGTAACTTTCTAATACACTGGTATTTAGCAGTTTCTTCCCCCTACTTTAGGATGTATTTGCTCTGCAATTGTTGCTTTAGAGACACTTACAAAGTGTCCTGCATTAATATTAGTATTTGAATATTCCTGTTATCAAAATCTGATCAATGATGGATGGAATGTAGTGGATATATCAATCTCTGCTATCAAGATTCCTTTTTGGCATTTTAAAAATAATATTTATAGGAGGAAAGTCTACAAATTTGCTCTAAGGTGTAATTTCTTCTCCAAAATGGTCATGTCATGTCAAGAAGCCAGCAGCCACACCCTTGGAAAAGGCGACCCTAGGGAGCAAGACAACACTGTGTCCAGATTACATGACGCATGCATAGCTTAGTCTTGACATGTATCCTATGTGGATAAGACACACAAATATTGGCACAGTGCTCTTTCATGTATTACACACTGCTTTGAAGAAAAGACTAACAGATTGGTGCTGTGCTTAAAATCATGTGTTATTAAATGGTTTTAATTTAATTAGGTTTTAGTATTGTTTCTTTATTATATTTTAAAATGCTAAACTAATGTATGTTTCTTGCCTGCATCCAATGTGCGTTTGTTTAATGCTGCTGTCAGTTGTCCTAGGCACCAGTTCTGGGGAAAGGGTGAAATATAAATCAAATATCAATCAAATATCAATTGCACCATCAAGAAAACAACAGTTATGTACAAGACAAAAATCTATCTTCCTCTCATAAACTTGGCAGTCACTAGGATCTCCCTTACTCACTAGACTGTCATCAAAGTATGGCTCTGCCATTAGGCACAGTTTGGGAGTGGCTTCAGGCAGCAAATTTAGAACGTTGTAAACGGCAGGACAAGGTTGCTTCTCGACTTTGATATTGTCTCCAAACACACGATTTGGTTATTTTATGTCTTATATATAGAAATACCATTGTCCTAATATGCAACTTGATTTATGTAAGTGATAAACTACAACATGGGTCTGTTGCTCTGCCTGAGTCTGGGGCTGGATTAGCCTGGGGCCACATCCCAAGATTATAGCAAACCATAAATACCTTTACATCAGTGGGTGATCTGCGACTGCAGTTCCCATAAACTCTGACTATTGGAACTGGGTGGCAGGGAGAGAAGCTCTTACAGATACAAGAGTAGCGAACCAAACCTTCCATGGGTAGTTCATCAAATGTTGTGACAGGCTAAATCCTATCATAGGCAGTCTCCTATCATATGGCCTTGGCAGAATCTTGCTGAAGGTTACAGAGAGGAATTATGTGGATTTTATATAGTTTAGTCACCAAGTATCATTGGATTGAAGTCTCATCTACACAGGCCTAAAAATCCAGAAGGAAATGGGATAAAAGGGGAGGGTGTCCAGCAGATGCACCCACCCCCAATGTATACAGCGCATTAAAATAACTCACTGGAAAGTTCAAAATTGCTGATAAAATGCATTGCAGATGACCAGCGTGTGATCACTGCAAAGCAACATGTGCAGATCTTGTGAAAACAGTGCCACCACTGGAATATCCAGATGTGGAACTGGATATGACACTCTCAGGAAGGTAAACAAACACCTTTCTCCTGAAAGGGCATCATTTTCCCTTTTTTGTTTCCTCCCTGCCATGATTTTCATCTGATGGGCTGCTTCTGTTCAGCACATTTCTCCCAATGGGGTAAGATATTTTTATATATATTAGATCAATTCAGAATGAAGGGAGCTTCATGGATGCCGCCAGAGCTTCTTTGCGATTTCCAGGGTTCCTGTGTCAGTAGAAGAACTGGATCTCTTTAATCAACATTCTGGATCTAGATTAAATAACTGTGTAGAAGCAGCCTTGTTCCTTTTGATGGAGCTGAAGTCAACAGAGACATTAAAGCTATTGCATAGTTTTGTGGATGTTGTGTCAGCACAGTACAATAAAGGTGAGTAAGAAATTTTTTTGAATATGGTTTGGTGAGGACTGCCCAAAGTTTTGGTACTTCCTTGAGAATGTTGATGGAAACATTTGACAGGAAAAAATTATGGCATGGGAGAAAAAAAAACTTCATATCTTCCATCAAGGCAGAGGTCTTTGGGTACTTAGCTCTGAACAGTCTAGATTTGCATCCCTTAGTTGTTAAAATTTGTAGAGCTGGCCTAAGATTGTCATGTCTTTTTGTTTGACACCCTCCTTCTCTTTGATCATCTACAAAGTATGCAGACAGCTGTTGTATCTTTGAACTTGCCTGATTTAAATGATTGAGATTTTTGTCAGGTTCAGTTTCACAAAACATACTCAAATCCATAAATTTTGACATAAATTTAACAGAATAACGTGAGATGTTTTTAAAACAAAAACCAAATGTGCAAAAAAAAAGAGAAACATTACTCTTTCTCTAATACAACAAAGTTGGGTTGATAATAAGATGGAGATAACAGAAATTATATTCCTTTGTCTCAGCCAATATTAGAAAAGATAGATAATACCTACTGAACCCATGAGTGTATTATAAATGTATTATACCTCACTTAATGGGCAGCAGCCCACATATGGAGAGCCAAAATGATGCAGTGGTTTATTTGTTAGACCTCAACTCTGGAGATTAGGGTCCAATTCCCTACTCAGCCATGGAAACCCCTGACGTTAAGTCCAGTCGAGTCTGACTCTGGGGGTTGGTGCTCATCTCCATTTCTAAGCTGAAGAGCCGGCATCGTCCGTAGACACCTCCATGGTCATGTGGCCGTCATGATTGCATGGAGCGCTGTTATCAAGGATCTCATCCCCGTCATCCGGTTGCACAAGGTGAAACAAATCCCACAAGATCGGACAGACAGGTGCCTTGGTTACCTCATCTGACATTGCATCAAGACTAGCGTCCAACTAGAAACAAATCTGAGTAACTTTATCTGCAAAGTGGTGTGCAAACTTGCTGCCCCAAGTTGCCGAGTCTTCGGGTGCCGCTCCCCCCCCCCCCCCCAAGGAGGGTGGAGGAGCTCCCTGACAACCTGGAACAACTCCAATGGTCTATTCATTACAGACACTATGCGGGCAGTCGAGAAGGCCTTCCTGGCTGCCTACAAAGCCGCGGAGTAGGCCTTAATAGAGACTCTAGCCCATGCCCTGTCAGAAACAACATGAGTTTTCTGCCAGTAGTACTCTAATCTTCTTCTTAAGTGCTTCATTATTACCAGCTCCACAGAAAACCAGGGAGCCGAAGTGGCTCTTTGCAATGAGAGGGGAAGTTCAGGGGCAATCATGTCTATTGCCCTGATAATCTCGCTATTGTAGCGATCCACCAGGGATTCGACAGGGTCATCGGCCTCCATGACAGGAAGATCCTCAAGAGACCTCAGGAGTCCATCTGGATCCATAAGTCTCCTGGGCCGGACCATCTTTGGACAGGTAAGTTGGGCTGGAACTGTTTTAGGGCTTAATAGGCTAAAGCCAGCACTTTGAATTGTGCTCATTAGCAGACTGGCAGCCAGTGGAGCTAACCTAACAGGGTAGTTGTATGCTCAGGTGATTCCATGTTCAAAGTAGCCTGATACAAACTCAGATTATTGGCCTTACTTTCTTGTCTTTTAATTGGAGACTTTCCTAGGTCCCTTACAAAGAGCCAAATAGAATACTAACCAAAAGAAAAACAATACATACCCAACAAGAAGGTCCACCACACATAATCTCTTCTCCTTGGTCTTTTCCTTCCTCTTTTGAACACTCAGTTCATTGTCTATAAAGCAGCTGAAGGAAAAATATGGTGTGACCCACCTATATTGACTTGGTGCCATGTGATAAATTGGACAAGCCAAATGTATGGAAAACAAGGAGAGGGGGCCCAGTAAAAAAATATTATCATGGCATGTTGTAATTTATAGAATTCCTTTCTTCAATGGCTATAAATCATTAGTGGGATTTGGTAGCTTTCTTTCTCCCTTTTCTGATTCATATCACAGATGAAAGCTACAACCATGTTTTCCAAGTACAAGGGAAAGAAAGACAAACCCTCTCATTAGGAAGGCTGAAAAGGTATTATACCCTACACCCCAAAGAAAATAACTGGAAATATCTCCCTTCTTAAGACATTATTTTCTTGTAAAGAAAACCTGATTGCAGAAGATGGAGAGCAGCAAATATTTTAGCAATCGATTTGGCTTGAAAAGGAGAATGACTTACTGACTTGAGAAAGGAGCACTTAATGGGTGGTACTTCAATGCTTCTGTAAATGAAAGCGGGATTGAGTTTTAATTTTGTTATCTTTTATTATAACTAGTAGGCAAAGATGAAGTACTTTGGCCACATAATGGGAACACAAGATACCTTGGAGAAGATAATAATGCTGGGGAAAATGGAAGTGAAAAGCAAGAGGGGCCGACCAAGGGCAAGATGGATGGATGGATGTTATCCTTGAAGTGACTGACTCAAACCTTGAAGGAGCTGGGAGTAGTGATGGCTAACAGGAAGCTCTGATGTGGGTTGGTCCATGAGGTCACGAAGTCGGAAGCGACTGAACAAATAAACAACAGTAGGTGATCTTTTTATGGTTTTGTATGGAAATTTTAGATGATTGCAAGAAAGGGTGATAATGTTTTATTAATTGCTATTATTAATTGCTTAGCAAAAAAGCAAGGAAATGAAATTCAAGTGTGGGACAGAAAGGTTGTGCCTTATTTCAGGTTTCCAAATTCAGTCATAACTTGAATAAAATAAAACATTTTAATTTTTAACAGCTTGTGGAGTCTATACGATTATGGTATTAACAGAAGTGAGATTTGATCTGCCAGTAATGGTGCATGTCAGAGTCCAGGCAACTCAGCGAAATCCATTTTAAGGTGTATTTTATTGTTGTTTTTCTCTCCACCCCACCTGCCTCACTTCAGTTCTTTGCCTGGCTTAATTGAACAGTAAAGTGATTCTACTTCAAGGTCCATTAATTGATTTTATTTATACATTCTCTAGAGTAAAGTGAAAAATAATAATAAAATCATAGCTCAAGGTCCTATTCCATCACACTTCAGCCAGAAACACTTATTCCAAACAATCCAGGTTTTTTTTTCTTCATTCCAGCATCTTTAGAAGGCTGGTCCTTTTCCTCTTTATTTTTCTCCATTTGCTAAACAGCACTTTCTGTTTTCAAAAGCTTACTTTCCAATCCAGCACTCGACAGGTGGGACTATCTTTTCAGGAGGAGCCATGTTGTGATTCAGTAGGATTGTGACATTGCGAAAGGAGGGTTTGAGCCTCACCCTGACCTCCAGTTCTTTATGTTCTGCTAAGCTGCAGGACGATTGCCTTGCTAAATTCTTCTTAAATGTCAAGGAAAAGTTTGGTTTAGTTGTGGTTGGCTGGTCTTCCAGCAACCATTGAGGAATAACAAGCATGTATATGGGACATTTGTGACAGATAGTTAAGTAACACAGTTCTCTGCACTTAACAGCAGAAGTAAAATTATATATCCAGAATCATTGACATCATTTGAAATGATTCAGGGTTATGGATATTAGTCAACTCAAAATGGATTCATTAAATCTTGAAACATGCTATTTATTTTAGTCTGAACCATTTCAAGGACCTATTATAATTTGAACTAGTAATTTAGTCCTGAAACTGAGCGCCAGAAGATACCAAGGGCCTACTGTATTACAGAAAATTCCCTGTTTGAAGACAACCAAAACCAAAGCTATTTGTAGTAGGACCCCATCTGGAAGGTCAGGTTCTCACATTTTCTATTATGCTTTCAAAAAGAAGTTCAGGCTAGATTTTTCTCAAAAGCATTTTATTATTGGTTTCTAATTTGTATTGTGAAAACTATTCTGGTTTCTTTAAATCTTGTTGCTATAATATATTAATTTTATGCTTTTAAAATCTGAATTATTTATTTATCATCTACAATGACTACCATAATAAGACAGGAGTCAGGTAATTTCCAACTTATCGTGACATATGGGCAAACCTATCACAGTGTTTTCTTGGCAAGATTTATTCAGATGGGGTTGCTTTGCCTTCCTCTGAGACTAAGAGTGATTTGCCCAAGGTCACCCAGTGAGTTTTCATGATTGAGCAGGGATTTGAAGCCCGGACTCCAGAGTCATAGTCCAACACTCAAACTACTATTACAGACTGTCTCTCTGACATATATATGCCAAGAAAATAAATCAGTATGTACCTTCTTCAATAGCTTAACAAGAGCTCAACAAACAAAATCAGCAATTTAAAACAAAAATCAGAAGTATTAACATAATACATGAAAAGAGGACAGCTTCTCAAACAGCCATGTTTTAAAACCATATTCTGCCACCTCACAAGATGAATGCTACCACCATGAAAGCCATTTCCACATACAGTCTAATGCATGGAGCAGATCCTATTCAGTCTTAAACAGAGACAAAGGGACCACAGGGCCTGTTATTTCATGACTTCTGTAAATGGTACTTCTGTTGTACTTAGATACTTATGGTTGCTATTATTGCCAGGCAGGCTATGTAGGGAACGGATTCCTTTGCAAGGTCTCCAAGGGTTAGACATGACTGAACATAGTGTTTTGAGCATGAACCAAACTAGTGCAGTTTCAGATACTGCATTTATCTTTTATTCCTTTTACACTGTGCCAAGCTCCTATCAGAAAAGATAACAGAAAATTGGATCTCGATTTCGCTCTAAGCAAAAATGATTCGTAGCCTTCTTGGACTAAACTTCATTTCTTCCATCCAAAAGAAGAAGAAAAGTATCAAAGCTGTGAATTTTTTAAAAAAAACTAAGTTTCCTGTCAATGGAAAAATATGGTTGAGCACAGCACACATTGAATGAACTAGCAGTAGAGTTAAAATGATAGGTCTGAATGTCATGGTACTCCATGGCCTATTCAAACATGCCATTTGATTTCCATACCTTACCTACTTATCCCACAATATTCTACTTTTTAGCTGCTCTCATCCAAGATTTAATTGAATGACAAACTAAGAGGAATTTTATGCACACATTATAATGCAGTTTGAAAGTGCCTTGAGAGCAGGGTGTCCACAAAACTTATACCCCTAATGCATACTGTAGTGCAGGGGTCCCCAAACTAAGGCCCGGGGGCCAGATGCGGCCCATCGAAGCCATTTATCCGGCCCCCACAGCACAAGGGCAGAAGGGGGTTGGGCTAAATGACCCAAGGGTCTCTCTTAAAGCTATTATTATTATTATTATTATTATTATTATTATTATTATTATTAACACAACAAGATGAGTCCACAGCAGACACTCTGCTGGTTGTTGTATTGGATCATACGTCGGACACTTCCCAAGTGTCTAGGACTCTGTAATATATCGGCGAATAACGCATGCAGATCCCAGTAAGGTGGCCTTCTGTAGCTGGCAGATGGTAATTTTGTCAGTGCCAATTGTGTTTAAGTGCAGGCCAAGGTCTTTAGGCACTGCACCCAGTGTACTGATCACCACTGGGACCACCTTGACTGGCTTGTACCAGAGTCTTTGTAATTCAGTCTTTAAATCCTCATATCGTGTCAGCTTTTCCAGTTGTTTCTCCTCAATCCTTCTGCCACCTGGGATTGCAACATCGACAATCCACACTTTGTTTTTAACACGATTGTGAGGTCAGGAGTATTGTGTTCCAAAACCCTGTATTATTATTATTATTATTATTATTATTATTATTATTATTATTATTAATTTTTTAACATTGAGGCTGGGTGGCCATCTGTCAGGGGTGCTGTGCTTGTGCTTTCGGTGCACAAAGGCAGAAGGGGGTTGGACTAAATGGCCCAAGGGGTCTCTTCCAACCCTCTTTATTGTTGTTGTTGTTGTTAATTATTATTATTGCTCGGTGGCCAACTATAGTCCGGCCCTCCAATGGTCCGAAGGATCGTGAACTGGCCCCCTGTTTAAAAAGTTTGGGGACCCCTGCTGTAGTGTATATCAAGCAAGGAACAACCATTTAAAAATTCACTAAAAAGTCTGGAACAAGCCAGATAATGTGCTGCAACTTATCAGGACATGTCCCATGCAGGGCTTGAAACTGGGTGATCCTGAAGGGACATGGTTATGAGCATCAGCACACCTCAGCAGATTGGTTAAGAGAAAATCCATGCATTTTATAGTAGCTGTCTAGCAGAAAATACTGCAATTCTTGAGACTAGTTTTGATCCGCAGTGAGCAAATGCTGTGGCTTCCCTCCTAGCTTCAATCAGGTTGCTAGGGTGTTTATGTAGGTGTTGCACAGGGAAACTATTTTGTTTTAATCCACTTCCAAACTGGTGTATACTGTCTGTGTAGAAATGCCCTAACTCTGTCTTTTTCAGGACCTTTCATTCTTTGCTACTGAGAGTTTTCTTTGGGATGTTTGATGGGGGAAAATATCAAATTTATTTGTGGGTGGTAAGTAATTGTAAGAATGGCAGACTAGTTTTATCTTGAATATGAAGAAACCCAGGGTTTGTCTTTCACAGAAGAATAGGAGGAGAAAGAAGTCAAGGAGAAGGGAAAAAAAGAAGCAACTTGCATTGCTTTAGGCTGTATAATACATCCTGCCAGTATTCCTACGGAACAAATGATCTTGAGAACTATGTTACATCATGGCTTTGAATCATTTTCAGATTGATTTAAGGAGAACGATATGTCTTATATTATTCACTAAAGTAATTAATTGTTCTGTAAGTCTTAGGAATACTAGGCTGTTTCGGAGATTATCCTCCTATGTGCAATAATACCAACAGCAGCAGCAGCAGCAACAACAACAGTAACAACTATTGTTTTACTTTTGCAAAGAAATGTTAAGTATATTGAACAAGTTGCAATAATTCTCTTAATCTTGATGTAAGGGGAATAGAGGGAGGTTAAATTCTTCATTTTTATGTTTAAAAATGAAATAAGTAATAGTGCTATCCCCCAATATCCCCTAAGCCCCTTCGGTTTGGTTTACAAGGTGATCAAAAAACAAAAACTAGTGAAATATGATTGCCTGAACAGCAGTTTAAAGCACAGCAATAAAGTACAACATCTATCATTTCAAAATCTCTTCTTCAGCAACCAAGGCAGTGCCTAAATCCTACATTTTGGTTTTGTTTTTTTTAAAGAAGTCTTTGGTTGCTAGTAGGAGGAAAGCCTGAGCTTTCCTTTGAATAGTTCCATAATTTGGGAGTAGTCATCATGAAGATCTTCTATTACACCTGCATTAAATACTCCTCTTAAATGGTTGGACCAAGACAAATATTTCCCTAGAGTTTCTCAAAACATAGGGAGATTCACAGGGAAGGACACAGTTCTCCTGAATTATAGAACACAGAGTATCCATGAAACAGACTTTATCTTGAATTCTTGAAGTAATAGGCACTGTACCACCCATTTTTACTATTACAGAGGATGAATATGCTAGCATTTAATGATATTGCAAACAGACCAGAACTAGGTTGGTCTGGATAGGGCTCAAGCCCCTGGGCTGCCCAGCCAACCAGGGCCACTATAGGCTACCTGCTGAGCCCCAGTACATAGGAAAGAATGAGGAATATGATAGTAGTAGTTCAACTTCATCTGATGAATAAAGGAATTGTGGGAAAGAAAACATCACATCACAGTGATCCAAATATACGCCCCAACCACAGCTGCTGAAGAAGCAGAATTAGATCAGTTTTATGAGGATCTGCAGCACCTACTGGATAATACACCAAAAAGAGACATTATTTTCATTACAGGAGACTGGAATGCTAAGGTGGGCAGTCAAATGACAACTGGAATCACAGGCAAGTATGGTTTGGGACAACAAAATCAAGCAGGATGTAGGCTGATAGAATTTTGCCAGGAAAACTCACTGTGCATAACAAACACACTAAACAAACTAAAATACGGCTTTATACAGGGACTTCACCAGATGGTCAACACCGAAATCAGATTGACTACATCCTTTGCAGCCAAAGGTGGTGGACATCCATCCAGTCAGTGAAAACAAGACCTGGAGCTGACAGTAGTTCAGATCATGAAATTCTTATTGCACAATTTAGAATCAGACTAAAGAGAATGGGGAAAATACACAGACCAATTAGATATGATCTCACAAATATTCCTAGTGAATATGCAGTGGAGGTGAAGAATAGATTTCAGGGACTAGATTTAATAAATAGAGTCCCAGAGGAACTATGAACAGAAGTCCACAACATTGTTCAGGAGGCGGCAACGAAGTATGTCCCAAAGAAAAAGAAAACCAAGAAGGCAAGATGGTTGTCTGCTGAGACAATGGAAGTAGCCCAAGAGAGAAGGAAGGCGAAAGGAAACAGCGATAGGGGGAGATATGCCTAACTAAATGCACAATTCCATAGGTTAGCCAGAAGAAGACAACGAACAATTTTTAAACAAGCAATGTGTGGAAATGGAAAAAGACAATATAATAGGAAGGACAAGAGACCTCTTCCAGAAAATCAGAAACATCGGAGGTACATTTCAAGCAAAAATGGGCACGATTAAAAACAAAGATGGAAAGGACCTAACAGAAGCTGAAGAGATCAAGAAAAGGTGGTGAGAATATACAGAAGATCTGTATAGGAAGGTGTGGTGAGTGATGGTGTGGTGAGTGAATTAGAACCAGACATCCTGAGGAGTGAGGCTGAATGGGCCTTAAGAAGCATTGCTAATAGCAAGGCAGGAGGAGATGACAGGATCCCAGCTGAGTTGTTGAAAACCTTGAAAGATGATGCTGTCAAGGTGATGCATGCCATATGCCAGCAAATATGGAAAACACAAGAATGGCCATCAGATCGGACAAATTCAATTTATATCCCCATACCAAAAAAGGGAAACACCAAAGAATGCAATTTCGTAAAGTGGCACTTATTCCCCATGCCAGTAAGGTAATGCTCAAGATCCTGCAAGGCAAACTCCAGCAATACATGGAGCGAGAGTTGAAAGATGTATAAGCCGGGTTTAGAAAGGGCAGAGGAACCAGAGACCAAATTGCCAATATCTGCTGGATAATGGAGGAAGCCAGAGAGTTTCAGAAAAACATCTATTTCTGTTTTATTGACTATTCTAAAGCCTTCGACTGTGTGGATCATAATAAACTGTGGCATGTTCTTGGTGGTATGGGGATACCAAGTCACCTTGTCTGTCTCCTGAGAAATCTGTATAAAGACCAAGTAGCCACAGTAAGAATAGACTATGGAACAACAGACTGGCTCAAGATTGGGAAAGGAGTATGGGAGGGTTGCATACTTTCACCCTACCTATTCTACTTGTATGCAGAACACATCATGTGACGTGCGGGATTTGATGAATCCAAGCTGGAGTTAAAATTGCTGGAAGAAACATCAACAACCTTAGGTACACAGATGATACCACTCTGATGGCTGAAAGTGAGGAGGAGCTGAGGAGCCTTATCACCAAGGTGAAAGAAGAAAGTGCAAAAGCTGGATTGCAGTTAAACATCAAGAAACCAAGATTATGGCAACTAGACAGATTGATAACTGGCAAATAGTGGGAGAAAACGTGGAAGCAATGACAGACTTTATATTTCTAGGCACGAAGATCACTGCAGATGCAGACTGCAGCCAGGAAATCAGAAGATGTCAATTTCTTGGGAGGAAAACAATGGCCAACCTCGATAAAATAATGGAAAGCAGAGACATTACACTGAGAATGCCTTGGACTGCAAGAAGATCCAACCAATCCATCCTCCAGGAAATAATGCCTGGCTGCTCACTGGAGGGAAGGATATTAGAGGCAAAGATGAAGTATTTTGACCACATCATGAGAAGACAGGAAAGCTTGGAAAAGATCATGATGCTGGGAAAATGGAAGGAAAAAGGAAGAGAGGTCGACCAAGGGCAAGAGGGATGGATGGTAATCTTGAAGTGATTGGCTTGACCTTGAAGGAGCTGGGGGCAGCAACCGCCGACAGAGAACTCTGGCGTGGACTGGTCCATGAGGTCACGAAGAGTCAGAAATGACTAAGTGAATGAAGAAGAAGGAGGAGGAGGAGGAGGAGGAGGAGGAGGAGGAGGAGGAGGAGGAGGAGGAGGAGGAGGAGGAGGAGGGAAATGTTATATCCCAGCCGCCTTTGGATTCTGAACCTGGTTCAAAACCAGGATGAAGCTTACTCTGACTTTTCACCCAGTTCTCCTCCGAGTTCCTTCCAATTACAGACCCCAGCTGTGGATAGCTCCAAGGCTTCCTTAATTGGGAGAGATACTGATAACATTACTCCCGTGGAAGAACCAGATGTTCCAAGCTCCCCAGGGAATGTATCCTTTAACAGAAGACAGTTTTTGCAGCAACAAAGATCCCAGACACAGCAGCTTCGCAGGAGTCATTTGGCATCTAGAGGGGATACTGGATAGCAGATTGTTTTGGGAACCATTGGGGAGTTGGATTCCCTTTGCTGTTATTAGATCCAACTTCTATAAAAGTGTCTTGAACTGTGAGCCAGTTGTGGTGTCAACGTAGCGACTTCACCGTTTCCAGTTCCCTGATTTTCAAGCCGAGTCTCATGCTTCCTGGTGGCCAAGCCGAGCCGCGACTCCCGTTTTAATACGGAGTCCTTGCCTTGTTCCTGAATCCAGATTGCTTTTAGCTTCGTCTTTTGCCTGCCTTGAAATCCAAGACTTTCTAGTGACTGTGGACTTTGTTATTTACTCCTGCTTTCTTGTTGTTTCCCTGCTCAAGATCTTTTCATCAGTTTTGAGTGTGTTTCAGTTTCTGGACTTTGGACAATAATATTGGACATATCTCTTCAACGCTTTGGATTAATTCATACCATTCCTTAAAGGACTATTGCTCACTCATCCTTTCCACTTATTCTTTCCTGAATTTATTATTGTTTTAATAAAGATAATATTATATGATTATTGGTCTCTGTTTGGTTTCCAGTGTTCAAGCTGTCTTGGGGTGCAACAGGATATTTGATTCAGGTAATATCCCCAATGCTCCCTCACAAATTGCTCTGGCTCATTTTGTTTTTGAGTCTTTCTTTCTTGGCTTGTGATCCTCTTTGTCCTTCTGTGGGAGAAAAAGCTATAGAGAAATGTATTTATGTGTGAGATGTGTGTTTGCGTTTGGAGTAGTTATGGTGGCAGTGGCAATTTGGAAATTGCATCAGTGACAGCAAGAATCTTTTCTGCTAGTTGCTTTCAGGCAGCTAGCCTCTAGGTTGTGTTGTAGATTCCCATTTTAAACCTATATATCCTCCAATGCACAGCAGTGTATTACTCAGTTCATAGTCCTAAATAAGAGCCCTCCAACCTGCTAGCAACTGTTTATTTTCTCTAACAAATCCCCATGAAATACGCAACCAACCCCCTCTCCATGACCTTGTATTAAAGCACGATGCTTAACAAACAAGTCTGTCATTACCATCTGAACAGAGAAGACCTTTTGCTTTCCAAAGTTCACTTTTTGAGCCACTTTGGTCTCTATTTACAGGGCAATAACCTTCAAGTTCTAAATTTATTTCAGCATAACCTTGCTTTGTGCATGGTGTAACGGAAAGGCTCTTTCCACCTAATATCCCACCCCTCTCTCCACCCCACACAAATACTCTCTCAGCTCCCCCACCCCCCTTTAACTAATAGCTTCCAACAGAATCAATCTTCCAAGCACACATATACATACAGAGTTGAATTAACCTTGCTGTGTAATTAGGGTGTATGTCCATGGATTTGGTATTGTGGCCTCATTTTGCTGCTCTAAGCATAAAGAAGGCAGCATGGCTACTCATTATATCAACAGCCTGCTGCCTTAATGAGAGCAAAGTTCAACTGTGTTTTCCCTCTGCAGGCCTTGCATGTACATCTAGGTTCCAAATGTCCCAAAATAACTCCCACTTTAGCAGAAAGAAAGCCATTTAAGGAAAATGGTGGTTTGTCAGAGGCAAGCAGCTCCCACCCCCTCCATGGGAGGGGAAACATGTGGGCCAAGATCAAAGGAAGTTGCCAAACAGACTTTCAAAACTCTTCATGGCCTGGGAGTCTGTGGAAGTCAGATGGAGTCTATTTGCATTGCATAATTGGTGGAATCTGTCACAACACTGCAAAAACCAGCTGCTGTTTTCTGCTGAGAGCTAATTCCACCTGATTTATTTAATACTGTAATGAATTTAATCCTGCTCCCTGCCGCACTTTCAGCTAACAGTTGCAAAGCAGCCTCTGTAGATAAAGAGCACCAGCAAGAGAGAAAAATCTATCCTAAGACTTAATGTGAAATCAGACCTGATGGAAGACTGGCCTAATAAGACAACACCATGACAGAGACTGTAGAACTCAGCTTAATTACAGATGTAAGATGGTGGTAAGGATGGTTAGGTTAGAAAATTTGTTGACTGTGTCAGTAAAGCCTTTTTTTTTTTCATGGCAAGACTCTTTCATCCTGCTTCATATTAATCTGCAGTTTGTTTTAACTGCATGGTATCAATAGCAGTTACCAAATACAGGCAGCCCCCAAGTTACAAACAAGATATGTTTTGTAGGTTTGTTCTTATGCTGAATTTGTTTGTAAGTCGGAACAGGTATACTTTCAGAGCTTGCTCTAGGTAATTTTCAAGTGTAAGCGAACAGTATTTTGGCACACCCCCCCCCCCCAAAAAAATGCAGTGAGAGTGGAAGAAGAGAGCCATGGAGATAAATAGCAAAGATAATAGGCTTCTTGGATGGCCATCTGTTGGGAGGGTTTTAATGGTGCCTTCCTTCCTGGCAGAAGGGATCCTTCCAACTCTAGGATTATTATTATTATTAAGCAAGGGCTGGACGGCCATCTGCAGTGAGGGCTTTGATGGTACTTTTCCTGCATGAAGGGAGAAGGAGGTTGGACTAGATGGCTTTTGGGGGCCCTTCCAACTCTGGGATGCTATTATTATTATTATTATTATTATTATTATTATTATGCAAAATCTAAATGGCCATCTGTCGGGAGGGCTTTGATGGTGCCTTCCTTTTTGGCAGAAGGGGGATGGGCTGGATGGCCTTTGGGGAACCCTTCCAAATCTGGGATCCTGTTGTTGTTGTTGTTGTTGTTATTATTATTATTATTATTATTATTATTATTATTATTATTATTATTATATTATGCAGAGTCTGGATGGCCATCTGCAGGGAGGGCTTTGATGGTGCCTTCCTTTTTAGCAGAAGGGGGCTGGGCTGTATGGCCTTTGGGGAACCCTTCCAACTCTGGGATCCTATTATTATTGTTGTTATTATTATCATTATTATTATTTTATTGTATGACACAGCAAACAAGATAGATATGCTGGATTTCGTTTCACAAAATCACAAGTCAAACACTTCCCGAGTGTCTAGGACTGTGTGATGTATTTTCGGATGATGCGTGCAGATCCCAATAGGGTGGCCTTTTGCAGTTGATAGATCATAATTTTGTCAATGTCTATTGTTTCCAAATGCCGTCTGAGATCTTTTGGCACGGCACCCAGTGTGCCCATCACCACCGGGACCACCTGCACTGGTTTCTGCCAGTGCAGGTGCCAGCAGGTGCCACCTTGACGCGGTGGGGGGAGGGGGCTTAACTGCTCCAATGATGACTTGGGGAGGGCTTTGCTGGCAGTAGTGTAACTACCGGCAGGTCCAACCAAGCCAGGGAGGCCTCAGCTGAGGAGCAGAACTAAGAGTACCTAACCCATTAGCATTATGGAGAATCAAACCAAAACGAAGTCTATACTGGCTCGGTCATCTCCCAGGATAAAAAGGACCGTGGTGGATGCTGCTGATTCTGGACATCCATCAACAAGTGGGCTACGGAATCAAAATAAAAATGAACAGTCACAGAAGCGGCAGAAATATACAATGCCAGAAAACTGCACTATTATTATTATTATTATTATTATTATTATTATTATTATTATTATGCAAAGTGTGGTGGGCCATATGCAGGGAGGGCTTTGATGGCGCCTTCCTTTTTGGCAGAAGGGGGCTGGGCTGGATAGCCTTTGAGGAACCCTTCCAACTCTGGGATCCTATTATTATTATTATTATTATTATTATTATTATTATTATTATTATTCAAGGGCTGGATGGCCATCTGTAGGGAGGGTTTGGATGTGGCCGGGTTCACCTCTATGGTCATGCAAACCACCAGGCTCCACTTGGGCCTCACGTGCAGCATGATTTCCTTCTTCTCCTCCCGCAGGGGCTCTGGCTCCATGCCACCCCCGGGCCCTGTGCTGCCTCCCAGTCAAAGGCCAGGCACAACCACACACCCCACAAGGGCACAGCCATATTTCCAGGGCTGGGGCAGGGCCTGCCCGTAACGCGCTCCCTGGGCGGGACTCCTCTCCCTCAGTGAATAGCCTTGCAGAGGGCTCATTCGGGAAGGGAAGGGGGCGGGGCTGCCCGTCATTCAGGCAGTTCCGTCCCCCTTCCCTTCCAGGCGCCTCAAGAGCCCTAGCACCTCCATGCTTAGTTGGATAATCTGCTCTTCTTCTGAATCATAAATGAAAGAATTGCTGAGATTTCATTACCAGCTAAAAGTTTTCAATTGGCATGCACAGAAAGACAATGACATAGAGTTATAAAGTAAGAGAAAAATAAAGACATCTTGTTCAATTATTTGACAACCACAGCAAGATTGTCTATGCAAGACATTGGAAGACAAATGAAATACCTTCCACTAAGCAATGGCTGACAAAGATGATAGAAATAATGAGTATGGACAGACTGTCAAATTAGCTATAGATCAAAAAAGGAAATGGACTGGACTTTACTGATGAACTTTATGAAACAGGAAAAATTCAGAATATTGCTTTAAAGCAGAAAGAAAAATAAAAGATATAAACCCTAGGGAATTCATGACAATTTCAAGGAAAAACAGATATATGAAATAAAGTTTTAAAGGACTATACTTCACAATGAAGAGGATTGGAAGTCACCATATAACTTTCTTTTCTCTCTTCTTTTTTTGTTTTTTCCCCTGTTTTTTCTTATTCTTTTCTTTTATTCTTTTCTTATTTTTATCTTTTATGGAAATCTTTAATAAACATTTATATGTGTGTATTTATATGTGTGTATTTATATGTGTGTATATTGTCAGGAGCAACCGGAGTTGCTTCTGGAGTGAGAGAATTGGCCGTCTGCACGGACGTTGCCCAGGGGACGCCCAGATGTTTTGATGTTTTATCATCCTTGTGGGAGGCTTCTCTCATGTCCCCGCATGGAGCTGGAGCTGATAGAGGGAGCTCATCCGCACTCTCCCCGGGTGGGATTCGAACCTGGCAGCTTTCAGGACAGCAACCCAACCTTCAAGTTACGAGGCTTTTATCCCCTTGGCCACCGGGGGCTCCATATGTATATATAAAAGAAAGACAATGATATGTGTGCACCAAATAATGTCATTTTATTAGGAAGTGACTGCATCATCCAGACTAGTTCTGCAAAAGCACTTTACTAGTCATACAGGAATTACAAAGGGACTAATGTCATCACTAGTAGAGTAGAATGTCTACGATTTCCTATACCTGGGGGGGAAATCATAGACATGCAGTTACAGATAAGTGTACCAAATGAGGCAACAGTTACTAGCTGAACAGCTATGATGGATCCATGGAAAAGAGAAGGTATAAGAAAGATTCATTGATCACATAAAAACACACAGATGTTCGTTCGGCACATAAGCTAGTTTCAGAGAACTAGGAAAGCTGTCCAATAGTCTAGACATTTCAAAAAAATCTCAGAACTACACAACACATCAGTAAACAACTTCATGGACAACTATTATAAGTAGAGATCCAGAGTATGATGAAGAAATGTACTAGAGATAGGAAAATAAGTCCCCAAACAACAAGGTACTCAACACTTACACTTGGCTCAACACACATCGCTGACAGAATGAGAATTCACACATGTGCCAACTATTCAGTAAATCTCAGCCTTGTATAAAAGTTACCTATCTGCTTTTTAAAGGAATCCTGTGGAAATTTTGATGGCAAATCGAAGGGAAGGTTTGCAATGCACAAGGCCAGAAATCCTATCGGTAAAGGGATAGCTCATAAGGATTGCCAACCATCATTACCTCAGCCTTGTCAGATTCAGTTTGGGTTACCCACATCTAGCATCTGGCCTAGCTAAGTGTTAGGAAAGTTGGGGAAATCTGTTGAGCTCCAAAAATCAAGATGGAGATATGTAAGTGAACATCTATGCAACAAATGTTGTTATGAACCTATACAGGGAATCCCTGCCAAAGCTGCTGCTCACTCATCTCAATTTCAGTTAGTCCAGGGTCATACACATTATGAGGTAAAGCACAGGATTTGTCAAAGTTCAGACCAAGGTTCAAGCCAAGCAGTTTCAACAAATCCAAACCATCTTCTAATGCAGAGTCAATCCAGCAAGAGTCAAGGTTCAAGGCAAGCATAGTCAATCCAAATAAGAATCAAGGCAAGATTCAGGGATTCTGGCTGTGCCGTTCAAATAAAGTTGCTCCCAGAAAAGAACCAGTCAGCTTTTTATGCAATTTTCTCAAGTGTTCTCACTTGTTGGCTCTCTGTTGAGCCAACCGATTATATCTTCTCAGCTGAATGCCCTTGGTCCTCAACTGCAGCCGAGCTGGGATGCTTAACTCCATCTCTTTCACTGGGGGTTCCTGATCCTGCCCTGACTCATCCACCCTATTCTCTTGAAGCTCCTGAATCAACTCTGCAGAGCTAGCATTTTCAGGATCAGGTTGCTGCTACAGCTCTGCTGCAGACTCAGGTAAAGAAATCCAAACATGGCAAGATAGATAGACAGATAGATAAATAGATAGATAGATAGATAGATAGATAGATAGATAGATAGATAGAGAAAACTTCTAAGAATCTCTATGTCCTCCAGTGTGACTGTGGTCCAGTTCTGGCAGAGGTTAGCCACAGAGTTGCCCTGGATGACCTAGAGATGCTCAGAGAGAAAATATTAATAAAATCTGTTACTATTCAAATCTGCAAAATTTAAATCAACAAATGCAGACAGACAACTGTATATTTCTTTATTAAAGTTGTTGTTTACTGAATCCTTCAAAGTGTATATTACTTTTCAGTCTTACATGTCCTTTTTTGTTGGGTGGGATGAATGCAAAATGGGGTTTTCTATAATTCACAGATCTGTTTCCTTCCCCTTCATGTTAAAAAATGATGAGTGACAGCAACAAGTGAAGTCATGGAAAGCTTTTTTTCACAATTCCAGGAGAACAATTAAAAGTCTAGTGGAATAAAAAAAATATTAAACTTCCAGCTAGAATCAATGTAAAGGATAACATATGTCAAAACAATCAATGTATGTTTAAGGTTTTTTAACATAAATGTGAAATAGTGGACTTTCCAACTATTGCCCCAATTTACAGGAGAACCGCTATGTTATCCTTTCAATGCCTGCATTTCTATGATTTCCTATGCTTTGCTTACACCTACCAATATGCACTTTAAGTTTGTTAAGGGGAAAAGTGGCTCATGCTACCCTGGAACATGAACAAAGCAAGCAAGCAGATTCAAAAGAAGCTTGGCAGCAAGCCAGGATGTACTCCCTCCCAATTACATCTTCTCTTGGGATTTATATATATATATGTCAAAATAAGCTTTTCCTAGAGAGCATTTTTATTTTGGATTCCTAAACAGCTGTATGCATTTCATCATGTCATAAGAATCTGCCTTTAAATATCCCCTCTGTTCTTTTTCATTATAATGAGTAATACTGAATACGCATACATTTCAGTTGGGGCATAAACACATGCAGAAATGCTGGAATTTTTGACTTGCCTAAAGTTGAATATGTTGTTAGTGTGTAAATCTATGCAGAATTAGAGGAAACAGTGCTCATATTTTGAGGCAGGTATGGAATATAGAACAGCATATTAAAACTAACTTGGAAAAATATCCAATTTCATCTTCATTATAACATACTATGCCAAAGCATTTTTTTCTTGAGTGACATGAACAACTGTGGAATGCTTTTGAATGTTGCCTTAATGGAGGCTTTTTCAGAATAAAAACAGCAATTCATATTAGGGATCAGGTTTTGGATTTGTAAATCTGTAAAACATGTTAGAGGTTCTTTTAGCTACATGTCAACTCTCAGGATCTGTGTGGTGACTAGCCAGGGAGAGAAAATCAAGATAATACTTTGAGTGTAATATGACATCATAGCACATTTGTTCAGGATCAGAGGCATTCACACTGCATAATTGTAGTGCTATGATTCAACTTTAACTGTAGAGTAGTGAAATCATAGTACTGTAATTCTGAAGTAAGAAAATGCCTTCAAAGAGAGAGTGCTCTGCCTATCCATTGGCCTAGCCTTGAATTTAAAATAGGAGGAAGTCCTTCAAGTGGCTGGCACTCTCTAATAAATTCATCAGGAGTCTGTAAAATTGTGATGTCACCAAAGGTTTGTGATATGCAGCATAGTGGAATAGTTTGAGGGTTGGCAGGTTGACCTGGATGATCCTTATGATCTTTTCCTACTCTACAATTCTGGGACACCAGCTGTCAAATACCCACTCAACTATGGAAACCCATCAGATGACCTTGGGCAAGTCGTAAATGCAAATCCCTTCTGAAAAAATTCTGCCAAAAATCCCCATGATAACTGTTTGTAAATCAAAGTTTGCAATTCAGATAGTAATTCAAAGTGACATGGGATAGCAGACGTGATATTACTACAAATGCACTTTTATGCCTTCTATATCACCTATATTTTTAATTCAAGTCCAGTTATTCCAGGCATAATCATCTCTACTAGAACCCCCCCCTCCCTAAATATATCAGTAGCTTATATAATGATGGAAACCAGGATGGTGTAGTGGTTTGTGAATTGGGTACTAGACTGTGCAAAGCTTCAGAGAGCAGTTTCATAATTCAGAGATTTGTATGACTTGTTAATACAAATCTCCAAATAACTAAGGAGAAACGGAACCCTCCTAAGCATTACGAATGAAAACAGAAGCCTCCAAAACATTTCAGACAGATTAGTAAAGATTAGTTTTTTTGGAGTGGATTTTTCTATATGACATACCCAATAATTGTCTGGAGTGGGAGGGTACAAGGGGGTGATGTGATTGACAACGGCAGCTGCATGCATTTTTTCCTTGTCAGTCAATCAGAAGAGCCAAGAAGAAAGCGTTCAGAAGAGTTCTAGAAGAATGGGGCTGCCTATGTTAAAGCCCCTGGGTTAGGTTAATCACATATGCTTAAATTGAAAATATTATTTTAAATCAGTGGATAGACTGATTGTTTTGAAATTTGATAGGCTTGCTGCCTTGCTCATGTCTCACTGTGCCACAATTTAAATGGACACCTCTTGCAGCTTTTAAAAAATAATTTTTAATTAAAAAACTGAAATTGAAAATTCTTTAAAATCAGTAGATAAATGGATCTTTCTGAAACTTTGTAGGCTTGATGCCCTGCTTATGTTGTCTCATTGTGCAGAAATTTAAGGGGATAACTCTTGTAGTTATTTTTTTTAATTGCAAAACATTTACAAAATTCCTAAAAGATCAGAGGATGACCAAAATGTTCTGAAACTTGGCAGGATTAAAATCACAAATGTTGCCTACACGTGTGCCAGATTTCATTCTGATAGTCATACAAATGACAGAGAAATGAGCCTTTAATTTTCCCCCATTGCCACTAATGGAACAAATCTTAACAAAACAATTATGAAGCTTTGGAGATTTGGATTACTAATTGGAATGCAACCCCTCCAAATCTTTACAAAATGAAGTGGGGTCATCAAAACCTCCAAAACTAATTACTAATGAAATTTCAGCCATTTCGCGCACCTCTATTGGGTACATCCCTGGAGAACAGACTCCAATTCTCCGCTTGGCCCTAGAAACCGAGTGGGTGACATTGGGCAAGTCATATGCTCTCATTCCCAGAAAACCCCATGATAGGTTCCTGAAAATGACTTGAAGGCATGCAAAAATACCCACAACAGCAACAATGATAATGACAATACAATATCAGGCAGGACTTCAAAAAATTACTGCTTTGGAGTAAAACAGTCAGAATCACATAGACAACACACTCTCTAATACATAGAAAATTTTGGTAGCTATATTGCAAAAACAACTTTTCAGACACCTGGCATGTCTAGATCATTGCTTTTAAATTGTGGGTCCTGACTCAAAATGGGATCCCCTCACTTCAATGTTGGGATCACAAAAATGGCAGCAGTAAAATGTTTCTGAACACCACTCATTTACATAAATCTGTGAGCAACAACATGCAGGGTTTACATTAGATTCTGTAGATAATGCTTCAGCTGTATTCAACAAAAGGGAAAATCACCCTGTTTAGCAAGACTTGCAATGCTGGTTATTTATCAGTAAATGTTTGATTTTTATACCCATTTTATATGCCTATACACCTAGAGTCACGTAAACATTTCTCAGATGGAGAAGGTCATGAGTGGAAAAACTTTAAGAAGCACTGCTACAGATCAGGTCAAACTTGGCTACTTCAGCAGGCTTTTGACATTGTTTAACCTAATTGCCAATTGTGTTTGTACCTTTTATCTTTTAAGGGATTACAGTTGAGATGCTGAATCGTTGTGTGGTTCTTTGAATCATGGCTACCGCCATATTTTACTGTCTCTGTTTATAGAGGTTGATTTTATTAATTTATATGTTGATTTTATACATTGTTGTACTGCACCTTATATGTTGTATGACACGATTGTGTGTTGTGTAAGCTGCTGTGCATCCCTATGAGAGATGGAGGCGGGGTATAAATAAATTATTATTATTATTATTATTATTATTATTATTAATTGTGTATGGCAAATGGAGATAAAATGAAAAAGAAGGTGAGAGACCTGCTGAATATTTGTTAGCAAATGAGGCAGAAGAGCGAGTAGGCAAATGATACACAGCCAAATATCGATTATCTCAAGATCTGCAGTCATTCTCTTGGCGACAGTGAATAATAAAAGTAATAATACCAGATTGTTCTTCAAGAACTGAAGTTTCACTATTGCCTTACCAAGATTCTTATACAAGGACTGTAGAGTTGAAAAGAAAATCCATATTCCTTGTCTCCTTCAGGATTTCTTTTTAAAGTCATGACCTTCATGTGAATTTCAAGGTTTACACAAAAAGCATGAGAGTTCTTAAGAGTTTTGCCTCTAGCATTTGGGAGGAATTAAACTGCCAGAGGGTAGGAACAGCCATTTACAAAAGATATAACAGTAGCATTATCTACAAATCATTTTGCAATGTGTAGTAAACGGATCTGGACAAAGCAATACCCCTCACCCTCCACCATTCTACATATACATTATTTTATCCCGTTCCAAGCCACCTTCACCATTGCCATCGGCATAGATAAGAGGCAGACAATATGAAATAAATCGTAAATTTGCAAAAACAAAGACTTCCTCCCTTGTACTCCAAAACAAATTAAGGATCTTCAATTTGTGCTTTCTTACATTAGAGAATATACCATTTGATTGACCCTTGGTGGAAATAGGATAACAGCAATGATTTTAGAATTAGCATTCTGGTCCCCTAGACATTTTGTAAGCTGTGTCGACAATAAAAACTTACCATCACAACAACTAAGCGTGAAACCAGATTTAAAGATTTAGCAACTATTTTCAGCAACGTGATGTCTAGAGGAGCACATCAAAGGCATCTTAATAACATCAGTAAGAGCTATTAAGAGGTCTTCTGGAATGGCAACTTTTTTTGTAGCTGCCAATGACAAAAAAACAAAAACAAAACAAAAAAAACAGCTTATCACCCAAGGATATCAGAGGAAAAGACACTAGGTCTGGCTAAAACACATCAGCAGGTAAACTTATTCTTGGATCTCCCACCTGCCCAAAAGTACAAGGCCGAGGATTCCCTGGGCCATTATCATCATTTAACTATCAGGTCCAGGTCCTAAAAGACAGGACCAAAGATGTATGAACCTCAGGTTTCAATAGAGGAGTCATTCCCATGTACAACTTTCTGTTAAGTGTAAATCTTCAAAATATATACAGCAGAAGTCCAACTGTAGAGAAGAAAGGGCTGTAGCCAGAGAAGGGGGAGGAGTTAAGGGTTCAACCCCCCCAAACCTGGTTTACTCGTGAATTTTAACTGGTTAACCAACATATGAATAAACCAGGTTTCTTTTTAACCTGACACATTTGGGGGGGGGGGGTTGAACTTTTACCACCACCACCCCAGCTACAGCCCTAAGAGGAAATAACACATTGTAAACCCAATTCCATTCAAAACGATCTAGTAGTTTTCATTTCTTTACTTCTATACATAGATACAAAAGGTTAGATGTAGAAACCATGGGGTCATCACTTTTTTTTATTTATTAGGACTAACCCAGACCCTCCTAAACTAAGGGAATTCTGTCTTTGTGACTCTACCACGATAATCTGATTCTCCTAAATTATATTTGAATTTTAAATCACAGGTGTCTACAGAATTAAGGACCTACTATCTCCATTTTATTCCCCTAGAAAGCCAATAATAATAATAATAACAACAACAACAACTTTTATGTATTACCTGCCTCTCCTTTCGGCTCAAGGCAGGGCATAACTTGGCAACTACATCTATAAAAACATATTAAAACATAGTTAAAATATGACCATTAAAGCATTATTAAAACATATGCATATGGGACAAAATACAAAATATGATACATGGGACAAAAGTTAAAACACAATAAACATATAAAATTTGTTATTAAAACTGACTGGGTAGGTTTCTCAGAAGAAATAAGAAATGTGTTTAAAATTTCAGCAGCTCATCTCTTCTGGTAAGTCAATCCAGAGTTATGGGGAAGCTGATGAAAAGGTCCTTTGGGTGATCGTTGCCAGTTGGTTATTGGCTGGCTGGAGTAAGCCCCAATTGTATGGGAGAAGGCAATCCTGTAAGTGATCTGGACCCAAATTATGTAGGGCTTTAAAGGTCAAAAACAACATCTTGTAGTTTGATTGGAAACCAATTGGCAACTAGTGGAGTGATTTTAATATGTTCACTCCTAGATGTTCCTGTAACTAGTCTAGCTGCCATGTTTTGAACTAATTGGATTTTCTGGACTTGGTACAGCTGTAGCCCAAAGTAAAGTACATGGCAGAAGTCCAATTTTGAGGTTGCCAGTGTGTACACTACCATTTTTAGGTCCTCCAGTTCTAGGAAGTAGCTCAGCTGGCGTATCAGCAGAAGCTGGTAAGTAAGCACTCTTTACTGTCACATATACCTGGGCTGACCTTTTGAGAGATGGCTACAGGAGCACTCCCAAGCTGTGAACACAGTCTTTTGGGGGAGTGCAACCATGTCCAGAACTGGCTGACACACCTGAACCCTAGATTAGGACCCTTAATGACAAGCACTCCTGTATTATCTGGATTCAGTTTGAATTTGTTTTTCCTCATCCAACCATCCATGAGAGTCAGGTTAAGAAAGCAGGTTGTGTTCTTTACTTGACCCAGAAGCTTGTACATAGTACTCACCAACTGAAACTGGTGGGGGATGAGGAGGGTTGCTTTGCCCATATCTATCTACTACACATTGTAAAACTATTTGTAGGTAATGCCACTGTTATCTGTTTGTGAATAGCTGTTCCTACCCACTGGCAGTTTAATTCTCCCCAAATGCTAGAGGCAATGTAATTCCACTCACAAAGTTGTTGGACACCACATGATCAGCTTTTGCTTCAATGACAGTGTCTAAGTTGGCTTTTATGCAAGAGATTTTATCTGTGAAATGGTTATTAAAGACATCACAGTAAGGTCTTACTTTCGGAGGAGGCCTTATATTTAGCAATTCAGCAAAACCTCTACTAGGTCTTATTTTCTGGGGATGTCTTATTTTAGGGGAAACAGGGTATCTGCCAGGGAATCCCTTCTTGTGGTCCCACCACCATCTCCTAGCCTTCTCGGTGGTGGACCCCCAACTTTGCAATGCTCTCCCCAGGGAGATTAGGAAGGCCTCACCCTGTCCTCCTTTCTGGAGGAAATTGAAGACTTGGATGTTTAGACAAGCCTTTGAGAATGTCTAGCCCAATGGCTAGACAGCACAGCACCTTCATCCCACACCCTTGTTCCTTAGCTGCAACTTGCACTATCCCTTTCCCTTGTTGTTGTTTACAGTTGGTCATGTTTTTTATAAAAAGGTGAAGTATCTTGGTGTCACTTTGACAAATAAAAACTGTCTACTGTTCCAAAATAACTATGTACCCTAATGGATAGATATTTTAAAAGACTCAGACTCTCTGTGATAAAAATGAATGGATTGCCAAGATTTCTGTTTCTTTTTTAAATACCTGTAATAGTGACATATAAACCATTTAACGATGGCAAAAGGATATAACTAAATTTGTATGGCAAGGAAAGAAGCCAATAATTAAATTTAAGGTGTTATAAGATGTAAAAGAAGGTGGTGAGTTAGGTGCACCTAATCTGAAACTTTCCTTTACCACTTGCGGTTTAGTTTGGATAAAAGACTGGATTTGCTGAGTAATATTGTTACTGGAAGGACATGATTTGAGATCTGGTTGGCAAGGTTACATGTGGTGTGACAAAGTGAAAGTGAATGTGGATTTTAAAAAATCATTATGTTATTAATAATATGAGAGAGATATAGATTAAACATATACCCAAAGATGCAAACGTGGGTATCTGTGCAAGAACATTTTATAGAGAAGAGACACAAGGCAAGAAGAAATTGTTACCTTATCAAGGTTTCCTAGAAAATGCACAATGAGAATATAAAATTAAGACAATAATTGATTGAAGGGGTTTTGGTTTTCAGTGGTTTCCTAATTTCAGTTAATGGAGAGATTAAGCAAGTTATTATTTAGTTTTGAACAATAAATAGGAATTGCAGTTGCAATTATGTGGTAATGATGACCAAGTTAAAACAAAAAATAAATAAAATGGTGCCACTTTGCCACTTTGCTTTAGTTCTCCAGTGTAGATGAAGCCTTGGTCTGCTTTTGTCCATTCTTACTTGTTTCCAATTCCTGCTGACCACTTATCCTCTCCTTTCCCCAGATGACTTTGCCTTGTACTTTTAAACCATTCTCACTTCAACCCATTCCAGCTGAGCAGTGGACAGTTCAGAATAAAGTAAAAACTATGGAATACTCTATTAAAATTGGCATACATAGCTACAACCCTCATTTTTCCAGCAGCAAAAACATTGAGGAAAGAATGCCTACATGGGAACAGAGTGGGAAAAAGAACAATTCTTGTGCTAAAATTTAGACATGTTTCGGTTTTTGCAGTTTCTCCTCCTTCTCACAATCCCCTCCTGTGCAGGGAAAAAGTTATTTAGTTTTAAATTTGCATTTCAGAGCTTTCAAATAAAAAGAGAGCTTTGCTTCTCCCATAATGTACTGACTTCCTCAGTGTTTCTTTTTGTTCACATCTCACCAATCTAAATAATGGATCAATTGTGGTTTTATTATTCAGTTTAATTAGATCTTGGATTTTGAAAGTATTTTATTGTAATTACTTCATTAAACATGAACTGCAAAGTAAAAATAAAACAAAAACAAAACAAAACAAAGAACCACAAAGTTTTGTTTACTCCCTTGATTGCTTTTTATGATGTATAAAGGCAGCCTTGGGGTATTTATTTTTTAAAAATCCTATAAACAATTATTCAGGTTTTATCCTCTCCCACATCTTTCTAGATTTTAAAATCATAAGTGTTTGTTTGCAATGACCACTGCACATGTAAAGAAATCCCACATGCTTCTTTGCTTCCATCCATCATGTCTGCCTATAAGAACATAATGACAGATTTGTCTCACCAAGGGACACAGTTGTATATTGCCATCAGACTTGGTGTAACAGTTAGCACTGATGCTACCAGTCTGATTCAAACATTTCATGATACTAAAGTAAATTAAAGTCCACCAAATCCATATTCTCAGTTCTACAAATGATGATGATGATGATGATGATGATATAAAAAGCTCAATTGGTGGGAACAAGAGAGAGAGCCTTCTTGGTGGCTTCCCTTCAACTCTGGAACTCTCTATGCCCAGGGAAGAAAGAAAGCCTCACTCCCTGCTCTTCTTCAGGCTGCAGGTTAAAACCTTTTTATTCAGGCAGGCTTTTAAAGAAGAAGGCTTCTAAGACCTTCAGTAATTATGTTCAGTACCGTTTTAATACTTGCATATTTGTAAATTTTAAGTTGTATTGCAATATTTTAGTTGTGAGCTGCTTTGAGTTTCTGTATGGAGAGAAAAGGTGTGACATAAATAAACATAGAGAAGGAGGACTTGGGATTCAAAAGGTTGTGCAAGCAAGGAGAACAATTCTCCATCTTAGCTGTTTGCAAACACACTGAAGTGTAGATGTCTGCTTCAGAGTTTCAGATAATTTCTGAAGCATTTTCTGGCTTTCCAGAAGGCCCTGGACATTGTGTGGATAGCCAGGAGTAAATCATCACCCACTTTGAGGTTTGTAACCCATGTAGATGGGCCCTTAAGGAATTTGAAAGGTTGTTGTTGCATACCTTCAACTCATTTCAGAGTTACGGCAACCCTATCATGGGTTTTCCTTGCAATATGTGTTCAGAGGGGGTTGTGTTTGTCTTCTGAGGTTGGGTGTGACTTGCCCAAGGTCATCCAGGGAGCTCCCATGGCTGAGTGGGATTCATATCTTTGTCTTCAAAGGCATAGTCCAACTTTGAAGACACTACACCATGCTGACTTTTAAAATGTGCCTCTATACAAAACATGGTTATACCTGTTATTAAGGGTTGTTGTATGTTTTTCAGGTTGTATGGCCGTGTTCCAGAAGTATTTTCTTCTGACATTTCACCCACATCTATGGCAAGCATCCTCACAGGTTGTGAGGATGCCTATCATAGATGTAGGCGAAACGCCAGGAGATAATACTTGTGGAACATGGTCATACAGCCCAGAAAACATACAACAACCCTGTGATCCAGGCCATGAAGGCCTTTGACAACATGGCCTGGATCATGGCCTGCTGTGGCACAGACGGGAGAGCAAACCAGTTACAATTAACTGCAATGAATCACTGACCAGGAGGTCATAAGTTCGAGGCCCGCTCAGAGCTATGTTGTTTGTCTTTGTCCTATGTTAAAAGGCATTGAATGTTTGCCTATATGTGTAATGTGATCCGCCCTGAGTCCCCTTCGGGGTGAGAAGGGCAGAATATAAATGCTGTAAATAAATAAATAAACACAGCTATTATTAACTTTCATGTTTTTACAGAACACAATCTCATTCTTTTGATGGATGGGGCATCTATATTTTATTTCAATTTACCTTCAACAGCTCCCCCACTCTCCACTGTCCACAAGTTGTTGCTGTGTTCCAGTGTCCCTAGAAATACACAGCTGACAAAATGCATTCTGCCTTTCTTCAGAATTGATTGCATATTTTGTTGATGTGTATTCTCCAGCTTTTGTTGGTGTGTATTTTACAGCAAAAGAGTTATATCCAAAACCTTTCAGAGAAAAATAAACACAGGGAACATCACTGAAAAACATGAATAAGAGAACAGAACAAAATATATCATGGGTGAATGAGGCCATGGTACAGGACAAAAGCCGGCAAGGAAGAGAGAAAGATTAACCATGACTTTTTGATGTGACATTTGACATTTTAAAATAAAACAAATCCATTTGGGAGCAGCACATTCAAGAGTTTTACTGCACAGCAAGGATAAAATAAGAAACGCACATTAGCTAGACTAAGAAGAATGTAAGAGGTGATATGGAATCAGTCTGCATCTATTAGAATGAAGAAAGAAACTGAATTATTTGCCCTAACACAAGGGAATTGAAAAAGCAATGATGGGATGGGATGAAAGTATGATGCCGCACATTTGGGCTGAACATTTGCCAAGAATGTAGTTGCTTCCCAATGAAATGGATAGGAGTTCCAATTACTTGTTGGTAAATTTAAAACTACAATGATGAGAGCATGGGCAAATTTTATGTGTGGGATACAACTACAGTCCACCATTGGTATGGTTCTATTGTGACAGACAGCTAGGCCAAAGAAACCTCAACCATATTTTCCATGTTATTTTGGGCTCTGAGAGAGAGAAACAACAGCAATTAAAAGAGGAAAGCAATTTTACATGCTGTTTTCTAGGAGTTCACAACTGGGAGCTTTCCATCATCCATGGTGAGATACTGAACAATTCAACATTAACTGCCATAAAAGGACCAACCGTGCATATGGTGTGAAGATGAGTATGAGCAACAGAGTAAATTGCTTCATGCAGGGCTGACTATCCCAGAACACAGGAAGCTCTTTTAATTTACTTTAGCCAGAACTTAGAAAAGTTTCTTTTTGGATTACAACTGCCAAGTTTGGGTAATTGTAGTCTCAAAAGTAACTTTTGAGTGGGAGGTATGTTGAAATAAGATTACCAAATACAAAGAATACAGGACACAACTCTGTAACTTTGATTAACTGTATAGGGGAGAAACAGTTCGCAGACAAAGCTAAGGTTGTCATTTTATTTCTGACATTTCTCATTTTCCCCTTTAATATCACCCTGACATGCATAAATAAGTCATGTTCACATATTCCTCTCCTTTTAACTTTATAGCCAAAGCACTGAAAACTTTCATTTCATAGACTTAGTTTCTATGTGTAACGGCTTGGTGAAAGTACTTTTTTAGAATACAATTCTTGGAATTTCTCAGGTGGTATGGCCACTGGCCAGGGTAGTTGGAGAATCCTGGATGTTTGGGTGTAAACAAAATGTAACTTTTAAAGTTCTATATAAAGGTGAAGCAAAGAATCACTTGTGGGAGCTAGATGAAGAATATGAAGTCTTTTCCATCTAAAAGATAAAACTCAGATTGTGCTTTATACTACAAAACAATTAATCCAAGTTTTTAACTCATTTAAAAGCAGAACAATAAAAATGTGAAGGACTCCCCTGCTGCCCATTGCTGTTCATAGTAGAGATCTTTCCTACAATCCCTCTAAGATATCTGCAGCCAACCAAGCATTATTATAGTCAAGGCATTTGGCAAGACTGAATGCTCGTCTGATTTATTGGGGCAGATCTGATGCTCTTATCTGTATCAGATATATTTGTAAGAAAAATCAGATGTTTTAGTGCCAGGCCTGCTTTCATAGGTACCAGCAAGCCTAAAACCCCCATTCTCTTCAGCTCGCTGCACAGCGCTTCAAACCACAAGGCCTGCTTTATTGGAAGCGCTGGGAGGTAAAAGACCTGAAGCTTTGCCAGTCATAATGACTGATAATCTCACCCTGGAGAGGTTCCATGCCATTTCTCCCTGATCTGCTAGGGCATCACACAACATAAAGAGGCTTCTTTCAAGGGCTGACTGTAACAGAGCCCCTTCCCCATGATCTTAGACCCTCATTACAGTGCAGACTGCCAGCAAGAGAGCAACTAATGAAGGTAGGTTTTCAAAGTGGACACCTGTACCTTGACAACTGGATACAAGCCACCACATTATTTCACATCCCAGAAGCTGTGGAATGGCAACAGCTTTCATCAATACTGAGTTTGGCGGCAATCAACTTGGCAAGCAAAATGCAAGGGCAGTTATGCTTGCAGATAATGACTGCCTTTCTCTTCCCACAAAATTATGTTCTGCTATAGAATTGTAACTCCTTCAGAGTAAAATCCTAACTGGCAAAGATGGCCACTGGCCAGCTGAAACTGACACTGGAACAGCTGATGCTATGCTGTATCCAAACTCCTAGAGCTGTTGAAAGTTGCTTATGCATACCCTACCTGACATTGTGGTTGGGTGCCTGGAGTACAGCTGGCACAAGAGAGTTCTTCCATCAAGAAAAGGCACATGCTTAATCCTAACTTCACAATCAACACATCTTTGAGTTGTACTTGCACTCTTAACACACTCACACACCCAACATCCTAGGAAGTTCCTTGTTCTTCTTTCTTTAACAGTAGGGGTATGGACAGCATCTTGTCTTCCCTAATATGATCTCAAAATCTGGCAGCTTTGACATCTAAGGAAAACACAAAAGTCAACCTGGATCCTTTCCTTCTGAAATCTGCACAAGTGCAAGCAAGACGTACCTTCCTGGAATCCAGTTACTAGAGACTTGGTGACTATATTCTCCAGAAGGAACAAGCACTTGAATTTGCTGGAGGAATGGCTACTGTTCTTGTTCCCTTACTAACAACATTAATTGAACTTTCAAATTAATTATCTAGTCTGTGAGAGTACTCATGAAAATACACATATCAGCTTCCCATAATCAGAAGGACATAGCTGAATGTCAATCCCTAGTACTGTACTGTGACTCTGGAGACCAGGGTTTGAATCCCTGCTCAGCCACGGAAACCCACTGGATGACCTTGGGAAAGTCATAGTGTATCCACTTCAGAAGAAGGCAAAGGCTGAACAACTTTTACCAAGAAAAACCCAAGAAACCCTTAGGGTTACCATAAGTCGGAAGAAATGTGAAGTTGCATCAGCAACTATTCCATATGAAATATGTACATGCTTTGGAAAATATACTAACTCAATTTAGCAAGTGAGAAAATGCATGGATGCACATACTGAAAAATTGTGTAACCAAATATCCAAATGTTTCCACAGCTAAACATAACTGCCTCTCAACTTGGGAGGTAGCGATGCTTAACTCTAAAAAAAAAACTAAGAAATGATATGATGGTCATCTTATAATAGTTAAATTGTGTTTATGTAAAAATGAGCTTTGTTTCAGATGCTTCAGAGAGTAAGACTTAAACCAACAGATTCAATTATAAGAAAGGAGATAGAAACAAAATATTAGAGAATTTCCAACATAAGAGCTCCTTGCCAGTGAAATATACAACTTGAGTGGGTAGTGGATTCTCTTGGGAAATATTATGGGAGAGAAGATGGGTTCTTTATAGGGAATAAAACTTGCCCATACCATCTAGTTTGACTTTTATTTCACAACCCTAACAAATGACTTTAGTAAATTATCATATCCCTAGTGATTGACCTTCCTCCTTGACCCATGAATATCCCTGTTTTTAGTAGGTGCACATCATATTTCTCAGAGAAGAACTTCATATACTACTGATTATGGATTCAATTTCTGTGGTTCTTCAAAATGTGTGAATGTGTGTGGTTGTATGGGTTGAAAATCAATATGCAATAGAACTTTCTTCTCTTTCCTCTTCCTGCTGCCATTTTCCCAGACTCGTATATTTTCCAGATTCCTAGAGCAGGTGTCTCTTTTGAGAGTGCATGGGGTGTGTGTTTGTAATAAGAAGGAGGGGTTAATCTTCTTCCATTTCCACTCGAATTTTGCTGCTTTGTCAGTATAAGTATATAATTGATCCCTGCCACCATTAAATTCAATTTAAAATGGGAACATTGCACTTGTGACCTGGAATCCTGTTGGAGTATGTACCTGTAGAGAAACAGCTGGAAATCATTGTCTGATGCAGAATGGTTGCATTCAGTGAAAGTTGTGGAAGCAGAGCTGTAAAAGTGGTGCCATTGTATATGTATGAACCTTGTGTATTAGTGCACGTGTGTGTCACACATGGAGGGACATATGCACTGCATGTTGTGAATGGATGTGCATGTCCATTTGGTTGCACTTTTGATGCTTTGGTTCAGTAGAAAAAGGTTGCCATTCAGCATTAGAATTGTCCATATGTGAAATTTATGTTATACACTATGATCTTCCTCCTTCCCCTCTTGTTCTATGTCCTTAGACATTATTCAGTGGACACCAGGTAGCTTACAGAGATCTATTGGTTGGGGTATTGCCCTTGGACACCTCTCCCAAGCTTGTTTATGTTTCCTTACTTTGAATTCATTGCTAGGTTTTTAATCAAAAGTTAATGAGAAAATTTTGGGCTGGTTCTCCTTCAGACAATTTTGCATCTGACATACTTTCTCCCCTGACTGTAATTGTACAGTAGCAATGTTAAACTTAACGTATTTCATCGTCACATTTTAGAATCCTGATAGGTGGTGATGGTGATTTCAGTGCTTGGGCCTATAGAGTTAAGTATGAATTAAGCAAGGATACTACTTGTCAGTGACTCACCCTGGAGCCTTAATGAAACACCTCTTTCAGGTTTATCCATGTGGCATATCCAGGGATGGAAAGGACCACAAAAATATGGGAGTTTTTGTCAGGCAGGTCCCACATTTGGATATCTGAAAGGGCTTAATGTCATGACACAATTATCTGCAATATCCACTATTGTCCAACAAGTCCTTTCTTGTCAAAAACGCATTCGTGTCAATGTATTTATCAAGGCATATATAAGTAGAATATTTCTGAGTTTTCCATGGTTTCCTAGGATGCAAGGGGGAAGAGATATAAAAAGATAAAACATGTTTCTTCATTATTACTGGTAAAACTAGAAGAACTAGGAAATTGCTTTTGTTCCAAAATAAAACTGAGTTCTTAGAAATGTGATGAATGAACTCATTTATGCATTAGTTTTGCTTACTGAAATGCAAACAAAAAAAACTTTCTAAGAGAACTTTGTAGTCGTGATAGCAATTTGGATTATACTCTTCTTGAACATCAGCCTACATTCTTGCCCCAATTCTCTCCCTAGTCTTTATGCCAATTCTCCAATTATTTTACTCTGCCTCAGCCATGTATTAGTCTGTTTTGGTCTTCTAATTCTTTGTTATATTATGGACTTCAACATCCCATAAATGCACATTTATATTCTCAACACCTTTGAGAATGTTCGAAGCACACTGTTAAGAATCAAGAATTCCCAAGCTCTGAAGAGTAGCCGAAGTTGGTACTAAGCACAGAAACTTGCTATGAACCAAATGAAACAGAGACACAGAGGCCACTTCTCTCCCTCAAAAAGTTATCATCCAACAGCAGAAAAAATGACTCATATTGTGCTGAACACAGAAAAACTAAAACTCCACAAACAGCTGCACTGAATGTCAGAATCAAGAGAGTTGGCTGTGTAATATCAGACTGAAAATTAGACTGGACAAAACTCTTAGAGGACATGGCATCAGGAGCGAGCCAGATGTGTCATGAACAGGGTGGCCTAATATTCTTTGAATTTGTAACTGTAGAAATATCACTTTTCCTGGAACAGACACAATTTTAAGTTCCTTTGATGCTGTTTGAATTCCAGAAGCATCCCAGCTATTTGGAAGCAAACACAGAGTATTTATGTAACAAACACACACACAATTTTTGCTTCCAAGACTTGCTTTTGATCAGTGGTGGTGGTAGAGAAACTGAGAGGGAAACACATTATCCCAAGCCAGCTTTGCAAACACCTGCAAAAGTGCCAGGGTTCCCAGATGGTAGTTGGGTATCATTGCAACCCCTGGACTCTTTCCCTTGCAAACACTGGCAGTTGTAGATGACAATGATGCATCCACTTTCCCCCTTCTTTCCTTGAAAATCCAAATGAATGTGCCAAGTGTCACAAACACTGCTACATCTCCATATTGCTTCATTTTCAGTGAAAAGCAGCCATGCCAATTGGGCCAGAAAATCCAAGTATGACTGCAATCTTCCACATTACTTCCCTCACAAAATATTGGCAGTGTTGCAAAAGGTACCCAGTACAGTTGCCAGCCACTGATGCATTTCCCAGACTTCCCCGCACCCACCCAAAAACAGACACAGAGATGCCAAAGGAAACCAGACAAATCAGAGAATCAGAGAATCATAGACTTGGAAAAGACCTCAAGGGCCACCCAAATTACTTTCTTACCATGCAGGAATACCAAATCAAAGCACTCTCAACAGATTGACATCTAGCCTCTGTTTAAAGAAGTCTCCACCACAATCCAAGGGAGTCAAACAGATCTTATTGTCTTCGTAATGTTTAGATGGAATCTTTTTCCTGTAGCTTAAATCTATATTACTCCATGTCTTAGTGTCTGAAGCAGCAGGAAACAAGCTTGCCCCCTCCTAAATGTGACATACTTTCAAATATTTAAACATGATTATTAGGCTTGTCCGATCGATGGAAAAAATGTTTCAATTCTCGTTTCTAAAGTAGGGGGTGCCGGCGCTTCGATATAGAAAGAATTTCCGAATTTTTCACCCAAAAATTTCGGATATTTCCGAAAATTCGTAATGATTGTTAATGTTTCTAAAATGGCGGACGCGCATGCGCAATCACACAAAAAAAGGAAACCGGGGGGGGACTTTTACAGGGCTCTCCCGCCCTCATTTCTTGAGCTATCCTCATCAAATTTGGTACAGTGGGAGATCACATTCAACACTCTTTGCTCAACAAATTGCAGAACGTTTACTCTCTCCTATGATTTTTGGCGAATTTTCATAACTTTTTATAATACACTATTTTTCAATATTTGAAGAAACCTGTTCCTGGTTTGAAAGTCTTATTTCCTGTTCAATTGGGTTCTTATCACTGTAAAAGTCCCTCTTCTACTTGTGTAGACTTTGGATTAGAAACGCAGCACACGCCAAGCAATGCCTTGGCAGGAGTGCCACTGTCCTTTGGAAACTATAAATTGCCTTTGAACCTTTTGATCAATGGTGCCACTGGCTGACCTTGTGATTGCAAAAATGAAACTCTGGCTGAGGACTTTGGATTAGAAACGCAGCACACACCAAGCAATGCCTTGACAGGATTGGCAATGTCCTTTGGAAACTATAAATTGCTGTGGACCCTCTATTGAATCAAATCAATGTCTTGCCCGGGTCAGGTTAAGCCTCCGACCATTAAAAAAATAAAATAGCCCCGGCTTGCTGTTGACCTAGCAGCCCCGAAAGACAGTTGCATCTATCAAGTAGGGAAAATTTAGGTACGCTTTATGTGGGAGGCTAATTTAACTAATCTACAACACCATAAAACTGCTCACGAGGAAAAGAATGAGGAAGAACAGCCACCAATGGACGGTGAAGCAACAGCTCCCCCTGTGGCCGAAATCGTGAACCTGGAAAGATGTTAAAATGCCTCTGTGTCTGTCTAAAACTGAATGTTGTTTGTCTGTTGGCATTGAATGTTTGCCATATATGTGTTCATTGTAATCCGCCCTGAGTCCCCTTCGGGGTGAGAAGGGCGGAATATAAATACTGTAAATAAATAAATAAATAAATAAATGTCTGACTTTGTGATTGCAGAAATAAAACTCAGCCCAAGGCTTGGGAACAGAAACGGAGCGTGAGGGAAGCAATGCCTTGGCAGGAGTGCCACATCCTTTGGAAACTATAAATTGCTGTGGACCCTCTATTGAATCAAATCAGTGTCTGACTTTGTGATTGCAGAAATAAAACTCAGCCCAAGGCTTGGGAATAGAAACAGAGCGTGAGGGAAGCAATGCCTTGGCAGGAGTGCCACATCCTTTGGAAACTATAAATTGCTGTGGACCCTCTATTGAATCAAATCAATGTCTGACTTTGTGATTGCAGAAATAAAACTCAGCCCAAGGCTTGGGAATAGAAACAGAGCGTGAGGGAAGCAATGCCTTGGCAGGAGTGCCACATCCTTTGGAAACTATAAATTGCTGTGGACCCTCTATTGAATCAAATCAATGTCTGACTTTGTGATTGCAGAAATAAAACTCAGCCCAAGGCTTAGGATTAGAAACGGAGCAGACGCCAAGCAATGCCTTGGCAGGAATGCACACATCCTTTGGAAACTACTACTTCCAGTGAGTGTACCCTTTAAGGTTTAAAAAGAACGGCTGATTGCTGAAATAAAATAAAAGGCAGAGGTCTTTAGAAACGGAGCGTCAGGAAAGCAATGCCTTGGCGCCCACGTCCTTTTAAAAATAAAAATTGCCTGAAGCCTCAGCAAGGACTCTGCAAGATCCCACAAGCCCCAACGCAATTTCCCAAAAATACACACAATATTGAACCAGCAACAAAAGCCAGCCCTAACCCAGACCCAACAGCCAGAACACTTCGCCCTCTCTCCCCTCAATGCAGGCGGCTTGATCTAGCGTGGCGCGAACCACTCTCTCCGCTCGTAACCCAGCCCAGAATGGCTTGCCTGGGTTAGCGAGGGGTTTTTTATAGAGATCTTCCACGTGCACGCGGAGGACGCTAGCCCCCACCTTTTCCAGCTATCGTGGAAGTCTCTAATTGGCCAGGGAGCGGCAGCCATTTTAGGCTGCGCTAGGCTCCCATTCAAGTTAGGTTGCAGAAACAAAATAAATTTTAATTTTTTAAAAATATATATATTAAAATTTTTTGGGGGGGGGGGAATTTTGGACAACCCTAATGATTATCATGTTATTTCATAACTTTCTCTTCTTCAGGCTAAACATACCCAACTCTCTGAGCCAGTCCTCTTAAGGCATAGTGTCCAGTCTTTTATCATTTTGGTCATCCTGCTTTGGCATGTTTCAGCTTGTTAGTATCCTTCTTGAATTGTGGTGCCCAGAAATTGACACAGGATTCTAAGTGGTCTTGCCAAAACAGAATAAAGAAATACTATTTCTTCCCTTGATCTAGAGACCATGCTCATATTGATGCAGCCTAGAATATCATTGGCTCCTAGACCCTTTTCATATGTACTGTTGTCAAATGAGGAGTCACTCATCCCATATCTGTGCATTTTACACAGTACTGTTTTAAAAAGAAATACTTGCATTATCTATATATATATAAGAGTGATGGAATCAGGGCACTGGACAAAACAACAAAACTACAGGCCCCCCAACCTCGAAATTTGACAACACAACCCATCATCCACGGCTCTAGGTTGATACAACAAAAAGAAAAGAAAAATAAAGTCCTAATTAGAGGGAGAGGAATAATTGTTTTTATCCAATTGCTGCCGGTTAGAGGGCTAAGCTCTGCCCACTTGGTCTCCTAGCAACCTACTCAGCTCAGGGGACAGGCACAGTTAGGCCTCACTTAGGCCTCTTCCACAGATTATTTTATTTTAACTGGATTATATGGCAGTGTAGACTCAAGGCCCTTCCACACAGCTATATTACCCATTTATAATCTTATATTATCTGCTTTGAACTGGATTACCTTGAGTCCACACTGCCAGATAATTCACTTCAGTGTGCATTTTATACAGCTGTGTAGAAGGGGCCTAATATAATCCAGTTATAAACAGATAATATAAGATTATAAATATACAGTAAATTCTCACTTATCCAACATAAACAGGCCGGCAGAATGCTGGATAAGTGAATATGTTGGATAATAAGAAGGGATTCAGAAAAAGCCTATTAAACATCAAATTACATAATGATTATACAAATTAGGCACCAAACATCGTGTTATACAACAAATTTGACAGAAAAAGTAGTTCAATACTCAGTAATGCTATGTTGTAATTACTGTATTTACAAATTTAGCACCAAAATATCACAATGAATTTAAAACATTGACTACAAAAACATTGACTACTAAAAGGCAGACTGTGTTGGATAATCCAGAACACTGGATAAGCGAATGTTGGATAAGTGAGATTCTACTGTAATATGAAATAATTACTGTGGTAATCCAGTCCAACCCAATTCTGCCATGGAGGACACAATCCATGCACGCCCAACAGATGGCCACCCAGCCTCTCAATAAGAATAAGAATAAGAATAAGAATAAGAATATCATACAATCATAAGGTTAGGAGACACCCCTAAGGATCATCCTGTTCAACTTCCTTCTACCATGCAGGACAACACAAACCAAGCACACCTAACAGATGGCCATCCAAGATCTGCACAATAATAATACAAATCGAATCATAGAATCAGACAGTTAGGAGAAACCCCTAAAGGCCATCCAGTCCAACCCAACTCTGCTATTGGACGATACAATCCAAGCACTCCCAACAAATGGCCAGCCAGCCTCTCAATAATAATAATAATAATAATAATAATAATAATAATAATAATATCATACAATCCTAAGGTTAGCAGATACCGCTAAGGATCATCCAGTTCAACTTCCTTATATCATGCAGGAGGACACAATCCAACCACTCCTGACAGATGGCCATCCAATATCTGCACAATAATAATACACATCGAATCATAGCATCAGACAGTTAGGAGACACCCCTAAAGGCTATCCAGTCCAACCCAATTCTGCCATGCAAGACACAATCCAAGCAATCCCAACAGATGGCCACCCAGCCTCTCAACACTAATAATAATAATAATAATAATAATAATAATAATAATAATAATAATAACAACAACAAAAGTCAAAAATCAGAAACTCCTCAAAGCACAGCAGACAAAAAACCAGTACAAGAAAACCGCACTACAAACTAGAGCTGACAGCTGGCACAACAAAACACTGCATGGAAAGTTCCTTGACAAAATTGAAGGAAAAGCTGATAAAGAGAAGACCTGGCTCTGGCTCACGAATGGGACCCTGAAGAAGGAGACAGAAGGCCTGATCCTTGCAGCCCAGGAGCAAGCCATCAGAACAAATGCAATCAAGGCCAAGATCGAAAAATCAGCTGATGACCCAAAGTGCAGACTGTGCAAGGAAACAGATGAAACCATTGATCATATCCTCAGCTGCTGTAAGAAAATTGCACAGACAGACTACAAACAGAGGCACAACTATGTGGCCCAAATGATTCATTGGAACCTATGCCTCAAGTATCACCTCCCTGCAGTTAAGAACTGGTGGGATCACAAACCTGCAAAAGTATTGGAAAATGAACACGCAAAGATACTGTGGGACTTCCGAATCCAGACTGACAAAGCTCTGGAACACAACACACCAGACATCACAGTTGTGGAAAAGAACAAGGTTTGGATCATTGATGTTGCCATCCCAGGTAACAGTCGCATTGAAGAAAAACAACAGGAAAAACTCAGCCGCTATCAGGACCTCAAGATTGAACTTCAAAGACTCTGGCAGAAACCAGTGCAGGTGGTCCCAGTGGTGATGGGCACACTGGGTGCCGTGCCAAAAGATCTCAGCCGGCATTTGGAAACAATAGACATTGACAAAATTACGATCTGCCAACTGCAAAAGGCCACCTTACTGGGATCTGCACGCATCATCCGAAAATACATCACACAGTCCTAGACACTTGGGAAGTGTTCGACTTGTGATTTTGTGAAACAAAATCCAGCATATCTATCTTGTTTGCTGTGTCATACAACGTCGTTGTGTCAACAACAACAACATACAATCCTAAGGTTTGGAGCGACCCCTAAGGATCATCCAGATCAACTTCCTTCTACCATGCAGGAGGACATAATCCAAGCACCCCTGACAGATGGCCATCCAACCTCTACATGATGATGATGATGATGATGATGATGATGATGATGATGATGATGATAATAATAATAATAATAATAATAATAATAGAAGCATAGACTCCAAGATTTTGGAGAGACCCGTAAGGGCCATCCAGCCCAACCCTTTCTACTATGCAGCAGGACACAATCCAAGCATTCACAACACATGGACAACATATAAATATTATACAATACTACACAGGGAAATAGACCCCCTCTATCCTCACCATTTTCACAGTACACAAACAACCAAATGCATAAACATAAAGGCAACCATACAACACACATTCAATACCACCACTACCTCAACAATTTCTCACCAACACCACCAGACAACGCCACAGCAACGCATGGCCGGGCACAGCTAGTCTATGTATATAATAAAAGTGAATGTTTGTATGTGTGTATGTGGCAGCTTTCTGATTGGCCGTCACTTTCACAGGCCACTATGACCGCCAGGAATGACGGATCTGAACCAAACTTCGCACACATAACCCCCATGACACACTTTTCGTGCTGGTGCCATCTGGGGGATGATGGGCCATGGATGATGGGATTTGCAGTACTTTCAATCACTTTGGCTCCCACAGACCACTACGACGCCCACCAGTCACGGAACTGGACCAAACTTAGCACACAGAACCCCATGACCCCCTTTACATCCTGGTGCTGTTTGGGGAAAAATGGACCATGGATGATGGGATTTGCAGTACCTTCACTCACTTCCTGGGACCACTGCAACTGCCAGTAATGACACAACTGAACCAAACTTGGCACATATATCCCAAATGTCACACTTTACATGCTGCAGCACTTTGGGGGAGGATGGACCAAGGATTATAGGATTTGCAGTACTTCCAAAAACTTCATCTTCCACAGATCACTGTTTCTCTAACCAATGACAGATCAGGACCTAACTTGGCACGCATATCCCCCATGACCCACTTCATATTTTGTTGCAGTTGGGGGAAGGAAAGATCAAGGATGATAGGACTTGCAATACCTTCACTCACTTCCTGAGACAACTGCAACTACCACAAATGACTGATCAAGACCAAACTTGGCACATAGAGCCCCCATGAGCCACTCTACACCTTGGTGTCGTTTGGAGGAGGATGGACCATGGACAATGGGACTTGCAATACCTTCACTTACTTCCTCAGAGCACAGTGACTTCCACAAATAATAAATCAGTACCAAACTTGGCACACAGAGCCCAATAATAATAATAATAATAATAATAATAATAATAATAATAACTACTACTTTATTTTTATACCCCGCCCCATCTCCCCGGAGGGTCTCGGAGCGGCTTACATGGGGCCATGCCCGACATAAAAATACAATACAGCGATAAAACAGTAAAACAATTTCACATCAATAAGACATCAACATCAGTAAAACAGTCATAAACGTCAACATACTGCATTAAATGTTAAAAACGGGAGTCTAAAACACAGATCTGGGCCAAAGTGCAGAAAACTTCACATGGAGAGGTAGTTTCATAGCTAAAATAATCAATAAAGTGCAAAGTAATTATGGCCAGGCATTCTATTGTTGAGTGGGCAGATGATTCAGCCTACAAAGATTAATCCTCGAAGGCCTTTTGGAAGAGCCAGGTTTTTAGGCTCTTCCGGAAGGAGAGTAGGGTAGGGGCCTGCCTGATCTCCCTAGGGAGCGAGTTCCAAAGCTGGGGGGCCACGACGGAGAAGGCCCTCTCTTTCGTCCCCACCAACCGCCGTCCCATCACCAACTCTGCATCCTGGTGTGGTCTGGAGGAGTTTGGACCATGGATTATGGGACTTGCAGTATCTTGACTCACTTCCTGAGACTACTAGGACCCTCACCAATGTCTGATAAACACCAAACTTGGCACATAGAGCCCCCATGACCCACTACACATCCTGTTGTGGTTTGGAAGAATTTGGACCATGAATGATGGGACTTGCAGTATTTTCACTAACTTCTTGAGACCATTACAACCCCCACCGATGCATAATCAAGACCAAACCTGGCACATAGAGCCCACATTACCCACTCTACACCCTGTCGCTGTTTGGAGGGGGATATCCCATGTATATTGGGACTTGCATATGGGAGTTGTAGTTCACCCACACCCACTGAACCCAGCTGACTTTGGATCTAGACTAAATTTGGAACACAGGCAAACAGTGCCTTTCTCAAATGACCTGGGCGCTACCGGGTCCCCAAGCTAGTCTACAATAAAGTTCAGGAATCCAGCATCCCAAAGTGCCAGGAATCCAGCATCAACATTTGATCTTGCCCCCAGTAAAATCTGTCCATGATGCCAAACCCTCCAAAAGGATAATGAGTTACCATTAAGCCATCCCCTTAATAGGGAGAACAAGATATTTGGGCATTACATGTATGATACAAGGTCTATTTATTTACTTAATCAACAATCTCTATTTTCATCTTACATCGTTTCATCTATTGTATGAGAGGAGAACATGAAGCCCACAACCAACATGCAACCTCAGACATAACTTCTATGGAGCCTGAAGTCCCAAGGCATTCCAGCGCAACTCCTGAAATGCTACAACTTTTAGCAATGTGTGAGTTAATCTCTCCCATAAATCATGTCAAAGGCAACAACACCATATGCAAATGCATGTTTTGCATTTCCCTCCCTAATGAGCTACCAACTTCTCTTTCCCTAACCCTTTCCTACAGTTGAATACTATTCAAAATTGTGACTGAAAAGGATGTGATGTCACTTCTGGTGCACCTCAGTCACTTCTGTTCACACACACAAATACATACAGTTATCAACACTTGGTTCATTGTTTGTTCAATGCACCTTCATTTACCAATTCAGCAGCTGTAATTCAGTCCAGATATTGTTCATAATGTTTCTCATATCTATTTTCTCCCTTCAGTACACACACAGTTGCATTTTACATCTTTATTTAAAGCCTTTGGTAAAGATCATTAAAAGCCTGTTTCTATTGTCTGTGATTCTCGCCTTCCCCTAAAGTAGCAATAAGTTCTAATCAAAGCCAAATTCTGGCTGATTCCCCAAATGGGCTTTGAGTTCTAAAGCTACAGCTGGTGCAAAGAGACAAAGCGACTGCAGAAGATATAATATATGTTGATGTAGCTTAATTCAGTGTGTAACAAGCTTGTCAGGCATAGAATTTACTCTAGCATCAAAACTCAAGCCAAAGTCTGCTTTGCACATCAACCAGTGCTAAGAGTGTAGTACACCATTTCATATGCTCAAATACAAGTGATTCACATCTCACATCAGAAGCTCCATAACTGCTCACAAGATAAAAGTGATCTGCTTCAAGCTTCGTATGTCAAGAAACATGAATAGTTATGACGTGTTTGGGAATTGAGAGAGCTGTGAAGCCAGCAGACCTTTTCTGACTGCTACTGGACACATGATTACCTGTATTTCACACTCTCTTTGTAGTTCCAGCCTATAAGGTGGAATGCCACTGTGGAAACCTCCATGGTGTCTAGAAAAGTCCAAGAGTGAATATCTTAGAATGGATGTTCCTGTCCAAAGCTAGAGATCTACCAATGACTTTGGGAAGAAATTGCCATTTCTTCTCAGATCCCACAAACCTGTCCCAGGATATGTTGTTTTATTAGTGGTGTTTTAAAACCCCCCCCCAAAAAACCCGCATATACATGCACAGTAAAGTGCCCAAACAGATGCTGAGTTAAGCTTGTGTTTGCCATATTATGGAAGTAGAAATTTGGGAACTGACACGAATTGGGAAATCACTGTGAGCTCAAAAGCAAATCTATTGGCAACATGCTAATGAGAGATACTAGTTTTAGGATTTTGAAGAAACAGCCATTCATGAGTTTCTTTTTTAAAATTTCTGTTTAACCTGTTACTGCTTTAGTAGGCATAGCATCTGTTCTAGAAGCAGCTGTTTACATTACATATAGCTGTCAAACCTGCAGATCCTCAGTATGCTTCAACATTTCATTAAAAATATAGTACTAAAAATTCAAATATCATTTAGCAGCTGTTATTCAGAGTCCTAACAACCAAAAAAACTTGTATTCCCAACTTTTGTTTGCACAAACATTTCTGAAACTTCACCCATTTGCAGGCATCCCCCTGATTTCACGGAGTGTCAACATGGATGGAAAATGAAAGTCTGCTGGATCCAAGTTTTAAATGCCTCATACTTCAATTAAAAATGCTTTTGTCGATTATGAATTGATTGTTGGTGTTCACTAAGGTGATTAATGTTGGAGCTGATAGAGATGACATTTTACGTAGTGGTGGAAAGCCATGACAAGGATGCCAGAAACACCTTTCTGGCATCCAGTTCACCAGTTCTGATTTAAAGGGCCCAAACTGGGACACTATGGGACAGGAACATCCTGGAATAGAAAATGCTTCAGTGCAGTTTGACAAGAGGAGCCAACACTGAAATAAACACCTGCTAGGAATTAGCCAAAGGGAATGCCTAATCCCTCTTATGTAGAAGTGTGGAGGATTTGCTTAATGAGGGATGTGCAGATCACGGGCTTATCAGTCAAATGCAATGGTTATTTGGTGTATTTTGGTCATGTGTTCTAATTCTAGGTTGAGGAAAATGAGCTTAGTTAGCTGTTACTGTTTTATATGTCATTTTTCTAAGTGCCCAAAGCTGCTCACAATAAACAGAAACTTGTCCATTTAATACTTTTGATGCATTTTTAGCAATTTACAAAGCATTAATAAATACAAAAGGGAAAAACATGTAATCCCTATAAGATCAATTCACTATCACAACAAAACAAACAAGACAATTATCTATCTCCAGAAGACCTTGGGAAGAAGTAGAGACAGATGGCTATCCTATCACCGTCCCATCTTTTGTTCTCTGCTAAACATAACCAACTCCCTAATAATTTCTCATAGTACTTCTTTTCCAGATCTTTCATCAACTTAGTCATCCTACTCTGAAGATATTTCAACTGTTCAGCATCTTTCTTTAATTTTAGTGTCCAAAACTGCACATAGTTTTCAAGCTGAGTTTTGACAAAAATGATATTATTTCTCTTGATCTGGACACTGTGCTCCTGTTGGGTATAGTATAGTATAACTAGTACTATAGTCAGGCCAGATCTCATCCATTCTATATTTGTACATTGAATTATTTCCCCTGCCTAAACACTGAAATTGACATTGTTAATTGTCTGAGAGGCCCTCCAGGTTTTGCCTGCTTAGGCTCATGGCCTAACAAACTAGAAGGTATCGGATCTGGTCTGTTCTGGATGTGGTGCAGTGATACTCTCTTGGCTTTAGAGCAAAGTACGGACACATTATTGGAAGTATAAATTTTCATTTTGTGGCCAACTGCCTGATTTGGGTTGAGAATCCTGGCTGTGGCCTTCAAACCTGTATTTTCACCTCCTGCTGAGCCAGGTGGTGGGCCCTTCCTGGAAGAGGCTGTTTGCTTTGCTGCTACAAAGGGCACAATTTTCTACAGTGTTTGAGAGGAATTGCCAGGCTCATAGTCTCACCCCCTCTAAGGCACAGAAGTTAAGCAGTCACATTTTCTCAGCCATAGAGTAAGATACACACACTCAGATTAAATATAAATCTTCATTATATTACTTATATTCATTATGGTGAATATCCAGGCAGTGTCTTTTAGGGCTGTGCTTTTGTCTTATGCCAAGCCTCATCCATTTGGGGGATTGTAATCCCCAAAAAAACTCTATAAGAAAAATTTAAGTTTGAATATACGATATGATTTTTCCAGGTATATAACAACTGTGATATTTTGTACTTGCTTCAGATGTTTATACTTGCTCACCTCCAAATTATCTGTTTTGTTTTGGCTGTATGTTGGTAGAAAGGCAAAAGTCTTAGATGGGGTGTGGGAGGAAATCGGAAAAGCTGTCCTTTTATTTCTCCCCAACATTCATGTTTTGGTGTGCTTATTTAATTTTAGGAAATTAAAATTGTCTGCCACCATAAGTTTCTTTTCTGTTATTATTGGCAGCTACGGTTATATTGGTTCACAGCTCAACATCTGCAGAGAAAAAAACCCCACACAATTATAGGGTTGGTGATCTTTTCCCCTTTACTAAAATCATTTTATTTCAGAGATCCAGTGATCAAAATAGTTCAAAGAAAATAAATTACAGCAAGGTTACCATCACTATAAAGCTGTATGATATACTGTAGCATATTACATATACGGTTAAACCTTCTTTTTAAAAAAAAATAACTGCTAATTTTTTTAACATTTATATTTTAAAAAAATAGTTTGGGAAGACATGCTATACTGGTCCAAGGTATTTTTCAGTCTGAAGTGAAACTCCAAATCACACTCTCAGACAATGTTGACTCTTTTGAAGTTTTCCTGAGTCTTTCAAATATCATTTCTTGGATTCCACTATCACTCTTTTTCACACTTTTCCTTTAGTTGACAGGAAAGACACTCGCTACACTGCTATGAATTGCATACCTGATCATTAAATTTCAGCAAGAATGAATTTTGTTACAGTGAACTCAAAGAAGAAAGTGTAGTACAAATCTTGATTAGATGTACCCTTATTTGCCATGAAATAACAATAAATATTTAATTGGATAGATTTTTGCTAGTGTGGGGGTTTCTTTGTTTTGTTTTTGTTGAAATATGTGCAAAATGGGGGGAAAGGGATAACCATTTGTTTGCTGAATGCACCAGTAGAAGTGTAGACTCATATGGTGCAGTTTTACTGCATTGAACTACATTATATGAGTGTGTTACAGGGTAGTGTAGATGGGACCAGTGGTAAGATCTCCCGTGCCCCAATATTCCTATTTAGTTCTCACTTCTGAATGCCAAGAACAGCCTATATCCTACAACAGACATAAAGGCAAGTCTTCTATTGAGGTTTAAAAATATATTTAATTATATTGGACAGTAGCTGTTTGATAATATTTCAGTTATCTATTTTTCTGAGGAGAAAAAAAGAGATGAAGAAGACCTGTGTCTGATTCATGCTTCACACACAAAACGGTCCCAGGTTAATTGCCCAGTAAAAGTTCCATCTGAAAGACTGTAGATTCATATTTTAATATACAATATGGCACTAGACTAGGGTGGGAATCATGAAGTCCTCCAGATACTATTAGACTACAGTTCCTACCAACCTGAGACAATGTAGCTGATAGCAAGAATGTTTGGTGATTCAATTCAGCACCATCTGGAGAGCTATATGATTCCAGTTCTTGAACTACATAGAGAAATTTTCTGGTTTGAGACAAGTTTGCTTTCCATCTCCCTGTTTTCAGGCTGCTTCAGATTATGATATTATGGCAGATGCAAAAGCAAGGCAATAGCCTTTTTTCATTCTGAGTGGCTTGACTGATTACCTCCTGATATCAACGGCAAATCTCCTATTTGCATACCTGTGATCCAAAGCTATGCAGGTAAAGAAAAAGAACAAAGAAGGATAGCAAGCAAGGAGACAGAAAGACAGACGGTGTAGAGCAGTTTTAAAAGGAGAGAAGGAACAAGGAAGACAGAATTTTATGTTATGCATTGGAAATGAAAGATTTTTTTTTCTCCTTATGCTCATTAAGTGTTTAATCTTAATCCTATTCATCATCATTAACTCCAGCAATGGGCCAAAATATTTAAGTGAGTCGAAATGAAAGGATTTAAAAGGCAATTGACGTATCTTCAAATCATGCAAGAGTAATCTTAAAAGATTAAGAAAGCTAGGGTGACCCAACTTGTAAAGGAAGTGAGGAGGTGGAAAGCATTAAAATTAGGAGGAAAATCAATTAGATCCCTTTTTCGTAATAACATTTCATCTTTATTCCTCTACAATAATTCAGCTGAGGTGTGTGTAGGGAGAGGCGGGGAGAATAGATACAAAAATGATTTAAAAGCTCCAATCCAATCTAGCAAAAAGGGGAAAATGTTTTAATATAGCTTAAATGAATCTTTGGTAGAGACGAAAGACTTCTCAGGCTAGCCTTTCTCCCCGCCTTTTTGTGTAAAACTGGTTCTTAACTATCACTATATTATGAATTGCTTTGATGTTTATTCCACAAGGGCTGATTATTGTGACTGACGCCATTTACGGCTTGTGTGTGTGAGTTTCATATGTACATCCCCTGGAGGCACTCATTGTAACTTGGTTTCAGTTATGCTTTAGTTAATGGGCACTTAAAATAAAGTGGTAGCCATTTCGCTTTAATTTCTCAAAAGGGGTTAGGGCTGTTTCCTTTTCCATTTCGAGATGAAAGGAGCAATGCTGCGGATCCTTAATGAACCTCAAATGAATTGGGAGAGCTGATAAATTTAATGATCTCATCAGCATATATAGATAGTTAGTGAAAAAGTATGGAAGGTAGGTAGCAGCTTCACTTGGTGATAGCAGAAGCGATTGAAAGCAATGGAAAACAGGAATAGGGGAAGGTGGAAGCCTGCAGGCCAAGTCTGAGCTGGTGAATTCAAATCACTCTATGAAATCTGCTTTACTTACTTTCACAATTGCTATTTGTGTCTGTTATTGTCCCCTTAGGGATGCTAAATTGTAATAATGCAGTTATATGAGAAATCGCAAACTGGCAGAATTCTCCATCAGCATCTAACAACATAAGAGACATGTTTGTCCAAACCAAAAGCTTATATTCCAGTGGTTCTCAACCTGTGTGCCCCCAGATGTTTTGGCCTTCAGCTCTCAGAAATCCTAACAGCTGGTAAACTAGCTGGGATTTCTGGGAGTTGTAGGCCAAAACACCTAGGGACCCACAGGTTGAGAACCACTGTTATAGTTCAACATTGTCTTTCCACTTTAACCAGCCAGATTGTTATTGGAAGTCTACAAGTAGAACATACATGCAGTAGCAATGTTCATTTCATGTTTCCCAGCAACAGCTATTTAGTCATATGGTGATTCAAATTTTAGATATGGTATATTGTCATCATGGGAATAGATACTGAACGATTGATCCTCCATTATTTCTTTCTATTCCCATTCTAAAACTGACAAAGTTTTGGCTATCGCTGCAGCTTGTGGTGGCAAATTTCACTGTAACTATGTCCTGTATGAAATAGTACTTCTTTTATCTATTCTGAATTTGCCACTATTCAATTCCATTGGGCAACCTCATTTTCTAATACTATCAGAGAGGCATTTCCACAACACACTTCTAGCATGTCCAACCTTAATCACTTTTTAAAAACCAAAACTTTGAAGTGCTGTATTCTTTTCTTATAGGGGATTTGCTCCAATTCATGACCTAATGACTCTATTTTCTATTCTTCAATTTTCATTCCAACGATCCTGTCTCAATCCTGAAATTCTTTGCCTATTCTTCCTGCCCATCACTCCATAACATTTTTCATGACAAAAATAATCCCAATCCAATTTTATCTGTGCACCATAGGACATTATGCAAGTCCTGAGACCTCCACTCCTCTCATTTGTTATCACTATGGTTGATGCCAGCGAGCCAGAGAAGTGAGGATGATTGGTGGATGTAGTTGTAAATGTATCCAACAAAATCATGCCCATGCACTGACTAAAATTGGTGGCATGTGCCGGGTCAGCCCAGGTTACCCATGGAGCTCACCGGCTCCCATCAAACAATGGCGGAAAAGCTCCATGGATGAAATATTGCGGGGCTGGCGCATGCTGCCACCGCAGCAACATGAGAGGCTTCCCATGTTGCCATTAGAATCAATGGGGGAAGTTGTGTGCAATTGATGCAAGATGATGTGGGATGATTCCAGCAATCATGTGACAGGGTCGCAAGGCTGAGAGACCATGGCTAGCACAGTTTTCCAGTGGCTTTTCATTAGTTTAACTCCAGTTTCCTATAATCCTAGTCCAGCCACAACACTCAAGATAGTTGTCTTCATACTGCTGTTTGGCCCATTTTAAAGTCCAATCTTCTTGTCTTGGTCCAGTCCCTAACTGCAGGGGCAGGGGATGATATCCTTCCTTTCTTCAGCATTGACTTTACTGAGGAAGTGAGAATAGTTTTGTGATTACATTATTTTGGCATTAATAGCACAACTGCCCAGCACAGCAAATCTAATAGCTAGGCCTCATTGTCAGTCTTTGCATATGCCGTTCTCTCTTATTTTCCTAACTATTCCTCTTTTTATAATAAACCAATAATATTTCCAAATTCTTTAAAAAAGTGATTTTATTGTTAAAGGCACGTGTCTTAGAATCAGACCAAAGCTACAGTTCCCTTTTGAAGGATGATTCACTTCCTTTTCTCCCTTTTCCTTGCTAGGTATTACACATTTATTTACATACAGGTGAAAACTAATGGAGAAAAAATAACTGAGAAAATGTATTTCCACAAGAGAAATGAAGGCAAATTGGATATTTGTTGTTGCTGCTGGTATTGAGATTATAAGAACACTACATAATATGTGGGTTAAATTTTAGGACCCTCTAATGCTTATTCAGAGCATTCAGAGACAGATAACTTCTAATGGTACAGCATTTCATGTTTCTCATATATATGTGAACATATCCACAAAACTGTTTTCCTCTGTTTCAAATAATCATAATGACAATTCACTTTATTCTTAGAGAATCCATGAAACCTTTTGTTTGGAAGACCATAAAAGCTGATTTGAGGTGTGTTTAAAGTTACAATACTGTTGTTTGATGGCTTCACTGGACAGCAAAGGTTTATCTGTTCAGGCCTGGACATATGCTCTGGCACAGAGGTCTGATAGTGAATTAAATGCCAGTGTGTTTTAAAAAGAAACAAACAACCCACTGTAGAATTCAGACATATGGTGAAGAAATCACATAATCATTTGACTCCAAGCCTAAATTCATCCTTTGTACTGATGGAGGAGTAGATATTTCAAACAAAATGAAATTTGCTTTTTAAAGAAAAGTTGAAGATCAAATTGTTACCCTAATATAATATACATTTTGGTAGCAAACAAACTTAAATAGTATAGAGAAGCAAACTCCACAATGCAATGGTTTATCACATTCTCATTCCCCCTCCCTCTAGTAGCCAATGGGATATAGTCACCAGTTCTCCAAATCTTCCATGAATTTGGATGGTTCAGTGTGATATTTCTTTTTCTTTTTCTAGGGCTTCATGCCAGCACTGATGCCCTGAGAAATAGATCCTCAACATGAAGCTTGGACTGTATTTGGACAGATAATTTCCTCACAATGTATTTTGATAACTGTTGCTACTTTGTGGATTATATGCAAACAGATTGTTATTATTTCAGATTTATCCATCATTTAAGCTATTCTCTAATTAACCTCTGGAAATCATATTTGGCCTGCAGCTTGCCTGCTGTATGAACATACTATTCAAGACTCTGCTGCTGGAGAATGAGACCAGCATGAATGGAATTTGGGAGGCATGAGACAGAAGGAGGCTAAAGAAGGAATTACTTCCTCCTATGTCATTGCAAGTGCCAAAAAGAGTTTAAAATAGTTTCAGACCAAGAGTAGATATGTCACTTGGAAATGACTTGTGCACTGTTCATTGAATGCTGCCATTAAGAGTGCAGGAAACAGATTTTGCAAAAAGAATTGCTGTGTTCAACAAAGCCTGAGGCTAATGTAACCTACAGTTTCCGATTACTAGGACGAGTTCCAAAGCCTCACACTGAAATAGGCTAATATCAAGAGATGTAGAGAAGTGAAAGTTTTGTAATGGGAGGTGAGGAGACAGAAGCAGCTAGTCGGACCCGAGTGATTCAAATTAGATATCTGAAAAGAATTGATTGCCTCTCCTGAATGCGGAGTACTAACTATAATGAGATCTTTCATCATAAGGAGGCTGCCAAAAGCCAGGCTATAGGAAGGCACAAATAGCATTGTGAATTCTGAATCATGAGAGCATAAATTGGAAAACAATTGCAGATTTATTTGTCTAACCAAGTGGCAACATTAGAAAAAAAGAGTGAAGGAAGGAGAAGCAGATGTTTAAAAGAGCCTATTGAAACAGTTCCACTTGGCAAGTCAAAGCACAAAAATACAATACAGAGATGGATTGGTTAATTTATTTATTTCAAATCAGGCATTTGGCTCTACTACTTTAAAAACAAATAAACAAACAACAGCAACCTGGCCCTATCACATGCCACTCTTATTCAAATCTTTCTGAAAAGAAAATAAGGCAGTCAAGAGACTAGCTCGATTAATACTGGAATCTGATTAAGAACATATGAAGTGCTTTCTTGGTGACTTACCAAAGCCACATTCCTCAGGTCATTTTGTCCATTTGCTTTACATTTTGGATCTCTCTTTAAAGTAATAAGACCGGTAATAAAAAGGAGTGCCTAGTAAACTCATTTTCTGGTTGAAGCTACAGCTTTCAATTAAGGAACTGCATTGGTCCTTTTTGCTGAAAGCTTGAATTGTTAGTAGAATGGAAAAAATATTCAAAATTATTAAAATGGTTGGAAAACTTAGTTTTTGAGAATCAAGAAAGCTTAATGTGAAAGGTTCAAAAGCATATTATAATGGCATGCAGAAATTGTTGTTTCCAAAGCCTTAAAATGGAAGTTGTCTCATATTTGGGGACAGGCAAAATACTTTCAGCACACAGCTGCTTGCCTCAAATGACCACCTGCTTTAGCCCAATCACATAGCATGGATACCAGAGTTGCTGTCTTTCAGAGTACACATTGGAAACAACAACAGGACTACATATTTATTTGTGATTAATAAAAGATTCAGGAAGATTTTCATGAGGAAGAACCATTGAATAATGAACTGGATTCACAACTTTGAAATGAAAGGAGAATTGATTCCCCAGAGTCTTGTTAGAGTTGTATTAGACTCCAGGTTAGAGTTCTAGTCTTGTTAGACTTCTATCATATCTATCTAATGCTTTAACACTTTTTCCCAAAGGGAACCACTGGAAACATTTATGTCTCACAGCTTCCTCTTGTTTCTTCCTTGCCCATGCAATTATATACTAAAAATCACAGTAATACAAAAAAGGAATGTAAATATTTTTAAGAAGATTATATATGTATTTTATATTCCATTCTATCTACAAGGTGCTCAGGATTAGATGGAGCTATTCCATGTTGTTCTGTCAAGAGTCCTTTAAGTTAAGAACTAGAAAGAGGCATATAGGCTACCTATAGGAATGAGATGGGCATTTGCCAATTTCCTGAATGGGGGTCAACCGTGGAGTTAGAAACCTTCCCTCCTTTCTTCCCCTGCAGCCTCAAAGTTGCACAGAAACTGTCAGAAGTGGAAAGACATTATAAAAGATGAAAATTACCATCCCTAAACAAATAGTCCTACTTAGAGCTTGGAAAAGTTACTTCTTACTTTTCAGAGCTTTGCCCCTTATAACCTTTATGCAAGTATTCCACTTTTTTATTAAGGGAAATACTACAACTTCTATAAATGATATGAACCCAGCAAAAATCTTACATTCTAAGACATAATTTATTTGACTCAAGTCATTGTGACTATGTATTTCCGCTAAAGAACTTGCTCTCTAGGAACATAAGAAACAGCCTTACATACAATCAACATGCTTTGCATATCTAACAGTACAGTGCAGTGGCACTCAAGAATCTCAGACAAAACACCATTTCTTAGTGCCTACCACCTCTTTTTTTAACCTGAAGATGCCACTTTAGGTATTCTGAATGAAAACCTTGTGCTCTCCCACAATAATGTCTCTCTCTCTCTCTCCAAGCAGTCCTAGCATGTTTTTGCATAAGGTAAAGGTAAAGGTTTTCCCCTGACGTTAAGTCCAGTCATGACCAACTCTGGGGGTTGGTGCTCATCTCCATTTCTAAGCTGAAGAGCCGGCGTTGTCCGTAGACACCTTCAAGGTCATGTGGCCAGAATGACTGCATGGAGCGCCGTTACCTTCCCGCCAGAGAGGTACCTATTGATCTACTCACATTTGCATGTTTTCGAACTGCTAGGTTGGCAGGAGCTGGAGCTGACAGCAGGCGCTCATTCCACTCCCAGAATTTGAACCTGGGATCTTTTGGTCCGCAAGTTCAGCAGCTCAGCACTTTAACACACTATGCCACCAGGGGCCCCTATGTTTTTGCATAAATATGTACTATTTGTTATTTCATATAGTTGCTAGGACTGATCTTACTACTTGAAGTGGGATAGCCATCTTGGCAGCCATCATGAAGGAAGATGGCATGGATTGGAGAATGGCCAGGTCCTAGAGGACAGAATTACGTTTGCCATGCAGTCTACTCTTTGAATCTTAAATTATCTTTCAGATTTCAGCTGTAGTGAGGCTTTTGGCAATTTGAAGGCTATCAGTCTTATTAGAATCATGCATGTGAGCTGAGAGAATGGTGCCATTTTGTCTGTTACAAGAAACAATGGCTATTGGAACAAGGTAGCCTGTTGCAAAAAAAAACAAAAACATAAACAACACCATGGTTCTTTAGCTAGACTTATGAATGTTGTAAAGATTTTCCCTTGACTTCCTGAGCTTTCTTGAATGTAATATTCAGCTCCACTTCTGCAAAAATCCAAAGTAGGATTTTGCAAATGAAAAGACTCTCTTAAGTCTACACATTCAGGTGACAGATAGAGAGAGCTATATCCTTTATATGAAAATCCATAAGAAAGTGAAAATAACATTAATCATGCATCCTCTCCAAAGCACTGAAATATTTTAGCCTACAGTTCCTCAAATTCCTCAGCTAATATTGTCACTGGGAAATCCTTGGAGCTGTAGTGCAAAAAAGTTATTTCCCCCTTTCCAAGTTTTTATTTTTGCCACATTATTTTTCTGGAATTTCTGAAGATCACTATCATACACACACAGGGCTACATATAATGATGGAACTCAATATATGTACATGCAGATACCTTATGGATATATTTGATTTTAATGGGTCTTTCCCATATTTTCATAGTTTCCCTAGCCATGGGCCCATACACCTTTTTAGGTAGTTTTGGAATTGACATGAGATTATTCTGCTTATTGTGCAATATCTACTGAGCATCCTTTCTACTTAAAAGCAAAAGTCTATTTTCTAGAACAGCCCGGAATAAATGAACATCTTAGTAATTAAAGCTACTGTGCAAACATTAACTGAACAGTCTCTTATGGCTCAGCAAATTCTGTATTGGAGTCTTTTCTGTTATGAAGAGGATTTAAGCCGACATTTTGCTTCCATTCACTCCTATCACATTTAACCTTCTCATTTTAATCTGATGTTTTTCAGAACTTTGAGTCAGTGTCTTATTGCTGTGTTGGAGGAGAATGAAGGAAAGAGATTTTTTTTTTCTATCCTTGAGCTTCAGTTTCATAACCTTACCACTTTTTCTTATCCTTCCTTGTCTCCCTAATGATCAGAGAATCTCTCAAAAAAATCGGTATTTCTTTAAAGTAACAAATTCACTTGTTTGGAAAACAGCCAATGATTGGAAGAAAAGGACAGATGTTTAGCTGTTTTTCCTCTTATCTCTGTGTGTCAGAGATATAATTTCTCAATGATTTTGTTCTTAAAAGAAAGCAATGAATTATTTTAGCAATTTTGCTGCAAGGAATCTTTGAAAACTAAAGTTTTCTAAGACTATTAATAGCTCAGTGATTTTATACGTTTGCATGTGTTTTTCTGCAGAAAACTGAAATGTGTTTTTCTGTGGTTTTCTCTGCCAAAAATCTTTTCAAATTTTGTGCAGAACTATGAAGATTTTCATCAGGGTTCTTCTCTTCAGAGTTTTGTATAGCTGAGGAACATGTTTTTCATATTTTCAAATGTTTCCTTTTCCACTGTATTGATAAAAATATTCTTGCAGTTCAATGTACTTTTCAGCACAATTCCATTTTCCTTAAGTCAGCAGTTGTCAATTTAACATGAACATGCCAATCCATTATCTGTTATAGTAACTCCAATGATCTTTGGATTATCACTTCTTTTATTTATTTGCCCTTTGCCATTATTTAGAGGTCATTCACAAAATAGTTCTTATTTAACTTTCCCAGAAACCCATTAGTTTATTTTGCCAATGTAAATACTGCAGTGAACAATTGAAAAGCAATTAATTGTTTAATTAATCACCTGTTATATTTGATCTCCTAATTCATTACAGATCAGCTGAACATATAACCTTTTGATTTTTATTACTTTTTTCTGCTATGCATATTAATTCTAGTGATTTGAGTTTATATTTTTATTTTAAATATTTAGGGCTTTTTTGGGTTCGAAATAGTGTTTGGCCATGGAATCCCACTCCATGGAATCGCATTATGTGACCTTGGACAAGGCAGATAGTCTTAGGAAGGCAGTTGTAAGGCCTGTTCTGAATAAATCATGTCAAAAAGCCCCATGATAGGTTCACCTTAGGGTTGATTTGAAGATAAACAATAGCTTCTGATCCTGAGTACAAGACACCCACAGTCCAGAATTCCATAAACTTATCTAATCCCAGTTCAAAGCCATCCAAATAGCTAAACTGTTGCAGATTTGCCCTCTTCCCATGGAAGGGGAACCTGGAAAACCACAGCTTGCTCCTTTAAAACTGACAGCAAAACCCCCAATCACTTAATTTTCATCAGCTCTAACCAAAATAAAAACTTTGCTTTAGATAAGCACTAGATTAAGCTAATGTTAACAGTTCTCTGGCTGCTAGTAAATAAATAACACCCAGTAGGTTTGTATATACTCACATAGCCTTTTATTGCGTCTTCTTTGTAGATAAATCAACTAGCAGTGCAAATGTCTCTAATTCCTCCAGAGTATCAATCTTGCCACTCCCTCCTCCCTGCCTTCAACATTCTTCCTTTTCAATTGTTTTTCAGTAGTTTTCCCCAGCCCCACCCTCTCTTCACACATTTCTCCCAGTTTCTCAGCCATTTCTTATCAAATTGTTCTGTGTCTCACCATTTTTGCAGACTTCACCAACTCTCCTTTATTTCAGAACTTGCTGGGATTTTTTTTGTCTATGGACAGAACTCTCTTTCACCATGGCTCTGTTAAAGCAAACATCAGCCCATCTTGTGACAGCAAACTTATGTCACTGTGCGAAAAAAATGTTTCTTTTTATCTATCCTAAATCTCCCACCATTCAGTTTCAGTTGATTATTCTGGATTCTACTATTATAAGTAAGGGAGGAGAGGTTCTTCACCCTATCAATATTTTGGGCATCATGGATATTAAAAACACATCTATAATATTTCCATTTACTCACATTTCTTTATGTTGAACAGCCTCAAACTTTGCAACCTCTTTTCATAGGGATGTAAAACTCAATGTATTGCAGAAAAGGATGTCTGCTAACTGGCTTCATGTAACACCTCCTTATATGTAGATATTGGATCAGTTCTTAGCAGCAGTCCTTCCCCTCCACAAAGTAAGTTTGATTAAATTGACATGGTAGATGCAACCTCAATTCAAATGTGTAGTTGAAATGTTACCCTGGAGCTTGGAAAGTCTTAGACCTTTGACTTGTCTATTCTGTATCAGCAGCCACTGTTGTAACTGTAGTACATCAGGGGCTTCAAAAATAATTTTCAAACTGCATTTAAATTCATGCACCTTGGAGACTAGACATTCTGGCCTTCCTTTGTTTTGCTTCTCTCCCTTAGCTCTCACTCTAGATATGTCAGGCATTTAACTCTTTGGAGCAGCAAAATGCAAGACTTCCCAGTACTCCCAATTAAAGAGGCTACAACCTTTAAAAATTGCTGCCAATAATGATAAACAATACAGATAGGAGATAGCAGAAGTGCATACTCTGGTTTCCCGTATAAATCTTTTGCCTTTCTGTTAATATACACACTATGTATTATAGTAGCCCTATATTATATTTTACCAAACATCTTATTAAAAAGACATGCTAGTGCTTTCAATTTGTATTTTTCAGGTGTATCTTTAAACTTCGTATACTATTTAGAGTCACTCTCTCAGCCTCACTCTGTACACCAGAATATCATATTTTATTTATGCTGCTAAAAAAACAACCCAACTACAGTTGGGAAAGGTTAAGATGTGGGTGAAAGAACCATAAAACTGATGGACACGCTTTACTTTTCTTAGGGAAGAGTCATATGTCAGATACATTAACCATGAGGTTCCATCCCAGGAAGAAAAAGCTGCCATCAACATTACAGTCTATGAAGAGGCCAAATTTAAGTTTGATGTCTCTATAGCTCTCCACATACTGACAAATTCAAAATAACAGCAAGATTCATCAAGTAATTTGTAACTGTGTTATATAATTTAGTTGAAAGATAGATGTACATGGAATAACCAGGGAAAGAAATTCACTATGTGCTGATGTTGCTCATAATTTTCTTCATGTTAAGAAAAAAACACTAAGTTTTGTGAGCTAACTTTCTACTTGACAAGTTCTTGATAGACTGTCTCTACATTTTCAAATGTTGCCCACAGTTCTAATTGGGAAAGGGGCAGGAAACCCCTGATGAATAAGTGAAAGGCTTGAATCCCCTTTGGGGCAGATACATAAATAAATATAATAAATAAATAAAAACTTCAAACAGAGAGGGAACTGTAAAGGTTTATATGTATAAAAGTGTCCCAGAAAGTGAGCAAGTGACAGCCCATGGCTAATCTCCCAGTTTGGACAGCTGTTGCCATTTTGCCCAGATGGAATGCAAGGCAATTTAGCAAAGATTCTTAGAACAGGCACATGAAGATTTCAAAGGGGATGGATCCTAGGAACTGCCAGGTGTAATTCTTGTGACTGTCCTGTCAGCTTTGCCAAGCACTGAAAAACTGCACTATGAAATGCTAATCTCTCTCAATAAGGGTAGCTTCCCAGAATCCTCATCTCTCTGTACAGAGATAAGCAGCATTTGGTAGCACAGCATTTCTGAAATTAGCTTTTCATCAAGGCTCCTTTCCTCTGCTTTATTTTTTTTCCAGTTTTGGTTTCTTTGAACTGAAAAAGTAATAAGTCTCTCCTAAGAGAACACATAAGATGGGAAAGAACAGTGCAAGAAAGTGAAAGAAGCAGACAGAGAGGAAAATAAAACATATTGAAAAGCTCAGCATAACACAAGTGTGGAGCTGGAAAGATCGACAAAAGAAAAACCATAAGCCTTCTTCTTGAACCTTATGTTGAGCAATGTGGCTAAAGGAGTGAATAGGAAGTGATAGATGGGCATCCCCATCTGCTACCCAGAGGGACATCCATAACTACAACTGATTAAGGTCTACAACTGCCTAGAGTGGTAATGTCTGCAATCTACCTACTTTTGAGTGGGTAGACTCCCAACACTACATTCCTTCACAAGAGACCCAATACTACATTCCTTCTTCACAGTTTGGCAATGTAGTAATGATTACTGTAGAAAACATTTGAACTACCTTTTAAAATAGTTTATTGATGTTCAAATTCATTGTAAAGTAATTTTTACATGTGATATTTTTTTCAAAAGTACTCACAGTTATTGTGGTAATGTAAGAGAGCCAAAGGCAGTCTACAGAGTCATTTCACTCAAAATATCTTGCTGTGAGGAAGCACCCCTCAAAATGGCATCATCTGTACTAGGCTATGCCCTCACCCAAAAGAAAGGAGGAGGGGAAAAAAAACAGGAGACAGATTCTTCTTATCTCATTTTACACAGGTGTTACCACTTGAGAAAGCTGGACAGAAAAAAAGTTATGTAAAAAAAGTATCCACAAAGCTGGTAGGACATGACTGGGAAGGAAGTTCAGCATGATGGGACAAGAAACAAACTTCCCATCAATCTTAGGCAACATAAGGGATCATGGGAGTTGTAGTCCAAACACCTGGAGGGCTATTACACCTCTGTTTTAGAGTAAGAGTAACTATCTCCGATGTAGTCCTTTAATATAGGACCCTACCATTCAGAAATTGACAAGGTGAAGTCTTTCTCCCATCTCTTGTGTTAGGGAAATATTTTGCATGTTTTTATGACACAAACTGATCTCAAGGAGCATAGCTGGAGACCTAAAATAATGGCAGTCTTAGTACAAAGGAAAAGATATACAGCATGCTTTCTCCAAGCCCTTTCATTCTGATGTTTGTTCTTAAAAACTCTTCCATTTATTTATGCTATATTTTGTTGGTTATATTTTTATCCTTCTTTGCCTCCAAAGGACTCAAGGTGACATACATGGCACTCCTATTTTTCCATCCTCCCTTCAACCCAATGAGATACACAAAACTAAAATAATGACTGCCTTAATGAATTTCATAACTCGGTGAAGGCTAAAACAAAGGCTCACTACTGGTTAAGACAATTGCATCAGTGGCATCATTTCTTTCCAGTTTGGTTTGTTTGTTTGTTTGCATGTTGCAAGTTTGATTCCCATGTTTGATCCTGGAGCAAGCTGGCTTTAGGAAAGGCAAAAGCTGCATATCACAAGTGTTGAATCTGACTCAGCACATAGAAGATGGGTTTGAAAGGCAGCAGATTACAGGAGCTGTCTTCATAGACCTGTCAGCAGCTTATGACACTGTAAATCATCGCCTTCTCCTGAGAAAAACTTATAATATCACAAAGGACTACCACCTCACCCACTTCATAGGAAATCTGCTACAAAACAGGAGCTTTTTTTGTTGAATTCCAGGGTCAGAGAAGCAGGTGGCGAAAATAGAAAAACGGCCTCCCTCAGGGGTGCGTGCTTACTCCATCAATGTTTAACATTTACACAAATGACCAGCCACTGCCAGAAGGGACAGAGAGTTTCATCTATTCTGACGATCATGCCATCACCGCCCAAGCAGGGAGCTTTGAAATGGTTGAACAGAAGCTCTCCGAAGCTTTAGGTGCTCTCACTGCCTATTACAGGGGAAACCAACTGATCCCTAATCCATCTAAAACACAGACGTGTGCTTTCCACCTTAAGAACAGACAAGCATCTCAAGCTCTGAGGATTACCTGGGAAGGAATCTCACTGGAGCACTGCAGCACACCAAAATACTTGGGAGTTATCCTGGACCGTGCTCTGACTTACAAGAAGCACTGCTTTACTATCAAGCAAAAAGTGGGCACTAGAAATAACATCGTACGAAAGCTGACTGGCACAACCTGGGGATCACAACCTGACACAGTGAAGACATTTGCCCTTGCATTTTGCTATTTTGCTGCTGAATACACATGCCCAGTGTGGAATACATCTCACCATGTTAAAACAGTGGATGTTGCTCTTAATGAGACATGCCACATTATCACAGGATGTCTACATCCTACACCACTGGAGAAATTATATTGCTTAGCTGGCATTGCACCACCTGACATCCACCGGGAAGTAGCAGCCAACAATGAAAGGACCAAGGCATCGACATCTCCAGCTCACCCCCTGTTCGGGTATCAGCCAGCATGCCAATGCCTTAAATCAAGAAATAGCTTTCTAAGATCTACAGAGATACTCGCAGGAACACCTCAGCAAGCAACAGTCCAAAAGTGGCAAGCTAAAACTCGGAACCTAAATTAGTGGCTGACACCGGATGAGAGACTCCCTCCTGGGCACACAGAAGACTGGGAAACTTGGAAGGCACTGAACAGACTGCACTCTGGCACCACAAGATGCAGAGGCAACCTTAAGAAATGGGGCTACAAAGTGGAGTCTGCAACATGTGACTGTGGAGAAGAGCAAACCACAGACCACCTACTGCAATGCATTCTGAGCCCTGCTACCTGCTACAATGGAAGTGCACCTTCTAACAGCAACACCAAAGGCACTCCAAGTGGCCAGCTACTGGGCAAATGACATTGAGTATTATTAATGCCAAGTTTATTTTCTTAAAAAATCTCTATGTTTGCAAATCCATTACAACTTGTACCCTCGGTTCGCTTCTGACACGAGAAATAAAATTTCAAGTTTGCTTTCTGTGCAAGCAATTAAACTACTAGGGGAAATAAACATGAAATATGTGAAATTCAAAACAGTCAATGAGACTTCAGAAGGGCTGCTCTGGGCCCCTTTCTTGTCTTATTCTTTTTAAACAGAGGTCTGCAAGCATAAAATACAACCTAAAAGCACAATGAACAAATTATATTACTGAAAAAATGTCTTCATTTTACTGTAAACAGAACAAACTTTTGTTATGAAGGCACAATCACATAAATCAAAGCAATGCTGTGGCCAAGATATCACTCTGAAATGATAAAGATTGCTATAATACCCTTAAAATCACACAAACTATTTCAAATGGAATGGGAGAAACAAAGTATAGAATTGAAGAAGGGGCCTACATTTTCCATTGTCTATATCAAACATCTATCAACTTTGATCCTGTTAAGCCCATTGCAACAGGCAGAACTTGACCAAGGAAAGATTAAACCTATTTTTGAAATAAAATGGGGCTGTTTTTATAGTCTGGAATCTTAGTGTCTCTCCTTGTTAGATATGTGTCACTTCTACTTTCTGTACTGCAAAGATAGAAAATTCCACTCAGATTTTATGTTTTCTTACCTTACATATTGATCAGGTAATTGAAATTGCCATGGCAATTGCAGATATAAATTAAAGTACAGCATTTTGATTCAGATGTGATGTACAGCTGTGGTCTAACAAGGGCCACCAATATATATTTAAGGCATAAGAGGAAAAGAAGAGGAAGAGAAAAATGAAGGGATGAAGATGCAATGCAAGGCCTTGGTCTGATAAAGACATTTTTACCTCTGAATTGGGTCCTAGCATAGATTACTGATTGAAAGACTTAAATACAAACAAGTAAGCCTCTTGTGCAGAGGCTGACTTTAGTGGCCTCAGGGGATGAATCTACATGGGCATGAAAATCTGAATTAGCTCTGAATTGAATATTTCCTGTTCCCAAGATATTTGACTCCTTCTGGTGAATATCACAGGTTTTATACGATTAAACTGGCCTTGCTGCACTTTGGACAAAGTTGAGGAACACTCTGCACTATATTGGAGAGTCCAGATTATCACATGACTTTGGGGCAGGCTGGATAGCTAGATCAAGTCTAAGTTGGACTGTTCTGCTGTGCAGATGGGACATTGGCACCAACACCCTGTCCATGCACTAATCCGCATTGTGAAAAGGAGAAGAAAGTGGGGTCAATGCAGTCACTACTGTTTCTTCCAGCTGGACACAGCCCTTTGTGCAACCCCAGACCATTTCAAGTTCCACATTCAGATAATGCATCTCCACAGCCTCTTTGGCTATGTGGTCTATCTTTAGGGTCAATCTGTTGTAGTTCAGCCAGAGGCTGAAGATGAGGGGATTGTGTTATCAGAGAGTGTGAGGACTGAGGGGTTTTCCAGTGAGGAAAATAAGGGGATTTTAGATCAGGATTCTGCTTTGGAGAATAAATCTGTCTAGTGAAAGAGTAACAGCTGCAGAGTAAAGCAGACGGGGGATGTTGTGGCATCAGATGACAGGGAGGACCTTTCCTCTAGTCGTTCCTTAGCAATATCAGATAAGGAGCTGGAAGGGAGAGATCTTTCTCCTGGGAATACACCTGAAGTTAGTAGAAGTTGGAGACTCTTCCCTCCGGAAGGAGGGAGCCAGATTACAGAGGTCACAGAGAATTTGTGAGAAACAACAATCTAAACAGTGTGAAAAATCTTGAAACAACAGAGCAAATGTCAAAGGTATGACTTCATGACTTTATGATGTTCTTAATTTAAGGAATTGTTTACTTGAGGGCCACATCAGGCAACACTGCATTACCGTGTGGACCTTGGGTCATGTTCCACATCTATGTCTAAGATCTTTGGGAAAGTCTAATACTCATGTTCATGGATTCATGTTTTGAAAGAAGCTCCTGTATTCCTAGTTATGAATTTATGTCTGTTTTGATTCCTGGTTTTGTCCTATACCTTGTCATTTTTGAACAGAACTTTGCTGCACCGATTATTGCCTTTAGAATGCCTTTTTCCTATTGCTGTTTGGACATTGCTTTTTATCTCACCTTTTGCCTTTTGGCCTTTTTATATTTGCTTTTCTGAATAAACTGTTTAATTAGTACTATTAGACTCCTGTGTGGTGTTGGGTGCAAAGGTGAATCAAGGCTAGAGTGCAACACAATCCAGATAATTTCTGCTCTGGACTGGCTGTGATTTTGACAGCCAAACTAGACTTGCCTAGGAAAGCCAGTCTTTCTAAGCCTCAATCTTAATGTTCAGCATTTTTTCGATACATTTTAATGTCAGTCTGTTTCAGTATAAAATGAAAGGGTTAGAGAAGCAATCTATAGACACCTTTAAGATTAATTTTTATTTTAGAAACAGCATTCATAGATTTCAGTCCACTTCTTCAGATTAATTTATGGAATACAGCCTTTAAACTACAGATATTTAGGAACAGTTAAATAGTTGTGCTGGAGAATCAGAGTGTAACGGCATAGAGAAATATGAAAATTCTGACCTTGACCATAAAGCTTATGTAAGTTGATACAGCTCTGCCAAGTAACTGGTTCTATTAACCTAGAGATATCAAAGCAATGCAAATTGTCTCAAATTTAGTTCTGTTGAATAGACAGCTTAAAGGAGGGGTCTTTTTAAAAGTAAATGAGGTAAGAATTATTATATTAATATATCTAAGATTTATGTAATCATGTATGTGCTCATTGACCTGTATTATAAAAGGGTCATTGTAAAGATTAATAAAATGTGAAACTAGGAAAGGGATGCTAAAATATGAAAAAAATGCTCAAAATCACTTTACAGTGCAAAATATAACTGTAAAATCTATAAAACAGCATTTGTATAGGCATATACAGTGTTGTGTAGCAGTTCTTGTAAATATATTTTGCTACTACAAAAGCAGAAAGTGATTTAGTATTGCGAATGACTGTTTAAACTATCACTGATGAAGTTTTTGGGGATTATGACTACCACTTCCCTATTTGTCACAATTCAAAAGAAGAGGCTACTCTTATTCAGTATAATTATTTATGCAAGACTATGTAATGTATCTGACTCTGTGACAGATGCTCATAGCAGGGGACATTGCTGAGAGATGGAGACATACTACAGATTTCACAACATGCCTTACTCAGCAGCACTTACTGATAAGACACCTTGGTTGGTAGTAACACAGTACAAATATAACAATACTCTTGGGATGAAGTTTTCAAGGAATGGTGAGATTGTTTTTAGGCAGGAGTTCAACCTTAACTATATCTTACTTGTCTTGTTAGAGTTTGAAAAAGAAAAATGAAACATAGCAATTTGATGTTTTATTTTTTTGCAGCCATTTTCAGCCTTGAATTGAATGAGACACTGGATATGGGAAAGGAGACATATACTGCTGCAACCCCCTTTGAAAAGATTTTGTATTGAATTATGTATGATACATCTGTATAACATCACAATATTCGACAAGACCATATAGCACAACCTTTAAATCAACCCTGGAACATATCAAGAGCCCTTCTGAATGTGGCTGAATGTCTATCAGGTGTACAACAGCCTCTGTCTATCTCTGGCATGGAAAATATTATATTATTTGAAAGACTCTATTCCAACTGCCACTGATATCACTTGTGAGAGAAAGAAGTGTTGGGAATATCTACTGAACATAATCACCTCTCCACAGTCATTCCTTTTGACTATATAAGTATTCTACACAAACAAACATTTGGCACTATATGAAAGAGCATATCTTCCAATATCAGCCTGCTGGAGTTTTAAGATAATAATAATAATACACTTTATTTATATTCTGCTTTATCTCCCCGGAGGGACTTAGATGCCTGAAAGAAGGCTTTTTCTTGGTCCTGCTATCATCATAGGCATGGTGAGTACATGAGAGATGGCCTTCTTGGTGGCTGCTCCTACACTGTGCTGTTTTCCATCTGAATTAATATGTGAGTTTTACACAGAACATATTCTGACATGTGAACGGCATTCTAAAACTGTATTATTCAAATACTATCTCAAAACTGGGAAAAATGTTAAAATTGCCCATTGCTTCCTTCAACAAGAAATTCAGTCACATTCCTACTTTTGATCCAGCATGGCTCTTTTCATAATCTCTCTCTCTCTCATTCATATCTATCTATCTATCTATCTATCTATCTATCTATCTATCTATCTATCTCCACATGTAAAGTTTAAAGAGGACAATTTTTTCCTGCTATATTTCCAGCTTCAGAAGTTTAGGAAGAATCAAATTATCTATTATGGCTAATACTGCTGATTGACGTCTCTTCCACTAATTTCTCTAATCTGCTTTTAAAGTCATCCAAGCTTGTGGCTATCGTGGCATTCTGTGACAATGAACTGCCTACATTAAGTACACAGTCATGAAACAGCACTTTGTATTGTCGATTCAGAACTTACTGCTGCCAACTACTCTGTTATACTAAAGTTCTGTATAATGAGTGATGGAGAAAAAGAATACCTGTGTCTAATCTCAGTGTACCATTAATAGTTTTATAAAATCCTATTGTGTAATGTTTTGTTTCCTATACTAAGAACCAAAAACACTTTTGCCTTTCTTTCGTCATGAAAATACATCCAGTTCCTTTATCATTTTTGCTCTTTTTATGTAGGTTTCCTCCCCAATACTGCTTGGCATCTATTTGAGATAGGGCAACCAGAACTGTTTCCCCTATTTCTTATGTATTTCCATCAATTAATAGAAAAGCATTGTGATACACTGATAAATATAATACTGACAAATGTAATGAAAACGCATTGTGACAAATGAAATACAGAATTTTTTCTTGTTAAATGGTTTGCACATCCTCAACCATCTATATAACCTGAGCCACAGTGCATATTTGTGTGATGGCATAAATGTTATAAATAGTCTGTATGCTTTTCTCCTCAGTGAATATAATAATTTTGAAGGGTTGAACATCAATGGAGCCACATCTATATATGTATCTGTGTATCAAAAATGCCAAGCCATGTTGGTTTTCATGTAACTCTAAACTGATTTTAAAGGGAATATCTCAGGACAGAAATAAGGTTGGGATTAGCTAGATTTCTGTATTAGTTATAACATTTTTGACAAACGTATAGTAAATGAAAATATTTGATCCTGAGTGCTTAGCCAGTGGCTTGTGGAGAATGAAGGCATCGGATAAAATGGCATAATCATACTGGATCTGGCTATGAGTCAGATCCAAAATGCTTTTCTGATCTCACCCGCTCTCAGATCTCTGCAGGCCATAGAATGGGCATGAAGGGATGTTGCAGTTGGTCAATATGTCCATGGCAGGGTCTTGTTCATTTCGAAGAAAATAGGCAGTCCCCTAAGTAATGAACAAAATAGGTTCTGTATATGTGTTCTTAAGTGGAATTTATATGTAAGTTGGAACAGGTACATTTTAAAGTGTAACTTCACTCAAAAATATGTATTTTTAAAGCTTTGGATAGCATAGGGAAGCCCCCAATGTGAGATCCCCCGGTGGCACAGTGGGTTAAACCTTTGTGCTGGAAAGACTGATGACTTGAAGATTGGCTTGCTGACCTGAAGGTTGTTGGTTCGAATCCAACTCGGGGAGAGCACAGATGAGCTCCCTCTATCAGCTCCATGAGAGAAGCTTCCCACAAAGATGGCAAAAGCATCAAAACATCTGGGCGTCCCCTGGGCAACATCCTTGCAGACGGCCAATTCTCTCACACCAGAAGCAACTTGCAGTTTCTCAAGTTGCTCCTGACATGAAAAAAACAACACCACTGTGGTATTTGCTTTGCTGCCTGTTCAGAAAATTTCACCATACTTTCTGTCCCTGTGATTATTAGATTTTGAAAAAAATGTCTTGCTGGGGTAACAAAGATTGATGATAAAGCTTCAGTTGAGACACCTTTTCCCCATGATAACTCTTTCAGGAGTAAATTTATCTTCTGATGGGTAGATTTCTCAAACTTCCTGTCATCTCAGCCCCATTCTTAACTATGAGTCATGCATAAGTTAGGTGTTTGTAACTCGGGGACTGCCTATACTAGCCTACAAAATAATTTAAAATGTTCACCATATGGCTGTGTATGAGCTTAAGAAAATCCAGCTTCTGTGTTCCCTCCCTCAACATGTTTGCACCATTTACACCCATACATCATTGTGCCCATTCTTGAAATTATTCTGTGTATTTTAAAATCAAATCAGTATATAATGTCTAAAGGAAAGTGCTCTTGAAAAATGCACACTGCTCCCAAGACATTGCTCCTAGAGGCAGAACAGTAAATGTTTTCCACTCCTGCAATGCACCTAAATCATGGCACTCAGTCCTCAAAGCCCAGCATTGTATTCTGGCATCCAAGGGGGGAACTCCCACAAACATCTATTCTTGGCCCTCATACACAGCTAACAATTTTTTGCCCTTTTATGACATCTGAAATCTGATGCCTGAAGCCGCTATTCTAATGATGGGGGTGCTCCCAGAATACACATTTCTAAGCATCTTCATCTCCAAATATCTACATATAGAACTGGGACTGTGGGAGGCATTAGGCAATCTTGGAATTGGGTTTCAGAAACCAAATGCTTCAGCTAGACCTATCTACTGCTTGGAGACACATTCAAATCTCAATAGGCTTTGGCCTCCTTTGGAGTTGACCATTTCCAATTTCTATGTATGATTGTGAAAGCTAAACAATGCTGCCAGTTGATGAATATTACACATAGATCAGTTGCTCCTATGCCAGTTTTCCCAGCCCAGCTGGGATGAGCATTCATTGGCAGAGAGAGTAATTGATTATTTGGATCTGTGATCCCTGCAATGTCAAAATGCATCAGTAAAGCTGTAACAGTCATGTTTGTTTGTGCCACTTACTGGAACCATGGATTCTTTCATTAGCAATTGTCTTTTCTTTTCCTTTATGTGGAACATAATGTGTCTGTTTCTTTGTGCCAAACTTGTTGAAACAGTTAGGCTTTGACCTCATCACACTGATGAGGTGTTGCGTTCCGATTTGCTAGCCTCTGTTGAGAATAGGCAAGGCTATCCCGGTGACCCACCTCACTGGCAGCGACACTTCCCCATCACATTTGGGGAAACATTACCGCACAGCTTTCCCTATGCTAGCCCCATTCTTCCTCTTGGAACACAAAGAGGCTCTAGTGTTGCCGGCACTGCGTTGTAGGATGCTTTCACCCCAATTGAACCACGGAGTCCCGCCGGAAGTGAGCCTGCATTGTTGATGAGTGGCATGGGGTTCTGTGGCTCAACTGGAGGCCCAAACATCTAGAGAGCCACAAGTTTGACACCACTGGGGTAAACAGTTCTGAACATGATGGATCAATAGTACAAAGCAGTTGCCAATAGGATGCAATTCTTTCATAATCACACTGGCCAGCACACATTTTGGTGTGACAAATGTTTGACCTGTTTCTGGGTATATTTCACCTCCTGATTCCAAAAATGCCCCCACTTTTCCCCTATCAGCTCTAGTTTTAGAGATACAGAACATATACTACATATTATTCTTCATCTGCTCACCCATAAGAAATCGTAATAACCATATCTAAGAAACTTGAGCTGATACTGTCTATCCAATGCAATATTCTGAATTATCACCCCAAATAACCCCAGCAACAAGCCTAAACCCAAGACACTAAGATTTCTTGTGTTATTTCTTGAAAGCAACTTATCAATTTTATTCTGTTTTGCACCGGAGATACCATTTTTCACACAAGAAAGAGTATTTTTCTTATAAAAAAGACTTCTGCTTGATATTCATTTGCATGGAAAATAATATTTCTGCATAGAAAATGCTGTTTTCTGTACAAAATGTATGAATTTTGCATAAAGAAATTGTGAAGTCCATAGTTTCTTACTAGTCTTCTCAGAAGTTTTCAATGCCTGTGAAACACATATTCTTCCCATCCTTAACTATCAACATCCCAAAGTTTTCTATCATGTAAGTTTCCTCAGATGTAATGTTAGACTCTTGAGTGACATCCATAGTCTGACATGAAGTGAAGTTCTTTCAAGTAGACCTAAGGCTAAGCCTACTCTGTGTCCCTGGAAAGTTCCAAATAATTTGACAACGAGACTGCTTCTGTTTCCATAGTCATTCTGGCACAAGGATTCAGCATCTCGGATTGCTCTTAAATCCCAGAGTAGATTCAGTGATGTGAAAGCTACCAACTGCCACTCTTTCTCAGCCTCATATTTTTGTTTGCAGATGGTCTTAGCAGAATATTTGGAAAATAGGATGGACTTTTGAGAAAACTTAGTTAAGACATGGAAACGTTTTTCCCCAATCAAGACGGATGAGAATTTAAAAAAGAAAAAAGAAAAAAAGAGGCATCTTCTATAATCTCAGGACTTGTTTCATTTCCTCGTTAGAAATGTTTGCTAGACAGTCAAGTAGAAAACAAATTGGTATAAAGAGGTATGGGTGATGAACAAGAAACAGAGAGAGATAGTCAATCCATGAGATTTGTTGAAGATGGCTGTGACTACCTGCCAAAGATTTGAAGAGAGGGAGACAATTGTGAAGGGCTTCTCTTTTGGAAAAAAAAACAAAACAAAACATATACGGCCATTTGATAGCAACACCACCACCACTCTTGCTAAAACTCAAAGGAAATACCAAACTTGTCAGTGCTGCCTTGTTAGAGGGACTTGTGTTCATTCACTGTCTCAGCTTAAGTGGCCTTTGTGGGAGAAGCATGATTCACTGTGTGAATTTCAATGGGATCTTTAAATTTCTGAGAGATTTTTCTCTTCTCTGAGTCAGTTTGCTTGAGCTGAGAGCTTAAGATTGACAGCTCTGCAGGTATTATACCAATCTAGCCATTCTTTTTTGTGCCACTTACTGGAACCATGGATTCTTTCCTTAGCAATTGTCCTCTTTCTTTTCCTTTATATGGAACATTGTTCCCTTTTATTTCTTCGCCCACCCCATCCTCCCTCACAGCAAGAGTCAGAATCATACCCAAATCTTGTACTGATTTTTGTAAAGCAGGTTCCAGAAGCAGAGTGCATTAAGTAAGACATAGTTGGCTTGCAAGCCCTGAGTTACCATAGAAACAAGATCGGGCCTAGTTTGGAGACTAAAGAAGGAAGGAAAAAGAATGGAAAGAGAGCTTTGCATGTATCAAAAGACTATGTTGTGAGGACCCTGGAGTGACTGAAGGGACAGCACATACTGACCTTGGGTGGGCAAACGTGTGCTGCTCTTGAAAGGTGACAGGCACCAATGCACCAATGGGCACCGGAAGCAGAAGGAAGAGGCATTATGTGAGTGATGTTTTCTCACTGTCTGGCACCGAGTGTGGGAAGAGCTTGTATAATGGAGCATTGACAAAGAGTGAAAAAGGTCCTGGTACAGAGCAACGGGGAAAGAAAAAGGAGATGTGCAATTGTGTTGATTGGCTCCTGAGTCCTGAATGAAGTGGAGAGACTTGGTTGACCTCTCTGATTGTACTCCTTCTGTAACATCTGAAAGGGAAGTTGGACTAAGCAGAATCCGGATAGAGCAATAGGCTCCTGAATCCTTTCTATTTTACATCACTACGGAATATTGCAATTGAGACATAGGGGGAGAAACAACATGCCCTCTTGCTATATACCCAAAGTTTCTAGAGGAATTCAAGGATGACATCTATTTTAGTTATGTGTCAGAGTACTTCAGGACTGTTCTTGAAACCATGGGATACTTCAAAACCATGGATGCATCTAAACTTTAAAATTAATGGGATTTGGGGGCACTTTCACTGCCAGGTCTCAATGCTGTGGAATCATAGAAATTGTTGTTTTACAAGATCTTTACCCTTTTTTGCCAAAGAGTGCAACCATAGTACCTCATCACATTACTACTCCCACAATTCTATTGCACTGAGCCACAGCAAATCAACTGGTATCAAATTACATGAATTCTACAGGGTAGAGAGACACCCCTGCATAAGACTTTATGGCCTGAAGTTAAGTGTTAGTCCCAGCTAGAAAAAAAAGCACATAGGATATATATATATCAACAGTTTATATACATCCAATTACTTTTATGCTTTAATTATTGTGTGATTTAAGTTGATTTGGTTGTGTGTTTATTATTATTACATAGTGTTTTTTCTGTTATAAGCCACCTCAAGTCCTTTTCAGGAGTGAGGGCGGGATATAAATTGGTTCATTTTTGTCTGGAATTAGACATTTGATTTAGACCTCTGGAAGTAGCTAACAGCAAATGTGTCCATGGCTTCCTTCCATGTTCATTTATTTGTTTTCAGATCTCAAGTTATTTAAATCAAATTTATGGAGATATTTACGGACTCTGTTATCCAAAATAACCCAAATAAAAATTTCAGCCATCTGTCCTTGCCAAATTTAGCAGATTCACACAATCTCACAATAGAAAAGATAATGTTGTATCTGTGGTTGAGCTATTAAAATGGAGGAACCTGTCAGCTCAGAAGCATTTGCAACCTATATACTTTGTGTTGTACACAAAAATTGTAGAATTACAATGGGAAGGAATCTATTAAGAGCTAAGTAATCAATACTTCCGGTTCTGATTATTTAATTTGTCAATTTCACTTTCCCCAACATCTCTTTTCTTTTTAAAAAAATCATGTTCTAGGCATCAAATATATTCATTTTTCCTCAATAAAGTCCTATGCCTTATTCAGAATCTGAATATCACAAGAACAGCCTGATCACTTTGCCATTGGCTAAAATTTACATCAAAAGCCCTGTTCTAAATGTGTTGTTGAAGGCTTTCATAGACGGAATCACTGGGTTGTTGTGCATTTTCCAGGCTGTATGGCCATGTTCCAGAAGCATTCTCTCTTGATGTTTCACTCATGCATTCTCAGAGGATGCCTGCCATAGATGTGGGTGAAATGTCAGGAGAGAATGATTCTGGAATATGGCCATACAGCCTGGAAAATGCACAACAACACTATTCTAAATGCTTATTGCCTTCAGTGATGATGCAACTAATAACTAGAGAAGAACACAATGTTTGGAATTCAATCCCCAGAATCCTGCAGGCAACATGGTTAATGACTTTAGTTCAAAAATATCAATTGCCCCAAGCTTTCAATTGAATATATGGCATTTTCATTTGTGATGCCATAGTTATGGAATCTTCTCTCCTGTGATACATGGTTTCTACTTACCCAATTAGCATTTTGATGCCAAATTAAGATATGTTTTGTTGTCCTCAGGTTTTGTAAACAATTGTTTAATTATTGCAAAATCTCTGCATTTTAATCACTGTTTTATAGTGTTTATTGCTTTATTCTTTCAAATTTATGTTTACAACTGAATGAGTTGCTACCATCATTTGATGCTTTTGCCAAAAGGAATACAACACTTTTAGATGAATGAATCAATCAGTGTAGACAGTTCTCAGACAGAGAACTGGTTAGTACTTGGACAGAGGAACACCATTAAATGCCAGGTACGACTAGGAAAGATTATTGAAAGCATAACAAAACAATAGGGTAGAGGATGGAAAATAAGCAGAATAAGGATCTGTGTGTGTGTTAACAATTATATATTTTTCAACATTTGTCCTATATATCCCCTGACTCTATTGTCCAAGGAAAGAATTTTACCTATTAACTGGAAGAGCTACCCCTAACCAGAGATGACAAGAATGGTACACATGAACCTTTAGTTTATCTCCGAACAAGGAAGGATGCAATGTTCCTAATCTCTGTGGTATTGAAAAGAGGCAGAGAAGACCCTTTTTGAGAAAGATGGTCCTTCAGTCATGTTCATTACTGACTGATATCATTTGCAGATCAATTTTGGACATGAGAGCTGCCTGTGAAGACATGTATCTCTGACCAGTGTGGGCAGAGAAAGTAGGAATTAAGCTTGTCAAGTTAGATGTGACTAAGAAAACGTAACAGTTTTTCAAATGCCAGTATTGTTCTATCTCTTTCTGTCAGGGAAGAAAGACCCTTTGCATAAACCAAGTCAGAAAAGGGATGGCATTTCCCTAACCCCTATTTGCAGAACAGTAATTAAAAAGAAGGCAATGGCAGCTGGCACATAGCAGATAGAACACAAGCAACTGAGGGGAAAAGATAGATCTACAGTATAAGGCCTGCGTAGTATGTGTGTTTCTGTGTGAATATATATTTCCTAAATCCAAGTGTAAGCCCAAATGATGGTAAGCCCATTAAATTGATTGCTGAATGGTACATGAACACTTATGCAAATCTCACAAATGCAATGGCTCTTAGCAATTGAAACTAGAAGTTGAATGTAGGCCTATATAATTATATAACCTGTGCATACACGCACACTCACACATACAGAATTGAAAAATTATTTGCAATTTGCATTTTAAGTGGGCTGCCCTGATCTGCACTCCATAGTAGGAATGGAAAGAATATTTGAAAATATTCCCAACATGGTTGGAACATATAAATCTCGACTTTCATAAAACTCTGATACAATGAATTCTAGAAGGGTGAGACTCTTGCCAATTTATGAGTTATTCTGTGCAGAAAATAGCATCCTTTTTGTGAAGAAGACAAATGTCCATTTTACAGGAAACTTGTTTTCTATGCAGAAAGTATAATTTTTGTTCAAGAATATCACACACATCTTTTGCACATAATAAGTTCCAGACTACAAAAGTGTGTGATCCTTGACAATATTCATAAAATAAACAAAATAATAAAACTTTTCTCTGGGGGAATAAAGTAATACAATAGATCAGTTATTGGACACATGTGAAAATTATACAATGCATCAAAAGATTAATATTATGCCTATTTGCAGCCTGAATTTCAAGAGTTTGCCCTGGAGCAATTTGCATTAATAGTCTATTACACTAGTCTTAAGAAAAAGATTAGTGCCATCACTTGGACTCAGTGTGCTGTAGTGATTCAAGTGTTGATCTCAGACTGGGAGACTTGAGTTCAAACTTATGCTCAGCCATAAAATCCTTCTGGATGACCTTGAAGAAATCACATAACAGCAGAAGCAGAAACAATAAGAAATGATCACCTGAGAAAATGATCCAAGCATGCTATGGACTGGCAACATGAATAAAGAGTCAACAGGTAGTGTAAATCCAGAAAGGTCTGGTTTGCAACAGAAGAAAGTCATACTCAATCACCTACCCACCCTAACCCCAAGTAGACTGCGATGTTATAGATAACAAAGTGGTAGAATTCTTGTTTTTCTCCTGGAAATCAAAATATTTCATGAAATATTCCAAAATAGCCAAAATGTTGATAAGGAAAGGGAATATTGTACCAAAAAAATGCTGCACTTGACATCTTGGTTCCTGTCATCTCTGTTCTCTGAGACTGCTTCATTGTATCATTGTTTGTTTCCCATTGACTGATCTTGTATTATACCAATAATGCATAATTTAACGAATTTCATGGTCAGTGAACAAACTACATAGGTAGGTACTCATAGGATGTGCAGGCAAAGCCCATATATATATATTCTACTTTTTATTGTAAAAGAGAATCTACACATTGTTGTTTTTGTTATTATTATGTTTATTTATATCCTGATTTCCCCCCAAGATTAGTTCTCAAGGTTGTTTACAAATTAAAATAATAACAATGTGATGGGGACAGAATTCTGAATGAAGAGATGACCAGAGATAGTTTTTACAATGTGTTTCAGAAGAGGGTATTCTAGTCCGTCAAAATGAGATACCATCATTACACAAGTCATTACAACCTAAGGTTGCAACTGCCTAGTGTTGTACAAATGTTTGCCCTTGAAGACTTTGTACCTATGCAGAGATTCTAGCATTAATGACATAACTTTATGTTAGATCATCACCTGTCTTGAGTGAATGGGAAAATTGCAATGCAAGAGGTAATTTAATTGTTCCATTGATATTGTGATCACTGTTAATTATGTCCTCAAAGGACCCATCTCTTCCTTTTAGGCTTTTTAGGTTAAGATGAATGGTACAAAATGAACAGAAAAAACTCAACAATAGGAGAAGATAGGAATTTGAGCATGTCCTCTTTCAAAGTAACTGCATTCATGAATTGCTCACCATTCCTTCAGCATTATCAGCTGCCAGTATTCTTGAAAATGACTCAATTGTCTTAATTGTCCAGCTTATCTCTGCAGATATAGGGGCACATCCTGGCCATTGCTGAGACTTTACTGTGCTTCTCTAGCTTTTCTGCAATGCACGGCATGCAATTCAAGTGCTTGGTACCCCCCAAGATTTGAGCTGTTAGCACTTGATACAGTAATATCTCTTCTGGGGAAGGCCTGTATTTTAATAATTTTCTTAGCACCCTAGTGCATGTAAGAGGAGATATATATTTTCCTCTGCAGACAGATCCACCTCTGAACTGTAATTTATTATTTTAGTATCTCAGAAGCTGTTTCTTTGAGAAATATATGTGCAGAATTGTATTAAGAGAGCATAGCTTTTATGACTGTGACTGATGATTTGTTTGACTAGATCTCTTATGTATCAGCCTAACTATTTGGTATTTTCTATGTGATTTATTCTGAAACTACCTTAATAAAGTTCAGATATTACTTTCACTGAGTAATGGATAAGCTTTTTTCTAAAGTGCTCTTAAACTGTTTCTTTAATGAGTGAAAATTTGGTTGCAGAATTTATACTTATGTGCCTTCTATCTGAAAGCTATCAATACCATTCTAAACGGACAGGGAAAGTAAATTGAAAATAATTGAATTTTTCTATATACTGACATAAAATTGAATGTGTGTTTGTAAGCACAAAAGTACATTTAATTACTCTGTGAAGTAATGGAGTAGCATTTACAGTAAGATGTATGAACAAAGCACTGCAGCTAATGCAGCAATCTAATTTTAAACTCATCCATGGTGACAACACATTTTCGCCATTATTTTTGCTGTTATACTTGATTGTCTGGGTGTTCCCAAGTACAGTTAATTGTCTATTCTTCTAATGAACACTCCAATCATGTGTTCTGTTTCCTTGTCATGCACAGAATAGTGCAGCTGCAAATATGGCTATGTGGTGTTATTTTATTTTACAAAACTACAAATCACAGGATTCTATATCATTTAGCAATGACAGTTAAAGTGGTCTCAAACTGGTATAATTCTGCAGAATGGATACATCTTAGGTGGCTCTAAGCAAGCTACTTTTGATCACAGCCTCACAATTGTAATATGTAAATTTTAAAAGAAACTATTACGCTAGTTCAGAAGAAAACTATTGGATGTACCATAAAAACAAAATCTATGCAGAATACTTGGGATGTTCTATAGGAGAGAAAGGTGGAGATGTGCAAATCTTTAAAATCCATATCCAAGGATATTCTGCTTCACCCAACTCCCAAGTCTGTACTATGATAGGTCCTTGAATTTTCTTTTTAAAAAGAACAGGGAAAATATACTTTTTCTTTTCAACTAGATTAAGTAAATGGACACATTTTGTAGATGAAAATAGTAAATACATTAAACAAAGAATGTTTTTACACATTTCCAAAATGCACACTCTGGATGGTTTTTTGTGGAGGGAAAGACCTTTTTCAAATCTGCCGATTTTGTTAAATTTATTTCTTTTCTTTCACAGAACATTGTAAGTCTTGAAATTTACAGAGTCCAAACTGTAAATTGCATCTATTTCTGAGTTCAGCTTTGCAAGTGTGGTTTGGGTAAGTTCATTTTAAAGTGCTTTGACAGAGTGAGTTTCTCATACATCCCTAGAGGTAAGCTGACTTCAGTTTGGTAACTTCAACTTTTTAAACACACAGAGAGAAACCTAGAATTCCTGTACTATGTGTAGCATTTATAGTGAAAGAAAAGTGAATACTCAGTATGCCTGCCAAAAAATTCTAGATATCTCTGCAAAGCAACAGCAGATCTATGCAGTCCTGGAGCTGGTGTGGCTTAATTTCCTCCTGTTAAATGGAAGAGAGTTCATAAAGCATTAACAATAAACAATTGGGGGGGGGGGGAGCAAATCCACATACTATTCCCTGCTCTCTTCCAACCTGTCACCATGATCCCGATAGAGCTTTGGATCAGGCAATATACCCACCTTCAGATCTCCACTCCCTGCCTGGTACGATTGCTATGCAAATTATGTATATAAAGAAGAAAAGAAAATGAAACAGTAGCTAAGAGGAGGTTAAAAAACAAGACGTTCCAGGGAAAAGAGAAAGAATTGATAAGGGAGTTAGGCGAATTGGCAATAAAAGGCAGCCACAATATTAAATGCTTGCACTCCAGATGTACATGTAGACATTAGGAAATGATCATCATTGTCTGCTCACAGGCAGCTCCGATGAAAATTAGACACCAATGAGAAATCATAGGTTCATTTGGTGAGAAGGGAGCCTCGGGTGCATCATTCAGCCAGTGGTGGGTTTGAAAGCCTCACTGACAGATGTAATCCTCATCTGTGCCTTGTATATTGTCAACGTTCGTATTTCCTCAGCCTGGCTTGGCAGCTTGTCCCATTATCAAACTGTTCCTAGAGCTTGATTTTTAAACTAAATGCTTCTGAGCATTTTTCACTTGTTCTAAAGTATGCCACAAGGAGAAACATAATATCCACCCTTCCATTAAAATTATCTGACAGGGTAAGCCTATGCATTTTACCCAAAAGTAAGTCCTATAGTATCCAAAGAAGAGTATGCTCTCAAGTAAATGCATACAATATTGTTGATCTTGGAGAAATAACCCACGTTCACTGTATTTCTGGTTCTTTTTCTTTGTATAAAATATATTCAAGAGCATAAAAGTAAATAGTTTCATACAACTAGGTTGTTCTAATTCCCTTTCACTTGCAGTAACTAAGGCACAACTTGGTGCATTACAATGGTAACAAGAGATAATCTCACTTATTTTTAAGTATGCGAAGGGTTCTGATAGCACTTCTAGATTAACTGAGAGAACAATGAGGAAGAAGACTTATTCTACCAAAGTTTAGGTTACCAACTTCATTGCCTTGGTTAGTTTTTGCACATTGATATTCCAGACAAGCATAGCTACAGTATGTTTGTAAATTTGTTTTTAGTATAATTTTATCTTTTATTTTTTGGGCATATGGCATTTTTAAATGTTGACAAATGACTGTCATTGATCTAAGACTTGGCTTGAACTGTGCCCTTGGTCTCATCTACACTGGCCGATTAATTCGGGGCCATTCCAGGGCAGGTGTCCACACATGCTGTCCCCAATCCTCTCAGTGCAGAGAAAAGGGTATGGCAGCAATGCCCCATGTAGACAGCAGACTGATCTGAATCAGACTTGGTCTTGCTCTCCACATTGTGGCTAAGCTATACTGTTGCTTTGAATTTTCAGGCAAACAACAGAGGACCCTCTGAATTTTTTAATGTGGTACTAAACCAGATAAATTTGGTTTAACTTTCAATAATTGCCAGGAGTGGCAAAACATCATGGGGACAGTCAGAATCAATGGTATAGTTAGGACAAGCTGATGAGCCCATCAAGATAAGCTCTAAGTCCCTTTAAAATATCTATTTATGGAATTCTGCAACAAACCAAAAGATTTCTTATCAGTACAGCATGGCAATTCTCCCCATTTTGACAATATTGCAAACTAGAATTTTAACAATATTGTTCCATACACTTGTGGTTGTTTTGTTTGTTTGTTTGTTTGTTTGTTTTTTGAGGTTCTAAATTGGTGGAGGGGAAGCAACTGGTATTATGATAACTGCCATTACCAAAGGTGACAGTCCAGCTGCAGTGCACATTTGCCTGCCTCATTTGAAGAAGTCCAAAGTGTTATAGTATTAAAGAAAAAAGAAAGAAAATAGAATGGTACTTTTTGTTCCAATAAATTTGAAATTAAAAACAAAGCCTTTCACAAGTAGGAATAAAATGTTATAGCTGGTGCCAAGAACTGTCAGAAAATTGTCTGGGATAGAAGAAAACATCATTTGGTTTTTTTAAAAAAAAAAATGAAAATAAATATTACAGGCTCCTGTGTCA